>NC_133571.1:18137619-18762619 GCF_048773025.1 Camelus bactrianus
GATAAAATTGAAAAAAGACATTCAAGAGAAATATCTGTACTATACCTAGGATAGCAGGATCATTCATCTTTAAAAGCCTCCTGTGCAGACACCCTGCATTATGCAATTTCATAATCAACAGTGTTTAAAAATTAAGCATGACACATGAACATGTGCACCCAGACCCCCAAAATCCTCACACGGCTTTATTGTTACATGAGACTGCTTCCCAAACACAAAGACACTTTCTTCCACTCTTGCGACCGATGTTTATGCAGAGCGGGCTTCCCTCTGAAATAGGCCGCTTGATTGACCCCTCTCATATAGTGACCACTAATTCTCAGTTTTGCAGTCATTTTCCTACTAAAAACTACCATCTATGATGCAGAGATAACCTACAATACAGATTTTTTTTTCCGTTAGTAAATTTTGCTTATTTGGTTGTGAAAGAATTTGGACATCTAGATAAAGTCATCTAAAAAATAAGCTTATTAGAAATCCTCCATTAAGATATTGGGGTACAAGCATTAAGTGAAGTTTCAGTCAATTGTTAAAACCAGGTAAATATTAAATTACTTCACAAGATTGGGTTTTTTTTCTTGCATTTGCCTAGTACAAACTACAGGTCATATATGCATGAGAAGGATACATCTTCATATCCTGACACATACCCTATGAAAAACTTGAAAATAAGCATGTTTTAAGTTTATGTACCTGTCCTTGGGCAACCTGAACTTACTGAGGAAGTTGTTAGAAACTCAGGTAATCATTAACACTTCTAATAGCTCATTTGGTAGCATTTTTTTATTTTTACAAGGATTGCTAAAAGCAATCACCATATGAAAAAATGTCAATTATCTTCTACAAAAATCAAACAGTTTTCATATGTGGCTCAATGTCTCATGTAATGGAAGTAAACCATTACTCTCATTTTCTCAGTGCCTATCATGTGCTGAGATTTGGGGTAAGCAGTTCACATTTATTATTCCTAATTTTTACAATAATGCTAAAAGAGAGGGTCCCGGGAAATAAACCCTGGGGAGGCTGTGTGCAGGCGGTTTACAGGAGAGGGCGCTTTAGAACAGCACTTGCGAGAGAATGAGGAGCAGGACTGGGCAGAGAAAGAAGTGGAAGTGATTCCCAGCTGCAGCAGAGGCCTTGGCTAACCCTCACGTGAAGTAGAGAACCTGGATGACCCTTCAGAGTCGCCCTGAATTGAGGCAAGGAGGCTGTACCTCTGTATTTCAGCACTGACCAAACACTGGGTTCAGGCGGCCACTGGAGAGAGAGCCTGACCTTGGGCAACAGGAAATTCCTGGGAGGAATCCAACCAGAAGTCATCATCAGTCAGCACTGCAAGGCAGCTGGTGGGGTGGACTAGTGCCTCCCTCCTGCAGGAGGGGTCTGGGCCACGTGTATTACATCTCTCTGGAAGATAGGTGAGGCACCCCTGTTTAACATAGACGAGAACTTCGAGAAACCCAAGAGCTTATCCAAGGTCACTGTCAGACTGTCCTTAATGTCATCTTAGGTTTCAAAACTGGGACCTGGTATGCTTCTCTTCTGCAGATATTGAAAACTACACAAAGTCACTGTATTTACCTTTTTGCCATGGTCGCCAGGAGGCTCATAGGTCATTTCAGTATTTAGCTGAAGTAAACATATTTACCTGGGTTACTGCTATACACCCTGCACTCTCTCATTTCTCATTTTCTGATTCTATGTTTAGCTTTCTTCATATGCGTATCTCCTTTTTATATATTCATCTTATATATTACAAAACAGTCCATTTCATCCTCACCATCTCTAAGGAGAAGAGTACCCAAGTCATTTACACATGAGGTGAACAATGGCAGGCATAAAGCAATGGACAGTACATGGCTCCCTTCAGTAAGCCACACCCTTCCTGCTTTTACTCTTAAAAAGTCATTCTACTTTGTAAATGTTTCTCCTTCTATAATGTCAAACTTACTTCAAGAGGAGCTGGCAGTCCAATACATACCATCACTTATATAAAGGTCTGAATGACTGAATGAGTCTTCTGCCAAAGAGTCCTATTTATGGTTCAACACCTGTTTTAAATTTTTCCTTGGGACTTCCAAATCAATGTCTCTCATTGTGTTTATAATCTTAGGACACTATGAATTTTAAGAATTCTTTAAATTTGTGTTTTCATTTCTATGACAAGAAACATGTATGGGCATAATGAGGCTCATCTGGGTGTTGCTATGTGATTCTGGTTTTGTATTTACGACTGTTTATGATCCCATTGTTGCCAAAATATTTCAACTGTCAAAATTTAATAAAAAGTGGGCTGATAACTTATAAGGGGGTACTGTAACCAACTGGTTAAGAGCATGGAGTCAGACTGCTTAGTCCAGCTTTGTGACCTTAGATAAATTAATCTCTCTGTGCCTCAGTTTCTCCATCTGTAAGGTGAGGCTAATAATATATCTCCATTTTAGATTTGTTGTGTTAAATGAAAAATACAAGTAGAGCATTTAAAACAGTGTCTGCTCAATAGTTTACGTTAAGTAAATGTCAGCTATTTGTTATTATTACAAAAATGATAGTCATACTATTTAAGACCAAGGGGCCTTGTCAGTAAAGGTTCGTTCAAACAGAGAAAAAACAACAGCAAAGTTGTATCACTAAGCACATGGTAGGAATAACAAACTCAAAAGAACCTCACTGTAGCAGTCAATATCAGAATCTTGTTTGGAAAAGCAAGTAAGTTTCAGCTAAACTATATCATCCAATATTAAAGGAATGTTCACTTGATTTTTCTTTATTTTTAGTTTTATTAGTACTTTAAGTGTTTTCTAAAGCTGTTTTTGTTTGATAACATGTTAAAACTCTTAAGAAAAAGAAATTTGTATCTAGATTTAGGTTTGTTACATATTAAGTAACATTGTTATATAAAACATTTTTGCCCATACATTATTCAAGTTTCAGAAACACCTGGCTATATCTTCATAGATTCTTCAACTTTTCACTCAGATTTATTCTTTTATAAATAACGGCCAATCATGTAACCATTTTCAAAGGTCTATAGTCTTGGCAAGAATACGATGACTAACACTCTGACATACAAGCCAAGGGATTAAAAAGGGAATCCTACCTACCTATCCTGAGTGAGGATTTGGCATCACTCACTGGGCAACCTGTTTGCAAGAAGCAGGAGGCAGGCATGAATCAAGTAATAAGATATATGAATGACCTATATATGTTCTTGGAATTTGATAAAACAAAAAGCATGTAGACCTCACATTTATTTGGTGCATGAAAATTTATTGGAATTAAAGTAAGATTCACCATCACTTCTTGAAAAATAACATTTCAAGGATACATAGTTACGCTATAGTGAAGTTAAAATTTTTCCATTGATTTTTCCTCTTTATTTTGTAATGCAGTTTATATAATTTATATAAAGAAAAAATATTTTATACTGTTCTAAAATTGGCACAACTCTGATCTCTCAAGTCCAACTATTAACCATGTTTCCTAATTTGCACAAGAGAGAAGAATCTGCTCAATCTGCTGAAGACGGCACCTCTGGGGCCCAGCAAAGGGATGCTCATTATCTAATGACTGCGTGAATTCCAACAGCGTGGCACTCTGCTGCTTCCAGGGCTAAACCTTAGTGACAACTGGAAATACTGCAACAAAGAGGCCTAATATAAAATCATGTAAGTCATTCTTAACAAAGCCAAATGAATTTCTATTTCTTATGCATCATGAAAGGCAGCGAGCTCAAACTTTCTGAGATCAAGAAGGCTGGTATCCAGGAACATCACATTTGAGAGGTTTTCTTTCTAATCGTGTTAATTGTTTTGAATGAACACGTTTTAAATATTATATTGTTTTCTACCAGAATATAAGCTCTTTGAAGGCAGGGTTTTGTTTTTTTTGTTTTGTTTTTTTTTTCAGTTTTATTCACTGATGTATTCCCAGCGCCTAAATCAATGTCTGGCATGCAGAAGCAGCTCAATAGATTTTTGCTAAATGAATGAATCAATGAATCAATGAATGAAAGAAAGTCCCTCACGATTGTAAATAGCATCTGAGAGATCAAATACAAGGTCAAGGTACTTTCTGACTTATCATACTCTTCTTTCTAAATCATAAACCAGCTCTATCCATTTAGAGAAAAGTATCTGTAAATTTTAATCAATAATGATAAAAGCAGGTTTTGGTAGGTATGAACTTTATTCTGGTTTTATTAATATCAAGTACAAACATAATTGACTTATTCAGATAAATGAAATAATCTGAAGGTAGTAGAGAAACAACATTGTGAGTTTCAAAAATTCAAGCTATTACAACAGAATCATCTTACACAGGCTGAGAAAATGCAACTATAAAACAGATCTAGGTAAATAACTTCCATTCTACTGTATCACTTTATATTGAATGAAGTATTATTTGGTAGCTTAAAAAATGTAATTTATGAATACAGCCAAGAACACATATATAAAAATAAAATGATGGCTGTTATTCCTAAAATGCCTGAGAATAAATCAGTTTTTATTCTTACTAAGGAATAATACCACATCCCACCCACTAAGTGACAAGATAACGCTCACTTGATTAGTGCCAAGAATAAAAGTATTCCCACCGGCTCTCAAGGACTCAACTACAAATAGGTAAGAATTATACAGATTTAAATACATGTCTTATTCCAATATGCAGACATTACTCAATTATTCAAAACAATAAGGGGGAAGACTTTGCATAGATTACAAACTCCACATAATTTGTAACATATGCAGCACAAGAGGCCCAGACTCACCGAGCACCCCTTCTGAACACTGGATGAAGTTTCTGCAATGGTAAATAGCAGGCAGAAGAACACACTGCACAAACCCCACAAAAGGAACAAAATTAAAGAGTATCTAATAATCAGTGGGCAATCCTAGCAATCAGTAGTTTAAAATCTAAAGTTCTTTATGGTACTGGTCTTTGCTTTTGAAATTTAAGAAGTTTTTTCTCCCTTTTTCTTTTCTTTTTTAAACATTTTTAAAACATTACACAGTTACAACCTTCCAAAGCGGGGAGGGTGGGGGGACACAGCTATTCTACCTCATCCTAGTGACGTGAGCCTGCTTTAGAGCGCAGGCACGACAATTAACATTCAAAATTTTAGATCTGAATTTTAGTTCCTGCCCGCCAGTAATGTCAGAGAAAAAGAAGGCAGGATCACTTCTGAAACCTGGGGAGCAGATCAGAATCCAAGAGAGTCTGTACAGAGTACACCCTGAATGTAACACAGACGGGACTGTCCTAAAATGGTGTTTCAGTTGGACCTCAGTGGTGTCTAGAACCAACTCTAAAAACTTAAGCTGTAAGTACCATAATGATCTTTAAGGACAACTAAGAATCCTCTGTGTAAGTTGGTAGAGAAAGTACATAGCGAGCTGTGTGCCGAGACCGAATAAATCTTATAAATTAGAATTTTCAGATTCTCTGTAACAGCCCGACTAATTTTGATATATCTGAAGTCTGTTCCCCGCCTCTTCATTTTCCCTGGCACTGTTTTATTTCACCTCTTGTCTAGCTCACAGCAAGGAGCCTCTAAAAGATCTCTGTGTTTCCAGTCTCACCCTTTCCAATTCATTTTCCATCTTATAGCCAGTTCCAGAACCTCAGACTAACCATGTCACTCCCCAGTTGAAAATTCTTTGATAATTTAGGATGAAGTCCAAACTCCTTAGCACACCATCAGACCTCTTGTTTATGTCTTCAGTCTCATTTCTTACCACTTCCTACCTCCTTTCACCCTCTCCCCTCAAACTCTAGGCTCCAGCTATCTAGAACTACATAAAAAACACCCCACCGGAATTATCTGGGACACAGCCTGTTCCAAATTAATGACATTTCTTGAGTTTTGATACCTTAAGTCTAAAGTAGCACAATGACTGAAATAAACCTGATCTCACCTCATTATCTTCCATTCCTCTTTTATCTAACTGCAGGTTATAGCCCATTAGTATGCTGGATAATCAATTTTAATGGGTTGTGATCACCTTTCTAAACACCCCAAGTAGGAAATGAAGACACAGTGTACACAGGAACTGCTCTGGTGAAGAGGACCTGAGGCAATGAGAGAGTGGCTAGGGGGACAGGGAGTGAATGGAGAGCTGGGTGGGGTGCAGGTGAGGGGCATTTGAAGACCCCCAGTTTGGGGGAGGGCAGGGGAGGAGCTGCCCATGGACACAAAGCACTCATGTAATAACGGGGAGGTGTCATGCCCCACAGCAGGTGTTGTCGCACATCAGTGGGGTCACCTCTAGCAAAACTGGAGCCTCCCTGGTCTACTCCATGCCCTCCCGGAATGTGTCCCTGCGGCTCCAGGGCCTGCAGGAGAAAGACTCTGGGCCCTACCTCTGTTCTGTGAATGTGCAAGCCAGTCAAGGCAAAGAGAGCAGAGTTCACAGCAGCAGAACGTTAGAACTCAATGTGCTGGGTAAGTGGGGAGCACCCCGGGGAGGTCAGGGAGGTCCCTCTCCCAAACGACTGAGTGTGAAGGTCGGGGGAGGGGCAGAGGGAGTGACAGAAGGGTCAGTGTGTGGGAGTGGGGGAGGGGAGCTGTTGGTGCCCTGGCTGTGAGTTTTTAACCTGTCTCCCCTCTGCCAGTTCCTCCAGCTCCTCCATCCTGCCACCTCCGGGGCGTGCCCCGCGTGGGGACCAACGTGACCCTGGGCTGCCAGTCCCCAAGGAGCAAGCCTGCTGCCCAATACCAGTGGGTGCGGTCGCCCCCACCCTCCCAGGTTTTCTTTGCACCAGCTTTAGGTGAGGGGACTTCTGGAGACAACTGAGAGTTGGGGGTAAGATAAGGTACCAGAGGGGCTGGGGTGCAGGGGGAGGCCAAGCTAAAGAACACTGGGTGGAGGAAGAGGATGTGGGGAGGGGGCTGGAGAAAGAGGGCCTGGCAGGTGCAGGCGCTGTAGTGGGTGCTTTCCCGAGCTGTGCACTGATGGTACTTACTCCAGAGGCTCGGGGGCCAGAACACCTGCATTCAGATAGAATAGAATACACCAGAGTGTACTGCACAGAGTGTACTGCACGTAGTTAAGTATGGTGTCATTACGTGCATTGAATAAGTTAATATTTGTAAAGCACTTAGAACAGTAAAGCACTTAGACACACAGTAAATGGCACATAAGTATCATTATTTTGTGAAATTTGTTTCAGTCATACACATACATATATATGCATGTGTGTGTGTCTACATATGTATGTATGCATGTTATGTGAGTACTGGGCCACAGGGTAAAATATATTTCTCCTTGCTGAATGTTCACAAAGATGCATTGCTCTGGTTTTTCTTCCCAGTATATACTTTAAGGAACGAGATATATAATGGATATTTGCATAACTGCAATTCAAACTATAAAAAAGTTATTTATCGAAACATGCACGTGATCTGGAATTGGCATGTCCACCACACTGTTATCCCAGAACTGTCTGCTCCACCCTTTTACACAGTCCTTGACAACACCACCAGCCAGTCATCCGCAGTGTCTAAGGCACACCTTCATGCACTATGGCAAATGTTCTTCAACCGAAAGACATGACTTTTTAAACAGATGATCACTTAAGGTTTTTGGAACAACTACACTATTTGGACGCTTCCAGCTTTGGATTCTTGGATGGAATATATTTTACTGCACTTGAAGTCTGCACCACTCTAGGTTATGCTGCCTCTGGGCTTTCGCCCTCACTGCTCATCTCTCTCTACTTACTCCCTTCCCCCCAGTTCAGTCCCACCTCACCTTCAGGATCCACCCCCTGAAAGCCTAAGCTGGCGTGCCCTCCCTGAGCGCACCTGCAGTACCGTGAGCTCACCGTCCACACGAAGCACAGCCTCGCTCACAGACTGCAACTGCTGCTTTTGCAGCCTGACGCCTTCACTGGAAGGCAGACACCTTGAGGTAAACGGCACCCACTGTATTTCTAGGGCCACCACAGGAGGCACTCAAACATTTGTTGATGAATAATAAAAAAAAATTAAGTCCTTATTTCAGACCTTAGTATTTAAAGAAACCTGGGATGAACTGTCAGATGAGTCTGATGAAAGGGAATGGGCCATGTTCCAAATCCTCCCCCAGATGCTTGGGCTTTAGCCAGGAGTTAAGCTCCATACCTCCTTCCTGTTTCCTCCTAGCTGTGGAATTCAAGGGCCCAGTCCCACTGCATCAGCCAAGATAGATATTGAAAAGATGCTTAAAATTCAGACTACCAAAGCAGTGGTCTTTAATTGTATTGCCATTATACCGTCTTTAATGATTGATCCAGACACCTTAAAATCTGAGGGATTCCTGTTACTCCCAGTCTTATGTGTATTTTTAGGCATGGAGCTTGGCTGCTGAATTTAGAATAGCCAAAGCAATATAGGTTAGTGATACTGTTTCTTTTAAATGTAGGCAGAATATTGTCTGCTTTTTGGGGGTGGGGCAGGGGGAGGTAATTAGGTTTGTTTGTTTGTTTATTTTAATGGAGGTACTGGGGATTGAACCCAGGACCAGTCTACCACTGAGCCTTACCCCACCCCCACCACCTGTGCAGAATATTGTCTGATCATCAACATTTTTAAGGTACATTTGATAAAGCCTATAGATAAAAATTTGGGATGAATTTTTCAGATTCAGAGTCCATTATTCAATAAATTTTACAGCCAATCCTCATGTTAATTCATCTTAGATTTAATATGTCCTATATCCTATTAACTTCCTGTACACTTTCAAGCATATGATGAAAAAATTTTAATGTCAGCTTAAAAATGTTCAGGAGAGTGCATGGATTTCAAAACTCTTTTGGGAGTACCTAAGCAAAAAAGTTTGAACACCATTATTCCAAAGCTGTTCTGGCCAAACAGAACTGCCAGAACTGTTCTGGCAGTTCTAGCCACTGCCTAGCAACATACGGTTATTCAAATTTAAATTAATTAAAATTAAGTAAGGTTAAAAATTCAGTTTCACAGTCACACTAGCCACATAATCAAGTGTTCAACTGCCACCTGTGGCCAGTGGCTGCTGCACCATGTGGATACAGAACACTTGTATCACCACAGAAAGTTCTACTGGACAGCACTGTCCTAGAGAACCAAGAATATGACATGGCTTGCCCCAGCCAACTGAGGTTATAACAGTTTATTCCTTACACAAAAAGTGCCTCCTCCTAGAATGACGGACCATATCTCTTGATTTCTGTCAAGGTTCCTCCTGCTTGGGGGTAAAGTGACAGGGAGGGCAAGAAGGACCTCTGAGCTCCCCTTGGAGGTTAAGTGTGCAGCCAAGAGACTCCTTTCATGAAACAGACTTTAATATTCTGAGCAACAACTTTTTACCAACATTGGTCAATATGGTAGCCACTAACTACATGTAGCTATTTATAATTTAAAATTTAATTAATTAGAATGAAATATAATTAAAAACCTAGCTCTTCAAGCACACTAGCCACATTCTCAGGGCTCAACAGCCTCATGTGGCTGGCGGCTACCACACTGAACTGCAGTAGACACAGAACATTTCCATCATCCCTGAAAGTCTTATTGAACAGCACTGTCTTGTACTATGGGTTTTCTATTTTTTTTCCTTTTACATATTCTCTTAATGAAGAATCCAGAATTATTCCATCCCACTCTTCAGTAGTTTTCCCAAAATGCCAGGAAATACACTCAGAAGCCTATTCATGCACAGTATTAACACGTGCTTATTAGATCCCTCCAAAACTGAAAGCCTAAATAAACATGTACAGCTGGTCGTCCAGGATGCTCTATTCATTTAGGATACACATCAAGCCTCTGTCAGTCACAAGACAAACAAACTGAAACACACAAGCTTTTGGGTGGCAATGGCTTGGGAACAACAGAAACTGGATATGCAAAAAAATGGAAGGAAACAAATATGACTAAATCTTTCTTATGAACTCTGAGTAGCATACTGTATTTCTTGAAAATCTTTCAATGATAATGCATAAAGTCTTGTCTACTAACACCAAAGTCCTCAGAGATAGGTAGATTCTTACAATGCTCATACAGGAACAAAGGTATCTTCTGACTCCAAGTAATCTTTGCCCTATTGGTTCTCACAAACAATGACAAGTCTTGATAGCGAAAATGAAAGACCAAATATACTATACTGTGATTTGTCTGCTAACATATGATATTTGTTCCAAAGATTGTGGTGAATTGCTGATGAGTGGATCTAAGCAATGTCCGTAAAAAATCAATCATCTTGTTTGTTGGCAGAAGACTCCCTACCACTTTAAATTTATCTGATGAGCAACCAGCGCAGATCCAGCAAAGACAAGATTTTCAGGTCATACCATTGTCACCCTGCATTTCATCTTGAGGCAGAGCTAGAAGTACGTACACAACTGTTTCAAAGACATAAAGCCAACTCTCAAGAGGCAAATTTTTGGAGAACACCCAAAAATATGGGACTTGAGAATGAGTTTTGCAGCGCATCAGATTAACTGAGTGAAGTGTGAATACAGCATCTGGCTTAGAAGTGAATGCTTTCATGAATTCCAAGTCTAGATAGACCTTTCAGCTACTGCAGTATTGACTGTGATGAGATCGCTCCCTCCTTTGAAGTCACCACACTTATTGTCTGCTTTTGACATCTGACACTTACTCACGTACCGCACCGCATACCACCCCCGTGTTGTCTTATACAGCTTTTTAACTCCTGGATGTGTGTACACAGACTTCACCTGCACTGTAAGCTCTCAGTCTGTGTATTACAGTTCTTTTATTCATCCTAACACCAGGCAGACAGTAAACACTCAAGTATTTGGTGAATGGAGACATGAAGACAAGGCCTACAGAAAAGGAGAAAAATCATGCAGCGACTGGACAGAAAACTATCTACTGGTTTATCAACTCCCAAATTGGGATGGAATCGTTACCAGACTAATTTTCTTCTGGCAAACAAACAAAAAGTAACAAAACTTCACAACCAAATAATAATGTATGTAGCTAGGCAGTCTCAAACACATCCAATTTATCCAAATAATTAAACAAATACCAACAACAGGACATTTCAGACTTCAAAATGAAACTTTGTAGCAAAAAAAAAAGTTTATATCTGACTTTTAGTTAAAATCCTGTGTGCTAGAAATATACACATTCACTTGAATAGTACTGAAAAATAGTGCTTTGGTAGCAAAATCCAAGAGTTATTAATTCAATTTCAATACTTCCAATTTTAATACTTCCATTGTATAGATAAGAGAACTGAGGCACAATCCAGAGAGGGGAAGTGCTGTGCTTTAAGGTTACTCAGGAGGGTGGTCAGGAAGAGCTGGGACAGGACTCAGCTTTCTGTTGCCCTTATCTGATGAAGTGAAGGCGGCTCTATCAATATGTTGAAACTATGACTAAGCAGAAGTTTCAGGGAAAAACTGAAGTTACTATATATCTTCCTTCCTTTCAAACTTAGCAGAAATTATTTGCTGATTCTTCATAATTGAATTTTGATAGCTATTTCAAATACATCAGACCAGAAATGTAACTGACCCACACAGCGCTCCTCCCCTGAGCCTCAGACATGCGATCACACTTAACTGAGCTGTATCAGTCTGTACAAGATGTTCCTCCAGATCCATAGCTCACTGTACTACTTTGTTTCTACTCTACAAATTCTAAAGCGAAAAGGATTGCTGATTTTCTTTTGACAGTTCTCATTAACACAATAAAGTGAAAGAAACGCCTGAATTACTTGTTCTAAATTGCCTTTCTGAAACTGAAATCTAAAGATTGATTTGTTCTCAAGGGTTTGGGATTCTCTGAGAATTTTCTAAGGTTGTGCTTTTATTTTCATAAACATAGTTTGGACATCCACTTTATAATTGGGTAAGGCTATGATATCAGTGACCACATATGTTTTCTACGCTTAAGATTACATTCTTACTGTCTCCTAGAGGGACAAAGCTTAGGTTTTTAATGCAGTTTTTTCAAACTGGATTTCAAAGTCTATGCCTTTGGGTTAAAGTTTGAGTAACACTGCTCTAGATTTTTATATTTTCCAAAATTCTCCTCCTAGATTTTATTTGGTGAATTAATAAAAAGGTACCCACTGCCTACTATGTGCTAGGCACTGGAGATACGGTTGTTAGTAAGAGAGACCAGACCAGCTTGTCCTTATGAAGCCTATAATTCTGGCAGGAAAGACCAACATTGTTAATAAAGAAGTCTGGTTCCTTGGTTGAACTCACTTAAGGAGTACTTAAAAAAAAACAGCAACCACAACAAGTCCTCTGCCCTCCTTGTCAACTGCTTCTGTGGATCAGAGAGCCCATCACCATCATCTGCATATTCTCAGAATATTCTAAGAGCTTGAGGTCAGTTTGGTCTTATCTGTTTGGAGACAGGTAAAATGACCCTCTTTTTAAAATTCTTCAGAGAAGCTCAATTTCCTTTCCTTGCTCTAGGTTATGCTTCTCATAACTGGACAAAGATGCAACTCAACTAGAGATTTCCTGGTTATTTGAGAAAACAATTTTATAATCAGTGAGGTTTTGGTAACACACTTTTTCCTTTTGTTTGGGAAATTTCTATGGACAAAAATCAGTCAAGCTAAAACTGTGACAAATGCCTAAAGTGCACTTCTAAACTCAAGAAAACTTCATGGACAGATGCTAAACAGGGCAATACAAAAACTCTCCCCCAGAATTAACCTTAACAACCTTGACTACAACAACGAATGAGATTCAGAGAACAGTAGCTACTATTAGTTACTACTTTAATCGTACGAACCACTATTTAAATAACATCCTTGTTATTTAAGGATGAGGGGTGGGAGAAGACCCAAAGGCACATGTTATCAAGTAAACCAATTCAATTTTGTAATTGAGAAATGGGTGCCAGATTCCCTCAGCAGCAGTTAATAGGTTTGAAATCCCTTAGTTTCTGGACCAAATTTTCTAAGCAACGATGTCCTCAGATGAGCACTACTTGAGGCAAGATCTCCCGAATTTTGGAGCAATCTCTTTCTCTAGTGTGATTATGATAGTTCTTACTGGGTTTTCACCCACCAAAGAGTTCCCCCCAAAATGTCAGCCCTGTCAGAAAGGAAGTATAGATACTGTAACTCTGAACAAGTAGTTCCGTGACAACTGGGAGAAAGAATCCTACCAGAATCCTTTAGCAGACACTGAAGAGGGAACCAGCTTACCTAAAAAAACAACTCCGTATCTTCCAATAATACAAATCTGAACTCCTAGATCAAGAGTCAGTATGAAGAGCATGGTGGTACAATTTCTAGCCCAAATTAAGCCTCTGTATTTAGACATTCAGATACACAATTTAGGCCAGATGTACAGTGAGAGCTTTACCTGTCACCACATTAGGCACAATAACTAAAGGGGAAAACTGGCTTTCCTGAAGGAGCTTGGTCAGAAATGCAGCAGGGCTTCAAGCCACCCTAACTCTCGAGGCATCGACACTCCAAATTCCAGACCAACTATCAGTCAGGCTAACTTTAATTGTGCCGCTAACTCCACGAAAGCAACACACCATCCGGCTACAATCAAGCCTTTCCAATTCTCCAAAGCATCTCAAGACTTACTCGTCCTTCAAGTTGGAAGCAAGCTCAAGTCGGAAGCAAGACGACTGACACAAAGGCCAGTCATCCGAAGGCGCTTTTTGTATGGCTCTGCCACTGCCACTCACTTGAAAATTCCTAAATTGGGGGCTCAGCAGCCCCCGCATTCTCCCCTCGCTCCATCCCGCCCCGGCCGGTAAGCCTCTGCCTGGAAGCCCCTGGCCTGGAACAAAGCGAAGGGCCCCGGCGGTGGGGGCGAGAGGCGCCGGCGGCACGGGGACTGCCGCCCGGCGCACAATGAGAAACTACCAACTTCAGAGCGCAGGAACATCCTCAATTGGCAAGAAAGAGGGGCGGCGGCAGGCACGCCCAACTTCAAACTCAGGAAACCTACGGGCTGGCGGCCATCTGGAAAAAAGCCCCCTTCCCAGGGAGAGAAGAAAAAGGCGGAGGAGATGCGAGTCGCCCACCGGGCCCCGGAGGGGAGCCCTGCGCTCAGACCGGCCCCCGCCCCCGAGGCCCGCTTCCCCGCCTTCTCTCTGCCTCTGGTTCGCTGCCCCAGGCCGGGCGGCCGGTTACCTTGATGCGCTCCCGGCACTGGGACGGGGTCCGCTCGTAGCCCAGCTCGGCCAGGGCCCGGGACACGCGCTCGTACATGGCTGGCCCGGGGGCCTTGCTGCCGAACACCGTGCCGGCTCCCTCCAGCTGCTGGTACCGCGCCTCCACCAGCCGCTCGTTGCCCCACACTGCGATGAGCGCGTTCGTCTCGGCCGGCGTCCACGACATGCCCCGGCAGGCGGCGGCGGCGGCTGCCGCAGCCCCGCCACCGCCGCCACCAGGGGAGAAGGAGACCGAGGACGAGGCGGCGCTGCGGCCCCCCAGCCCCAGCCCGAGACCCCCGGACGCCGCTGCCCCCGAGCCCGTCGCACTGCCCGGCCCGAGCGGGGAGGCACCCCGAGGCGTGGAAGGGTCGGACAGCGATGGATTTCCGTCGCTCAGGCCACCAGGAGAAGCCGGGGAGAGCACCTCCATCTTCGGGATTTTTAGCGGCGAGTTGGCGGGCAGCTCCGAGCCACAGGGCGCAGCCATCTTCCAAGCGGCCGCCGCTGCACCGCCCGGAAGTGACGCGCCCGCACATCCGGCCGCCGCGGACTCCGGGGCTGCCCTCGGGCCTGGCTCGCCCGCGGGCGGGCGGTTGCGGGCCCCGGCGGCCGCGCGGAGGCCGTCGGGCGCCCCCGGCCTTCCTCCGCGAGCCCTGCCGCGCCGGCCGCTCCTCTCCCGGGGCGAGGGGCGGGGATGAGGCGCGCTGAAGCCCCGAGCGGAGGAGAAGGGTGGGGGCATGAGGGCGCTGGTGTGAGGAACAGATTGGAGCCTTCCCACTTCCTCTCCAATCTCAGCCCCCGGGAGGAGGGGTGAGGCCCGCGAGGGGGCCCCGAGTTAAGGAGGACTTGACCGTTTCGCTCGCTCGCCCTCCTCTCTCCCTCCGCTCTGCCTCCCCACTCGGAACTGGCCTCGGGGTGCAGAGGCAGACGTCCAGGGCGGAGGCTGGGCAGCCCTGCGCGGGGTACGGCCGGGAAGGCGCCGCGGCTTCAGGGAGAGCATTTCTGGGGAAGACTTTAAAAAGCAGTTGGGGACCAGGGTTAGAGTCTACGCCGTAGCTTTTCAAGAAACCCAAGCGCATTATTTGAGGAGCAACTCTGATTCTAGTTCTTGTCTATTTTCCCGCTAGTCTGGGTGGGTGTGACGGTCTGTAGAAGTTAGACGCCTTTATTGCACTCGCACATTTTGTCTGTGACTTGAATGTGTATAAACTCCGGAGCTCAGCAGAAAAGTTACTTTCCAGTACCATTCTCCCTCCTCCCTAATTTGGAAGTTGCATCGTTTTCTCTACAGGTTTTCATACTCTCGAGTGTAAAAAGACTAAAAAAAGACTGTCAGTTATGACAGCTCTTGTGACCTCTGGTAATTAGCGAATTAATCGCTCCTGAGTGCTCCGTAAAGTGCTGCAATTTAATGAACATTAGCACACTAAAGCCAATACATAGCTGTAAGGTATTTCAATATTCTTCCAAGCCAAAAATCTAATTGTTTATCTTGGATCTTTAACTTGCAAGCCTCAGTGGATTTTTTTTTCAATAAAATAAGCTGTGCAACTCTTTTTTTTTCCCCATAGCAAATATGTTAGGCTTTTTAAAAAGTAGAGCTGAGGTCAGTTACATTTGAAACTCAGAATCACCCCAAAGAATGACATGGCTGTCCTGGGAAAGCCACAGGAATAAGCAACAGGGATGAAGTAAAGGTAACTGTCTTCGTGTGTGGTGGTAAAGTGCCACGACAGTTTGTAAGTTAGCAGTATGAAGAAACGTAAAGTTCCAACATTTATGCTATTTCTTTCTCTCTTTCTAAGAAGATGTAGTCTGGCACCTCCCTTAAGAGTATGAGTTCTATGACACAACATTGTAAAATGATTATAAATCAATAAAAAATGTTATAAAAAAAAAGAAGAAAAAAAGAATATGAGTTCTAGAGTCAGAATGCCGGGCTTCAAATTCCAGTTCTGCCACTTTTTTAGCCAACTTACCCAATCTCTCAGTGCTTGAGTGTCTTTATCTATGAAATGAGGATGGCCGCACAGCATTATTGTGAGAAGAAATGAGTTAATACAAGTAAAGCCCTTAGAGTGGTGCCTGGGTCACATAATGCACATGTGTGAGCATTAGCTGCTACTCACTTTGCTGTACTCTTGTTAATACAATCTACCCTTTGCCGCTTTCTCTCCACCTCTGGTTTTCAGTGTTCTCATTTTCAGTTCTCTTAAGGGCTCTAGCGGAATCTCAAACACCTATCAAAATAAAGTTCACTCTCATTCAGCCCAAAAGTAGGTTTTTTTTTTTTAATGTCATAATGTTTAGTGTGTGTTTAGTGTGTATTTAGTGGAGAGACATGCCTAAATCATACACAAAATCAGAAACTCCAAAGAATTTTAAAATCATTGCCTTCCCACTCTCATTTTCCCACAAGCCTGAAAAAAAAAATCACCCCTCCTATTGTTAATTTTGGATGATTCTCAAATCAACTCTGACTCACGCAGGAAGCCTTCCTAGATAAAGTGGGTTGATTGAGAAGTCTGCCTTCCCACAAACGTCTGTTTCTAGACATTATTTCTATACCCCTCCCTTAATCCCATACCCATCAGTCTACCCAATGAGAAAAGACTATCAAAAATAAAATTTCCAGTAACATCCTGACCTTAAGACAAAGCCAGTAATGTAAAAGCTGTTAATAAGTATTACACAGTATCAAGGCACTGTCAGGATCATGTGATTGTTGTGTTGGCTTACATGGCTGATCCTGGATTCCGGGTGTTGTGTGATGTGCTTGTTCAAGACTTCATGGTTTAATCTACTTATGGAATGGCTACTGTGTCAGAAGTAATGTGCTACACTTTTTATTGTGGATCCAAATGGTAGTCATAAGTAGATAAAAACTTATTTGAAAGATAATGTATGAAATGTCTCAAAAATAAAATAACGTGCAGAACAGGTATGGAATAATACAGATCTTCCACCTGTAAACTGTCAACTACTCCCTTTGATTGTATCATTCCCTCATCCATTTCCTACACAATCTGTGTCAAGTGTTTGTTTTTCCAGCTTTCCTATGAAGCCTCCCCTAATCAGTTGGACAGAAGTCCTCCCTCTAATGCCCATTCACACAACTTAGCACTTCACCTTAATGTTTTGTTTCAAAAGCTTATTAGTTCTGTTGCGCACTGTCTCACTGTGTTTTATGACTGTCAGTGTGTTTGTTGATTTATCTTCCCCCCACCCTTCACATTCCACACCAAGTTCTGTCACTGCTACCTCCAAACTGTTTCCTAGGTCTGACTACTTCTCAACCCTGGTCCAAGCCTCCATCATGTCTTATACTGGACAGCTGAACTTCCTGCTTGCATACCTGGCTGCTTACACAGTAGCCAAAGTGAACTTGGTATTTTAAAATGTTTTTCCTGTGAAATATAACTTACATATAGAGGACTACACCAAACATACAGGTACAACTCCTGTATGAATTATTATAAAGCAAATACTATGTAACCACCACCCAAGTCAGAAAACAGAATATAGCCAGCACTCCAGGAACCCCTCCCTAAAACCCCTTCCCAGTATTAACCCCTCTCTCCCTTGAATAAAGATAGCCGCTATCCTGACTTGCCTTTCTTAATAGTTTTACCACTTTATTATTCATCGCTAGAAGTTTTCCCTGGTTTGGAAAATTTTAGAATTGAAATCACATGTATTCTGTGTCTGATTTCCTTCACTCAATATTATGTTTTTAATTAAGATTCATCTATTCTGTATGTGGCTGCAGTTTATTCATTTTTGTTGCTGTAAAACACTCTGTTTTATGAATATATCTCATTTTATTTATCCATCCTACTGTTGAATCTTTGTGTTGTCTCTAAATTAGGAGATTATGAATAATGCTGCCACAAACATTCTTGTACATGTCTCCCAGTGCATATGTGCAAGAGTTTCTGCAGAATATATACCTCCCCCTCCCTTCTTTTCTTCCTTCTTCCCGTGTGGATACACAATTACTCCAACTCCATTTACTGAGAAGACTATCCTTTCCTTCCCTCTTTTGCAATGCCGTCTTTGACATAAATCAAGCCGTCCATATGTGCGTGGGTCTATTTTGGGCTCTGCGGTTACACTGGTCTATCTATCTGTTTTTCTGTTTGTGTTTCTTGTGGGAATATCACACTGCCTTACCAGTGGGTCACACTGGCTTTATGATACGTCTTCTGTCAAATATAGAACGTCCCTCCTCCTCTTCCTCTTCTTTCTCCTCCTTCTTCAAGTGTGGCTTGCTATTCTTGATACTTCATATTTCCATAGACACTTTAGAATGAGTTTGTCAAATTCTACAGAAAAAGCTGTGGGTGTTTTGACTGGTATTACATTGAAACTATGGACCAACTTGAGAAAAACTGACATCTTTATAATTGGTCTTCCAATCCGTGAAAGTGGTCTATCCCTTCATTTATTTAGTTTTTAGTTTCTCTCAGTAAAGGTTTGTAGTTTTGTGCATACAGGCGTTATACATATTTGTTCGGTTTATTCCTAGGTAGCAGGTATTTTTAACACTCTTGTAAATGATATCATTTTAAAAAAATTTTATTTTCTAGTTGTTTTTGCTGGTATATAAAAATGTGATTGATGCTTTTATGTTGATTTTGCATCTAATAATCCTGACAGAGTCGCCCTTTAAAACTGTAAATCATTGTACGTCATTTCCTTGTTAAAAACCCACTAATGGCTTCCTATTGTAAAAATAGAATCCAGACTCTTTGCTATGAGTGTAGTGATTTTGAAACATATCCACACATTATTTGATATACTCCTCTGAGAAGAAGTCAAATTTATGTTCCCTCCCCCTTGTACCTGGGTGAATCTTTGTGACTGCTTCGATGAAGCAGACGTGATGGGAGTGACACTGTGTGACTTCAAGGCTAGATGGGGATACCCTGAAGCTTCTGCCAGTTTCTCTTGATATACTTGCTCTGAAAACCTTTAGGCACCATGTAAGAAATGGGCTACCCTAAGTCCACATGGGGAGACCACAGAGAGAGAGAGAGAGCCAAGGAGCCAGAGATATTCCATCCTCCAGTTATTTGTCTAAACAGTTTGTCTAAACAGCCCAGACTCTAGAGATGGGAATGAAGGAGCTCTGAGATGACCCCAGCCCCAGCCACCACCTGACTGAAACCACACGAGACCCTTAGCAAGGGCTGCCTAGCTGACTCCAGGTACCCCATTCCCTGCCCCAAACCATGAGCAAAGTTCATGATTGCTGTTGTTCTATGCCATTAACTTTTAGGGTGTTTTGTTTACCTCCCCAGAGAAGCCTTTACTGCATCTCTATCATGTTACCATCTTATTTTATCAACACACATTTTCTGAAGTCATTCATTTATGCATATTTGTTTTTCTTTCATGTGTTTATTGTCTGCCACCCCCCTCTAGAACATAGGTTGTTTGAAGTCAAGGATTTTGTCTCTTTTGCTCCCTCCTAATAGATCCAGAACTTAGCACAGGGCTGGGCAGCCTTTCGTCATCAGCTGAGACACAGGTGCAAGTGACTGGTCACACCTCCTGTCTGAAATAACTAGAACACCAGACAAAATATGTGAGACAATGGTTTTCAAAACAAGGAACGTCAGAAAACAAAGGACAGTGAACCCGAGAGATGGAGAACAAACAAAGTGACTGTGCTGATGGTTTCCAGGTGCATGTGTGTGTTAGAGATGATCAAACTACGCACTTAAATATGTACAGTTCATCGTATGTTAATTAAACCTCAATAAAGTTGTTATAAAAACGTAGTCCCAGGCAAATAGTAGGCACTCAATAAACATTTGTTGACTGGCTGTTGACTTTCTTGGACTGTTACTTCTTAGTGGTTAGGGGTTGATTCTTCTGTATGTGTTTATATAATACTCAGCAAAATACCATGTTGAATACCAAACATTCAAGTGCTGTTGTGTGATTCGTATCATGAAACATTTACGACATGTCCATTGTATTAATGTCATTTAAGTGGGACCAAAGTTAATATATTTTTCCTGACAAAATATTTAACTTCATTAGCAATCAAAGAAATACAAATTACAAGAACAAAATACTATTATAACCTTCAATTTGTAAAAAATTTTAAATGATAACATAAGCATGAGTTTTTCCTGTATTCAGAAGAAGAAAGCTATTTCCATTTCTAAAGCATTTTATAATACCCACTTAAGAGACTGGGAAACAGGTGCCCTCTCTACACTGCTAATAAGAATGTAAACTGGAATAAATTTTCTGTAGAAATATTTTAATGACAAAAGCTTCAAAAAACTAAGAACTCCTTGATCCAGCTATTCCACTTCTAGAAATGCATGCTGAGAAAATAAGATTGCACACAAAGATTTAGTTACAAGACGGTTCACCTCTACATTGTGTACAATACCAATAATTAGAATGGATCTATAAACCCAACAGTGAGATACTGGTTAAATGCACACCACTATATTCAGTCCATGAAATATTGTTCTGAAAGACACATGATGTAGTAAATGAATTGACTTAGAGAGATGTTCACAAATTTTTGTGTTAATCAAGAATAATAGGCTTGTTTAAAAATAATAGGCTTGTTAAGAGAATGACAAGCCACAGATTGGGAGAAAACATCTGCAAAACTAAATAGCTGATACAGGACTTATATCTAAAATATACAATGAATACTTAAAACTCAACAATAAGAAACAAACAACCAAATTTTAAAATAGGCAAAGGGTCTGAATGGACACCTCACTACAGAAGATATATGGATGAAAAATATGCATATAAAAAGACGACTAATGTCCTATGTTATTGGAGAAATGCAAATTGAAACAACAATGACATACCACTACACACCTAATAGAATGGCTAAAATCTAAAGCACTGACAACACCAAATGCTGACAAGGTTGTGGAGCAACAGCAATGCTGATTCATTGCTGGTGGTGATCCAAAATGGTTCAATCACTTACAAAGCTAAATAAACATCGTCTTACCATAAGCCCTAGCAATGGTGCTTACCACAAAAACCTGCATATGAATGTTTATAACAGCTTTATTCATAACTGCCAAAAAAACAGGAAGCAAACAGAAAGTTCTTCAATAGGTTAATGGAAAAACAAACTGGTACATCCACACAATGGAATGTTATTCAACAAAGGAAATGAATTATCAAGCTGTAGAAAGGCACAGAGGAACGCATGCTTCTAAGTGAGAGAAGCCAGTCTGAAAGGCTACACACTGTGTGATTCTAACTATATAATGTTTTGTGAAAGGCAAAACTAGAAAGACAGTAAAAAGATCAGTGGTAGCCAGAGGTTGGGCTGAAAGGAAAGGAGGGATGGACTGGTGGAGCACAGGGGAATGTCAGGGCAGTGGAATTATTCTGTATGATCCTGACAAGCATGCATGGATACATGACATTATACATCTGTCAAAACCCATACAACTCTATGACACGAAGAGCCAATGCTAATGTAAACTATGGACTTCGGTTAATAATAATACATCAATAGTATTGTTTCCAAGTCATCATTATCTCTTGCCTAGATCATTTAGAGAACTGCTTAAGTGGTCTTCCTGCTTCCATCCAGTAACCTCTCTGACCTCATCTCCTGTTGCTGCCCCCTACCTCCAGTCACACTGGCCTTCCTGCTGTTTCTTGAATACACAAAGCATGTGGATGAGCTTCTCAGATTGGCAATACTTTATATATCACCACATGTCGATGCCAGGAGGGAAACGCATTCTTGAGGACACGAAAGCTTGCATTTGGAACCCTCTCAGTTGTAGATAACACCATGGGTATCTCTTCCTTTGGCTGGTTCTAATTTGTATCCTTTCATTATAATGAAACTATAGTCATAAGACCTGAGTTCTGTGAGTCATTCTAGCAAAGTATTGAACCTGAAGGTGGTTATGGGAGCTTCCTAATTTGTAGCCAGCTGGTCTGAGGTCAGGGTGGCCCTAGGGATCCCTGAATTTGCAGTTGGTGCCTGAAGTCTTGAGCACACTTGGCAGTCTGAAGGTCTATACCCTTAACCTCATTTGGCTACTAATGGTAGCATTAGAAGAGGTTAGGCAAGGATATCCAATGTCTCAGCTTGAGAGAAATAGTGGTGTCCTGCAGGCAACAATGGTTTAGAACCACTTGAGTTTCCACAGCCTGCATTGGATCCCGGATGGTACCTAGTACCTCTACGTGAACATCATAACACCATATATTTGCGCAACCTACCCTCACAAATTGCTTTCACACTTGAGTTTCAAAATAGGTAATATCAGCCTCCTTTTATAGGGAAAGAAACTGAAGTAAAAGGGAAGATTCTTGTCCAAGGTCACTAGACTCAAACACAGGTGTTCTACGTCAGTGCAGAACCCTTTATAGCGGGGCCCACAGACTACAGAAGTCAATTACAACACCAAAGCAGGGGTAACTTCATGATCGGTTCTCTTTAAACCCCTTTTAAGAAACTGAAGGCAAATGGGTTCCCTCCAGATTTAAGGCTCAGGGTTCTCTCCCCTCTCTGTGATTTTCTCCTTTGGTGGCAGTGAAATTTGGGGTAAAATATCTAGAAACCCAGGTCCTCTCCAGTTGAAGAACCACATACTCCCTTAGGGCCCATCGTGGTCCCATACTAATGCCCTTCCCAGGGGAGGAGAGAATGTGTCACCCTCAGCAAGACCGAAATTGGGTATGTGAGGAAACTTTTCGTTCACAGACTCAAGAGAACCTGTCCCAGAATTGTGTCCCACTACTAACACGTGCAAGTTCTCAAGTGCCCTGGAAGGGGACAGACCAAGCCTGCAAACCAAGTGGAAAATGGCAAACGTGAATAGCCAGTTTCAAGAAAAAAATCTACAGTTGGCTCTTAAGGAAATAAAATATTCCAAGTCTCACTCATAGTATGCAAAACACCAAGTAAAACTACAAGAAGATGTCATTTTTACCTGTCAGATTGACAGAAAAAAATTTTGGATAACACACTGTGTTGTGAGGTCTGGGGACACCTCACCTGGCACCTTCATGTGTTGCTGGTGAGATTCAAGATTGGAATGACCTCTGTGAAGGGTGGCTTGGCACTGTTGCACAAATGCATATTTGCATTTGGCTCAGCAAGTTCACTTTTAGGAATTCATTCTAAAGATGTATCCACATGTTAGTGTAAAGACGTCTGCTGTATATTGAAAAACATTGTCACAATATTTTATAACTCTTTTCATCAAGAGATGAGTCGGCTTCCCCCACTCTCTGCATTCTGGAATGGCCTTGTGGCTTGCTTTGACCAATAAAATGTAGCAGAAATGTTCCAGAGCTGAACCTCAAGAGGCTTGTATCTTCCACTCTCATGCTCTTGGAATTCTGCCCTTGGACCAGTTGGTGGTTAGAAACTGGAAAAACACCAAAGAGGCTGTTAGCAAAGCCTGGAGGAATAGTGAACAAACAGTTGCTGGAGGCTGAGAAAGCAGTGAGAAAATAGTTATTAGAGGCTGGAGAAAGGACAACTTGTGTGATGTGTGTGATGGAATAATTGGGAAAACGGTGCCCGCGGAAACTTGAAAGATAGAAAATGTACCTAATAAACTTTAAAATATATGATAAGGAGATCTCCAGACAGAATGCTGAAAGTGCCATTTGACTGCTTCTAACAGAGTATATGCTGCCACACGGGAAGAGAGGGATGAGCAAACGAAGGCACCGTTCAACTCACAAACAGAATCTGGAGGAGATACAGAAGCCCAAGGATGTGCTGGTTTGGCTGATAATAACTCTTCTCCTCAGCTTTCCCAGCTGGTAAATATTTCTCAGCATTAAAGGAGTCCAAGGCCAAAAATCAAACCAAGGGTATGGCTGTAAGAACCTTTGTTAAGACCACTGAATGATTTAAGGGAATGCCTAAAGGACTCTCTCAACTGGGGCTCCTGAGAATCTAAGAATGTTTTCCCACCACCTCAAATTATTGCCCCAAAGGCCTTGATTGTCTTGATATATATGACACAAAACACTACAAAGTTCCCCTCTTTGGATAGCATTATGTTAACTGAGTCACTTGACTACCAGAGAAGAGGCAATAAACACACTCTAAAGTGATGCGGGGGCCTGCCACATGTGTCAGGATTTTAGGGGCTGGTGGTCGGGGACGCCCATGACATCCACTGCAATCTGGGGGACAACTTACTGCGCCTCATCCTTCTGCTTCAGATTTTGAATGCAGCATGTGCCTCATTTGGGAATACTGTCCCAATCCATGTATCGGGTGACTTTGAAGGCCACACATTTTGAGGGGGGCCCAGAGCAAGAACAGACTGTGCAGCAGGTTCTGGGTGTGGCCTGCATGGCCTTGCTGCCTGGCCCTGCGACCAGCAGGCTCCTCGGTGCCAGGGGTGTCTGTCCGTCATAGCTGTGTTAGCCAGCAGAGTCTTTTGCAAGCTCAGCTGGGAACACTGTAGTGTCGGTCTCCGGGGTTCTGCGGCACAGTCAGGCCCACAACAGTTAATATTCTCAGTAGCAGATCTTGACCGATGATGGACGGAGAGTTGGTAAATAAACGTCCCAACTTCCTTGCTCCTCACGTGGGGCAGTTCTGAGGTGCTTCCTACACTATCTCCCAGGGTTTCCTGGTGGGATTAAACCCCAGCTGCCCACAACTCGCCCTTTATTGTCTTCCTTTCTCTCAAACACCTCTATTTCCCTGCTGGTGAACCTCTTCCCCAGATAAACTCCTTGCACTCTGATCCTTGTCTCAGCGTCTTTCTTTGAAAGAACCCAACCTAACCCACCAATAATCGGGAAAAAGGGCAAGGGTGTCGTTCACCTAGTCTCCCACCCAAAATGGAGCTTTTTCCCTAAATAGAAAGTTCCTGTGATGCAGTGCTCCAGCTTACTGAAAGTTCAACAAGCTTTCTGCTTTATTGCAAGTGCAGAAATACTCCCTTGACCACAGGTGAAGGTCTGCCAGAAGCCACCTGGAGCATCAGAGGTGAAGCAGGCTTCGATTCTCACAGAGCTTTAGTGGACAGCAAGCACGTCTGCTCACTGGCGCATTCTGGTAGACACTATACTAAGCATTTTACATGCATTATCTTATTTAAGCCTCATTTTTCAAGTGAGAAGTTTAGCCTTAGCTTAGAGAAGTTACTTTCCCGAAACTGTATCACTGGTAAATGGTGAATATAATTTGGATGCTGGCACTGTCTGACCTCAGCTCATGCACCACTTTCCTTGTGTCAGTCATCGCAGTTCTACCAGTTGGTAGAAAGTGTATTCCTCTTTTAAGATTAAGGCCCTCTGCCCAACTCTACTCTTTCCCTCTCCTTCTGCCCTAAGAAGGTGCGGGATACAGTAGAGAATTTCGTGTTGGACATTGGTTGCAGAGAAGATTTGAGACTAGAAACATAGGAAAAGAATAGCAATGGTGAGGATCCTACTAACACTGGGAACCATTAACAGGACCCCACAACTCCCTTGAACTATGTCTCTCTACTAGATAACTTGGGTTTTGCAAAACATGAGGGAAAGTTCTGTTTCAGTGCCTTACGCAGGTTATGAAAATTCCTTGTTGAACAAATAATTGAAAGAAGACAGAACCAACTGTGCGGATATACATATGTTAAAAAGGTTGTTAAAGTTAGCACTGGGAAAAAGCAATAAACAAACTTATGACATCTCCTTATGTTTGTAAGTTAATTTCAAAGACCAAATGTTGGTTTGAATGAGTTGAGCTATTTGCACTGATCAACAGTATCTCAATGAAAGTGGGGTTTTCTGAGCCTAGTTTCTTGGTATGAGAGTCAAGACAATATGACATTCCATAAGTGGTATTGATGTGAACACAATTTTATTTCTGATGGTCATTAGTGGCCTATAACCAGGGCACAACCTTCCAGGTAAACACTAAACTTTGGAGCATTAGTAGAAGACTATTCATTAACTTTAAGAATTACTTTTCCCTTATCTCACCATCCCATTATGTTTGTAGCTTGTAATTCCCTATACTCAGACACAAGAAGGAATAAATTCACATATATTATTTGAAGTGTGTGATAGTTTACACAGGGCTTCCTAGTACAAAGCGGTTTGTCAGTTTTGCATCTCAGATTAGTTCCTGCTAACCCAGTGACTAAAGCAAATCCCTTCATGAAAAAGGTTTCCAAGCACGACCTGGTAATTGTTTTAATGGATTTTCAACGAAGGGTGAAGTACCCTGCTATGTGCCCTGCAGGCATTCCATAAATACGTTTTGACTGACTCTGTTAACAGTCCACATTAAAAAAAAAAAAAAGAACCAAATATGTACTATTTCAACTATCTTATTTTTTTTTTTCTCCTAGTCTTTGTCTTTAGCGCAGATACCTGTAAACATTTAAGGCGATCAAGTGAGCTGCAGCAGTGGCAGGGAATTGCCCAATGAAACGCTCTGGGTTGGTGAGTTTTACTTAGTCTAAGATGCTCAGTATTTCCTAGGATCTGCTGAGCTCCAAATGAGGGAGAACTCAAGCTGCTCAGCTGATGGGAACATCCCACATACGTTAGGGAACGTGACAATGGCACAACTTCCTGTTTTCTCAGTGAGGCACAGATCTGCTCTGACTCTGGCACTGCGGTGGGTACTTCTCCATTCTCGGTATTTGCTGTATGTACAACTGAGATAAGAAAGGTGCATAATACGAAAAAATGCTCAATATCACTAATTATCAAAGAAATGCAAGTAAAAGCTACAATGAGGTATCACCTCACACCAGTCAGAATGGCCATCACTAAAAGTCCACAAACAATAAAGCTGGATAGGGTGTAGAGAAAAGGGAGCCCTCCCACACTGTTGGTGGGAATGTAGTTTGGTGCAGCCACTATGGAGAACAGTAGGGAGATTCCATAAATAACTGAAAACAGACTTACCCTGTGATCCAGCAACCCAACTCCTGGGCACATATGCAGAGGGAACTCTAATTCAAAAAGATACATGCACTCCAGTGTTACAATAGCCAAGACATGGAAACAACCTAAATGTCCATCGACAGATGACTGAATAAAGAAGTTGTGGTATATTTATACAATGGAATACTACTCAGCCATAAAAAGCATAAAATAATGCCATTTGCAGCAACGTGGGTGGATCTGGAGAATGTCATTCTAAGTGAAATAAGCCAGAAGGGGAAAGAAAAATACCATATGGTATCACTTATATGTGGAATCTAAAAAAATGACACAAATGAACTTATTTACAAAAGGGAAACAGACACACAGATGTAGCAAACAAACTTATGGTTACTGGGGGGAAGAGGGGAGAAGGGATAAATTGGGAGTTTGAGATGTGTAGATACTATTAATAAAAAACAGATAAACAACAAGTTTATACTGTATAGCACAGGGAACTATAGTCAATATCTTGTAATAACCTATATGGAAAGGAATATATGCATCTATATGTAAGACAAACATTATGTGGTACACCAGAAACTGACACAACATTGACTATATCCTTAATAAAAAAAGAAAAAAGAGAAGACAATATAAAGAAGGGGGAAAAAAAGTGCATAAAACAGAACCTTGACCTGCTCTCCTCCCAAAACGTTCATCGAGACCTCCTGTAAGACATCATATATATATATTATTTTCTCACACACAAATGTATATCTGTGCTTTGAGTCTGTAACTCTTGCTAAAGTTATTGTATGATTTAGCCTTTGTGACATGCTGGGTATCACCTGAGGGAGGGTCATGATCACTTGGGGTGTATTAGAGACCATCCACGTGTCCATTAGATTGCAAACTGGAATTTAGTCAGAAGGCCCCAGAGTGGACTCTGGAGTTAAAATGAAGCTTCCATTTTTCAGTTTGAGGAAAATTCAGTACAAAATTCAGCAACAGAACAAAGAACTCTTGGGTGACCACCAGGGTGAAACAGGGTGACTGCCAGATGGGGGCTGGGAGAAAGATGAAAAGCACTGTGCCTGAGGGTGGGTTGCGGCTGTCACGTGTGTATGTGGCGCCAGAAACTTTGGGTTTGAAGTTACATTCTTTGCATTTTTCTTAGTTAATAACACAGTTTCTTATATTTATGAGAGAGTGAACCTCTTTTCCAGGAGGAAAACCCAGAATGTCTCAGCAAGCCCTTGAGGAAACTCAGGGGATCACTCAGGTACCTCCGCAGCAGTCACAAAGGTATTTTCCAGCAGCTGCTCTCCCTGCCTCAACTCCCAAGTCATCTTAGGAGAGAAACAGCTTTTTGTCCTGGCTCTGATTCGAAAAAAGAAAGAGTTTAAGTCAGGCTTCAAGTCCAGGGTCAATTTTCATTAAAGGGGCAAGTTCTGCCACCTGGTGGTGAGAAATAAAATGCCACCTGCTTTTCTCATCTAATCTCTTGCTAGTCCCCCTCCCCTCCCCACTTTTTTTGTATTGAGTACCCAAACCTATGCTAATCAATTTGCAAACTGAAACGTGTAAGACAACCTCCCTGCACCTTTAGTGACAAAAAGATGAATGGGTGATCAAGTTAGGTTGGGAAAATAAATTAGGGTAATTCTTGTTTCCCTTAGAAAGCTGAGGAGAGCGCAGAATCCTTTGAGTCCGTTAGGGGGAGTGCTAGGTCTCCAGAAAAGAAACACACACACTAGGCTAATTCTGGAATATGCCCACAATTCCTTGGGGGTTTAGCCTATCTCTTCACTCACCTCAGTACCCTGGGGAGCTTGAACTTCCAATAACCTTTTCCAGCACTGCACATAGTTCAGTTCTTTCCTCTTTCACCAGCCCTCACTTTTCCTTCCATCCAGGCCAGTGCTCTCAAATTGTGGTGCCAGGAATCAGCACCGCCATCACCTGGGAAACTTTCACAAATGCAAATTCTCAGGCCCTATGACTTCCCAGACTAAGTGAATCAGAAACTTTGGGAGTGTTTTTAATAAGACCTCCAGGCTTGCCAAATTTGAGGACCTCTAGTCTAGAAAATCACACGGGTATGAACTAGGGAGACTGGTGGGAACGGAAGGGGAGGAGCAATTAATTCTACTGGTCAATCTGGTGAGCCCTGCAGAGTGTTAGAGGAAGCAGAGGAGCAGCTATAAAGGGAGATGACCCTGCACTGCAGAGACTTTTGCCAACTGAGCTTGGTGCCCGTGCTGGGGACACTAACCCTCAAATTCACCCTAGGTCAGATTGGTGACAGTACCATGTGGACATGGACTCAGCCTTCAATTCATGCTACTCTAGAGAAGTGGCTGCACAGTGTCCAGTGCAGGTAAAATAAACCAGAGCTGTGCCAACTGCTACCGACACTCGGTACCACCTCTCTCTCCACTCCCTTCCAAACCCACGACAGGTCCGCCTCACCTCTCCGGCAGGGTGGGCGCTGCTGGAAAGCCCCCTCCAGGCCCCCCCACCCCAACACACACACCTTGTCCCCACTTGTGATTGGGATACCTGTACTGAAAACTATCTCCATCAAACCCTTGGAGGCACTCAGCACCTTGCTCCCTCCTCTGCTGGGTGGAGAGAACACTACAGGGGCCGTGGGTTCTCCCATGGCAGATTCCACCAGCCACGGATGAAAAATATCCAGAAGAAGATTCCAAAGAGCAAAACTTGAATTTGCTGCCAGAAGGCAACCGTGTACTTACATAGTATTTACACTGTGTTAGGTGTTATAAGTAATCTAAAGATGACTTAAAGTATACGAGAGGATGTGCATGAGTTACACACAACACTTTATATAAGGAACTTGAGTATTGGATTTTTGGTATAGGGGTCCTGGAACCAATCCCCAGAGGATACCCAAGGAGGACAGTACTTACTAAAGGGAAATGCTATTTAAATGTGCATTATGGCAGTATCTAGAATACAGCAAAGCAGGCATTATTTTTTAGTATTTTTCTGCCACGGTTCCCACTATCTCCCCACCATTCCACTAAAACTCTGCATTTTTTAGCACAAACTGGGCACTTAAACGGTATGGAATGAAGAACCAAAGCACACTTCTGCTCTCTCCCATATTTTTCTCTAGCTGCTGCCAAAAAGTGTCAGGCCAGAGCCAGGGGCTCGGACTTTGTCAGTCTCTTCTGAAAAAATCTCTTTTTAAGGGGAAGGCAATACGCTTACTCAGGCACCTCCTTGCTTTCCATCCCCCCTCCCCACACGTGGGCACACAAAGAGCGGAAGCGGGGGTGGCAGTTGCGGGGACAGGATCCGTATGTCCAAAGTCCCGGGTCACCTCGGCCTGGAGTCCGTCTAACTCAGCTGCAGACGAGAAGATGGGACCTGGGCGGGGAACAGAGCCCTCCCCCCGCCTCCCCGGGCTGGGTGCCTGTCAGGCCGCATCTGCTCCAAATTTATAGCCCCTCCTCGGGCCGCCGCCGGCCTCTCCACGGCCTCTTTACCAAGTGCAGCCCCAGCTGAGACCCCTCCCGCGGGGAGGGAGAGGACACACCCGCGCTGGCCCCGGGCTGGGGGCGGGGAGCAGGTGTGAAGCGGGGGTCGCAGCCGCGCGGGCGCGTGGTCACCCTCCATCGCACCGCGGAGACTCGGCTTCACCCCAGTGTGCACACAATGGCGCGGGGGCCAGGCCGAGGGCGGCTCATTACCCTGGATCGGCCGGGGAGCGGATGATGAAAGAGGAGGGAGCAGGGGAGGGCTGGCCGCCAGCCCTCTTCGAGCGCGCGAGGATGAAGGGGCGAGGCCTGCATCGGGGACACTGGTCCAGTTACGGCCAAGATCCGAGCTTCGCCAAATCCCCAATGTCGGCGCCAATCTGAGCCCCCCAGGCCGGGCGGGAGGAGGAGCCAGGGAACAACGAGAGGCCCGCGGGGGCTGTGGAGGGTCGGGCCGCGCCTGGGGAGCGCGCGCCCCGCGGGGCCCTGATTGCCTATTGTCCAAGTCCCCTCCGCGCCCGCCCCGCGCCGGGCCACCGCCCCTCGCGCTCGGCTGGCGTAATGTATTCTCCCTGCCCGCCTCGCGGCTTCCAAATGAGCAGCCAGCACTGCCGACGCGGGCCGGGGGAAGGGGCTTTCACTGGAAGAGGGGCTGGGGTGGGGGAGGGGATGCGGGAAGAAGAGGCTGCACAGGAAGGCACTAGCCTGTCTCCAACGCTGTCCCTGACTCGTGCCTGTGGATCAGGGGACTTTCAGTCATTCCCCCAGAGCCCCAAATTCTGTCTCGCCAGATTGACGACTCTCTTCTCTAACTGAAACTGTTCTGGGAGAGATGCCCTCCCTTTATTTGATTTTATTTTTTTCTGGGCAGTGAATGCCTTTGTCTGGGCTCTGGAATGCTGGGGTAAAAGGTGGGAGGTCTGGACTGATGTGTGTACCTTTGACATTGAGATAAAAGAAACGGAAAGGGTAGGGGCGCAGGCAGGGGACTTCAGGAAGGGCGCTAGGCTGACCGCCACTAACCCGTCTCCCTGCTCCCTAATCCCGGGGGGTCTTCTAGCCCAGGGAACTTGCTCTGGGCTTCATGGCTTTGTTTCGAGCTCCTCTTTGCCACAGTCACGTTCCCTGAAAGATGGGCAACTCCGGGAAAGGACCTGAAAAGGGACCAGACAAAGGTTAGGGCAGTGAGGTCTAGTGATAAAGGACCCCAGCACGGAGGATTTGGACTCACACGGGGTTTAAAGGTAAGTAGTAGTTGTAGTGTCATCAGATTCAGAGGCCACAATCTGGCAGCTCATGGACCAAATCGAGGCGAGAGACACATTTTGACCCACCAAGTAATTTTAAAGCATTCTATTGTGAACAATAGCGTACTTTGGATAATAAGCACACACAAAATTAGAGGGAGTAATAGAATGAGCCCCCACGTACCCATCACCCAGCTTCAGCTCTTGTCCATTCAAAGGCAAGCTTCCTTTATCTATCCCTCTCTCCCCTCATAATTTTGAAGTAAATATCAGAAATCATATTTCTTCTGTAAGTATTTCAATGTAGTCCTAAAAGGTAAGGTCTCATTAAATAACATTATAACAATAATAACATTGTCACACCTAAAATATGTCATTAACTATATAATCAATATTCTAACTTCCTCAATTATTTTAATTGTTTCTTCATTGTTGTCGTTCAAATTAAGATCCAAATGAATCTATACAGCACAATTTCTCTTTTAACTGGATGTCCTCTCTTAATCTCTTTTTTTCTTTGCAATTTACTTGTTGAAAAAAACTGGGTCATTTATTCTGTAGAACTTCCCACAGTCTGGATTGTGTTGAATGTATCCCCATGGTGTCATTTAACATGTTCTTCTGCCCCTATATTTCCTCTAAATTGGTTGTTACAGATAGGGGCTTGATCAATTAATGCTTGATATTGTTTGTGTGAGAATACTTCATAGGTAGTATTGTGTAATTGTACCAGGAGTAATGTCTGGTTGTCTGTTTCATTGTTGTTATATTAGCATCCAATAAAGATCATCGCCTGGATCCATTATTTCATTAGGGATTGCCAAATTGTGGTATTCTGATTCTGTGATTCCATCTTCATTTACCAGCTGGAATACTTCTCTAAAGAGAATCTGTCATCAACTATTTGTTTATGCTGAGATACATTCCAAATAAGAAAGGCAAGATAAATGCGTGATTATTTTCCTTTACCTGTTATTTCTCAAAATAATGAGCTAATTCCTTAGCATCGTCTAAAGGTAAGCAATGATTTTTTAAAAATCATCATGAACTCATGGATTTAAATATATTTGATTGTTTCACACCAAGTATGTTTTGATTACATGGGTATTTTAAAATTAGGAGATACCATATTAAAAATACTGAGCTCTGGCTTCTCCTGTAGATGATCTGGCAATCCTGAGCTCTTTTCCAACCTGGCTAGAGCAGTCTGTGGTTGAAGAGCACTGCCCTCTTTGGTAGGCATTTATTCTTGCTCTGGTCTCCTCAGATCTTTTCTGCAATCTTCCTGGACACTGCAGGTGTGAGTTTGTAAACCAGATTCAATTTGTGTTTTATTTTACAGATGAGAGAACTGGTGAAGCACCTTACCTACCAGGGACTAGAAAAGTCTTCTGGTTGCCTCCCCAGAGGAGAGAACCAGCTGGACCTTGCCTTACCTTTAATTTGATCTGAGTCAGCACCTTGAAATATCTTAAGATAACCTTTCTCCCAATTTCCAAAACACGCTTTGTGGAGGAAATTTGGGACTATTCCAGACTCTCCCCTCCTTGCCTCCCACACCCAGTCAGTCAACTAGCCAGCTAATGAGCCTCCCTGCCTCCATTCCTGTCCTCCTCCAATTCATCCTCCTTATCAAAAAGAGGTGTTCCAGAACATAAGTCTGATCGTGTCACTCTCTGGCTTTACAATCTCTCAGTAAGTCCTCACTGCCTTTAAGTTGAGCTAAGTCAATCTTCTCTGTGCGTCATACAAGGCTCCCCATGACCTGCATCTTACCACATGCTGTCCCCTTGTCATGACCCAGTCCCTGTCCTCTAGCCAGACTGAACTATCCACAGGACTCTGCACACACAGTGCTGTCCCTATTTTGTCCTCGGTATTTTCTACTTGCTTCTCTAAGTGCCCACGCCTTCACCAGCTAACTCTCACTTACAGTTTAAGTCCCACTTTAAGCTTTGATCTTAGGAAACCTGAAATTGGTAGGCCCTGCATGTCCTGCTCTGCACTTCTATGGCCTCCTGTATGGGTTTTTGTATTTGGTATTTTTCAGGTTAGATTTGTTGTTTTGTTTTTGTTTTTGTTTTTGACTTGCCTCCCACCTAGCTGATGTGGGAGTTTCCTGAGGCCTGACAGGTGCTCTCTCTGTATCTCCAGTAGCTGGTGCAACAGCACACAGTAGCCGGGTCAGCGAGGATTTGGTTAGTAAATGAAATTAGATCAGAGAAACGAAGGTTTGTGGACTTTTTTGGATAGAAGGAAGTTCCCTCTTCCCTTGTAGGGAGGAGACTGGATGCAAATGACATCACCACAGTAAACTCACTGGACAGATGCCAAGTAGACGGCAAGGTTGCCTGGAGCTGATGCAGCATCCCGGGGGCCAAGCCTGGTGTGTGCTGCGTGGCTGGGCCACGACGGACCAGGACTAGCCGGCTTGTCCATCCGCGGACCTGGGTGTGTGTGTGTGTGTGTGTGAGTGTGTGTGTGTGTACGTGTGTGTGTGTGTGTGTGTGTGTGTGTGTGTGTGTGTGTGTACGCGCACACGTTGCCCACCCGGCCTCCTCCCGCTGGGAGGATAATTAAAGCGCCAAACGGCGGAGCTGGCGGGCAGTGTTCCCGGGGGCGCATTTCATCGGGGCTGATTAATGAGGCCGGGGAATTAATGAGGAGAAAGCTAAACGGAGGGAACCGAGCAGCGGAAGCCGGCTCAGGCCCTGGGGGGGAGGGTGGGGGGCCTCCGAAGGCATCTCCCGCCCCTCTATTCGGGAGCGGGTTAGCCTGAGCCACGCGTTGCGCCGGCTCCACTCGCCGCCTCCGGCCGCGGGAGAGGACCGGTGGCCGTGGGCAGAGGACCGGTGGCCGTGGGCAGAGGACCAGTGGCCGCCGCCTCACACTCGCCGCAGTGGAGAGCTCGCTGCTCCTTCCTCCGCGCCCCCTAAGCTCGCTCAACAGAAACAGAACATGCCCTTTCCACCTAAAACCCAACAAAGGACCTCAGGGACCACCCGCTTCATTCCGTAAGGAACGCTGGGCAGGAGTCCCAGAACACCTGCAGATTTCATTCCGACCCGAATGAAGAACCAGCCCTGTCCTTACCGACAACCGAGTAACCTTAGACAAGTCACTCAGTCCTTTGAGCCTGTTTCTGGATCTGTAAAATGGGATCATACTCCTTACCACCCTCCCCCCCACCTCAAAATGACTCAGATTGATTGAGAGTTAGTATGTACCGGGCACTCCTGTAAGCACTTGATGTGTATAATCTCCTTTATTGTTCCCACAACTCTAGGAGGCAGGCTCTATTATCACCTTTATTCCATAGAGAGGGACATTGAGTCAGGAAACGGGACATAACTTGCCCAAGGCCACCCAGCTACTAAATGGGGCTGGGAGGTGAACCTACAGTGTGGCTCCTGAGACTGTGTCCTTAGCATCAAACAACAGTGCAGTGTGCAAGGTGGTTGTGAGGATCTAATCATATGACACACAAAAAGGACTTTGTAAACAGCAAAATGCTGCAAATGTGAGAAGAAGCCACTGTTGTTATTTTCATTCTGAGTTTTGAACCCAGGGTAGAGACAAGGAGTGAGAGATGGGTCCCCTGAACAGAGACAGAGAACAGGCAGTGTGATGGCCTCTCCAACAGCCTGTAGCTTCGTGTCCTGGCCACACTGTAGAGCAGATCAAAAAACGACCTGAGCCCCCAGACTCACCCCTCAATGCACACACCTCAAGGGCCAGACTACAGACACACCAAATGGTCTGCATGTCCCTCAAGTGGCACAGGAGTAGTAGCCTTGATTTTTAAAGGGTGGAGCACGACACAGAGGGATGGGGCTGAGTTTGGACTCCGACGAATCGTATTCCAATATGAGTCTGCTACTGACCAGCTATGTGGACCTGGGTGAGTCATCTGACGACTCAGCTGTTGGTTGGGAATGATCAGTACGGTACCCATTTCCCAGGACTGCTGTCAAGGGACAAGCATGAAGCTTTGCATGTGAAAGGTCATTGTAAGTTTATGTTGTGCTTTGTATCTAGAAATGGCTGGAAGGAGAGTCCAGGTCATTGCCCTGGGATGTGCCAGCAGTTTCCAGCAATGGGCAACAGGGCAAGGTGCCCGAGCTTCCCAATGAATACACCTCCCTTCCCCCAGTAACCTTATTTTGGGATCCAAACTGATCTCCAGTCTAGAGTGATTTGAGCCCAGAAGACCATCAGTTCCAACAATGTCTTGATGAGTTTGCACCAACCCAATTTCCTCTGAATGAATTTCTTTTGCTAACCAGGGAAACTGAGGCTGCCCAGGCCAACTAAAAGCACGTCCATCTGCCCCTCCTTGTCAGACACAGTCACCTTCCCCACCAACGGGACTCTCAAGCCCCCAGCCCTCACCAACGCTCCACACCAAACCCCTCACCGTGGGAGCCGGCCAGCACTGGCAAAAGAGGGAGCATCAATAATTTTCTCCAAAGGAGCTTGTGTCTAGAGAAACCAATATTTAACATCCCCATTTACATTGAAAGCGTGATTCTGATTATGAGATGGTAATGAGGGGATTAGCCAGAGGAGAGAACCCCCTGCCTGCTGCCCCTCCCATTCTTTCTTCCATCACCCTGCACAGTGGGCTAATTCCTAGAAGAGGAGGTGTGGGGGAGGGTGCAGGGCACTCCCACTGGGAAACCATCAGAGATGCCAGAGCAGGGCAGGGGTCCTCAAGACCCCATCTGAGAGCCCCTATTCATGTCTGGAATCAATTAGCCTCAGAAGGGGTGATGGGTGATATGCGAAAGCCTGACTCTGAGGGTCCTTCCATCCTTCCCCCTAGACTGGGCTGTGGCCCTCTGTTCTCTGATTCCATCCAGTATTTCAGACGAGCACATTTCTTACATCATGTTTTGCCTCCGAAGTACAGGACTGAAGTAAAAAAAAGTCTGTTGGGAGGACTTTTGCTTGGCTCCTGATTTCTCCTACTTAACCACAAACCCAGCCTCCCTTCCCTAAATTCCCTGCCTCTCTGGAATGGCATCCTTGTTCTCCGGACCCTGCCTTTTAACCAGGCGGCAGTTTATCTCTAGCTCCTCCTTTGGGGCAAGGGGTGGGGGATGGAGAGAACCCAAGGGGGTCACCCATCCTGAGGCCCTGTTTGTTGGTGGACAATTGCGCTCAGACTGGATAATTCAGTGTGTGATTGTGGTCACGCCCCCCCTTTTGTGCCCCTTTCAGAGCCAATCTCCCAGGCCCAGATGGGTTAATCCATAATGCAGACGAGCAAGTAATTGGCTGTCAGCCCGGCCCTCTGCACCCCCTCCCTTATTAGTGCCACTGCCCTAATGAAGCCCAGCTTGGAGAGCCCCCTTCTCAATGAGGCGCCGGCCTCAACCCAGCCAGGCACACATGTGTCTCTGCTGCTCTGCCTGAAGCTGGGCTCCCTTTAGGGACCCTCAGCCCTGCCTCCCCGGGGTGACCCAGCTGCCAGGGCTGCTGCGGCCTCGGGGGGAGGCTGTGATGGATGGGAGGGAGTTAGTTAATAGAGCCCAAAACACATGGGCCCTGTCCCCACATCGACCCTCCCCCTCTCACACACACACACACACACACACACATTTTACAGCTTCCCCTGACAGCAGCCCTGGCCTTTTGAAGTAACCCCATGGAATATTCCCTTCTTCCATCTCCCACCTAAGCTGTGCCAAAATGGGGGCTAAGGAACTGCTTCTTTGGACACCAGCATAAGTCATTGCTGCCCACCCCATCCCCAACCTGTGCCAACCTAAGGGGTTGCAGGCAGAGGTGGCTCAAGGCAGTGGTAAAAGATGAGCTTGGCCCTCAGTCTCCAATGACTACTAACCAACACTGGAATCTTTCCAGGAGATTTTCTTTCCCTTAATTCTTGGACTCCATCTCTGTCTTTTGATCCTGCTTCTCTTCCTCCCCACTTCCCAGCCAGTTCTTCGGTCAGAGGTGGAACTAGAACCAAGCCCCAAAGATGAAGCAGGGATCTGCAGACCAGAACCGATCTCTCTGTTTTTGTAGCCTGTCTTGTCCTAGGCTCCCCATTACATTATGAGCTCCCTGCCTCTGAAAGGAGTCAAGCCAAGCCTGGATGAGAAGAAATATTTCGGGAGGATATTTGCAAGCCGTTCTCTGATTCTTTGCACTTGCTTCCTATTCCCACATCTCTCTTCCCTCCTTCTCTCCAATATAAAGAGCTGTGGCCTCGTTGACCTTGTTTCCAGATCAATGGATGAAAGGAGAGATTGGCTGCTGCCTGGGCTTGGGTGCCCATCCGGGCAGGAACTCCGTGTCCTGAGGTTTATCCTAGACCCATAAGCTACCTGCCCTCCTTCCTCTGCTTAACCCTTTAAAATGGTAATTTTATATTTTCCATTATTAACAAAATATTTTTAAATGGAAGAAAGATGAAAAAATTGCATATATTCCCTCAAACCTAACCAACCATGGCTTCTATGTTGGTTTATTTTTCTTTCCATTTTTTCCATGTGCATGTAAGCAATCATTCAACACAACTAAAATGTTTACTGAATGTCTTCTACATGCCAGGCTCAGTGCTTATAGTTTTTCTACTTGGATTAAAAATCTAGTCTGTTTCTATCTTTCCTTCTCCCTTTTAATACCAGGGTTATTGCTCTGGAATATCTGGAAATTCTCACATTTAGAGACAGGGGTCTCAGGGCCTGTCAAGAATGGAATCCATAAGGGGCCCCAAAGTCCCAGCAGTCCGTCCCTTGGCGGTTAAGACCTGGGAGAGGAAAATAAGGCCCCTGTGCTGATCGTGCAGGGCTCAGGGGGTGGAGGCAAGTGACCCTGAGAAATGTCTAGCCCCCTTTCTGATTAGATGGGGTAACAACACTGAGAGATGAAATATCATTCAGGGGTTGCTTTTGGAAAATGTTGAGTATTTATGAGCTGTGCAATCAGGATCTAGGAGGTAAGGCTTTAAAAATAAACAGGTGGCAGGATGGGGGCAGGGAAGATGGAAGGAGAGAGAGACACATGGAAGAAAAGCTATGGGAAAGGAGAGGGACCAGTGAAAAGAAGGAAGGAAAGGAAGAATCAGTTCCCATGACGTGTCTGAACAGTGAATTCTCTGCATGTGTAGATAGTGAATGAAGTGACAATGATGCTGGCTTTTCCAGGTCAGACCATGGAAGCCCAGAGAGATCCCGGAGTCATATTCACTCCAAGGAATTGAGCTCCTGGGTATGTCAGTGAAATGGAGGCGATCTTTGTAGAAAACCAAAGATCAATGTAGAGCAGTGGAAGGAAGGACTCCTGGGCAGAGGGATCCCTGAAGACATTGGAGATAGGTCCAGTATTCAAGATGAATACAAGTAAATCTATGGACACACACAGCAACCCAACAAACACAGAGAATAAAGACTCAGTGATGTAAGGTGGGAAACCTTTCACACAGGTATTTAACACAAAGACATTTCCCTCTGAATGAAAATCATTACAGGCAAGGGAATATTCCTCCTTAATTAAAAAATGGAAAATTCTCCTTTGGATGCAGGGGATTTGGAGATCTTAATTGGTCTCTTCCTTTGTGAATTGTATGCTAACATAGAAAGAGAGAAAGAGGTGGTGGGAAGAGAGGAGGGAAGAGAGGAAGAGAAGTTGAGATTGGAAAATTGAGATAGACAGCAATAAAGAACATAGTCCATTTCTGACTTCCCTGAAACTGCAAAAGTTCCAGGAATTATAGAAATGAGGAAATATAAAGAGCGGCAGATTTAATACTGACAGGTATCAGGGACTGAGGGATTTTGGAACTAAAAAACAGAATGGCAGAAAAAGATCTTGAGGTCTTAGTGGATTACACTCAGCAATGTGATTGTAGAAGTCATTCTGTTACTAGAATTATACATGAGTAGAATGGGTGGGGAGCAGGGGACTCTTCCTTCTGCTCTCAGATGCAGATCTTTCACAGAGAAGTGGTATACCAAGAACACAAGTGTAGAATCAGCCTGAGTTTAAATCCTGACTTCTCCATTTGGTAGCCAAGTAACTTTAGGCAAGTTACTTAACCACTCTTTGCCTATGTCTCCCCATCTGTAGAATGAGGGTAATAACAACAGTGCCAACTAATTGAGCTATTAGGAGAATTAAATGTGTGAAGCACCTAGAACAGCCCTGGCAAGAGTAAGTTCACAATAAATGGTATCTGTTATAATTCATGTCTTCCTGAACATTGATTATATACTACACATTATATTAGTCACCCAGGGTGCAAAGATGAGTAAGATTTAGTTCCAACTGTCTAAGGGGAACTTGGCACTCATGGGGAAGATAGTCATGGAAGCAAATAATTAAAACATCACACATTAAGTTATACAGTAGGGGAATAAACCAAGTGATCTGGGAGAATCAAAGAAGGCTTCACTAATCAGGTGACTAAAGCTGGATTGCCCAGATAAGAGGAATCCAGCAGGTGGAAAATGGAGAGGAGAGGGCATTTCAGGAAAAGGAAATGGAGAATGGCAAGAGCAAAGGCATTGAAGTGGAGAGAGCACCACATAGGAAAGAACAAACATAGCTCGCTAGTGCGTTGTAGATGGCCAGAGGGATGGTGGAGGGTGGAGGTAACGGGGAAGATCTTGGAAAGGCAGACGTTATCTGGACTATGGTGATACTTATGTGGGGCTCTATTGCTTGAGAATTGAGGAGTCATTCTAATTTTTAATAATTTTTAAGTAGGAGAATGACATGTTCAGATTAGATAGAACATCAGAGACAAGCATGTAGCTCACTGTCTGGCTCTTGGCAGCTGCTTACTAAATGGGGGTTGAACAAATATGACAACTCCCCGAAGCAGCAGTGTAGAGGATTGGTCCTCAGTGGGAGACTGAATGCAGGGAATTAGTTTGCAATAGTCATAGTGAAAGATGAAGGCAGTGGCAGTGGAGGTGGGCAGGAGGTACAGAGCTCATGAAATACCTCTCAGGGACTCACTGGACTGGCATGCTCAGGTTCAGGGTTAAGGGGGATATAAAGAAGTTAGAAAGAGTCCAAAAGAAAGATCCTAACATAGCAATAATAAACATAGAGATAAACAAATGAGAAGTGTTCAAGATCTACATCATGAAAACCGTGACATTGTTAAAGGACATAAAAACTAGGCGGCTGTTTTCCTCCACAAACAAGTATCACTGGCCTTAAGGGGTGACAAGCATACTCCTTGCTCCTCATTGTTGAAAATGCCCCATCTTTGAGATTAATGTCATAAGACTCTATTACTCACCACCTTAGTACCACCCACTACCGACTTCTGGGTCATTCCACCTCATTCCTTGACTTTAGCTCTCAGCTCAGGGTCTCTCACCAACTACCTGCCACCACTCTAATTCTTGATGGTTCTAGTAACCACTCAGATGATCCATTCAATATCCTTGCTGCTCAGTTTCTTGACCTCGCCTCCCACAATCTTGTTGTCTATGCTACCTTGGCCATTAATTCTTGTGGTCATTCCCTGGCCGACCTTGTCATAACCAATCACTGAACTACTCCATGATCTTAATTTCAAACATTCTCATTTCCAATTACCATTCTGTACTTTTCCCCATTCACTTGCTCTGATGTTAAAATTCCAACAAACCTTAGACCCCACCAGGATAAGCAATGGATCTTATTTTTTTCCCCATTGATCTCAATTCCTTTTCACTCTCATTCCTTCAGTTTATCAACTCATGGCCCCACTTCCTCCTTACTCAGATTAAATTCCGGTGGTCAATCAGCAGAATCAGTATCTCTTTCTTCACTCTCAACTCCCCTATCTGGCTCTCACTTCTCTGAGCACGTTTGACTAACCCACAAAGTTGGGCAAGTCCAACTCTCCACGTCTTCTGCACCTGCACCCAGGCCTCTGAAGGTACCTGGGGAATCACACAAAACCATGCACCATGGCCTCACTTTGAATTCATGATCACTAACCCCAAGCGGCCCTCTAACACCGCCTGCATATTATACTGCATTTCCATAGTTCGTTCTCCTGCTCTCCTATGAGACTGTCATACATGCTCCTCTTTCCTCAGATCGCCACCACCTCATCCCTTGTCCTCACTCTTAGTTGATAATTCTGCTTCCTATTTCATGTGGAATAGAAAAGCAATCAGAAGATAACTCCCACTGGCTCTCACCACCGTATCTTACTACCTCCTTGTATCTGTGTCCAGACACCTTACCCCTTGTCCTGTTACTGTGGATGAACGATCTGTGTCCTGACCAAGTGCACCTGTTCACTTATGCCCTAAACCCCATCGCCTCTCTGACTCAAGGACATTGCTCCAGTCACCCTCCCCTCTCTTCTCTGTATCGTGGATGTCCCTTTTCTGCTAGATAATTCCAGTCAGCACAAAAGTACGCAGCTGTTCCTCCCATTTTATTAAAAACGATTTCTGATCCCACTTCTTTTTCAACTGTCTCCCTACAAATCTTCTCATTTCAGCAAAACTAATTCCTTTCCTTCTATTTTCTCATGAATTCATCGCAGTCAGAATTTGCCTCCGCCAGACCACTAAAACTGCCTTTATCGAAGCCACTGTGGCACCCGCATTACTAAACTCAATGCTTAATCTCAGCCTTCATCCTAGTTGATCTTATTCCATTTACCATTGATCCCTCCCTCCTCCCTCACTTGGTTTCCAGGATGCCACACTCTCCCGGACTTCCTTTTATCTCTCTGGCCCTTTCTTAATTTTCTTTTTGCTTCCTCTTCAACTCTCTAAATTCTAAATATTAAAGCAACCAAAGGTCCAGTCTTTGGGCCTGTTTATTTTTTTGTACATCTCTCTTGATGATCTCATCTAGTTTTGTGGCTTTTTATAGCATTTTATATGGTGAAGACTCTCAAATTTAGATCTCTAGCCTAGACTGCTCCTCTGAACTTCCAGACCAGTTCCTCCAACTACTCACGTGATGACACCACTGAGATTTCTAACAGGCATCTCAAATTTAACATGCCCCAAACTAATTTCTTAGTATTATCCATAAAATCTACAATATGTTTAGAGTTCCCCGTCTCAGTAAAATCTTGTCTGCTCCATTTTCAGAATATATCCAGAATCTGGCTTTTTCTCATCATTACTGATACAACCCTGGTTCTAATCACCACCATCATTTGCCTGTGTTATTGCAAAAGCTTTCTAACTGCTTTCCCGGGTCTCCCTTTGCCCCGTGTTCAGTTTATTCTCAGCATAGTAGCCAGAGAAATCCTATTAAAAAGTAAGTCAGATTATGTCACTCCTCTGCTCAGAACTCTCCAATGAGTCCCATATCACACACACAAGATTGAAACTCCTTATTATGTCTTACAAGGTCCTACGTAATCTCTCCATTCATGGTGTCTCCCTCATTCACTCTACCCACACAGGTCCCCTTGTTTTCCCTTTAACTCACTAGTCATGCTACTGTCTCAGGGCCTTTGCATCAGCTTCTCCCTCTACCTGGAATACCTCTTCCTTAAGAGAGCCCCATGGCTCATTTCCTCACTTAGGATTGTTACTTAACTGTTGTCTTCTAAATGAAGCCTCTTCTGGCTACACCATCTAAAATGTTTGCTTTCCCACCACTACCAAATAATTCTTATCACTTTTTCATCTACTACATATTTGACTTATTTATTGTCTGTCACCCCCATTAAACTGTAGGCTCCGTGAGGGCAAGAGTTCTTGTTTTTTTTTGATAACTGATATAAGCCCAACTCCTAAAAGAGTGCCTTGTACAGAGCAAATAGTCAATAAGTACTTACTTGAATAAATACCCTGTTTTTGAAAAGAAAGAATAAACATTGTAAAGATGTCAGTTCCCTTCGATTAACCTATAAATTCAATGTAACTCAATAAAAATATCATAAAAGATTTTACCTAAAACATAATAGAATGATAATTAAGGTCATTAAAAAAATTCAAGAATAGTCAGAGAAACTCTAAACATTCAGAGTAAGGAAGGGAAACTATCAGAAAGTAAAATATATTACAGAGCTATAATAATTGGATAATTAAGTACTGTCTTAGGAGTTAACATACAGATCAACAAACAGAGCAAGGATTCCATAAGAAATTCACAGAAGAATTTAGCCTATGAGAAAAATGGCCCTGCAAATCAGCAAAAGAAAGATAGGGACAGTTGCTTATTTGTTTTAGGGAGAAAATTATATCTTTGTCTTACTCTTTACGCTAAAATAAATTCCAGATGCATCAAAGATCTAGTATAAAGTATTAAACCCTAGAATTACTAGAAGTAAGGAAGGATTCTATCTTTGTAATCTTGGCATGAAGAAGGCCTTTCTAAGCATGTCTCAAACTCCAAAGAGATCATGAAATACATTAATACATTTGACTTTATTTTTTTAAACCTGGCAATATGTCAAAGTGAAAAGTTGAATGACAGACGGGGTGGGGAGGATTGCAACATACATATGAGAGACAAATAATAAATTTTCTGCAAGAACACAAGAAAGCACATCCCAGAAAAATACGCAGGTGGCCAACAGACATATAAAATACGGTCAAGCGCACTTAGAATCAAAGATATGAGTAAATTAAAATAATAAAATGCACGTTTCATTTATTGAATTGTAACAAAATTAACAGTGTTTATAATATTCAGCCATGGTGAGCAAACAGGCACTCTCATGTACTACTGTGGGACTCCTACTTGTGACAGCATTTTGAAGGGCGATTTGGCAATCTCTATCAACATTTTAAGTGCACATCGTTCTTGATCTGTAACTTTGGGCAATTTACTCAAGTAAAGTTACTTTAATCACTATCCTTTCTTAGGCTCAGTTTTCTCATCTGAGAAATGGAGATAATAGTACCTACCTCGGAGAGTTCCTATGAGAATTACAAGATTATGCCTACAAAATGCTCAGATCAGGTTTCTTTTCTATCTTTCTCATTACTGGTAGCCCCCACACCCAAAACTGTGTCTGGCACATAGTAGGTACCTGATGAACATCTGCTGGATGGATGAATGAATAGAACCACTCAATTAACATTAGCTATTGTTAGCTATTAGTTGCCCTATATTTTCATTTCTAGGAATTTATCCCACAGATATGCATACATGCAAATATATATGCGTAAGTTGTTTATTTGTAGATTGTTTATACAAAAAATTCAGAAGTAACCCAAATCTCCATAAATAAGGGTCTGATGACAAATGAATGATAAATATATGCAATGAAATATTAGGCAGTCATTAAAGCAAAAAGTGGAGATCTAGATCTAGATCTAGATATATACTGATATAAAAGAATGCCCTAAAATATTTATAAGTTAAAAAAAGCAGGCTGCAAAATGGTACAAATAATATGATCATATTTATGTTTTAAGAAGTATGTGTATGTGTGTGTGTGTATATAAATATATATATATATATATATTTTTTTTTTTTTAATTTCGTAGGATACACAAGAAACCATCCGTAGCTACTCCAGGCTGAAGAAGGACTTAAGAACGGTATGGGGACTTTGTTTATCTTATACTCTTTCATTCTGCTTGGGTATTTTTGCATGAGCATGAATTATGCCTATAATAATAAAACTATTTTTTAAACTAGCAAAATAGGGCCCCTAGGGAAGTATTAGGAATAAGGGTAAACAGGGAGTGAAGGAAGTAAGACAGAAAAATAAGGTGTATTGGGTTGAATAGTATCCTTCAAAATTCATACCCACCTAGAACTTCACAATGTAACCTTATTTGGAAATAGTGTCTTTGTACATATAATTAGTTAAGTTAGGAAGAGGTCACACTAAATTGGGTTGGGCCCTAATCCAATGACTGGTGTCCTTTTATAAGGCATACAGACACAGGAAAGAATGCCATGTGAGGAAAAAGGCATTTTGTGATGCATCTACAAGCCAAAGTATGCCAAGGAACTGGCAACCCCGAGAGCTGGAAGAGACAAGAAAGAAATCTTTAGAGGCTTGAGAAAGAGCACGGCTTTTGACCTCAGACTTCCAACCTGCAGAACTATGAAATAAATCTGTGTTGTTTTAGTTCACCTTCTTTGTGGTTTGTTATTATAGCAGCCCTAGAAAAAATGGCTGTAGCAGCCCTAGAAAAATAATATAGGAATAAGAGAGAGAGAGAGAATGAATGAATGAGAGGCAGAGAGACAGGGAAGGCTAGTGTGAGCTCTGAGGATTAACTAGCCAATCAGATGTATTCACTAAACCCGTATTTACAGAGTGTTTGCTCTGTAACAAGCTTAATAAAAGAACTCAGAAAGCTCTTGTTCTCCCTAGCCTTTGTTCCTTCTGTACTGGGATGTGGCCATTTCTGCCCAGTTGCCTCCAGCCTTGGTGTGTTGCATCGTATCTCCCTGCAGGCTCCTCCACTGGAACCCTGGGCGGGAGGGGTACTCTTGGACAGGAGGCCCTGGCTTATTATCTCAGCAGCTACAGGGGTTGAGCCAACAGACCCTGGCTCCTGCTGGGAGTAGGCTCCTGCTTCCTGCTTTCCAGCCAGGGGCCTGCTCTTTGCTCTCTGATCCCCCCTCCTGTTTGGCCTTCTGGCCCCTACTGGCTGGGTCACTGCCCCCTGGCATCATCGCTCTGAAGCCAGCAATCCTGCTGGGCCATTCACAGGCATAGCCTAGTTGGGGTGGGGGACAGATGTTAGTGCCTTGTCCCACATCCCCCTCCCCCCCAAACACACACATATGCTCAATGTGTGTCAGTGCCCTGGGAAGGGGTCCAGGCAGAGATAGTGATGGGCAGTTGCAGGCTCTGGGGGGATGTAAATGGACTGGGCATGTGTGTGTGCATGCGTGCATGCGTGCGTGTGTACTGGGGAGGCAGTGGCAGTAATCAATGTGAGATAGGAGGGTTGTCCTCAGACTGCCCTCCTGGGCAACCACATGCCAGCAGCTTCATCCACACCAGCTGGTGTGCAGGCTTTGGACCACCAAGAAGCTTCCCATACAGGCCCGGGCTTGGTCCCTGAAAATTCCCAGGTATATTCTCTGGCCTATGTGATGGCACTAGGCCGAGGAAGTTGGCCTGGGGTATCTATATCTCCATAGACACACGCACCAACACACACACCCATCCACCCCACCTCCCACATTTCTTCCCCCCAGATGCCATAACCCTATCAGAAAAAACTTACTATCTCCACAGACTCAACTCTTCCCCTCCTCCCTGCCTCATGCTATTCTCTCTCCTTTTTGCCAACTCCCCTTCAAAACCTCCTTTTCCGTTTCTTAACTTTTCCAAAGTGCAGACTGTTATTGATAAAACCCTGGAAAAGAAGTCTCCTGAGGTAGGGGCCCAGAACTCAACTCACTCTTTCTCCAGCCTATGGTGGAACCTTAGGTGAGGATCCTCCCACTTACAGTGCCCATGCTGAGAGTGTTTTAGGTGCTGTACCAGCACCTATAGCCCACAGGTTAGGACGTGGACATAGACACATGGAGTTACCTACCCTCTCTAAGCAAGAGGTAGAAGCCAGAGTTGTGCTGGGTGTTTGTGAAGGTTGGGGGCAGTCACTGAGAAGACAGCTAGGAGGCAAACTCCTTCCAGAACTGCCGATGGGAACAGCCTGGAGAGAAGCTGGACTTGAAAAGGTGCAAGGCCAGTGTTCAGGCTGTCCATCTGACCTTAAGAAGGGGAGGGAAGGAGAGGACTTCCAGGCCTGCTGGGCCTTCTCCACCCACTCTCTGCCCTACCTTCTACTAGACCCAGGGGCCCAGGGACCCTGAGGGGGCTGGGAATTAGGCTGTGCTGGGGAGGTATTTATTCTCCAGTACTCCCTAGTTGAGTACTGCACCCTTTTTTTGTATTAAATCTGAGTTGGTTCTAAGGGAGAGTATTCTAGAGATACAGAGAATCAGACAAAAAGAGAAACGGACAAAAAGCAGGGAGAGAGAAAAGAGTATCAAGAAGGGGTGAGGTGTAGAAGAGATTTGGGCCAGGAGTCTTGGAAAGGAGGGGAGTGGCCTCACTATTTGTCCAGCCTCCAAACCCAGGATGCCAGAGATTAGGAAGCAGCCTTGCCCATGAGCTGAGCCACAGCCTCCGCTCAGGGAACCCTGAGCAAATAGCCCTGATCCTCACATAAAGGGCCAATTAACTGTGCTGTCTCAGGGAACAAATCCGCTAACAGGGTGACAAGCCCCTAGACGCTGGCAGGCCCTGTGTTTGCTGAGAGGCCGACCGGGAGCAAATCAGGGGATTAGGATGGGGCAGGAGCCACATGGTGGGATGCTGTTTCCTGTCTGCTGCAGCCCTCCCTGCCCTAGAGTAGGGCTGGTGCCAGGACACCGGATTTCTGTCCTGGTTCAGCCTCTGGTGTAATGGAACCCAGGTAACCCGAGTAGGTCAGCAGGAGGCAGAACAGAGGGCTCCTGAAATGGGAATCTGAGGCATCAGAGCAGAGCAAGCAGTCCAGTTTCTCCTTAACAGATGGGCAGACAGGTCCAGAGCGTGGAGTCTTCTCACTGGCAGATATAGGATTGGGACTCACTTCTGGGTTGGTCATTCCTGAAGGGATTAATATTTACCTGTTACCACATCTCTTATCTGAATGCAACCTCGCCCTGGAGTAAGGGTCAGCGTCAAATCCTGTCTCTTAGTATCCAGTGCTTTAGAAAGAATGTGTCACCAGCTCCTCTCCTACCTACCCCAACTCAAGGTTGGCTCGGATTTAGGTCGTCTGTGCGGCGCCAGATCCCCAGCCCAGCACGGGCGGACAGGGTGCTGAAAGAACAGCTCCCAGAGCGCTACCTCTGGCGAGGCGGTCCCTGCGCCCCAACCCCGCCAGCCAGCACTTTGAGCTTTTGGCTTTGCAAAGTCACGCGTAGAGCTGAGGCGAGGGAATAGGAAAACACCTATACACCCATTTGCTTGAGGCCCCGGAGGGCTACCCAAGGACTGAGGTAGGAGTTCTGGGACAAGCCCCCCTCCCTTGACTAAGTCTCTAGTTCACCTAAACGCTGCCGGCCTGAGATAACCAACTCGCCTTAGCTTACTCTGGGGTGTACCACTGTGTGACACCTGCCCCTCTGGATCTTGACCTGTTCACCTGCTTCCTCCCAATTCGGAAGTAGCCACCCCGCGAAAGTACACATAGAGCACTCCTGCTGAACCAGAACCCTACTACTTAACCATCAGCAGAGCCTTACCCCACATAGAAAGTCCCTGGTCTTTCTTTCCCAACACCCAATGTCACCTCCAGCCTAGGAAAGTGTGTGTGTGTGTGTGTGTGTGTGTGTGTGTGTGTGTGTGTAGGACTGAGAGATCTTCAGGTATAAAGAACTCCAAAAATGTTAGAAGCAGGCTGAGACTGGGTGGGAGGGTTGGGGAGTGTCATACCCCCCAACAAAGACGACAGTTATCAAGTCTGAACGGGTTGGCACGAGTTTTGTACCAACCTCATTTCTTCTTTTGCACTTGCTTTTACGGAAATAATATTGCTCTCTTTGTTGTCCCCAGACTCCTTGGTTCCCCTTCAGTCTCCTCCAAAAGGTAAAACAATTTAATAAAATACATCAGAGCAAAATAATGCAAAAGCATCCAAATAGATGCGAGAGCTATCCAAGTAGATGCGAGATGCCTGGGTTTCCCTGGGCTTTCCCCCTCCAGTTTTATTCCTGTTGAGTATCCTGCAGAAACTACTAAATTAGGGGGTCGGGGGCATGGACTTCCGGGTCAAGACGCCTCATCTCTCCGTTGCAAACAAGGCAATGGAGAGGCAAAAGAGTGGACGCACTGCGTAATTATTCTCCACTGCCTCCTCCCCGCCAACTCCCGCCTTAAACCACCCCAGCCGCCCGCACTCCCGCAGCAAAGCCTGGGGACTTCGGAGGGAGTGGAAGCCAGGACTTGGAGAGCTTGGAGAGATAGAGTAGTGATCTGGCGCTTTGCCTGTTTCCCAAGGGCGGGAGAAAGAGAGGAGGGATTTCTCCTTTGAAGTTAGGCAGGAGGGCAAAGTCCGACAGAGCCTCATCCCTCATCTTGGGTGCTTGGAGACAGGAAACTCTCCTACAGCGTCCAGAACCCACGCGGGACGCGAGGCGCGGGGCAGGGACTCCAACTCGCGCGCTACTCGACTCTAGTCTCCGACTCTGCTCTTGGCCGTCGGGGTGAAGGGTGGGAGGGTGAATGGAGGCGGATTAATCCCTTAATTACGCGGTGATCGGCGTGGCACCTGCTTTCCGCTTGCCCAGTTCCCGGGGGACCCCGGCACTGGGGGGTGGAGAGAAGGAAGAGGGAAGGAGGAGGGCAAGCAGAGGCACGCGCGGTACCCAGGCGCGCCGGCAGGAGAGCGGCACCGTGGCTGGGGCAGCGCGCAGAGGCTGTGGAGGGGCTTACGGCTCCCGGCCCGCGGGTCTCAGACCCAGGGGCTGGGCCCCGAGCCCCCCGCCCCGGTCCCAGCTGGGTCGCGCCATGCTGCGCTACCTGCTCAAAACGCTGCTGCAGATGAATCTGTTCGCGGACTCCCTAGCCGGGGACATCTCCAACTCCAGCGACTTGCTCTTCGGCTTCAACTCCTCAGGGGCGGCGCTCAACCAAAGCCTGCTGCCCCCCGGCGATCCTTCTCTCAATGGTGAGAGCTTGCCCCATGGGGACTTCGGATCCAGGGATGGGGGTAAGGTGGGAGGGCGGCGTGGACGGGGAGTCCAAAGCGCTCCTGCCCCAAGGTCCAGGACCGAGCGGCGCCCCCCAGCGCCTCCCAGGGTGGTGGGGACCGACGGATAGTTTGGGGCTTAGAGCACTTGAGTGGGGATATCGGCGGGAGATCGAAGGTTTGGGAGGAGACGGCTGCTGAGTCCCTCACTCCTCACCTCCCCAACCGACGCCCACGGCCACCCCAGGTGAGAACCATGGCTGGTGATGGGCATGTCCGGAGTAGGAGAGGCCCGAACCTATGGTAGGGAGGGGAGGGGAGGAGGCGCAGTCGCAGGAAGGCCTGGGCCAAGCCGGGCCACTCGGTGACCCACCCAGGTAACAAGTTTTCCTTCGGGGCCCTAAGTTTTCCAAGAACTCACTTAGGACGAGGGCGAGGAAGCCAAAATGTTAAATGCGGTTGCTACAGAGAGCGACAGGAGCGGCGACCATTTCAGGGAAACTTAGAAGTTTGCCCCTCAGAGGTAGAACTCACCGCCAGCCCACCCCGGCAGAGCTGCGGCGGGCGGGCGGCGCCGGCGGCGAGGTCATTACCGCTAATTACGGTGATTAATAAATGACTAAGACAGTGCGCGCTCCCCGAGCGCTGCGGGAGAGCGGCGAGAGGTGACCGCCAGGAACCAGGGGAGAAGCCCGATTGCGCCCCCTGCCGGCCGCTTCGGGAACTCCCGCTTCCCGGACGTCTTTGCCGTTGATTCCCCGCTAGCCCCAGCCTCCAACCCTCCGCATTCATCCAGTCAAATCTACTCTCGCCTGCTGGACTCCAAGGTGGCAAGAAAGGAGACCAGGGCGATGTATGTGTGATTGTGAGTGGGGTACTCCAGGTGCTGGGGGAGGAGCCCCGGAGCCCTATTAGCATGGTCATTAGCTATTCATTAGCTGCTGTCGAAGCATCTCCAGAGACTGGGAACGACAGGAAGAAATTCCACGGAAAGGGTGTCTGCAGCTGTGTCTACAGGAATTAGGGGGAAAGAGCCGACGAGAAGGCTGTAGTATGTATAGAAAGAGCAGAGAGGAAGAAGATGGGAAATGAGCTGGGATTCTTCAATTTTCTGACCCTCCTAGATTTTCAGAAGTCAAGCCCAGAGCCCGCATCACAGACGCCCCAGACACGCGTCTGCTCCTCCAGCGCTCTTACACTCTTTTCACCACACGTTGTCTCACTTAAACTCGAAATTTTAAGGACGAATGTAGGGAAGGCGTTGATGGTCACATTTTGACACCGAGGAAACAAACTCAGAAAGATGAATAGTAATCCAATGGTCACAAAAGCAACGCGAAGCTTGACAATGATAAACCTATTTCCATTACACCTTAAAGTTATGTGAATGGGGGGGGGGAGGAATGTTGGGGCCTGGAAGAATCTAGAGGCTGTAGGGACCAAGATAAGGTAAGGTTGGCCAAGGGGGAAGAGCCCTTAACTAGTGGTAGAATAGTCATATTCATGGAGCCTTCTCCCAAGTGCTTTACATACACATCGCGGTCTTATGACAGCCCAGTCACCGCTCCCACATTACAGAGAAAGAAACTGCGACTCAGAGAAGTTCAATAACCGACCCTAGTTCTTACAGCTAGGAAGGGTCAGCGTCTGAGATTCCACCCCTGGTCAGTTCCACATTCCTTGAGATCTTCAGCCCTGGGTCGCTCATTTGGTGTCTGGTCTGGCTAAACTAGGACTGCGATAGGATGGAGGAAAAGAGATGGGTGAGAAGCAGAGATTTCCCTCTGGAAGGGCGGAAATCGAGAAAAATTCTTTCCTTCTCGAAGTGGGAGGGAAACCAATCTTGTCCCTAAACCAGTTAAATAAACTGTTCCCGGACAGCACCAGCAGGGGCCAACCCGTGCAGCTGTGTCTCGGTTAGAACTTCTAAGAGCCCGGGCTGGGAAATGAAATCTAACCCACCCCGAGGCTGGAAGCAGGAGGTTCCTGCGGATTTTGGAACAGGGAGGGAGGGGCGGGGGCGGCGGCGGAGGAGCGGAGGTAGAGACAGAAGCGCGGAGGGGGTACCTGGTTATTTAAGGACACCAGGTTACATGAGGTGGCAGCGACGCCTACTGGCCACCACACGTTACAAATCCACTGCTGATGAAGCTGGTGGGTGTCTGAGCATAGCTCAGCATAGCTGGTTCCAGGATCCTGAATCCCAAACTGCAGAAGATAAAGCGAACAGAACTCTATGGGCAAGTGAGGGGCACAGCAGAACACGCAGGTGTACGGATCTGAGTGACCCAGGAAAGTAGGGAAATTCCTTTCTTAATTATTCTTCAGCCTTTCTTGGCTACATTAACCCGTAGAATAATCTGTTGAAAACTATGCCCTCTCAGAAAAGGAGCGTTACGTACTCTTTCACTACCATTTGCGTTTAATTCCTGTGACTTCTAAGGACCCCAACAAATGACTATCTGGGGTGACAGTAAGAAGGACACTGTGCTAATTTATGGACTCCAGGTTAAGGACCCTTTCTAATCCTAGGCCCCAGCCCATCATTCACATTTTCCCTTTCCTAAGGGATCCCAGACCGGGTCACAGTCTCCATTTTGCCCGGGCCGTGCGGAGGTGAAGAACCAAGTGTCGGCTCTGGTGCACCGCATTATGGTTGTTCACAGATAAAAGACGATCCGTGAACCAGTGCGGGTAGGGGACTGAAGACCAGCCGCCTGGAGGCGCGGTCCACTTGCCATGGCCCAGTCACAACGCATTTAAACTTGGCAGGAGAGGAGGCAGGAGTCTTTAGCCAGCCTAGAAAGCCGGCTAGGAGCTTGAGTCCCGATTCCTCCACTGATCGGCCTGTCCCTAGGCGTCTCCTTTTCAGCCTAAGAACGAGTGGGACATCTGCCGGGAAGGAGATACTCGACCCTACAGAGAGAGTGGGCAGGCGGGGTTCTTTTTCTCTCTGGAGCTTCCATCTCTCCCCCAACTTCCCGGTCTGAATGCTCTGCCTCACCCCCTACCTTCTACCCAGGGTCAAGGGTCGGGCCGGAGGACGCGATGCCGCGCATCGTGGAGCAGCCGCCAGATCTGCTGGTCTCCCGAGGCGAGCCGGCCACGCTGCCTTGCCGCGCGGAGGGCCGGCCCCGGCCCAACATCGAGTGGTACAAGAATGGGGCACGCGTGGCTACCGCGCGCGAAGACCCGCGCGCACACCGCCTGCTGCTGCCCAGCGGCGCCCTCTTCTTCCCGCGCATCGTGCACGGGCGCCGCGCGCGGCCCGACGAGGGTGTCTACACTTGCGTGGCGCGCAACTACCTGGGGGTGGCGGCTAGTAGAAACGCCTCACTAGAAGTGGCAGGTGAGAGTCTCAACGGCAGCTGGGTGCTTTCAGAGCCTAGGGGAGGCGGGAAGGCACCCGGTAATCCGACCCAGAGCCAGTCCCAATCTCGGCCATTAAGTCGCTTCCCCTGGGACCAAGATCTTAAGTCTCTAAAGCCCTCGCCTTGGCCAGAGGAGGACGTGGGCCTGGTATTTTTGCACCTGGGGAAGAGTTCCGGTCTGCGGTGACCCACCTCTCCCCAAAACACTCTCCTGTGTCCTCACCCAGTTACGCCAACCCACACCCTGTTTATTTCTCTAGTCATTCTCTTTCTCCCTCTGCAGTCCTCCGCGATGATTTCCGGCAGTCTCCTGGGAACGTGGTGGTGGCTGTAGGGGAGCCGGCGGTAATGGAATGCGTGCCCCCCCGCGGCCACCCGGAGCCTTCCTTGTCCTGGAAGAAGGACGGTGCTAGACTCAAGGAGGAGGAGGGAAGGATCACGGTGAGGGGCGGGGCCACGGCTGGGGATCCACATGGGGCCCAGGGTCAGGACCAGCGACCTCCTGAGAGGCGGGGCCCTAGGGAGGGATCTGGGACCTGTGTCAAAGGAGGAAGGCCTGAATCTAAACGTCTTGGAATAGCAGGGGGAATATCTTGGAGGTGATTAGGCAGGAAATTTGAATTCAGGCCATCAGTTGACCAGAGGCTGAGAGTCGGGGATAAATCAGCATGGTTTGATGGAATTGGTGTAAGAAGTTGGGGAGCATGACACCCCAGGGGCTGGTAGGATGTGGTTTGGGTTGTGGGAGAAAAGATACACCTGAGCCCCACCTTGGACAAATCATTTGAGGATTCCTTATCTGATAAGTTGGTCAACTTCTCTGGTCTTCCTTGGCTTGCTGTGAGGACCAAATAAACAAATATGCTTTGACGGCTACAAGGACCAAAGTTTCCATTATTACTCTGCAGATTCGTGGAGGAAAGCTGATGATGTCACACACACTCAAGAGTGATGCAGGGATGTACGTGTGCGTGGCCTCCAACATGGCAGGAGAACGGGAGAGTGGGGCAGCCAAACTTGAGGTCTTGGGTAGGCACATGGGGTACACTCCCTGGGAGGGTGTAGCCGAGGAAGTAGATGTGCAGACCTCCTGACTATTCATTCCCTCCCTCCCCATAGAGCGTCCCTCATTCCTGCGTAGACCAGTGAATCAGGTGGTCCTGGCTGATGCCCCTGTGGATTTCCCATGCGAGGTGCAGGGGGATCCCCCGCCTCGTCTATACTGGCGCAAGGAAGATGGCGAACTGCCCACGGGCAGGTGAGAAGCCCTCTCCTACTGCCTGTAAGGAGACCCAACCAGCTCAAGAATATACCAACCCCTAGAAAACTTGGGGGGTGGGGGAGGAAGGCAGATGCCTCTCACTTGGCAGCACAGAGAAGTCTGTATCCCAGAGTTTGTGTCCCCTGTCCTAATCAGTCCCCACCACCACTCATGAGTCCATGGGTACCAACTTCTGTCCCTGCTCAGGTCGACCTTGTCTTTATATGCCCTGATCCCAGGGTCTGTCCTGGGGGAGCAAGAAGGGGTCTGTAGCCATGACCAACCCAGCCCGGGGGTGGGGAGTGGGACAGGTATGAGATCCGGAGTGACCACAGCCTCTGGATCGGGCATGTGAGGGCTGACGACGAGGGGACTTACACCTGTGTGGCGGAGAACCGCGTGGGCCGTGCAGAGGCATCTGGCTCCCTCAGCGTTCACGGTGAGGCCTCACCTGGGACTGCCTGCAGCAGGGATGAGAGGAGGGAAGACAGAGGATGGGTCCAAGTGGAGAATGAGGAGAAAGGACAGATGTGGGTGTGTTCCCTGAGACTTCCAGAAGGAGAGGAAGGAGGAGAAAGCTAAGCAGGCTTGAGCAAGAGATGGACATCTGCTCCAACTTAAGCCAAATGTGGGCTTCTCTCTCCTGTTCCCTCCATCTGCCTTCTCAGTACCCCTGATTCCCTGTTCCTTTATCTCCCCTCCCTTCTCAGTCCCACCCCAGCTGGTGACCCAGCCCCAGGACCAGATGGCGGCTCCTGGAGAGAGCGTGGCTTTCCAGTGCGAGACCAAAGGAAACCCCCCACCTGCCATCTTCTGGCAGAAGGAGGGAAGTCAAGTAGGTGGCCAGCTGCACGGAACTTGCCACCAGCTTCTCCTCTGGGTCTTAGCCTCCCTCCTTCTACACTCTGCAAACTTCTCTCTGGGGTTCTGTTTTACCTTTGGTCTTCCCAGAAACCCTTGCAGGTCATTTGGGAGGATTAAATAAGAGTGAATATAAAACGTCTGGAACATATCATGTTTAGGTGGTAGGGAATGGTCCTGTATGGTAATTCCTTGGAGAATCTTTCTATTTTAGGCAAGGCTGTCCTGAGGATGTAGCAGATCCAATTAGATCCCTCGTCCTCCAGACGCCTGGGGCCTGGGCTGTCACACTGCTCTGGGAAGCGAGTACTGTACCAAAGCTGCTCAGGGTAGAATGTTACTTGCTCTTCTACTTACAAGGGACTTCCATCAGGGGGAGCTCATAGTCACACACACCCCCACCCCTACCCCCGCCTCGCTTTCAACCTTAGCAAACAAACCTCAGAATACACAACTGGAATGAGCATTAACTGAAATTATAACATAGGTAACTCCATCTAAGGGAAGAGTAGGAATTTTGTCACTGGGAAACAGGGTCAGTATAATAAAATAAGTCCGATTAACCCAGTCCCACTGGAAACCAGGCCGCCCATTACTTCATTCCAAATCTACAGCCAGTTTTCCATCTTCTCTAGCATCGGGGACTGCTGCGTTTTAATCAGATCCTTAAATGAATAAAAATGCTGATGGTGGTAGCAGGTGGGAGTAGGTATCAGTCAGGGGCTCAGCATGGTGACATTTATCCTGAGACCCAAACCTGCTTCCCTAGCTTCGCGTAGCTAATGTAAAATGTTAAGTCCAGAAAGAAGAGAAATGTACTTACTGTTTATCATGCAATGCATTGAAAGAGTTCCAGGTAATTGCTTGATTTAATCCCCATAACTACCCTCTAAGAGTAAAATTTGGGGAAACTGGGGTTCAGGAAGGTTGCCCGAGTTTCTCAATAGAGCTGAGATGTGCACCCCAAAATCATCTAATAAAAATCCCCTGTTCTTGTGAATAGGTTTAACTGGTTTGCCCAAGGTCACAAAACTGGCTGGGGACAGAGTGTGAACTAGGACCTTAGGGATTTGGATTCTGGGGTTGAGAATGGGGATCTCTCCCTGCCAGCTGCCAGCTCATTCCCACCTCGGTTTCTTGCTCTGTCCTCAGGCCTTGCTATTCCCCAGTCAGTCGCTTCAGCCCACCGGGCGCTTCTCAGTCTCTCCTCGAGGCCAGCTCAACATCACTGAAGTGCAAAGTGGGGATGCTGGCTACTACGTGTGCCAGGCTGTCAGTGTGGCCGGCAGCATCCTGGCCAAGGCTCTGTTGGAGGTAAAAGGAGGTATGTGTCCACGGATTTAGGAAGGAAATAATAGCTTAAAGAGATCTGTTTTTCTTGGATTCTATGTAATAAGTCTGCAAAGGGAGAGGCATGTTCCTGAGGCATGTCCTTGAAATTTGGAAATCAGGAACGGAAACCACTAATAGATGGCTGGTCCCAGGTAGAGACTACAGATGATGATGAAAGCTCCTCCAATATCCAGGGGGAGAGGGAGTGAAGGAGCAGAGGATGAGGACAAGGGGCTGGTTGCTTGAACACAGGATCCTCCACTGAGGTGCCCAAGTTCTTCCTTTCTCAGCCTCCCTGGATGGACTGCCTCCCATCATCCTCCAGGGACCAACCAATCAGACACTGGCACTTGGTTCCTCTGTGTGGCTGCCATGCAGAGTGACCGGGAAACCTCAACCTAGTGTCCAATGGAAGAAGGATGGGCAGTGGCTGCAGGGGGATGACCTCCAGATCAACTTAATGGCCAACGGTACCCTATACATCGCCAATGTGCAGGCGAGTCTCACTCCTGGGGCCCAAGTAACAGAATAGCCACATGGTCCACATGCCCAACTCCATTAGCTGCTGCGACTTCAATGCCATCTCCGCACCTCTGCTCTCAGATCACCTAGAGTGTACAGCATCCTCTTCATCCTTCCCACTTCCTTCCCACCTGGAGGTGGCATATCCACCTCCACCCCCTCGGCCTAACTTGCCCCACTCCCAGTTTGCCAGTCCTCTACCTCTCCTACAGGAGATACACATGGGATCCTACAGCTGTGTGGCCACGAGTTCCATGGGGGAGGCCACCTGGAATGGCTGGCTTAGGAGGCGGGGTGAGCTTTTCTTTTGTTCTCTTGTTTTGCCAGCACCTTTCTCCAAACCTGCTTCAAAGGTGGTCAACACCTCCCCAACCTCCAGGACTGGTTTGATCTTCCAATGCTATGGCCATGGTGGTGGGGAGGAGGACAGAAGGGTGCCCTAGGGAGGCAGATGTGAGCAGAAGTTAGTTCACTATGTCCCCTTTCTACCGTCACCACTGTCACAGCTCTACAGCTCTTCTGGGAAGGAGAAAGGTTACACCGGGGCCATCTTTCCCCCATCCTTCTACTTAAAGATTATCTCCTCACTGCAGAAGAATGGGGAGTGTCACCAGACCCCCCTACAGAACCCAGTACCCCTCCGGGACCTCCCTCTCAGCCAGTAGTCACCGAGATCACCAAGAACAGCATTACCCTGACCTGGAAGCCCAACACACAAGCTGGGGCCACAGTCACCTCTTATGTGATAGAGGCCTTCAGGTATGGAGGAAGTTTTGAATGCAAACCTGGAAAGCACCAAGGAGGGGCTCCGATGTCCTGAAGGTCTTTGCTGTTGTGGGAAGAGTTTTGACAGTTCTGTCTCCCAGGGTGAGGAGGTAGTAGGGACCACAGAGAATGGCTGAGATGGATTAGACAGGTTGGGCACAGAGAACTCTGTTACCTCTTTTCCGTTGTAGCCAAGCTGCTGGCAACACATGGCGGACAGTGGCAGATGGCGTGCAGCTGGAGACGCACACCATCAGCGGTCTGCAGCCCAATACCATCTACCTGTTCCTGGTGCGAGCTGTAGGAGCCTGGGGCCTCAGTGAGCCCAGCCCCGTCTCTGAGCCCATCCGCACGCAGGGTGAGGCCAGGGTCCCCATCCGCACGCAGGGTGAGGCCAGGGTCCCCGGATCACGGGTCTGATATGCAACATTGCCGAGCACCCCTCTCCCAAAACATAGCACCTGCCTAGTTCCGGTTCTGTCCTGGGGACCTGGCCTGGAATAAGAAGGTCATGCTTCCCTTTCACTGAGGGAACCAAGAGAAGAGGAGAGAGAGAGAAAGAGAGAGAGAGAGAGAGAGAAACAGAGAGAGAGAGAGAGAGGGAGAGAGGGAGAGAGAGAGACTGATTTAGTCATCTTGGTAGCTCCTCATTTCTGAGCCTTTTACCACAGATAATGCACATTATAAGGACTAGAGGGAACCTCAAAGGGTCATCTTCATGTAAGAGATGAGGAACAAGGCCTTTAGAGGGCGCATATATAGTTACACAGAAAAAAATACTCTTGTTAGCTGGAAGCTCTGGCCCACCTCTGGAAGCCATTCCCCTGACCAGTCTGCTCCTGCCCCTGGGATGTGCTCGAAGGACTAAGTAGTGGCCTGGGAGACAGGGCAGAGGTAGGACATAGACACACACTCTCAGTCCTGACTCCCTGTTCCTGGTGGCCTCTGCTGAGTGGGCTCTTTGGTCAGTAGACAGCAACCCATCCAGGCCAGTGGAGGATCCATGGAGAGGCCAGCGGGGACTGGCTGAAGTGGCTGTGCGAATACAGGAGCCCATGGTCCTTGGGCCCCGGACCCTGCAGGTGTCCTGGACTGTGAGTGTGGCATAGGGATGAGGTTAGGGGTGGAGATGATGAAGGGGGACATAGGGGCCTTCAAGAATGGGTATGGGGGAGTGGGAGGTGAGGCTGGGGAAGATGGGGTGAGTGGAGGAGGGGCTGGGACTGGGACTGGAGGACTTGTGTGTCCAGCCTCTCCCTCTGGTATGCCTTGTCCCATCTCCCACAGGCAGACGGCCCCGTCCAGCTGGTGCAAGGTTTCCGGGTGTCTTGGAGGGTAGCAGGTCCTGATGGGGGAAGCTGGACAGTGCTGGACCTACAGTCCCCAAGCCAGCAAAGTACTGTGCTAAGAGGACTCCCCCCAGGGACCCAAATTCAGATCAAGGTGCAAGCTCAAGGCCAGGAGGGGCTGGGGGCTGAAAGCCCCTTGGTGACCAGGAGCATTCCTGAGGAGGGTAAGGGGGTGGGGCACAGAGCTGATGGATGGACAAGAGGGAAGAGGGAGTGGGAGGGGGGATGAAGATCTGCCTTGGGGAGAGCAAGGAGCAGGTGGGAAGGAGGGATGACTCTCAGTTCCCTAAGATGATAGAACTGGGGCCATGAGGGGCAGCTTGCAATGACTGTCTGTGTCCTTCTCACCATGCTCCACCCTGGCCCAGCCCCCAGTGGTCCCCCCCAGGGAGTGGCAGTGACCTTGGGGGGTGAAGGCAACAGCAGTATCACTGTGTCCTGGGAACCTCCGCTCCCCTCCCAGCAAAATGGGGTCATCAAGGAATATCAGGTGCAGGCTTGGAGAAGGGACTGGGTGGGTGGGATGGGGAGTGGAGGGAGAGGGAGGATCGAGGAGCTAGGATTAGGGAGGAGGGAACCTAGGACTGGCTTTGGGACTGGGGATGAGGTTGGGGGTGAGAAGTTTCAGAGTGTTCTCTCCATATTGAATTACTCATGGCTAAGTCCCTTCTACCATTCAGAGCTTCAAGTTTCCCCGCGAGACCAGAATGTATTTCTGACTCTTTAAATCTGGGTCTCGGCCTCCAGATCTGGTGCCTGGGCAATGAGAGCCGCTTCCACCTCAACCGGTCGGCGGCAGGATGGGCGCGCTCGGCGGTTCTCCGGGGACTGATGCCCGGTCTCCTCTACCGGGCCCAGGTCGCGGCGGCCACCAGCGCGGGCGTAGGCGTGGCCAGTGCCCCGGTGTCAGTGCAGCTGCGTGAGTCCAGAGAGGGTGGGAGGGCCGGGCTGGGATTTAAGAGGGAGTTCTGGGGGTCAGGAACGGCCTCTTCCTAGCTCCCGGGTTTCCAGGCCGCTACTCCCCTCACCTCTCTGACCCCCGCAGCGTCCGCGCCGGAGCTGGAGCCTGGGCTCGAGGTGGGCCCAGGGCTGGCAGAGCGGCTGGCGAGAGTGCTGCGGGAGCCCGCCTTCCTCGCGGGCAGCGGCGCAGCCTGCGGGGCGCTGCTCCTCGGGCTCTGCGCCGCCCTCTACCGGCGCCGGAGGCAGCGCAAGGAGCTCAGTCACTACACCGGTGAGAGCCGGCCCGGGGGGGGAGCGCGGGCCCCGGGCACTCCGGCGTCTGGGAGACCGGAAGGCGGGCCTCGGCGTGGGCGGAGCCTGGAGACCCCGCCCCACAGGGAGGAAGGCAGGGAGGGTGGAAAGGGGGAAGGGGAGGGGCTCAACAGCTCAGTGTTGGGGGCGTGGTCGGGGGAGGGGTCGCACAGGAGCTCAGCCCCTTGAGTGGGGGCGGGGTGTCCCGGTGGCCGTCTCGACTTCGGTGGGAAAGGGTTGGGCTCGGAGGGGGCGGGGAGGGACCTGAGTCCGCGAAGCGGTTGAATTACCCTTAAAACGCCTCGGAAAGGAGCAGGCTTTGCCGGCAGCCTCAGTAGAGAAGGGGCTAACCTGGGGAGGAGGTGGTGAACTCACTTATGGAGGGTCGGGGTCTGGCGGGGGTTGTGACATGGATCCCAAGCAGCAAATTGTGAGGCAGGATCTGGATGGAAAGGTAGAGTCCGCTGAAAGGAGGTGACATGAGTTGTGCTTCTTCCCGGGAAGGGGCGAGTCTGGAGAGATCTGAGATCTCTTAAGAAAGTGGTTCCCAACCTTCACTACACGCAGGAATCACTTGGAGAGCTGTAGAAAAATACTGACTACTGAGTCTCACTCCTAGGAATTCTGATGAAATTGGTCCAGATTACAACCTGAGTAGTGGAATTGGGACCAGGGCAAAGGAATGGACAAGAATATGAATATTTCTGACTTTTCTCCCCATTTCTCCTCTTCTTTCTCCCACGGGTTCCTTTTTGGAAGCCTCCTTTGCCTACACACCTGCAGGTAAGCCATCTCTGCCCCGGGGGGTTCAGACCTCAAATACAGGCGCTTCTCACAGTCTCCCCCTCACCTTCCCCAGTGTCCTTCCCACACTCAGAGGGCTTGTCTGCAGCCAGTTCCAGGTAATTAATTCTCTTAACTCATCTCCCAAGGACAGTCCCCTTCACAGAGAGACACTCCCTTCCTTTCCAGGCCTTCGGCCTCCTGGTGACCACCTCCAGCCTCCCACCCCCACAGTCACGCCTGCCTCCCTTATCTCGGGGGCCTCTTCAGGTTCTCAGTCCCCAATGTTCACCTGCTGTCCCTCAGGCCACCCATGGGCCTTGGCCCTGCTCCCTACCCGTGGCTGGTAGACTCATGGCCCCACCCATCTCGAAGCCCCTCAGCCCAGGAGCCCAGGGGAAGCTCCTGCCCCAGTAATCCTGACCCAGACGACAGATACTACAATGGTGAGTTGTTCTAATTCCCTCACGGGTACCCCAGGCCCTGCACCTCTCTCCTTTCCACCTACTGGAGCAAACTGAAGGGGGTCAGGGAGCCCCAGTCTTCCTGAGGCTGGTGGGCCTTTGGGAGGCTGTGAGTTGGCGGAGCCTCTCTTGTGTCTAACCTTTACCCTGGGCTGGGGTGGGGGAGAAAGTTGATCCGGTGAAATCTCCTATTGCCCTCCATTCTCCTGTTCTCTATTTTCTGTCTCTGCCCCGTTTCCTCCCCTGGCCTCCCTCTCTCTCCCCCTCAGAAGCAGGGATCTCCCTTTACCTGGCTCAGACGGCCCGGGGCACCACCACCTCTGCTGAGGGTCCTGTCTACAGCACCATTGACCCGGCTGGCGAGGAGCTGCAGACCTTCCACGGGGGTTTCCCCCCACATCCCTCAGGGGATCCAGGCACCTGGAGCCCGTATGCACCTCCAGAATGGAGCCAAGGGGAAAGCGGTATGACTCAGTTCCCAACACCCCCATTTGAGCCCTGAACACTGTCGCCCCAAAGACTATTCTCCACCCTCCCTGGGACCTAGCCCAACACTCCCTTCTGATGTGTCCCACCTCTGCCTCTTTCCTGACCGTATCCTGGCATGTCCCCATCCTGCTCTCCTCAGGAGCCAGGGGAGGCAAAGTAAAGCTCCTGGGAAAACCGGTACATATGCCTTCTCTCAACTGGCCAGAAGCCCTGCCGCCTCCGCCCCCTTCCTGTGAACTGAGCTGTCTAGAAGGGCCTGAGGAGGAGCTGGAGGGCAGGTAAGGATGCACCCTGCCTGCAGATGCCCAGGATACATGGGACCAGCCCAGGGCGTCTGGTTGGGGGAGGGCAGAGATGCTGGGAGAAGAAGGGAAGCGGGCAATCCCTACCCTCCTTCCTCTCTGCCCTTAGCTCAGAGCCAGAAGAGTGGTGTCCACCTTTGCCCGAGAGGAGCCACGTGGCAGAGCCCAGCTCCGGTGGGGGGTGCTTGGTCCCTCCGTCCCGAGGGGAAACCCCCTCTCCCACACCATCCTATGGACAGCAGTCCACAGCCACTCTGACCCCCTCACCTCCTGACCCTCCACAGCCCCCTTCTGACATTCCCCATCTCCATCAGATGCCCAGGTAGGAAGGTGTATGGTACCTTGCATGTTACAGGCCCTCGGTACATATCTACTCAGGGGTGAATGGTTGGGTGGATGGATGGATGGATGGATGGGCGAGTCCAGGGTGCAGAGGTCTCATGGCTTTATCTGAGTAGAAGTGTGATTTGGGGAGAAATGTGGAGGATGACAAGGTCTCTCCCTCCCTTTGGACTGTTTCTCCATTGGAGTGAATGCAGGCTCCCTGGGGCATAGCAAAGATGGCTTTCCTCATGCTTCACTAGCTTGGGAGCCTTGTGGAGGATGGGCTGTGTCTTATTCATCTGAGTATTAGGTTGATTGTCCAGCGCAGTGCCTGGCACACAGTAGGCAATTTTTTGCTGAGCTAACAAATGAGGCCCCGTGTCATTGCAGGAGGGCACCCCTTGGGCCAAGTGCCCCTCACAGTGTGTCCCAGCCCACTTTGAGTAGCCATGAAGGGAGGCCTGCTGGCCTGGGTGCTGGCCCCACAGCCCCCCATCACCTCAGTCCCAGCTCTGTCCCTAGTACAGCCAGCAGTGCCCCAGGTGAGTCTGTAGGACCCTCAACTCGCCCCCACCCCTCCATACCCTCCGAGCTTGTCCCCCTCCCCCTCAAGCCCCTTTCCCAATCTGCTCTTACTTGCTCCTCTCCCCTCTCCCAATGCCACAGGGCGACCCCGGCAGGTGCCTGGGGAGATGACTCCTCCACTTCATGGGCCCCGTGCCCGAATCCGGAAGAAACCCAAGGCTCTTCCCTACATGCGGGAGCGCAGTCCTGGGGGTGAGGGGGCCTTGGGCCTGGGAGATGGTGACAGTGGTTGGGACAGGCAGGAAACTAAGGGGAGCTCAGGTGGCTGGAGGAGGGAAGCGAGCGAACCCAAATCTTCAGGAGGCTGTTCGGTTGCAGCCTCCTGGTGCAGGGAGTGGGAGTGGGAGAAAGACTGGTGTCAGGGAAGCCGGAGACTCTGCTGAACACAGATCTCTCCCCAGACTTGCCCCCACCGCCCTTGCCGCCACCAGAGGAAGAGGCCAGCTGGGCCTTGGGGCTGAGAGCAGCAGGCAGCATGTCCTCCTTGGAACGGGAGCGGGAGCACAGTGGGGAGAGGAGAATGGTGCAGGCCGGGCCCCTGGGGGCCCAGCGGGGGCCCCACCCAGCTGGTAAGGAGGGCCGCTGTTGCGCAAGAAGGTGGGCCTTGGGACTGGAGCCTAATAGTGTAGTACAGATGGCACCACTGAGGATTCTCAGTCCAGCCCACCCCTGACTTTCAGCTGAGTTTGTGCATTTGATCAACATCAAAGACACTTGTCTCTCTAGCTCCCTCTGGGCAGAATCCCCTGAAGTCCCCAAGTTGTGTCCTTTCCCAGGACTGAAGCCCAGATGTGAAAAGAGTTGGGGCTGGGGGCTCTGTCCCTCCTTTCCCAAGGCTTTCTCTGCATGAAAGTTCCCTCCGGGTTTCTGAGCACGGACCGGGCACTCCACTTCTCCTCAGCCCCAGGATGGTCTGCCCTCAACTCTTCTTCCAGAGCTGGGACTGTGGTTGTGGTGGCATGGCGGGCAAGCTGCGATGTCCTGCCCCCTGCCTGGCCCAACTGCCCTTCTGTCTTGTGCTGCAGAAGAGGCCTGGCTCCCCTACAGCCGACCAAGCTTCCTGTCCCGGGGCCAGGGCACCAGCACCTGTTCCACGGCCGGGAGCAACTCTTCAAGAGGCTCCGACAGTTCTCGGGGCTCCCGGGGCCCTGGCAGGAGTCGGAGCCGGAGCCGGAGCCAGAGCCAAAGGCCAGGACAGAAACGTGGAGAGGTGGGGGCTGGGGATCGCAAAAAATGAGAGTGCGGGGCAAAGGAGGTTGGGCCAAGGGGTAACTAAAAATAGGAAGGTAGACAGGGCTTCTGGGGGATGTGTAAAAAGAAAGGGACCCAGTAAGCAAAGAGGAAGGGAGAAATTCTGTAGAACAAGTGACAAAGGGTGAAGATGTGATGACATAAGAGAGGGGCCTGGGCTCTGTAGGGGAGCTGGATCAGGAGACAGGCTGATGAGAAAAGAAAGTCCATCCCCACTGTGGCCTGTTTGCCCTGGGCCAGGGCCTTACAAGCCAGCCCCTCCCCCCACCCCACCCACTCTTCTCTTTCTCTCTCTAGGAACCAAGATGACCTTTGATGAACTATCAGAAGTTCCATGGGGAAGGGTTTGTCCCTGGGCCAGGAGCCTGGATTGGAGCCCTGCCCCTGGTGAAGGAGGGGTGAGCAGAGAGGGGCAGGGAGGGGGTCTCTCCCCTCTCAGCAATGATGCGTGGGGCTCCCTGAGGAATTGGCTTAGAAGCCAGAGAGCCACCTTCCTTTGCCATCTGAGACCCATTCATAGAAAGGACAATAAAAAGAGTCTGATCAGGGCCCCGGGCCACATGTGTCTGGTTTTGTGTGGGATGTGGGGAGGAAGAGGGCTGCGAGCATGCGTGTATCATTTGAACTTTTTCTGCACCAAGTGAGGACAGGGCTAAGAGATGCCACCTGTCCTCCTTCTCAAAGAAGCTGAAGCCAGTCTCCCCAGTAACAACCAAGGGGACTTTCCAAATAACCAACAGCGAGAAACTTGTCCCGCCTTCCGAGAGTCGAGCCAGGCCCTCTGTTCTGTTGGTTCCCCTCTCTGGGCTGTGGCTACTCTCCTATCAGGAAATATGCCTCACAAGTGGTTTTTAAAAACTCAAAGACAGGAGAAGCTAAGAAGGAAAAACAGGCTTTTTCAGACTCCTACCCACACCCTGTCACAGATGGTGTGTGCAGACGGGCACCTCTTGGCCAGGTTAGGCCCAGATGTAATGGGCTGGGCTGGAAGAGAATTTTTTTTTAATTTTGTTCGTGAATGTCACAGTCCCCATCACCCCTCCACCCACAGCTCATGCCACTCACTGGTCACCCAAGCTCTGTTTCCTTCTCACTCAGCAACTGCCCTGGGCTCTCAGGGGGTGGCCGCTGACCTCCAGTCCCAGGCTTTCACCTCTCCTGCCACTGTGACCTAAGTGTGTACAAATTCCTTCTTCTGATTCAGTCTGGCAAAATGGAATGTCTTCAAAAGGAATTTTACCAGGAAGCTAAAAGAAAAACAAAGTCCAAAAAAAGAAAAGCAAATAGAGAGGAACGGATGTGTATCTGGAGCACAGATTCCTCATCCTGAGATCACCGCCCTCTAGCCAGACGGGCCTGATGACGGAAGCAGCGCAGTGCTCCGGCCATCACAGTGCTCCGACCATCACATCAGGCAGCGCAGTGCTCCGGCCCCGCCTCATTCAGCTGCTGGGCTTTGGAGGATTCTCACCTTTTCAGGACCTGCTTCCCAATGGTCCTCCCTGAGGGTGTCCTCCTGTGGCTCTGGTCATGCTCAGTAGCATTCCCCCTGGTGTGGATTCTGCCCCTGACCTTTCCCATCAAGTGAGAAGGACATGGCCCTGCCTGCCCGCCAGTGGTTTCCTGTGGCTCAGGCCCTGGAGGCCCTGCTCTTCCATTTCTCTGTCCTGTTTTGTCTGAAGGGTGTTCACATCACAGGTGGTTCTACCTTTTTTGGAACTTAGCTACTTTACCTGTTCTAAGAAGCCATCTGGGACTGGTCTTTGGGGAGGGGGGCTGGGAACACCGAAAGCAGGAGTTGTCTTCACAGGAACAGCTGCTAAGAGTAGCAGACCCTGAAAATCCCCCACCCCTCCCTTTCCTGAATTCTGCTTAAAATCTGATGGATGCAGGTAACTCCCTCCTATAGAACAGAACAGAAACGAGTGACACTCCCTGAGTATCAGTGAATGCTTGATCCCGTTCTAACCCGGGTGCCCTCCCCAAAATCCACGGAGTAATCTCACAGAACTCAAGTCATCATGGCTTTATGGTCTCAAATTCCTTAAGCTTGTAGTGACAACAGTATGAAGAGAGTGCATTTGTCCCACATTTTCGCACTCATTTCCCTTCAGCTTCCTCCCCTGTCTTGAACCCTTTGCCTTGGTACTGAGGTAGGGCTTCCCTGCCTCTGGGGCGCCCCCTGCACCTCCCTTCACGGTGTGGCTGGGGAGAGAGTTGAGCCTGCCACTGTAGGAACGTCCAGAGGGCAGGGCCTGAGAAGCTCCATCCTCCACAGCCCTCGCACATGAGCTTCCTCCAGGAAGAACTCTGGCTCCCCCACTTCCCGGGATCCAGGTGGGTGGGGAGATCAGGAGACAGAGCTGCTTCTTAGGTCAAAAGGGCCTGGTTGTGGGAGAGGCTGGAGCAGAGGGAAGAGCAAGCAGCAGGGGGAGTCAGGTGGAGATCACTTTTTGCTCCTGGGTGCTCCAGGTCTCCTTTGTTCATATTCTGTTTTGCTTTCATGTGTTTTCACAATCCCGGGGGGACAAGGTGGTCCGGCAAGGTGGACCCCAACTGCCGAGAAGCACAGGCTGAGACCCGCACTCCACAGCCCAGGCTGGCGGCTGACAGGAGAGGTGGCTCTGAGCTTCTCTCCCTGGCAGTCTCAGGACACGGTTCAGGAGGAGTCTGCAGGAGAATATGAAGCAGAATGCAGTTAGCCCCCAGCTCCTTGGCTCTCCTGCCAGACGCCAGTCTCCCTCTTGGCTCCCCCGAGAACCCCTCCAGTCAAGATCATGATATTAGCCAGGCAGACACTCACCGCCGGCCTTGGGTGCAGGACAGCTGAGCTGACTTCTCTGGGAAGAGATTCGTGAGTCGGGGGGCCGGGAAAGCAGGCCCCTGGCCAGCCACTGGGTGTGGGTTTTCTCCATGTCCTCCAACCAGTCTGACCTCCACTCCCACGGGGGCAGGGAGAGGATGGGGGTCAGGAAGAGGTCATCCCCAGGGGAGGGAGGTGATGATGCATCTGTCAGGGAGGGTACAGATAGCTGTGGAGGGTTGGCCTCCAGTCCTGGGGATGAGTTTAGGGCCTGTTTAAGGTGTACAACCAATAGTAGACATAACCCAGTCCCACTCGGTCCATCAGTCCCAGTGGCCACATTGCTAGGGGCCTCCGCCCCAGGGAAGGGAAGATGTTCGTTGGTTTCTGCAGAGAGAACAGCTTGAGCTCTTCCCTCCCAGCCCAGCCCTGGCCCTCTGTCCTAGGTAAGCCTTGCTCTTTCATTTGCCACCAGCCTGATGGCTTTTCTTGGGGGCAAAATGTGGAGTTAGGGTTTGTAAGATGGGTCTAGGCATCTGATAGAGTGTATGAGGAAGGGAACACCACAGAGGCACAGGAGGCCCTGACTGCCTTCTTGTGACTTGGGGATAATGGTCCTAGCCTGCTAGACACGTGAGGCAGGGAGCCCAGTTTCTCCTCACCTGCCACAGGCAGGACAGGAGGAAGGCCGTGAAAGCACAGGGGAGGTGAAAGAGAAAACAGAACTTCTCATTGTGAGGACAGATCAGAATCACCGGGCTGGAGTGAGTAGGAGAGGCTGGGGAGCAACCTTTCCTGGAGACCTGTGCCCAGTAAAAGGCGAGTCCTGGAGGTAGCGGAGTGGGCAGTACAGTTGGCTGCCTCTGGGCTTTAGATTTGAACAGTTTGTTCTCATGGGTGACCTTGGACAATTTAAAAAAAACCATTGGACTTAAAATTTCCTCATTTGGAAAGGAACGCTAAAGACTATTCCTCATAGAGTTGCTGTTAATACTGAAGGCATGCAAAGCACTTAACATGGTGCCTGGACATCATAATCCTTAGTAATAATAACCCATAATAAAAACTGGCTGTTTTAAGGGCGATGACAACAAAGATGATGGTTAGGAAGCTTTGCCTCTTGGTTGAGGAGAAACTGTGCCCACTCCATGGTGGAGAGGTGGGGGAGGTGAGGAGTAAGACAGTGCCCTCACGTACCCGTGAACACGCAGTCTGCCTCCCTGGGCTCCAGACCAAAGCCAAAGCTGTCCACAGCCACAGCCAGGGCCCGGGCGAAGTGGGCATCAGCGAGGAAGGAGCCATCGGAGGAGCTGACGAGGCTGGCTCTGGCGCTGGGGGCGTTGTCCTCGGACGCTGAGCCCCAGCCGTTGGCCAAGGAGCCCTCACTGGGGGTGGGGGTGGGGCAGGGCCGAGGTGGGCTCAGCAACCCCCTCACCTCGGACCCCATCCCTCCTCCAGCCCTGCCCATGTCCGCTAGCTCCGAGGCTGTCGGGACACTGATGTAGCCGTAGGTGATGGGGGGTGAAGGAGCCCTTGGCATAGGAGAGACACTGTTCCTAGGAAAAGGCAGAATGGGAGACAGGACATGGTTGGGGTGGCGCAGGGGTGGAGTTGCAGAAACAGGTCAGTTGAGGAAGGCGGGAGGGGCAAAGGTAAGCATATACCTGGCTCGTGCTAATCCATAGTCCTTTGATTTCCACTCAAGCTACTCACCTGGGGGTCTCCTCACCCTCACTGAGCTCCAGGCACAGGGCCACCTCCTCAGGGGTCAGCACACTGTCCTGATCCTCCCCCAGGGACGACAGTGACGAGCTGGACAGGCGACTGGATGCTGGGCTGGGACCAGAGAGGGAAGAGGCCTGGGGGCTGGAGGGGCTGGGGGGACCGGAGGGCATAAGGACGGGGGTGGGGGCTGCTGGCAGTGCGGGGCAGGGAAGGGCTTGGGGCTCCACCGAGTGCCTGATGCGGGCAAGACAGCGATGGCAAGATGGTTAGAGCAGTTCTTCTCGTGCCTGCCCCGCTCCCCTGGACGCACCCACGCTCAGCAAACCCCCACCCCCACAAGCCTGCATCCCCAATGCCCAGCCCTACTTCCTGACCCCATGCCCACTTACTGGATCTGTTGACTCTGAGTGGAGGGTCCATGAGGAAAGAGGGGAGTTGAGGGGAGAGGGCGAGTCACCAGCTCATTCGAGGAGCTGAGGAGCTGTGGTCCCAGGGCCCACCAGGCAACCAGAGCCCGGGGCACCACTCCTGGGGTAGAAGAGTCTGGGCGTGAGATGGCAGAGCCCCATCAGCCGCAGGCCCCGCTGTGCCGGTCTGCACAGGCCCACAGCTTCCTGTCCCCACACTCCCCCACCGAGCATCCCCAGGGACAGAAGCCAGATGTAGGGGCTGGTGAGCCCCACACCCTACCTTACACACCCCCCACTTGCTTATCAGGATACCCCTCTCACCTGGGCTTTGGGGAAGGTTCTTAGAGCCTCTGTTTCTCCCCTCACAGGCCCAGAGCTCTGTAGGGTGGCTGGCTCGGAGCAGCGGGGAGCTGTTGGCCTGGTGCAACTCTGCAAGGGGGAGAGTCAGTAGCTGGGGGACAAGCCTGGGTGGGACTTTCAGACCCCAGCCCCAGGCTCTATCTTCAGCTTTGTCATCCAATTAAGCTTTAGGGTTCCCAAACCCAGAATAAAAAAGGAAGAACCTCTCTCCATCCCCCCCCAACCCCAACCTCCATCCAGGTAGCTGTGATATAAGGAAGGGGCACTAGGCTTGTAGTTAAAACACCTGCACTCATAGCCCAGCTCAGCCACACATTAGCTGTGTGACCTCAGGTAAACCCATTAACCTTTCTGAGCCCATTTCATTTGTAAACAACCACTTCAAAGGATGGTTTTTTCAGTTAATTAAAAACAGATTGGAAAGTTCCTGGCACCTAATAGATTCTCTAAAAAACCAACTTTTTTTTTTCTCTTTACTGTATACATTGCAATTTCCTGATCTCTGTACCCTCACTTGCTACCTACTCTCATGAATTTTGGCTCTATGAAGGCAAATACTCCTTTTCTTGGAGAGAGAATCTGTTAATTTCCATTTCTCCCATGGCAAATTTCTCCCATTGCAAATGGTTCCACAGAGTCCTGCCCCGGTAAACCTGTTTCTCTCACTTGGGGAGGCGGGTTGGACTGTCAAGTTAAGCTGAAGGGTAAGACAAAACCAGGGAGCCCCAAACCATGCCAGGTGTGACCGAGTGTCAGCTGATGAGAAGAGGAACTTTAGAAGAGAACATATATTGGTCTCACTCACGGACGCAATGTCTTGCCCATGGATATTCAATACGTGCTAAGTGAGTGAGTGAACGGATGGATGATATCAGAGATGCAGGTGTAAACACGAGATGAGAAGAATCATATGCAAGATGACAGCTATCATCTGTCCTGCATTGGCCCTTTGGAGACAGAGCTCTGAGTGAACTGTGACGATACAGAAGACCCGGCTGTGGGCAACAACTTGGTTAGGCCCAAACCAAAACAGATCTAAGTTTAGACCAGAGGGAACAGAGTAATAAAGGGAAAAGATTTTCTCAAGACCAGGAACAGAAGAACATCAAGCAAAGGATAAAAGAAAGCCTTCAGATTAGTGTCACAGGATCAGAAGCCCAGACAAGAAGGGGGACCAGAGATCAGGCAGGACCCCTGAGGCAGAGCTGTCTGCTCAGTCTGATCTCAAAGATCTGGGGGCCACATGTGCAGGTTCAGAGCAGGGACAAGGCATTCATCAAGAATCCATCTGGGCCCTAGGAATCCATGTACAGTAGCCAGGCCTTCTGAGCCCCAGGGATGAAAACTCACACAATGTCTAGACTTCCTCCATCCAAATTTCCTTTTGTAACTTTGGCTGGTTTGGTTTTTACTCATTTCCTTTAATTGTTGTGTGACCGAGGGAGTCCTGGAGGCCGGCTTCAGGTGCTCCAGCCCTGCTTTGTCTTGTGCCTTGTTTCTTGACTAAGCTTAGAACTGGGGGCACAGGTTGATTATACTGGTTTGTGTGGAAAAGGAAGGGAAAAAGCAGGTCCTGGAAAAGGCTGTATTTATCCCAGTTCATTTCATTTCCTCTAAAGGATTCTGGTAACAAAAAAGCCTCCTTCCACCTTGCTTCGACTTACTTGGATTTAGTTTCAGTGTTATTTGAATTAAACTATACGGTAAAAATGTTATCAAGGAGGGGTCAAATCTCATTGGGCACACCTGAACTGCAATAAATATTTGTTTGAATTAATTATTTAATGAGGACAGTCAATGTATGTATTGGCAAAGTGCACTAAGAACCTGGTATAATAGATGAGCCATGGGAGAGTACCGTTGTGAGTCTGTTAGTCGTGGAGAGAAAAACCCCAACTAAGGTCAGATAATAAGAAAACAGAGGAAGCGGGGCAGGGCAGGTAGGGGACACTGAGAGAGCCTGCCAGTTTTAGAAGACAAAGAGTCATCAGTCTCTTGGATTAGGTGACAGCAGGAAGGCTGGCTCCACGCCTCTGGATGAGATCTCACTGCTGCTGCCAAGAGTCAGAGTGTCCACCAGCCCAAGGGAATCACTGTGCTCAGCTCGTCCTGGGGCAGTGGTGGAGTGGGGCTGGGGTCAGCAGACAAGGGGCACAGTGAGGACCTAAACCTCTGAGTGAGCTTAGGAAGCTCCATCTCAGAATTGGAACCTTTCTTAAGAATTGACTGTAGAAAATTGCTCATCTTTTCCCAGTGGTATTACTGTTCTCAGAGGGGCTATACATTATATTCAAGTCAGTGTACTTCTCCATGGAAAAGCTAGGGATTGTTTTTTTTTAAAGTCATAGTTTATTTATTTATTTTTTAGTTGGGGGCAGTAATTAGGTTTATTTATTTTTTTTTAATGGAGATACTAGGGGTTGAACCCAGGACCTCCTGCATGCAAAACACACTCTCTACCACTGAGCTATACCTTCCTCCTGGAAAACTAGTTTTTAAAATTAAAATTATACAATCTCTTTTTAGCTGGTATTTCATCACCACAGAGGATTTCCAATGCAATAGCTCTGATGGGAAGCTGGAAAAGATGCCAGCTTTAGGGTCATATAATTCTGGATATCGGACAAGATCTTAATTACTCTGAATACATCCTTTATCTTAGTAAAAGTTGGATTATATCCACTTAAAAAATTGACTGTTGAACATTTGTAAACCTCACTAATCAGTACAGAAGGCTCACGAAGACAGCAGAGAGAGTGCAGGCCAACGTTCAGAAACAGGAGAAAAGAGCGAGAGAATAGATTTCCCAAGGGTGCTCCCAGATGGATTCAGAGTAGCCTTTGGAAGCAGACCATCCTGGCTTCAAATATGCAGTCTGCAGCTTATGGACCTGGGGTTTTGAACAAGTTAGCCAATTCTGATCTTCTTTCCCTGTCTGTAAAATTAGAGAGAGAACGCCTAGCCAGTACGTTGTAAGGATTAAATAAAATAATAAATATAAGTAAAGAACCTAACAAATAGTAGTTGCTAAAGAAATAGAGGCTAGAATTACTTCTTTCTGGAAAGTCAAAGCAAGGAGCCAGAAGTCAGGAGAGAAATCTGAGCAGAAAGGAAATACTCATTCTTCTCTGGGAAGCAGCTTGGGGGTCTGTCCCTGGGCAGACCTGTACATGGTGCAGGTACATTGTACATACGTACACAGGACACAGTGCAGAGCTAATGAGAGCCTGAGGCTTCATGCGAGCACTGGTCACATTCGTCCAGGTTCAAGAATTAGACTTTGAGCTCATAGAGACTAAGGACTTGTCTGGTGTCTCTGTGTCCCCCTGTCCGGCATGCAGAGGTGCTTACTAAATGTTTGCTAAGTTGAGCTAGTGCAGAAACAGGGCCCACTACTGGTGTGGTGAAACCCAGGCAAGAGCACAGTGTGAGGAGAAGCCGAGGCGAGTGCACTCCGTGCAGGGTGCTTGGCCACAGGCGACCGTCAGGGCAGCAGAGCGGAAGCAGTGGGCGGGATGCAGCCCACACAGGCCCACACGTGCCCCCTACCACCCACTTCAGGCTGTGTCTATCCTCCCATCCTTACCTTGCTTCTTTTTGGCCTTCCAAGCCTCTGCGGGGGCCAGAGACAAGCGCGGAGAAGAGAGGCCTCTGCGGCCGCAGAGGCTGTCTGAACTGGGCCAGGGGCTGGAGAGCCGGGCCAGCTGGGGCGCCAGCCGCCTGACAGCTGGGGCCTGGGGGCTGGAAGGCAGCTCGGCGATGAGGGAGCCATAAAAAGTGCTGGTGTCGGGAAGCAGGGGCACGCCAGGGCTTCGGGGATCCCAGGAGATCACTGCAATAAAAACCGACAGGAGGAATTATGGTGAACGCCCCCACCCCAATGTCCTCCTTCCCCAGCCCTGGGATCCTGGCTCCACTGCTGGGTCCGGCTCCCCTAACCCCTAGGCATCCTCACGGGAGCGGTGACCGTCTAGAGGGTCCCGGGGGTCCACTCCCAGCCGGCTGCTGAGGCTGCTGCTGCTGCTGAGGTCTCGGGAGCCAGATGTGGAGCGCCAGGTGTCTGCCAGCCATGGGGAGTCGCTGTGATCCGTCCTGGGCAGTGCAGGGCAGGGGGTGCAGAGAGGTTGATTGAAGTGACAGCCAAGACTCCAGCTTAGGCGGGTAGCAGAAGGGGTGGAGTAGACGATGGTCCTGGCTTTATTCTTACTACTTTTTAGCCCTTCACAGACTCCTTAAGATCTCTGATCTGGTGTCCCAAACTCAGCACACTTGTCTTGGTCTGGGGTTTGGGGAAGTTCAAGTTTGCCCAGAGCTAGGAGATATTCAAGAGAGACTCTTTGCACTGAGACAAAAAGAACACAGATCTGGAGCCAGATCTGCTGCAGCCTAGCTGTGCAACCCCGGGCAACTCTGTCTGCTAGCCTCTCTAAGCCCCAGTTTCCCTATCTGTAAAATAGCAACAGTAAGGCCTTCCACACAGGCTGCTGCTGTGAGCTGAGATGAGGAAAGGTGAGATCACTCAGCTGGCAGAGATGAGTTTGCTACATGGATGTGGGCCTCTCTACCTCTAGTCTGGCTCCCTTTGAACAGGGTACCATGCCAGCTGCTTGAGTGATCTTTCAAGAACAGGGATCAGACCAAAGCACTTTCCTGCCTAAAATTTTCAGTGGCTCCCCATTTACCAAGATAGAGCCCAGCTGCCTAGCATGGCTAACAGGGCCCTCGTTGGTCTGGCTTCCAGGTCCTCAACCTTACCTTGGCTCTGACTCAGCCCACACCCTATGCCCCAGGCAGACCAAAATGCTAGTCTTTCCCCACGAACACAGCAGGCTGTTTCTTGCTGTTCCCTTTGCCCTTTGCCTTCTTCCTGTCAGGAAGACTGTGAAACTTTCTTCCTCCCATAGTTCCCAACCCAGCCCCCTCCATGTATCTGTACATGTTTCTGCACTTTCAACACTGGGTTACATTTACGCCAGCACTGAGGTTTCCTGGCAGCCCGAGACTGTTCTAAAGGAATGAATGAACAAAGTGATCAGAATGCAGTCTCTCTCAAGGACAAGGGATGAAGTCCCAGGGCAGCTACAGAAAGTTCAGGGCAGAGCAGACCAAGCCCAGGAGGTAGCTGGGAGAGAAAGACAGTTCAATCAGCACAGAACAACACAGAAATACAGCACCAGCCAGCAGGGAGCCTTGCTCTGGACTGAGAAACTGACAGCAAAATGGTAGCCCAACAGCTGGATGTGTCTGGCACTTAGCAGGTGCTTGATAAACTCCTGGTGAATAATGCAGACCTGGAATGTGACGCCTCCAGGAGGAAATCTAATGAGATAAAGAGCAAGAGAAGGTGGGCTGAGATGAAATGGTTATTTAGTGTAAAACTCAGCCAATAGGAGAAAAAAGGATGTTTTCTTTCCTGGTGTCTTGTCTCATAACCACAGACATGCTCTGCAGCCAAACACACTTGGAGCAGATGGACCTGCAGACTGGCTCTGTTATGGAGAACAAGGAGTGAGAATTTATCATGTGGGGCAGAGCACGCCCCCTGCTGGAACTGTGGGTGGATTATTGTGAAGGAAAGATGCCTCAGTGGGTAGGTGATTTACTGAAACAAAAGGCACTACCAGGTAGATGCTGAGTGTGCTGAGAAAATCAGAAACCAGACTGGTCCTCCAGTGCTAGTTCTTCTCCACCTGGCTGAATGAGCCAGTGGGGGAGCGCAGTGTTAACAACAGTTTGTGACAAGAACACTAGGTTAGGAGTTCAGAAGGCAGCTACTAGCCTTGGGCAGTCACTTAAGTTTTGAGTCTCAGTTTACTCACCTGTCAAGTGGTATAATAGGAACATTAATAAATAAAGATAAATGTATTCTTGCTTGAAATTCAGGGGAGATTCAGGTCCTGGGATGCCAAACTTCCTGGTAGCAGGGGAGACTAGTACTCCAGCCAATTCTCTGTTCCCAGCTCCACTGTCCCTCGGCCCCTCTGCCCCTCCCTCACCTCAAGCCCTTTCATCTCTCACCTGTGTTTTAGGATGGCGTCCTCACTGGTATACCGGTACAGACCTGGGAGAGGGCAGGAGGAAGGCTCAATTCAGAGTCCCCAGCACCTGGCCAGAGGTCTAAACCCCTGGAGTACCCTGGCTGGACCCAGGGAAGGCCTGACCACCTGGGAGTCCGCTTTACCTTCTTACCTGGGCCCAGGTGCATCCCCGATCGACGCCGGCGGTGGATGCACACGGCGGTGCCCAGCAGCAGCAGCCAGAGCACAACGCCCCCACTGGCAATGACCTCTGGCCGCCTCAAGGCCGCCCTCAGCTGCTCCAGGGTCCACGGGCCATGCGCGCTGGGCTCCCGGGCAGCTCGCTCCATGGCCTGCTCTGTATGGGAATTTGAGCTCAGAGACAGAGGGCAGGTGAGACAAGGAGGGTCAGGCAGACAAGGGGGAGGAGCTGGAAGTGTGAGGAGGGAGAGAGGAAGGTAGGAATGGGGGCTGGATGGGGATGAGTGGGCACTGTCCTCACCTAAAAGGAGGCAGACAGGGTGGCTGGGCTGCCCTGCCCCAGCGCCGGTGACTGCAGCCACTTGTACGCAGTAGGAGCCTGGCATTTGGGTGGCGATCTCCAGCTGGGTCTGCTCGCCTGCCACGGTCCAGTTGGCTGGGGCCAATGACGTGTTGCCCAGGCTCCAGACCTGAGGCATAGACAGAGGTGAGCTCGGACCCCAGCACCATCCCAGCAGCTGAGCCCCTCATCTGCAGGTCAGACTCTGGGCATGTGGTCCTGCCGTTCATCTGGGGACACCCCCACATGCACCCACATTTCCTATTCCCGTCTCCCTTACAGAGTGGGAGGCTGACAGAAGAGGAACAAAAGCAACCGCTGAAATAGGACTTAGACCAGAGGTTCTCAAACTCTAATGTGCCTCCGGGTCACTTGAAGAATTTGTTAAAGTCCAGATCACCAGCCAGTCCCATCCCTAACTTTTTGATTCCCAAAACCTGGGAAAGGACCTAAGAATTTGCATTTCTGACAAGTTCTCAGGTTTTGCTGATTTGCTGTGCAAACTCAGACACCACTGCCTTAGAAGTCAGAGTCAGACACAGCCTGCTTTGATTCCTGTTCTGTTTCCTAGACCTGTGACCTTAGCCTCATGTCTCATGTCTGTAAATTAGGGATAACGACCCAGGGTAGACTATAGAAGGAATGAGAGTAAGTTCTTGGCAGTGTCTGGCACACAGTAAGGCTCGTGCTCAGCAACAGTAAGTTTCCCTCACTTCTCTGTGCAGGTACTGTCTCTTAGTGCCCAGAGCAAGGGTCACCAGAATGCCAGGGAAGAGGGATGACCTGGCACTTCCGGGAAGGGGTGTGTCGTCTTGAGGGGGGTACCTGGTAGCCGCGGATGATGCCATTGTGGTTTTCAGTAGGTGGTGGGAACCAGCTCACAAGGACACTGCCATTGCCAGGCTTCAGGGTCACCTCCTGGGGAGGGGCACTGGGCACTGAGGGGCGGGAGAGAGGTGGTAAGGGATACTGAGGGAGAGGACTCCAAGGAAAAGAGCTGGAATGGGGCACAGGGTCAGAGGCCACACTGATGAGAGTAAGAGCTTCTTGCAGCTCTGCTTGCTGAGCCAGGACAGAAGGGAGTCCAGGGGAGGACCCACCATCCCGTCCCCTCCGCCATAGAGTGGGACAGTTCAGGGATCCCCAGACAAGAGGGGGCTGGGGGTCCATTGTTGGGTTCTGGGATCATCTTTCCCTGACCTTGTTCAGGCAGCCTTAGGAGCAGCACGTTGCTGTCAGGGCCTTGAGCCCGGCCGGAGGATGGTCTCACTTTGAACTCGTAGTCTTGGCCCCAGTGGAGGCCTCCAAGCTCTGCGCTCTGCCACCCAGCCAGCAAGGCCTCTGCCCATGGAGCTCCCTGGCCTCCAGGGGCAGCCTGGGCCCTGAACAGGGCGGTGTAGGACTGAGCGGGGGCAGCAGGGCCGCTTACCTGGGAAAGAGTCCAGAGGAAGCGGGTGGGCTCAGGGGTCTCACGACCAGCCCCTTCCTGAGCGGTGGCTGGCCCCACCCACAGGTCCTCAGCCTTACCTTCCAGCTGAGCCACACAGCAGGCCCAGGCTTCGTGCCCTTCGCAGGGTCCGAGTTCAGCAGGGTCACATTTTCCAGCTGAATGCGCACAGCCAGAAGCTCCAGGGGCTCCCTGTAGTCCTGCGTCTCTGTGGGGAGCACAGGGCTGGGATGGGGCCTATAGGCCAGAGTGAGGAATTGAGGAGTGGAACATCCCTCAGCCACCCAGGAGCCAAAATTCCCAGGTTGCCCAGCTCTAGAGCTCTCTTATTTCCACTCTAGGATGGGGAAACCGTGCCTAAATGGGGTCCCCACCACTCTGACCCTGATCCCAGGTTAAGCCCCACACACCCTAACCCCAGCCAAAACCAGATCATACCACCCTAATTGAAGCCCCCAATCTTGGCCCTGACTTTAGCTGACCACCCTTCCCTTACCCTGGACAGACACCCTGGCTGCCCGGCTCTCCCGTTGTCCCGCACTGTTGGTGGCCACACACATATAGGTCCCCGTGTCGCTCTTCTCTGCTCTCGCCATCAGCAGGGACCCCCTGGACACCTGTCAGGGCCAGGCGCATTGTGAAGTCTCCCGCTTGGGGAGGGCCTGTGAGTGGGGAGGGAAGCCCTAAGGCCTCACTGCCTCCCCTCCTGAAATTTTGCAGGGCCTGCGGGGCTGGAGGGTGGGTCAGTCCCTCAGGATGTGCAGAGCTGTGGCCAGGACAGGATGAAGTATGAGGAAGGGAGCTACACTCACCGAGTGCCGCCCTGGCTGCAGGGCCAGGGGTTTCCCATCCTTCCACCATGAGACTGTGGGCTCTGGGTGGCCCCAGGGTGGCCCACACTCCAGAACCATCTGTTCGCCCACTGTGGCTACTATGTCCCGAGGCTGGATCTGGAAATCTTCCCGAAGGACTGTGGGGAGAATGGAGGGTCGGCAGGGAGCGGTACCCAGTGCTCCCTCCCAGGTCCTGCCTCGGCGCCTCCAACCAGGTTTGCCCCACCCACTCTGTGTTACCTGCCTTTTCACTGCCATGTGCTCAGTCTTCAGAGCCCCACCTCCCAGGTCATCTATTTAGGGCCATCCCAACCCGGCTGTCCCTCCCAAGTCTCCCAGCCCAGGCCTCACCAGCCACAGAGAGCCGAGCACCCCGGCTGACTGCTGTGCCCAGCCGGTTGCTGGCCTCGCACGTGTAGACACCCAGGTCTGTGGATAGGGCCTGGTCATCGTGGGCATGTCCCCTGGGAGGGGGCCGCAGCAGCAGGAGGGTTCCGTCAGGTAGGAGGTGGTGTACGTCTGGGGGCACCATGCTCAGGGGCTGCCCATTCAGCAACCAGCGGATGGTGGGAGGCGGCTGGCCTGAGGCCTGGCAGTTCATCCTGGCTGGGCCAGGGCCCTGGAGCAGCTGGTCTTCGGGGTGGACTAGAATTTGGGGTGGGGAGTCCTGAGCCAGAGCTCCTGGGAGAGAAAAGGAGGTAGAGCTGGTCTGACTACCAGTAGGGCCCCCAAACCCCTGCACTCCTCCTCTGGCTTCCCTTGTCTAAAGATCTGCTCCCAAAGAACACGCTAGCAGGGAAGGGAGAGGAACATGCCAGCAGGCATGGCATCCAGGTGAGGGCCTGCAGAGCTCTCAATCCGTCTGTCTCTCTGTCTTACTCTCAACATCACCATCACCATCATCATCTCTGGTACCCCAACTGCAAAAGGGAAGCAAAAGTGCAAGGGGGCCTCTTCCCTGCCTTGGCCAGGCCTTGGATCAAGGGAGAGTGGGCTGGGGGGGGGGGCGGTGCTCACCGATGCCGAGCAGAAGCAGGAGAGGCAGGGGCCAACGAGCCCCAAGGAGGCTCATTCCTCCAGCACCCACGGCAGCTCCCAGGCCTCTGTCCTTGTCCGCAGCACTTTGTCCTACTGAGCTCACAGCGGAGGGAAGGCGGGGCGGGGCGGGGTGGTGGTGGTTGTTTGTGACTGAGACTCTGCCCCAGGAGGGAAGCGGCTTTGAGGAAACCGATGCTTCCTGCCTGGCCCTCAGTGCCTAGGAGAACTGGGAGGAGGCCAGAGGAGAGAAACTCTCTGACCTTGACCCTTTAGTCATAATCTCTGTCTCCAACCCCAGCCCTAGGGTTTACCTTGTGATCTAGTCTGGGATTTCTAAGAGGTAATTCTCACACTAACCATAACTCCAACCACAGTTTTGATCCTTTAACTAAGCCTCTATTGAACCCTTGAATCCCAATCCCAATTACTTTGCTTCTAAGTGACCCTCTGCTAGAGTGGAACAGAAACCCGGAGGAGGAATCTCAGGGTCCAGCATTCAGCAGCTCGGGGTAGAAGAAAGCCAGCCAAGGAAGCTAAGTGGGGAGGGCAGGAGTGTCTGGTTACGTCTGGTCCATTTCCCAAGGAGATGTGGGGACAGTAGGACAGAAGATAGGAAGAATTAAAGGCTCTGTGACAATCTGGGAGATGCCCATAGTATGTTCCTAGTCAGATAAGATAAGAGACAGATAAGCTTCTGTGACAGACAAGGTCTGGTTAAGTGACCTGACCCCTGAAAGTCAATTTCCTTATTTGTAAAGTGGCAATAACAACAACAACAACAACAATAATAATAATAGTTCCTGCCTTGAGGCCTGAAGCAAGGGAGGGTATAAAGCATAAAATCACTTAGTACAATGCCTAGTGCATTATAAGTGATCAGTAAAGCTCAGCCAGTATTGTTACTTACTTTCATGCACAACCCATCACTGAAATTATTTGAGCATCCTTGGCCAGCAGGGATATTTTTCAGGCCCTGGAAATGTGTTTGGAGTAGATGACCTTTGAGAGTCTTTCCAGCCCTGAAAACTTATGTCTAGAGCAGACAGGCCTGTAAAGTCAGTGCTCACCTTGCCACTCCCCGCCTCCATACCCGCCCTAGAGAAAGGCAGCTCTCCCCTCTCACAGCCCAGCTCCTGTTTACAGGTTTCTTCCTTCCAAATCTGGAATCTCAGACATTTCCTGGAGTTGTTCCCGGAAGGCCAAGGCCAGGCTCCGGGGGCTCAGGGAAGAATGTCCAGCCTTTGTTCCCCATTGTTCCCGGCCAGCTCCTTTGTAGGGCCCCTAACCCAGCTGACGGCCTCCCTTCCTCCCCCTTCCCAGCCTGGTCTCGGTGCCAGCCACAGCCACAGCCCTCATGGCCTATTGAGAGGAAGACCTCTTTCACTCTCCTCTCTCATCGCAAATGCAGACCAAGACAGATTAAGACAATCAGAGCAAGAGAGCGCCGTGGTCTCTACAAACAGGGCATTTCCAAGGCATAAAGAACAGACAGTGAAAGTAACAGTGGCAGAGCTAAAAGAAGAATTGGGGTCAGACTTTGTTATTTCAGAAGTAGAGAAGTTAAGAGCAACGACAAAGTCCGTGGCATCTTCCTGGGTGTACGTGTGCCAGGCAGGATGGTGGAGTAAAATTTATGGGGTCAAAGATCTGTGGGGCCAGAGTGATAAAGGGGGTATTCATATGGATACTGATGTCAGCCAAGGTGGGGACAAGAAAGGATGTGGTGGGACAATGGATTTACTGCCCATACAGCCAATTTAGGATTCCTCAGATGCAGAGCTCCCAAGCCAGTCCAGCTCCCTGACTCCCTGTTCCCCAAGAATGGTGCTGTCACCAGTCCTTCCTTAGTCTCTTCTGCTTAGACATTAGACCTGGGGAGATTGACCATGTTCTATGCTAATGATTTAACTGCAGCTTGATTTTACTCAAATCTCTACAATCCCAAAAGATGTTTCCCTCAGGGAGATGAGGGCAAGCCTCAAAGGAATTCAGATTCATGACAGTCCTGTCCTCAGCGGAGTGAGAATGGGCAAGCGACATAGTGAGGAGAGATGCCAGTGCCGTACTGCAGGAACGGAGCCCCAAGGCTGCGGCAGCTGGAGGAAGGGCCCCAGCCCTGCCGTCAGGTGCCTCACTCCTGGAGATCGTCGTCTGCACAGCCTCTCCCCTTCCCCGGACTCTGGAGACCCACGTGCTAAGGACTGATGGGGACTGGAGGGGCCCATTTCTCTGAGCTGTTCCTGGAGGAGGTTCAGACTTTCTCCTCACTCAGTCCAAGCATCCAGGGCACTCAGGAATCCATGAAGTGATGGCCAAGGGGACTTCCCAACAGCGAGGTGTGTCTGGGTGGCTCTTGGAGACCACCGTGCTCATTTCCAGCAGCCTGGTCCATCAGCATCCTGATTGTCTCATTTCCACACACTAAGGAAGAGCCGACTTTGTGAATCATGGGGATGACGTTAGTCATTAGTCGATGGGAGCTGCCTCCAGCTATTTCAGGAAAGATCTGCTCTGGGACCTGGTGATGTGCCAGCCAGTGACGTGTTTAGATAGTATCTTCCTTCACCCACTGGTGTTAGAGTTTTGTGTTTTTGTGAGTAACTCTTTTGTTGTTTGTCAGGGGGAAGAGAGAGGAGAGAAATTAAGTGCCCTTCTTAAGGGCCCTCCAGAGAACATTTTTTCCACTCTGTCTCCTGGCTTCTCTGGAGTCTTATTCTGGGTCCTCTGAAAATGCAGCCAGGGCCTCAAGAGGTCCTGTAGCTTATGCTTTTGACCTCTTGAAACATTGCTCTGAAATTACCCTGGGAAGAAGCTCAGTTTATCCATATGGAGCTGAAATAAGCTTTTCTAGCTGATTCCTAAACCTATGAGCCAACAGTATGTATCACTCACCAGACATGTGAGTGAAGCCATCTTACACATCCAGCAGCAGTTCAAGATGCCAGATGATATAGTCACTTAAATGACCTCATGCAGCAGCAACACATGAATTACCTAGCTGGGTAGAGTCCAAATTGCTGAGACAAAGAATTGTGATAGAATAAACTGGATATTCTTTTAAGTCATTCAATTTTGGGGTGGCTCGTTACAGAGTAATAAAGAAATGAGACATCTTGATATTATGTCTAATAGTTTATAGGTTCTTTTTGAGTTGTCTATGTAGAAAATATAATCTAAATATAAATGAATTTCTGTTTTTTAAATTTCCCATCTTCATAGCTTTTTGTTTCTTCTTCTGCTTTATTGGTATGATGGTGAATACAAGAAGTGATTGTGGGTATTTTTGTTTACTTCTTCATTTTAAAAGGAATATGTCTAGAAGATGGCAGAGTAGTAGGACCATGAGCTCACCTCTCCACGTGACCACAGCAAAACCACAACTGACTGCTAAACATCAAAAAACCAACCAAACAAACAAAAAACTGGAACCTAGCAAAAAAGATCTTTTTCAACTGGAAACATAAAAAGGGAACAGGACGGTAGGAGGGGGTCTGCTCATGATAAAATCGGGCCCCATACCCACAAGGTGGGTGACCCACAAGCTGAAGAATAATTAAGTTGCAGAGGCCTTCCCACAGCAGTGAGAGTTCTGGGCACCACGTCAGGCTCCCCAGCCCAGGTTCCAGCACTGGGAGGAGGAGACCCCAGGACACCTGGGCTTGAAGGCCAGTAGGGCTTAGCTCCAGGAGCCCCACAGGACTGGGGGAAACAGAGACTTCATTCACTTGGGAAGTGTACACAGAATCTCGTATACTCCGGGTCCAAGAGCAGAGGCAGTGATTTCATAGGAACCTGGGCCGGACCTGCCTGCTGGTTTTGGAGGAACTCCTGGGGAGGTAGGGAACTGCTGCAGCTCACCCAGGGGACATAAAAGCTGGTGGCAGACATTCAAGGAGTGTTCATCTACATGAGCTTTCCTGGAGGCTGACATCTTGATTGGATCATTAGTACCAAGACCTAGCCCCACCCAACAGCCTGTAGGCTTAAGGGCTGGGAAACCTCAGGCCAAACAACATACTGGTCGGGAACGTAGCCCACCCATCAGCAGAATTCCTGAGCCACAAATGCCTCTAGACCCTACCCCCTAGAGGTCCAGGACCAAGCTTCACCCAGCAGTGGGCAGGACTCCTCCTGCCAGGAAACCCACATGAACCTCTAGTCCAGCCTCAGCCACCAGGGGCAGATACCAGAAACAAGAAGACGACAATTCCAAAGCCTGTGGAAGGAATCCACAAACACAGACCAGACTCTACACTGGGACCGGCTGGACCCTGGCCCTCAGGTGACAAGAAATTAGTGTACTGCTAGGACACATAGCACGTTTCCCACAGAGGGCCATCTCTCCAAGGTCAAGAAATGTAACTAACCTATCTAAAATACAAATAGAAAGGGAGACAACGTGAGGCGGCAGAGGAATATCTTCCAGGCCAAGGAGCAAGATAGGCAATTTATCTGAGAAAACGTTTAGAGTAATGATGATAAAGACGTTCAGAGAACTCAGAAGGAATATAGATTCAAGTATAGAGTGAAGTTTTTAACAAAGAGTTGGAAAATATAAAGAATACTCAGAGTTGAAGAATAAAATCAGTGAAATGAATAATACATGAATATTACATAATGAATATTACATTATTCATTAATAATAATAATAATAATACATTATTCATTAATACTAGAAGGAACTGAGAATAGACTAAATGAGGCAGAAGAACGGATCAGTGAGCTAGAAGACAGATTAGTGGAAATCACTACTGCAGAACAGAAAAAAAAAAGAATGAAATGAAATGAGGATAGTTTAAGAGAACTCTGGGACAATATGAAGCATACTAACATTCACATTATAGGGGTCCCAGAAAGAGAAAAGAGAGAGAAAGGACCTGAGAAAATTTTTGAAGAGATAATTACCAAAAACTTCCCCAACTGGGGAAAGGAAATAGTCACCAAGTCCAGGAAGCCCACAGAGTTCTACATAGGATCAACTCAAAGAGGAACACACCAAGGCACATAGTAATCAAACTGAAAAAAATTAAAGATAAGGGGAAGATATTAAAATCAGCAAGAGAAAAGTGACAAATGCACAAGGGAATGCCCATAAGGTTATCAGCTGATTTTTCAGCAGAAACTCTACAGGCCAGAAGGGAGTGGCACCACATACATAAAGTGATGAAAGGGAAACACTTAGAACTAACAAGCTACCCAGCAAGGCTCTCATTCAGATTTGATGGAGAACTCAGTAGCTTCACAGATAAACAAAAGCTAAAAGAATTTCAGCACCACCAATCCAGCTTCACAACAAATGTTAAAGGAATGTCTCTAGTCATCAAATCACAAGAAAAGAGAACAAAAAGAAGAAAGGGGGAAAAAAGGCCTACAAAAGATTGCTTTGGCAGTTCGGGGTCTTTTATTGTTCCATATGAATTTTGGAATTGATTTTTCTAGTTCTGTGAAAAATGTCATGAGTATTTTGACAGGGGTTGCATTGGATATATCTCATTGTGAGTTTCATCTGCATTTCCCTGATATTGGTGATGGTGAGCAACTTTTCATGTTCCTGTTGATCATCTGCATTTCCTCTTTTGGAAAAATGTCTGTTCAGTTCTTCTTCCCATGTTTTAAGTGGGTTGTTTGTTTGTTTGCTTGCTTTTTAATTGAAGTACAGCTGATTTAAAATGTTGTATTAGTTTCTGGTATATAGCACAGATGGACTTGGAGGGCATTCTGCTAAGTGAAGTCAGACCAGACAGAGAAAGACAAATACTGTAAGATATCACTTACATGTGGAATCTAAAAAAATACAACAAACTAGTGAATATAACAGAAAAGAAACAGACTCAGATGTAGAGAAGGAACTAGTGGTTACCAATGGGGAGAGGGAAGGAGGAGGGGCAAGATGGAAGTGGAGGGTTAAAAGGTACAAACTATAAGGTATAAAATAAACTACAAGGATGTATTGTACAACATGGGGAGTATGGCCAATATTTAATAATAACTATAAATGAATTATAACCTTTAAAAATTATGAATAACTATATTGTATACCTATAACATATAATATTGTACATCAACTATACTTCAATAAAAATAAAAATGTAAAATAAATACATAAAGTTAAAAAAAACCCTCCCCCAAACCCCAAAACAAACAAACAAACAAAAAAGGAATATGTCTCATGTTTCACAATTAAGAATGAGGTTTGCTGTTGGTTTTTGTAGATATTATTTATCAGTTTTAAAAGTATCCTTTTATTTCTAGTTTGTTAAAGTTTTTATCATAATTATTAAATTCCACAAATGTTTTTTCAGCATCTGTTGAGATACTTTGTCTCCTTTAACCTGTTAATATGGTGAATACCATTTATAAAGTTTCTAATTTTGAATTATTTTTGCATTCCTGGCATAAGTACAATTTGGTCATGATATATATCCCTTTTACATATTCCTGGATTCATTTGCTTATATTTTGTTTAGGGCATTTTGCATCTATATTCATGAGATTGACTCATAATTTTTTCCCTCATACTTTTCTTGTCTCATTTTGTAATCAGGGTTTCACTGGTCTCATACAGTAAGTTCAAGAGTATTCACTCTGTATCTATTTTCAGAAAGAGTTTATATAACATACAAAGTATCTGTTCCTTGAATATTTGGTAGGACTCATAAGTGCATTTGAGCTGATATTTTCTTTGTAGGAAGATTTTAATTTCTTTTTCTAATTCAATTTTCTTAATGGTTACAAGATTATTCAGGCTTTTAAATTCTTTTTAAATAAGTTTTAGTAAGATACATTTTTCTAAGAATTTTTCTACTTTGCCTAAGTTTTCAAATTAATTTTGTTTATATTGTCACTTTATTTGTTCTGTCTATGCTGGATCAGTAATTATTTTCTCCTTTTTTTTCATAATATCATTTATGCATTTTTTAATCTTTTTCCATGACCAATCTCACTAGCAATTTCCTTTTTAAGTAATCCTTTCAGAGAAATAACTTTTGGCTAGTTGATCCTCTGTATTATATTTTTCTTTCTCTATTTCACTCATTTTTACTGATCTCTCTATTATTTCATAATTTCTATTTCGTTTGACTTTGCTTGATTGCTCCTTTTCTAACGCTTTAAGTTGGATGCTTTCCTCTTTAATTTGCAACCTTTCTGCTTTAAATATAAGCATTTAATGCCGTAAACTTTCCCCTTAGTGACATTTTTGCTGCATCTTGTAAGTTTTGACAGAGCATGTTTTCATGTGCTAACTAGATATCTGTATCCCTTCCTTGGTGAGGTGTCTGTTCAGGTCTGTTGCCCACTTTCTAATTCGGTTGTCTGTTTTTTTTATTGTTGAATTTTAAGAGTCTTTTGTATATGTTGGATAACAGCACTTCATCAGATACATCTTTTGCAAATATTTTCTTGCAGTTTGTGGCTTATCTTTTCATTCTGTTGATACTATCTTTCAGAGAGCAAGAGTTTTTCATTTTAATGAATTCCAGCTTATGATTATTTCTTTCATGGATTGTGCCTTTGGTGTTGTATCTTAAAAGCACTGGCATACCTAAGGTCCTCTAGGTGTTCTCCTGTGATCTTCTAGGAGGTTTAAAGTATAATGTAGATTTAAGCTTTAAAATTTCTATCATAATTTCTTCTTTAATACATGATTTATTAAGAAGTATTTTTTAATACACAAATGAAGGGAATTTTATATAACTTTTCACTATTGCCTTCTAATTTAATTTGTAGTCAGAGAATGGAGTCTGTATGATAACAACGCTCCAAAATACATTGAGCTTTACTTTATGCCCTAGTCAATATGCATATGGTCAATTTGGGGAGAATGTTTCATATATTCTTTGGAAAAATAAGTATTCTTTAATTGGCATAGACCTTTATATATTTTCAGAAATGACACTTGTATGTTAAACTATTAAAATCTTGCAATTCTTCACTATCTTTTTAAGTCTGCTTGACCAATTGGTAATTGAGAGAGAGATGCTGAGATCTTCCACTGCAAAAATAGATTAGTAAGTTTCTGTCTGTAACAGTATCAATTTTTACTTCAAATATTTTGAGGTTAATTCATTAGATATGCATAATTCAATTTTAGTTTTGTTTTTTGGTTAAAAAAATCTTTTAATATTATGTAGTTACCCTTGTAGTAGACACTACTGAGGCTCCATTTATAACTCTCCAGAATTTTCCTCTACACTGAAGGCTGTTTTCCATACTATATTGTAATAATTTGCTTACTTATCTGTCTTCCTGCATGAGACTGTCTCTTTGGTACAGAGAGAAAGGGGTTATGGTATAGCTACACTGTTTCCCCAGTGTCTAGCACAGAGCACGGTCCATGGTAGATTAAGACATGTTTGTTGAATAAATGAACATCTGAATGAAAAAACTGTATAAATGAGTGAGTATGTGAGTGATGATTTTGAAACTGACAACTTGGGATTTCCAAAAAGGGTGAAGGATGATGGAGGCAAATGAGAAGAAAAAAGAAAAGGGAAATAAATGGTATTTTTAGGCTGTTTGTTTTGTTCTCCTTGATTAAGTGGAATAAAGTGGTCATTTCATTTCATCAAAAGTTTATTGAGCATCCAGTATGTGCTAGGCACTCTGCTAGATGCCAGTAATACAAAGATGAAGGTCAAAAATCAAAACAAAGCAAAACAAAACCACTTCCTTACTTAACACCCCCCCCAACCCCATCCCCAATTTAAGGCAGATTTGGCTTAAGCCTGGGAAGCCGGCCCCTCAGAGATTCAGCACCAGGGTTTGGAGTACAATATATCCTCATCTCACCTTAATCTTTACCCTTGCCTCCAAAGGCTGAGTCGCAGGTACCCTTCTCCAAGTCCTTCCTGCATCTCCTACCTGCCTGAGCAACTTTCCCCTGCATGCATTATCTCCTTCTGGATGAGGCACCTGGGGAAGTTAGGGGAGCAGTTCTGGCTAAGGAAGAGGAGCTGCAAAGGCACACCTGCTCAGATGAACCTGGGGAACTGCGATGTCCAGGTAAGGGCAGAGGGGGCCAACTAGAAATGTTGTTGCCCTTGGGGCTGGGACAAAACTTTCCCTAGAGTGCAGTATGGATTGGTGGGGAACAGGGACCTTGAGAGTTTCTCTGCAGGATGGTGCAGAGTCATAGCTGGAGCTTAGGAATTGGGGAGGGGCTACAGATGCACTAGAGGCATCAAGGAAGAGAGGTCAGAACACACAGAGGGCCTCCTTCTCTTTCAGCTTTTTAATTGCCCTCTCTCCTTACACAGTAGATTATTGTCTTTCCTACAAACTGTTCAAGATGCGGTGGCATGGGCATGGCCTGGCTACACAATGAACCAACCTCTCCATCTTCTGATGGTTGTGTGATTAGGGAGTCTGCCCTTGCTCTGTCTCCTGGATTTGAGCATCTGGGAGCAGGGCAGGTGAGAGGCCAGAGGCCAAGGGTTAGATCATGTCTCCAAGACATGATGGGGAGCAATAAACCTCCTCCTCCCTCACCGTTTCTGGGGAGAGTCGAACTTTTATTCTCTTACACCTGGAGGAATCCCGACAAACTTTCTCGGGGATAATGATTGTTTAAAAGGCTTGTTTTGTACAAAGCCAGGGAGAAGACACAGGTTTGAGGGGTTAAAAGACAGTTCTTCACTTGATCTAGCTTTCTGGGCCTGGGGAGTGAGTGAGAAGCCCCTTCTCAATGGAATAGAGACAGAAAGAATGCTGGGTACGCCACTGAGGGAAGCTTTGGGAGGTGGCCAAGCGTGGGAGGCTTGAATCCTCTGCCCATGCAAGAAACCTCCGCCCCCTCCCCCGGTGGCGGGGTGGGGAGCGCAAAGGAATGTACTTGAGATCCTCCTTCCCAACTGTTAGGCACCCAGGTACCAGATGCCTGAGAAGGGTGCTCCAAGGCACTGCCTTCACAATGATTCCCTGTACACCCAGGAAAGGGCATCCGACCTCCTCTCAGTTTAGGACAGTTGTGCGTTTAGGGAAAGTGGCCTCTCTAATCTGGGCTTGCCAAAAAAGTGCCCCAGGAACCAGGAGTTCATTTGGAGGGAAGGGAGATGAGTGGGAAGCTTGAGAGCGCCCTAGGAAGGGCACAGGATAGTCAAGGGAGTTAGATTACTGATGTTAGTTTCCATAAGACCCTCGGGGAATTGGGCTGGAAATTTAATAATCTATATGGTCCTAAGAGGGCACAACCCATACCCCCTGAGAACACAGCCAGTGAACCGGGAGCAAATGCAACCCGATTTCACCATCAGACCTACTCTCCGCCGCCCCGCCGCGTCCCCAAATCTGCGCCTGTTCCTTTTTGTCCATGTGCCGAAACTTCGCGCCCGGCGGGGACCTCCCCTCGCCCCCCGCGGGCGGCGGCCCCGCTGCCCCGCCCTCCCCCGGCCGCCGGCCGCAGTGCGCAGGCGCCACCCCCCCCCCCCCCGGGCGTCCCGCGGCGGCTCAGGCGCTGATCTCCACCGCGCCGGCCTCGTCCTGCTCGCGGATCAGGTGCACGCCCGCAGTCCGCAGTGTGCGCGAGGCGCTGCGCGAGCGGCCGGGCGAGCTCGGGGCCCGGGGCGGCGACGTGTGCGTCCGGCCGGTGGCGGGGGAGCGCGCGGGGGAGCGCGGGTAGCGGCGGGCCGAGCGGATGGGCAGCCCCGGCGAGCGGCCCGGCACGGCGGGCGACACGGAGTAGCCGGGCGGGCCGGGCTCTGTCGCGCTCCGAGGCTCCGGGGCGGGGTTCTCCTCGGGCTCTGGGGAGTCCTGCAAGCACACGCCCGGGGGTCAGCGGACAGTCCTTCGGTCTGGGAACGCGCCTGGTGTTCCAGGGCGCTGGGAATACCGAGGTGGAGAGGACACAGTTCCCCCCACACTCCCATCTCCTGGAAGGCTGCAGACGTAGGTCTGGTTTTTCTTGCAAAACGGGACACCTAGCATGGTGCCTGGCAAATAATAGGTGCTCATTAAATGTTAAAATGCATTAACTTGAGTGCTTTGCCCACGTATTCTCCTCTTTCCACCTGCGTTGGACACCGTGGGACAGAGTTGGTTGTGGCATTGTGGGGAAATCACCTAGGTTTAAAGCCTAGGTCTGCCACTTATTTACTCGTTTGATCCTCGGCAAGTCATTTCACTTTTGTCAGCCTTATTTTCCTCACGTCTAAAGTGGAGCTGACACAAATATTTCCCATGGTTATTCTGAGTACTATGAAGGGGTATCTTTATAGTGTTCCTCCCTAGGACCAGAACGTGGTGGGGGCTGACTGAGTGTGGGGCACCCAGCCCTGAGCTGCTCACCTTGTCCTTCAGGATGTAGAGTGCCATGGGGTTCTTCCGCTCCTGCTCTCCACTTCGTGGGAGGGTGTCTGCTGCACGGAGCAAAGAGTGGGGTGGCTGGCCCAGGCACCGATCCCTTTCCACCAGCCAGCGCCTACACTTTGCTCCCCAGTGGCCTGGGAAGGTCCCGCCACAACCTCCACCAAAGGATCCGGAATACCCGGGGTCCTACCTTGGCAGCTCCTCTCCCTGCTCTGCAGTCTTCGTGCAGTTGGTGGAGGAAGGGGCCCTGCAGAGCTGGCTTCCTTGTGGCCCAGTTCTGCCTTTTCCCAGCAGCCCACTGATCTGAGTGAAGATGGGATGGGTGAGTGGGTGGCTGGGAGCTCACCTTCTGGTTTCAGGCGGTCATCATTCTGATCTATATATTCCAGCGAGTTTTGCTTCTCCAGCTTCCTCTTCTTCCTGCAAATCAATCCAGCACCCTGTGAATGGAGCTGCTGAGTGTGAGCAGGAGAAGTTCTGGGCGTGGGGACACAGAGGGGATATCATGGCCACACAAGAGGCCTTGTAACAGGAAGACAGGGTGGGTGCAGTGGGAATGAGACCAGACCAGAGCTTTGGAATGCGTCACAGCTAGGTGTGCACCCTGAGTCTGTCCCTAGCATTGTGACTGTGGGCAAGTCATTTAATCAACCTGAGTCTCAGGTCATTATCTGTGAACTGCAGATAATGACACTTAAAAGGTAGTGTGCTAACCACAAACACAGTACCTGGCTCACAAAAGGTGCCAATATTTTTTGTGAAACCATTATTAACTGTGCTGGGCTTGTCGGGGTTGTGAGCACATGATGTGACTCCATTAACAGCACATGCAATGGTGAAATGGACCTCCTGGAAAGGGGTGAGGGGAGGAAAAGCATTTAAAGAGACACAAGGAAGAACAGAGCTTGAGGTTGGGCTAGATTGAATGGTTAAGGTACACAGGGAATGGAACTTGGAGAGTTACCCAGACTTTTTGGAGGGTTTCCAGCAGGCACAGACTGTCACCAAGGTCACAAGGAGGAAGATGCCTCCTGTGGACAGGATGATGTAGAGGGAGCTTCTTCCTAGGGAGAAAGAGAGGCAGAGGTGGGAGAGACTTCAGAGTGGGCAATGGGTGTGGTGAGGAGAGGTTCCTGTGGCTGAAGGAAGAGGAGACCCAAGCAGCACAGCTGGCCAGTGGTGGACCTTGCCTGGAGTTCACTTTGCACCTGGTGCTGTCCTCTGTGGAGCGTTGTGCTCTCTGCCCCTCTCCCCCTCTGGTGGCATTCTATCTGGAACGTCCTCAGCCGCTCCCGGGCACCTGCCTCTAAGGGTTTTGAGTCCCCATGGAGAGCAACAGGGACACTCACTGTATACAGTGATCTTGACGGGCGGGCTGCGGCCCTGGCTGATGGGGTTCTCCACCACACAGCTGTACAGGTCATCGTCCTCCATGAGCACGCGGGTGATGGTGAGTACTTTTTGGTCCGGGGACAGGAGCATTCGTGAGTCATTGAGGAGAGGCTTACCATCCTTCAGCCAGGTGTAGCTGGCCTTGGTGCCATTCTCATGTGAGCAGTTCAGGGTGAAGCCCTCGCTGAGCTCCAGCACTGTGGTTGAAGCCACTGACACCTGTGGCCTCGAAATGGGCACTGAGCCCAGGAGAGAGGAGACTGTGAGCCATGGGCCAAAATGCATCTCCCTTCCCCTTCTCAGCTGCCTACCTTCCAGTTCAACCTGTGGTCTTCAGAGATCATCAGTCTAGTTCTTTGCCATCATCACCCATCCACCCATCCACCCACCCATCCATCTACCCATCCATCTAACCACTCCCTCATTTATTTACCAACTATTATTGGGCACCTTTTGAGCACACAGGGCACAATGCTGAACAAGAGAGCTGTGGTCCCTGCCTTCATGGACCTTCCTTTTCCTTCCCAGGTGCCTTTCCAAGATGTCTTAAACTGAGCCAGCCTAGAAGTTATTTTAGTTGAGCTAAGCTCAGGTCCAACTGGGTTCAAACACTGTCTCTATAACTCACTAGGTGCATGAACTTGGGCAAGTTATTCAACCTCTTTGTACCTCAGTTTCCTCACCTGTAAAATGGGAACAATAATATTAACTATCCCTAGATTATCATAAGCTTTAAATGAGTCAATATATGCAAGGCACTTACAGTAGTTTCTGGCATATGCTAAGCACTCTATACGTGTTAGTTGTGGCCTGTCAACCTCTAACGTCTAGTTGGCTCACTCTCAGCCCCCCAGTGGCTTCTGTGCTGGTTTTCCTGAGGTCTAGCTAGTGCACTGGGCAGATGCAGCCCCATCCTCTTCCCCAGTCCCGCCTCCTTCCCTGCCAGAGCACTTTACCATCCACAGTGAGGTTGATGGTTTTCTCCCCAGTGAAGGTGTCATCGGTGATGGAGATCTCGACCTCATAGGTGCCCTCGTCGGCCAGTTGCAGGTCGCTGAGAAGCAGGGAGCCGTTTTCGAAGAGGCGGATGCGGTCTCGATAGTCAGGCCGCAGGGTGCCAATGACCTCTGTGCCGATGGACTGAACCACGGTCACCGGCTTGTCCCGCTTCAGCTGCCACTTCACCACGGGCTTGTCACTGCTGGTGCTGCTGTACTGCACAGAGAGCAGGGCCGCCTTCCCCACCGTGCCGTGGATCAAGCGCACCGGGCTGGTGATGTTCACCCCCTCCAGGGGCTCTGTGAACAGAGAGGCCCGTGGGGAGAAGGCAGCATCAGGCCCTGGCTCCTTACTCCACTTCCATCTTTGAGTCCTCTGGTCTCTCCATGCCTCACCCTGCTGGGCCCTTTATGCCCTGCCAGTCCTTCCTTCTTACCCACTGGTGCCATCTCCCTCCCACTGTAGCTCTGGCCCTTCTGCTCCTCCATCATCCCTCACATCCATCCCATTGCCCTCAATCCTCCTTCTATCTGGACCTTTGCCTCTGGCGGTTTTCCCCATTGCCTCCCTCTTGAGGCAGATTCCAGCTAACCCACGCCCTGTGTGGTCCATTTATTTATCGAGTTCTTCCCATTCTGTGTCCTCAGAATATATCAATGAGCAAAATGGACAAACAGCTCTACCCCATGAAACTTAAAGGTCATTAGCCCTCAGGGTGAATTTGTCAGATTTTTCTCCTGGGCTGGACCTGGGGAGAGTGGGGGATGGAGAAAGTATGGAAATGTCGATTCACAAAGAAAAGAGTGTGTTACAAGACAGTGCCAACAGAAGGGAAGTTTAGGGGCCTGAAGACAACTGAACCACTCCAGTCACACCAAGCTCTCCCCTGTCCTTGCCCTGGCCACACATAGCATCTTACGAGGCCTGCCCAGGGCAAGACAGTCCCGCAACTGGGTAGATGGTTTTGGAAATTCACCCTAACTCCTGCCCAATTTGCATCCCTGTAGAAGAGGGTGTTGGGATGGGTCAAATGAAGAGTTTAGAATCAGAAGGCCTTGTAAAATTGGGCTCCACCAGTTACTGGCTGTGTGGATTTGGGCAAGTCACCTTTCCAGGCCTCATTCTTCTCTTTCACAAAATAAGAATGACAACGTTAGCAAGAGAAACTGCCTTTTAAAGTCCACAGTGCAAAAGCACAATGTGTACGTCACTTACTGCACTGCACTGGAGAGAACACAGGGCGGAGCATCAGAGATTTGGGCCTTACTGTTGACTTAGGACCCAGGAGAAGTAGCTTATCTGTTTGAGGCACAGATTTCTCACAGGTAGATTGAATGGTAACCTAGAGGTCTCAACAGTTCGTTCCAGCTCTGAAATTCTGGGATTTTACCATCTTGGCCAGTGATGGCCCCATCCAGAGTCATATCTCACATATCAGAGATTTCTAAGGAGCTTTGGGCCCTGAGTAGATGCTGTTCGTTGGTGTCACTTGGCTTTGCAGAGGAATACAGCCACCTGAGGGATGAGATCTTCTAGAGAGGAGGTCAGTTGGGAACAGGGCTGAGTTTACTGAACAGGCACACACATGTCAGGTTCTCGGTCCCTCTACACTCCCAGCTGCTTCCTTTGACTGTCATTGCATCTGAAGTTCCCTGTCTCTTTTTTACCCCTATGTCCCGCTCTGCTACTGCTGCAGTGTAGACTTGGGGAAGCAGAGCTCTACCTTTCCAAACCCTATTCCTCCCTTTGTGCCTGGAGGACCCAGACCGAACCAGGAGGCAACGAAATGAAAAGGTTAGTTGTGGAGATCAAAGCAGATTTAATTTAACAAACATATCCAATCCATTTTTAGAACAACTGCTTTGCTAAGTAGTGAGTTCATCATCTTTGGAAGTGGTCAAGGAAAGGCCAATTGACTGTTCTTTCACTTCTCTGTGCTTCCATTTCCTTGTCTGTATAATGAGGTTGTGGGACAAGATGATCTCTAGGGGGCCTTCCCAACTGTGACATTCTGTGATTCATTACCTGCCGAGTGTGTTAGAATCATAAACTCTTAAGTGTGGAAGAGACTACTCTAATGATGAAGCCACCATATGCATAAATATTTTATGCTTGTTATTGAGAGGAGTCTTAACTGGGCGGAGGTAGAATGGACAAAAATCAACTATTTTCAAATATATTTTATTAAAGGTAAGTTTGTTCCCACAAAACTTTATATAAATAGGAAATGAAATTTAGTTCTAGCTCACATCTGATTTGGTAGAAGAGGTGGTGAGGACCAGCCTCATATCTTCGGGTGCTACTAGCCCTATGGTTCTGTGTATCAGACTGAAATCCGTTTGGCTATCTGATCCTTAAGGTTTCTCCAGCTCTTCGTTTCTGTGATTATTTGGATGAGATTTCTTCCCAGCATCTGCTAGGTCCCAGGCTTGTTTTGATTTGGAAACACAAATTTTCAAATTTCCCTGAATAGGCAAATAAGGTTTGGTAGGTGTGACTTGAGGTGGCCCTGGAAAAAAATCATTGATCTTTATTAAAGGCCAGGGTGGGAACATCCACCCCGCTTCCTCAGGACCCAGCCTGAAGCAGGGGTCCTGTCGGCACAGGAGAGTGATATATGCAGGGCCACCCTGAGGTTTAGCGACCACAAGCACCAAGGTTCTCATTTCCTCCTTCCAGGAGGCTGGACAGTGACAGTCTCAGCCCCAAGGAAAAGTGGAAGGAACTTCCCCCCTTTCTTCTCTCTTCTCTGGTCCCCTCTTGAGTTTCCATTGCATCCACTCTCTCCCATCCTGTACAAGGTACTAGTAGTGATTTTGTGATGTTTTTCCCCCTCAACTCTGCTCTTTCTACTGATTTAAACTCCTGGATAAAACCATTGGAGAAGCTACAGCACACAGGTTGCTCAGGTGGGCGCCTTCCTCGTTCCTGTGAACAGGGTGTGCCCACGAGTCATATGCCTCACGAGTCATATGCTCCAAGAGTCGCAGGGATGTTCTTCCGCGTGTTCAGAAGTGCGGGGAGCAGTAGTTCTCAGAAGCTGACAAAGAGAGTGTTTTGCTGAGCAAACACTGTTTCCCGAAACTCTAGCCAAAATTGGAGTTGGTTTTAAGTTCAGGGTTCCACAACTTTCAAGGGACACAGAGAACTGGGACAGGTGCCAAGGCAGGACACAGAAATAAGGAAATGGCTAAGGACTGCGATCCACAGTGGAAATAAAAGGGACTAGGACTACTCAGCCTTGAGAAACGATTGACTTAATCATCGTCCTCAAGTCTCTGAGGCATCATTAGGCAGAAAGTCTCTGCTCCCGCTGGAGGCTGACCAAGAGGAAATTGACCTCACAGCCAGATGTACGTATCAACCTAAATTGCCACACTCCATCAGGTAGGTGGCCCCTCGTCAAGTAGGAGTTCGACCTGCTGTGACGCCAAGGAATGTCAGGCTTTAAAGTGTAAGAATGTATCTGCCAATAGCCTTGGCGGTCCCTTAATAGCCCCTTCCTTTAAAGAAACCATCATCCACTCATTTTCATGTGCTCCTTTTTGCTTGGCAAAGTTTTCTTTGACCAGTATTTGCCTTAAATTTACCTTTTAATGTTTAAAAGTTTCAGTGAGACAGTGCCAGTTGTGTGTACGCCTAACCCACCCACACTAACCCCACGGACAGCAGTTATATCCCTTTTCATCTTGAAGGGCTTTTGTTTGTTTTGTTTGGATCTGTCTCTGCAAGGAAGTCCCTCCCTCCCTTTGGCCATCATAGATGACCTTATTTGGGCTTTCTTCAACTCCATTATTTCTTTTTTGAGGTGTGGTGACCAGAATTGCATACAATAAAATTGCACACAGCATGGTTTCCTAAAAGGAAAAAATATTGCCTTCTGCTTTTGGTTTTAAAATTTTCTTCTTAATGAATTAATAATAAAGGACATTAAATGCTCTGAGAAGACAACCCCCCTCCTCTGTCCCTGTTGCATAAGGGTGTCACTGGGAGGGTTATGGTGTTGTATCCTTATGCTATCACGTTGAGACCTACAAGAGTGTGAAATCATGTTAAGTGTCAATCACCCAGGAATAGAAGAGAAAACTAGGAAACAGAAATTGTAAAGAAGGCCCTTGGGATCCAGGAAGAGAGGGGTAGCTTTTTATCTACACTCAGAAGAGCTGTAGATGTTCAGTAATGTGTACCTAGCTAGTAGGTATTAAGATGGCACATAGACATTACCGTGTTTTTGATTGGAATAATCATTATTATTAAGCTGTAACTTCTTCCAAACCGACTTGTACATTTAAATACAATACCAGTCAAAATCCCACAAGGTTTGCTTTGTGATATTGGCACAGGGAGTGACAAGTAGATCAATGGACCGAAATAGAGAGTCCAAAAACAGACATATAGGATTGCTTGACTTATGACAAAAGTGATGCTGCAGTGAAGTGGAGAAAGACTTTTTTTTTTTTTTTTCAATAAATAATGCTGGGCTGTGTAGGAAAAAAATGAATCTTGACCCTTACCTCGCATCTCACACAAATAGCAATTTTAGGTGGATCGTAGATCTAAATGTGAAAGTTAAAACAATAATGTTTTAAGAAGAAAACATAGGAGGGCAGACAGACACAGATTTCTTGACAAAAGTAATACCCATAAAAGAAGAAAATGATACATGGGACACAATAAAACTAAGAGCTTCTGTTCGTCAAAAGACACCATTGAGAGAGTAAAAAGGCAAGCCGTCAGGTGGCAGATATTTGTAATATAGATATCCTATAAATGACTCACCTAAAACATATATTTTAAACTTCTACAAATTAGTACTTTTTTAAAAATCCAGAAAACTCAACAGAAAATGGGCAAAAGGCTTGGAACAGGTGCTTTACAAAAAATGACTTCTAAATGGCTAAAAAAAGATATGAAAAACACACAACTTATTAATAATAATGGGTGAAAATGCAGTTTTAAACCATAATTTGATACCACGTCATACCCACTACGAAAGCTGAAATAAAAAAGAGAAGAGACAAATACTGGTGAAGATGTGGAGCACCTGGAACTCTCATGCACTGCTGGTGGGAACGTAGATTGATACAAGCACTTTTGAAAACTCTGGCCACGTCTACTATAGGTAACCACATACTTATAGCTCAGCAATTCTACTCCTGAGTATATCCCCCAAAGAAACGTGTGTATCTGTTCACCAAAAAACATCTACTAGAATGTTCGAACAACTCTTATTTGCAAAACTCCAAACTGTAAACAACCAAAGTGTCTATCAAAACTAAATAGATAAATAAATTGTGGTATATTCACACAAGGGAATAGAATACAGCACTGAGACCAAACGAGTTACAATTTCAACAATAACGTGAATGACTCTTACAAAATTTGGTGTTCTTACATAAAAGAATGCATACATATGATTCTGCTCTTATGAAGTTCAAAGATATGAAAATGAATCTATATTACAAGTTAGGACACCCCTGTAACCCTGGAGGGAAGGCAATAGTAACTTAAATAGTATGAGGGTGTCTCTAAGGTGCTGAAATGTTCTTTTTCTTGATCTCAAGGACTGATTAAATGAGTATGTTCACTTTTTAAAGCTTCATCAAACTGTATCCTTATGCTAAATGCACTTTCCTGTATGTAATTTTCAATTGTAATTTAAAAAAAAAAAGGCAGCAACTATAATGTGGAGGTGATCTTAGGGCTAAAAGGGTGGAACTCAGGCAAGGGACTTCTTCCTACTGGGTCCCGAGAGGATGGAACAGCTCTAGGATCCCAGAGAGGAAAATCTTGCGAATCAGATTATCTAGATTTATGGCATGGTTTTTTTATGTCTGTAAATTGTGTCCTAGACCCTAGAAAAGCCTTGCTTGAATGTCCCATGAAAAGGGCTGTGATGAATTTAGGAAAGCCCCATTAGTCCATATTAGGGACAGAGCACTAAAGACTGAGTGTTACTTGCCTGAGATTGCTGCCATACGGAGGAAAACAAGGGATTCAGGTAAACTTCTGGGAGCCAGGGCCACACGGTCCAGCACCACTTTTACTGCTAATCTTAAAACTACATTTCCCAGCCTCCCTTGCAGTTAGGTATGGCCGTATCACTAAATTCTAGCCATAAAACTAGTAAAAGTGGTGGGTACCTTCTTTTTTTTTTTTTTTTTTTTAAATCCTCTACCTAAAAGAAATGGAGATGGAGATAAATCTTAGGGGACCATTGAAAACACACGTCAAAGTTGACCAAGTCTAGATTTTGGATTTTGTCACAGAAGTTGATATTCTCTTAACATATTGAGGGTGGCAGAAGTTCCTTATAGAATCTCAACTCTATTGCTCTCGAGTCCACGGCAGCACCATGGCCTGACCCTGCTACCTACCTCTCATCTGTCATAGGTCATAACTGATATCTTATTGGCACAGTTTACATTTAGAATATTTTTGGTTATACTTATGAAGTTACATTTTCCCACATAGAAGATCCTTTGTCACCTTTTGTTTTGCCTAGTTGCACTGACTGCCAAGATCCTTCTGTAGTTTTTTTTCCTTACCACTTGATGACCTGAAAGAATTTAGGGACATCTCTGATGTGTATGTTTCATTGTGCACCTCCGTCTCCCAACTCACTATCTCCATACTGTCAGCTTTCATTTCCTCAACTCATTGTCATTTCCATGGAGACTGCTCTCACAGAGGCTAATGGTAACTAACCTCTTAATTACCATATCCAGTGGGTTCTTTCAGGTCCTTGTTATGTTGGGCCTTCTTGATACATTTGATGTGGCTTCTCCAAGAAACTCCCAACACCCCTGACTTTCTGAACACCGCAGTCTTCTAGTTCTCCCTGTCTCTCTGATTGTTCCTTCCTGGTCTTCTCAATGCGCTTTTGTTCTCTGCCATCCTCGGCAAGACTTGGGGTTGTTCAATGTTCCATTTTCACCTCCAAGGTGATATTCATTCCCATTGTTTTAAATCTCACCTATGGGCTGACTTCCAGACACCTCTTTCCAACCCTGACCTCAGGCCCCCTAGCTTCTGGCTATTTAACATTTTCCCACAAATGCCTCATAGGTATTTCAACCTCAATGTAGGCAACAGGAATTAACATATCCCCCAACCCTGCGCCATTTTTTATTGAAGGTTTCACACAGAAATCTTACCTCGTTCTCTGGGTCCCCTCACTTCCTATCAATCACTAGGTACTGACTTTCCCTCCAAATATTATCTCAACATCCCTCATTCTCTTTCTCTTTATTCTAATTCCAGCCCATGTCATTTCTCTCTTGAACTATTGCAACAGCTTTGTTACGGGTTGAATTGTGTCTCCTAAAATTCATATATTGAAGTCCTAGCCCCAGGAACCTCAGAATGTGGCCGTATTTGGCAATGAGGTCATTGCAGAGGTAGTAAGCTGAGATGAGGTCATACTGGCCTGGGGTGGGCCCCCTAATCTAAGATGACTGGTGTCTTATAAAAAGGAGGAATTTGGGTACAGACACAAGCACAGGAAGTACATCATGTGAAGATTAAAGTTAATGCTGCCACAGCCAAGGAGCTACCAGAGGCCAGCAGAGAGTCCTGGAGCAGATCCTTCCTGAGCATGTTCAGAGGTAGTACAGCCTTGATCCCTAACTTTTAGCCCCCAGAACTGTGAGACAATACATTTCTGTTGTTGAAGCCACCCGGTTTGTGGTTCTTCATTACAGCAGCCCTAGCAAATGGATACAGGCTTCCTTTCCCATCTTGTTTGTCTCCAGTTTCACCTCCAGTGCCTCCCTGCAGAGGGCGTGATCTGAGATACACGTCTGGCTCTGCCCATCACCAGTTTAAAAACCATTCAATGCCAACCCACCTCCCATTGTTTACAAATTATATTCCAGTTTCCTTAGCATAGTTAACAAGTCTCGCCTAATTCAATTCACTCTTTCCTCTCCAGCAACGTTGACTGAGGGGGCTGCTTCTAAGTGAGTCACATCATTTCAAGCTGTTGACCTTGGCCCATTTCCCATCTATAATGCTCACTCCCTCACCTATCTACTCTTTTCATCCTTTAAAATTTAGTGCAGACATTCCCAGCGAACCGCTCCTGATATTGCCCCACCCCCATCCTGCACCACCAGCACCGGCTTCCTGATGGAGTGGGTGTGATCCTCTTTGATACTGGGCACCCTCTGCATATCTGACTCATAGTAGTTTCTGCATTTTATTAAAATAATCGCTGCATCTCTCTGGAATAGTGTGCATGTGCGTGCGTGTGCATTTAAGCACATGTATTTAATATAAGATCATTTCTCCAAGGAGTTGATAGGGGGCGTACAGGAGGTGGGTGTTTATGGCGCGCGGTAGATTACAGATAGGTCGGTGTTACCATCCAAACCAGGAGGCTTATTATCTCCAAAACTTCTTTTTCTCCGTTGCAGTTTTACCATCAGAGAAGCCAGGGTTGAGGGGTTGGGGAGGCACAAAACCAAGATTTCCCCACCCCTCCCAGCCCCACCATAATCCCTCCTAAAGAATGCCGGACTGGCCTACGCCAACAAGACATCCCATAAGAAATGGCTCATTGCCCTCCATCTAATGTACTGAATGCCGTGGGAGCTCCAAGGTCATGCAGCCTTTTGGGGGAGGGGGCAGCAGCCGGGCAGGAGGCACACAGAGTGAAGAAATACATTCAACACTAATGCCGGAATTCACTGAGATGCTTCCCACGGTAGCTGAGCTTTCTCCCCTCCTCCCTCCCCAAAGGCACTCTGGCCCTCACCTCCCCCTCCTTCTCCTTTGAAAGCCCCGGGTCCCTTCTCCAGACCCTGCCTTACCCTCTGGTCTCCTACCTGTCTGGATCAGAAGCAGGTAGACAAAAGGAGCGAGGCGCAGGGCACCGAAGGCTCTGGACAGGGCTTCCCTTTCTCTCTTCATTTTGGGTGGCGTTCTCCAGCTCTGGTGCAGACAATTAGCATGATTTCTCCACTCTGGGCACGTCCCTTTGTACCACTCGGAGTTTCTCTGCCCGAACACAACCCTGCCAAGTTCCCTCTGAATACACAGAGCTCTGTGTGTTACTGGACTTGTTCTTTCCTCTCTTTCAGACCTGGCATTTTCTAGTTTCAAAGCTCTACACCCCGAGTTCGGAAGAGGCTATCTGCTTAGGAGATAACCTCCAGTGTGGGTTCCAGTCTGATGGGTCCCAGCAGCCCAGCAGTTCTTCGCCCACCCGCGCTGAGCCCCGCTACCAGGGGGAGATGAGGATTTGGGTTCAATGAGCGACTAGGCTGGGACTAACTGGACCTTGCCTGTTCCAACTTATCCTGTCTCCACCCCACACTCCCTGTTCCTGCAAAGAAGGGTGTGTGCCAGGGACAGACCTCCAATAAGCTCCAAAAGGGAGGGAGAAGTTTTAAAAAGCTGGGGAATGAGACAGTCCAGAAACTGCTAAAGACGTGGAAAACCCCTGTCCCACCCCAAGGGAAGAAGATTGGAAACTGGCTTGAATTCTATTATTTTCATACCTGTCCCGGTCCCCTCTCTCCTATCATAGAATCATGTAGGTGCTGGGGACCTTTTCCCAGAAGCCACTATATTCATTCCCTGCCTCCAGCCAAAGTTCCAGAACAGGTCAGAGCAAAGATGAAGGTAATACCCTGGGAGCCAGCATCCTGGGGTTCTGTCACTTGCTACAGCCCAGCTGGTTCCTCAAGTCTTGAGGCTGCAATGAGGAGGAACGCCCCAGCTCTACTCTGACCCCATCATTACCACGTCCACCCCTTCTCATGAGGGTTGTCAATGGATGTCTGCATACTAACTGTGTGGTCTGGGGACAGGTACATAACCTTGTTAAGCCTCCGATTTCACATCTGTAAAATGGGGTAAACAGTAGCTTCCTTGTGGGAATGGTTGACAGGATTGATGAAGATTTAGTACAGTAGAGTGCCTAGGAAATTCTTTGTTAGAGAGATGACATTTGAAATTAAAAAAAAAAAAAAACCTTCTTCTTCTTCTTTTTCATTTCTTTAGGGAGCTTTATATCTTGGTGAGACCAAAGTGTCCATCTCCCCTTTTGGTTGTCTCTAATGCTGGTCTTAGAATTGTAAACGCAGTAGTTATCTCTCAAAGTATACTTTTTATATACTGGAGAAAGCCTGTGTAAGCCAGGTTTTTAGACCTGAAGACTCAGTGCACAGCCCATTTGAACAAAAGGATGGGAAGAAGAGGTGGGAAATGTTGGTTTTGAAGTTCACAGAGGAACTCCAAAAAATATTCTGACAAATTAGATTTTTTTTTCCCTTTTGCATCTTTATGGTTATGGCTTTTCCCCTCACAGTTTCCAATCTTCCTCCCTTGGGGTGGGACAGGGGTTTTCCATGTCTTCAAGGCACCTGTCTGCCTCTCGTAGAGTTAACGTTGTTTCAGCAGGTGTATAATGAAAAAGAGAGAGAAGCGTAATATTTAGCTTCTGATATCAAACAGTATTTTACAGTCAGTGGCAAGAAGAAAGGCTTGTAAGGAACAAAAGGGTATTTTCATTTCTTTCACCTGCTCATTTGATTTATCACGGAGCAGCCTGTGGACCAGATCATAGTGTTCGTCTATAGTACAGACAAACGGCCTCTTTGGCCTGTGATGGTTAGGCCTCGAGGCTTATCGTCAGAGATAAAAGGAGGACATGATGTTCAGGACATAGAAAGCCTGAAGTCTGCCTTTGTCATCCTGAAGGACTGTGGAAAGAGAACTGTGACAGAGGAGACATAGGCGCGCTCTAAGTTCTCCGCGTGCCCCCTCCCCTGCTCTAGGGATGAACTTGAGGCTCCTCATACCCACACAGAGTATGCAAATGCCCCAAAGTGCCCACACGCTCCCTTGAGGGGACCTTGAGGTGCTAGAGGGTAAAGAACTGCCAGAGGATGGGACAGGGAGCAAAGGGGCCACACACGGCCGTGGTGGGAGTCGGTGTGCAGCCCCTCAGACCAGGAGCAATCTAGACTCAGAGACCAGAGGGAATCCTGAGGTCACACAGGTCCCCAGACACTATCACCCCCTGTTGTCACAAGGACCCCCCCTAAGCCACACCACCCACACTCACCCCAGCCCTTCTCAGAGAGGAGCTGCGGTGGGGGAGGAAACTGGAGAGGCTGGTTGATCCAAGCAGAGACTGAGCTACTTTGAGAGAATAATCCGAGTGGTTGGGTTAGAATGCGTTTACCAAGATGCACCGACATTTGGTTTTCCTCTGCTGCCCTGAGGGGTGGGAGGCTCATGTGGGAGATCCCAGCAGCTGCAAAGGCACAAACTTACACTGTGCCTTTGCATGTCTGAATGGAGAAGGAGCAATTTTGCAATCCTGCTTCAAGTCTTTTTAGAAGCGTATATCATCTGCTTATGTGCTTTTCTCATCTCAAAATCAGAGAGCTCTTCGACTGAAGGACAGTGTCTTACTGGTCTCTGAAGCCCTGCTGCCTAACACAGGGCGGGGCACGTAGTAGGTGCTCAACAGGCAGCTGCTGAATTGGAAGGGTGAGAACTTGCTGGGGGGCTTCTCGAGCAGCTGGGTTAGGGCAGCTGTGGGGAGGGTGGCTGGGCCAGAGGAGTGAGGGCAGTCACCAAATAGTGACTGAAGTTGACAGACTGTTGTGTGAGCACCTACGAGTCACCCTTTTGTGAATTCCCAGAAATAACTGGGACTCACTTTGAGGGGAGCCGCTGATCCAGCAGGCAAGTGGGTCACAGAGACAGAAGGCAACAGTCAAGCCAGCTTATTCTCACCCACCACCGATCTCTGCTGTCCTAGCTGAGCTCGTGTTAGCCTTCCATGTATTCTTTGGGATTTTCCCTGTGGGTGTGTCTGTCCCATATAATTGTTGATGATTCAGGCTGGATTTTTTTTTTGTAGGGATATCCTGATTATAAAAACTACATTTCTTTAGCTTCAAAAGTATGTTTATACTTGTCAGTCCGCATGTCCCACTTTGGGATCAGAAAACGTGGTTATTGTGGCCATCTCCTCATTAGCCTGGGAGACTCTCCAGGGCAGGAAGGCATGGACAGTATCTCTTCGTTCTTATGGGTCTCCTCTCAGGGTCAGCTCTGAGCTCTGCACTACGTGGCTATGAAACAGTGGTGCAGATGTCCTGCCTGACTGACGGCAGTAATGCCTTGGCTTAGCCGAGGCTCATACCCCTTCCTCCACTGAGCACTTCAGCAGGTGCATTTCCGAGGGTGCTGTCCTCTCCTGAGCAGCGTGGCCCCGTCCTCTCGGCCCTTCTGCTGCACACAGTTGCTTCAGGCCACTCTTGCTTGGCACCCGGGCAGGGGCTCTGGGATTCTGACTCCACACCCATGCACCCGTGCAGCCCTGGCCTCTGTGATGAGCACCCAGACCGCCAGACCGTGCCACTGCAGCTCAGAACGGAAACTCTCCTCCAACACACACACACACACACACACACACACACACACACACATGATATGTAAATAATACCAATTATAACAACTCTACCATTTGATTTAAGAATGTCCCCACCCACGGGCCTGTTCTTTGTCTCCAGGCTCCAGGAAGAATGCTCTGGCACTGATATACTAGAGAGAGGTTTGTCCTTGCTAATAACATAACATCAGTGGTGATTTTTATATTTAGCATTCTCCCCCTCCTTCCCTTCATTCACTTCCTCTTATTGAGTCATACCTGTCTCCTACAATCCACTACATTGTATTTAATCTGTAGTAGCAGAATGAAAAAGAAAAATGTTCCAACAAATGGTGCTCAAATTCCTCTTGCAAAGGGAATGGTCCTTAGGAAGAAAAGTATCTAGATATGCCACCTGGAGTGTGTTAAACACAAGGGACAAAAAAAATAGGCAATAGAAAACAGGAATTTGGGGATGGGGAAAGAGCAGAGAGAAGTGAAGAAGGGGAGGGGGGATGAGGGAGGGAGAGGGATGGCGGGAAAGCTGAGGAAAATGGAAGAACAGCTTGCATTGGTACACTATGAAACCCCTTCTCCTCTGTCTTCTTCAAACACTCAGGAAGGCTTACTGTACACAACTGCAGTACCTGTGTGTGCGCTTCTAGCTGATAGAATACGGCAAAGGTGATAGGATGGCTACTCTCTTGATAAGATTATGTTATAAAAGACTCAGATTTAGCAGACCAGAGAGAGAGAGATGGTCCTGCTGGCTTAGAAGACGTAAACTGCCATTTGTAAAATGGCCACGTGGCAAGAAAATGCTGGTGGCCTCTAGGAGCCGAGAAGAACCCTTAACTAAGAGTCTGCAAGAAAATAGGAACCTGTCCTACGGTCACAAGGAACTGAATTCTTCCAATGACTACATGAGCTTGGAAGAGGACCCTGAGCCTCAGAAAGGAATGCAGGCCAGCTGACATCTTTTTTTTTTCTTTAACCGAGTTATAGTTGATTTATGTTGTGTTAGTTTCTGGTGTATACTAGCTGACATCTTAATTGAAGTCTGGTGAAACCTTGAGCAGGAAATGCAGCTAAGCTGTGCCTGCACTCTCAACCCACAGGAACTGTAAAAAAAAAAAAGTATGCTGTTCTAAGCTGCTAAATTTGTAGCAATTGTTATGTAGCATAGAAAACTAATACAGGTGTGTGTGTGTGTGCGCATGCGTGCACGCGTGTGTGTTTAAAACTAAGACAAAGGACTGAGTCCCAGGTCTGGATTAACATGGTGGGCAGGAGGACAGCAATATAAAACAGTGAAATGATCTCTGAACAGACTAATTCAGCTGAAGCAGGAGTTTGGGGTCAGAGATGGTCCTGAGTGCCTAAGGCTTATGGAAATTTGGAGAAATACTGGTATCTTAGTCTGGGCTCCCCTAGAGGCGGACCCTGAGACAAGAAGTTATATAGTTTATCTGAAAGGTGATCCCAGCAAAACCAGGTAATATATTGAGGGAATGAGACATGGAAGGGGAAGAAGCCCCTGAAGGTTGCATATCAAGCAAATTACTATGCTGGGCAGCCGAATGTAATCCTGTGGGAAATAATGAAGAATAAGCCACAGACTTATCCCACCCCCGGGGAAAGGGAGCTGGGATATTTATCCACCAACTGCCATCCCGTATAGGGAGGGGCTGCTTCTAAGGGGTAAGAAGTCAACCCCCCCACCGATTTCTGGTCTGACCCTCGTGGGGAGGCATCCATCCAAACCTCCTCTCCTCCTCTAACTGTTCTGTGTGTCTGTGTGTGTTTGTGCGTGTGTGAGCTGCTCCTCACAATACTCTGCCAGGCACTTTATATTTTTTCATTTAATTCTCCCAATACCTCCTTTCCAGTAGCTATTATAATCCAATTTTACAAACTAGAAACGCTAAACTTTCAAAAAGTTAGCAACCTGCTGAGGTCTTATAGTTACTAAGTGGCAGGACTTGGATTAGAAACCCAGGTTGGTCACCAGCAAAGCTGAGACTTCTGACCACCTCCCTGAGTCATCAGCAGGAAGTCCACCTCCTGGTCTAGCCTTTTACCCACAGCACCCACCCTCTGACGAAGCTCCGGGGTGTAAGGTGGACCTCTCTGCCCGCTCCTGGTACCTTCTCTCGTTGCTGAAGTTATTTTTGATTCTTTGTTCCATAAACCCATATGTGAATGGTGCCAGAGCCGTCCCTACCAGAAGTTCAGTTTGCCAGAATGGAGGGAGCGGGAGGACTCAGGAGGCCAACAGCAGCCAGAGAATTTGTAGAGCCGCAGTGCATTGCCTGGGAAACAAGGAATTTGTATGAGGCTTTGTGTTGAGAGGAGGCAGGGCCTTGCTGCTCCAGCAACCATCGAACAAGAGACAGATTAGCTAGTTCTCTTTGGAACAAAACAAGCTTTTTGTGGGCCTGGACAGTGAGGAATGGCCTTCCCCAATGACATTTTTTCTTTCCTTTTTCTTTTGAAATTTCCCCTAGGTAGCCCAACGCTGGCTTGCTTCTGAGATAGGGTCAAAAGGCTCCCCTGCCCTTCCAGGGACCTTCATCCTGAACGCTGGTTTTGCTGCCTGCAGATTTCTGTAAATGTGAGGAGTTGCTTGGAAGAAAAGTGTTCTGCAGAGACAGGATGTTTCAAAAAGGTGTGGGGTGTGGGGTTTTTTGGGAGGAATATGTGATCCTGGGGCAGCGTTGGGTATATTTCTGTAAGGCAGGGAGGAGGTGCTCCCAGGTCCAAACTGGAAAACTGAAAAACATCAAAGTGTTTTATGCTGAAAGTAAATATTTGATTTCTGAATAGAATTCCCACCCCCTCAGAAATTGAGAGGAACTCGGGCTTGTGTCCATGGTTGCTGAACGTGCCTTATTCAGCAACTCTCCAGAAAAACAGGGAGAAATTAATTGGCGTTCAAGTGTTGTTTTATTTTTGTTTTTTTGTATTTTGCTGACCTATTTACGAAGCAGCAAGGACATTCTAGAGAACATCTCTGGAGTTCTGTTCTTGCAGAACTTCGGTGCTCAAATAAAAACAGGTTGAAAAATCATAGGGAGCCACAAGTTACCCCTGACTCATGAAAGGTTTCATTGTTTCCCTCCTCCAAGATCCTTAGCCGGTGTCCTCCCACCAACCATGTCCGGAAAGGATTCACTCCCATCCTCTCTCTCCCACCCTCCTCCCAAAGAGGGAGGCACAGAAATGGAAATCAGCTGGCCAGCACCGAATAATTGCCTACTGTGTGAAGAGCACTCCATGTTCCAGGCTTTGGTAAGAGGAGTGGGATGTGGGAAAGGTGGCACATTCAAAAGTAACAGAAAACACAACCCTTGCCTCGGTGCTTCAGGATAGTTGGGAAAGCTGCGTCTAAACCTATAAGTAATACGGTTGATGATATATTTGCACTGCCCTGGACAAACTGTCTTTTAGAATATTGTCTTATTTAATCTTCTAACAACTCTGTACGGTAAGATCCACCACCCCCTGCTCCAAGGAGGAACATGAAGCTCAGAGAGGTTAAGTAACCTGCTCAAAGTCACACAGTTCATAAGTCAACATAGTGCAGACTCAGCCTGTGCTTCTTGGTCTAGTTCACATACTACATTCCTGAAAGAGGTTGCCTTCAGTCAGGCTCAAAAGTAAAAAGCAGGTAGAAAAAAGGAAGCTCTGAGACAAGATATACGGCCAGGAAGGATAAGGCAGGCAATGGGAACTTAAAAAAACAAAACTAAATCAGTAACGGAATGGGTCTCCAGTGGTGAGTCTGAGGACACTAAGAAGATGGATTTGGGCTACATGGGATTCAGCAGAGATACGGTTTCTTAAAATGAGGCCTTCAGCCAAGTTCATAGGGAAGGTGGCCGTGAAGACAGGCCAAAATGTTCAACCCTAGTTGCAGTTCTTTCAGGGGCCAGCTCTGTCTCGCTAATAGATCCTCACTAGAGTTAGCCCTCTGGGATTCTGCATCTGGTTTGTTGCCCATCAAGCTAAGGAATGTGATTTGTCATGATTTTTTTGGTTGTAAATGACAAAAGTTCAACTTGAACTGTTTGAAGGCAAAAAGGAGGAATTTCTTGCATCACGTAACCAAATTTTGAAGGGAGCCAGAATAATTGGAAATGAGATACGCAAAAGCCACGGTGGTTACCAGTTGACTCTCTTGCTTATGTCTTGGTGTCAGCTTCATTCTCACAAACCTTCTTACACTTTTTTGAGGAGGGGGTGCCAGTCTGTCTAGGGTATCAATGGTGCCCAATATAACTTCTGTATCTGTGCTGGCAAGAACAGTAGCTGTTAGCCACATGGGGCCAGTAGGACCAAGGAAATGAATTATACATTTTATCTAGTTTTAATTAATTTAAATTTCAATAGCTATGTGTAGCTAGTGGCTAACATATTGGACAGGGCGGCTTGTCTTCCAGGTCATCCAGGGAGGAGAATTTTGATGATAGTAGTTTAAAAAAAATCTTGGTAGAGGACTATATTTAGCCTGGCATAGGTCACGTATGCAGCTCTGGATTAATCACGATATCCAAGAGAACGGAATACTATCCCAGGCCCACCACGTGCCTAACCATGTGTAGACAAATCACCCTTCTAGAGGTAGGAGATGACTTCTGAAAAAAAAAAAAAATTAGCAAGCAGTCATTGAAAAACTATTACATATCATGCATTTCATATACATTACCTTAATTTTCACAAAAAATCCTTAGAGGTTAATTGCTCCCTCACGTAGAGGATGAAGAAACAAAGACCCAGATTATGTGATTTGATCATAGACAGTAAATTTCAGAGCCAGAGTATAAATCCTCGTTTGTTTCCAAAATCTTTGTTTGTTGCACTGTAATCTGCTGTCCCTAGAGATCTGGGATAGAAAATGAGACTATTAATAGTGGAGAATTATAACAATCATAGAAGAACACACAAAACGAATGACCTGGTTTTCTCCAAAGAGTTACTTTGACTGCCTGCTACTTATTCTATAAAACATTTTTGAAATTGCTTTTAGAGAATGCAAAGGAGGCTCTAAAAGTATCTTTTCAATTATCTCTAATGATTGCAATTTTTATATTTTTGTACATTTTCTAAAAAAGTCAAAAGTATAGTGAATAATACAGGTAACAATTTATAGATAGATAAAATCACTTTGGCCCAAACTAGCTTTGTGTTAAGGTAAAGTCTCTTATCTTAGTGAAACTTCTTTGGCTTTGAAGAACAGCTACCCAGAAAAGTTACCATCAGGAGAGGCATGTCTCATGCATTTAGAATTGGAGCACTCAAACACCGAGGCAGCTCCTGGAACCAATTTTTGTAGGTAGCCCTGAATCTTTCTGCTTATCTGTTCCATTCTCCTAGCTTTATCAATGGCCTCCCTCTACTCTGCTCACCCCAGGGCTCTCAATGTTACAAACAATGTAAAACCTAATGCAAATTGGCATTCACAATAAAGAATTTTACTGGCTGGCGTATTTAGAAAGTCTAGAGGTGGGGTAACCTTCAGAGTTACCTTAATCCGGAGGCTCAAAAGTGTCAACAGAGGATGGGAAGGACTTTAAATTGTGGTTAGACCATCTCTGTGAAATGTTGCTTCTCTCTTTGATGGAAAAGAAAGACTAATGATAAGGATTATCTGTGGATTTTTACACTGGGAGTTACACGGCCTGATAGCTGTCAGTTCCTCGGTCCTTGGGTCCGAAATACACTCAGGGTCGTAGCTGGGTACTCCAGGAAGCAGACTCTGCAGAGGAGTTTCGAGTTCAGAATGTTATCAGGGAATGTGCTGTAGACTGACACTTGTGGACGGAAGGAGGAGCAGGCAGAGGGAGCAGTTGAGCTGCGATGCAGGCTGGACAGCCTCTGTCAAGCCCACAGGGAGCTCTGAAGCTGAAGTGATGGCTCATGGGAGTTGTTCCAGAAACAGCAAGGTCCTTCCATCCACGCCCATCAGTCTCAGGATGCTGCTGCTCCTCAGAGGGAAGGTGAGGCCACTCTCTGAAGCTGAGGCCGTTGCTGAAGGAGCTGACACCTGGAAGGACTACCACACTCTCAAAAGCTGGGCCAACAAGTCCTTCCTTGAAGAGGTTCTGGGAAGTCCATTCCTGTGTCCATCCTGGATGAGAAGGACAATGAGCCTCCCACGTTAATTTTTTTTAAAATACCCACCAAGAGAAAGGAGAAAAGACTTCTGCATCCATGGTAAAATTACAGCATTTTTTGCAAAGATCAGTACAGCAGATGTTGTCGAGACAACCAGGCTTAACTAGAACAATCTGTTATTGGTACCATTTACAATGAAATGCTAAGCAAGGAGAAACTTGGTCTGCACAGGCAAGCAGAAGGACCCTCACTGATTATTCCAGTGAGAAAGGCTATTTTGAGAGGTAGATAAGGAGGAGGAAGATCAAAGAGGACTTCCAGGAAATAGCCCAGAACATTAGTTAGCCCTGGGAAATCCTGCTCAAATTTGGGGAAGAGAGTGGTTGTGGGTACGACCCAGTTGCCTGATGTTGGGTTCCCAACATACACATCCCGTGAGAGTGGGAACAGGCAGGTTTCCCACTTCCAGGGAGGTTCTCCTTAGGATAGGCCCTTAGGACTAACAGGTGACCAACCGTGTTTTCTAATTTGTTACAAGTGTGGGTCAGTCAATAACAAACAGAATAGTGATGACCAAATAGTCAATCTCTGAGCTCTGCGTGGCGCGGACTGCTGCCAAGGGCCCAGTGACTCAGGGCTTTGTGCAGCGATGGCCAGGGATCCCCCCGCTACACACATCAGACATTATCCAGCTCCGATGAGGAGTGCTCTGGAGCAGGGCTTCAAGTCTCTGGAGCCAGCAATAGCCATTCTTCCTCCCTCAAACCTCCAACATCTCTCCCTCTATTTTAATAATCGATGAACTTGCTTTCTTTTTGTATTAGTTTTCTCTTTCTTTGTAACAAATTACCCCCAAATTTAGCATCTTAAAACAACAAATATTATCTTACACAGTTTCTGGCTGGGTAGTCTGGCTCAGGGTTTCTTAAGAGATAGCAGTCAAGTTGTTGGCTAAGACTACAGTCTCTGAAGACTGGATTGAGGCTAGAAGATCCGCTTTCAAGATCATTCACCAGCCTGCTGGCAGGAGCCTTCAGTTCTTTGCCAAGTGGGCCTTTTTATATGGCTGCTCATGACATAAACGGCTTTCCCCAGAGCAGGTGATCTGAGAGACAGTGAGAATGAGACTACGTGGTGGGGGGAGAGAGAGAGAGAGAGAGAGAGAGAGAGAGAGAGAGGGGGGGGGGGAGGGAGGGAGAGAGGAAGGATACAGTATGTTTTATAACCTAATTTCTGAAGTGGCATAGCATCCCTTCTCTATTGGTCACACAGAGCACCTCTGGTACAGTGTGAAAGGGGACTACACAAAGGCGTGAATACCAGGAGGTGGGGATCATTAGAGGCCACCTTATAGGCTGGCTACAATACTGTTTTACAGAGAAAACAGAGCAATCAGAAGAGAACTTCCACAAGATCCCACCACCATCTCACCCAATTACCAGTATTCTATTTTCACTACTGTTGTTATAATGAAGTGTCCCTCCTGCTGTCTAAGGCCAGTGCCTCCAACCGTTCACTCGATCTCACTCTCTCTTGTTCACTAGATCCTGTTCCTTCTTGCCCGCAGACACAAAATTTCTCCCATCTCTTTCCTGCATTGTCATTGTTCTCTTGTTTACTGGATAATTCCCATCAACAAAACACGTGCTGTGATATTAAAGAACCCTCCTATGGTCCTCTCTCTCCTTTCAGCTACCCATTTCTCTGTGTCCCTTTACAATAAAATTCATAATAAGAGTTTTCTAAAATTGCTGTCTCCAATTCCTCCTCCCCTCCTTTTAAGTCTACCCCATCAGGCTTTTGCTCTCAAACTACTTCAGAAACAATGCTCTTATAAAAGTTGTCTATGACCTATGTATTTTTAAATCCAGTAGTCAGTTCTGAGTCCTCATCTTATTTGACCTATCAGCAGAATTTAACACAGATGGCCTGTCTCCTTCAATGAATCATTTTCTTCATTTGGCTTTCAAGGTATCACACACTCCTTTTCTTCCTTAGCTTACTGGCTGATCCTTCCCAATCTCTCTGCACTCCCCTCTTCTTCTTCCCAGCCTCTTTAATGTTGAAAAAAACCCCATGGCTCAGTCCTTGGACCTCTCTTCTTATCTGTCTATAATTTCAGGAATTTTCCTGATTCTTCTCTCCTTTGTCCGTGTCCTCTCTCGTGCGCACATGCGCACACACACACACACACACACACACTCACTCACTCACTCCCTCCACATCCAACCTTCAACAGGTCCTGAAAATCCCGCCTCCCAAATATATCCAGAGTCCAACTACTTCTTACCATCTCTACCACTACTTTTCTGATACAAGACATCATAATCTCCTATTGGGATTATTGGAATAGCTTCCTAATTGGTCTACCTGCTTTTACCCTTGCCCCATTCAGTCTATTCTCAGTGCAGCATCCAGAGTGATTAAAAAAAAATTAAGTCACATTATGGCATTCCTTTGCTCAAAACCCTCCAGTGGCTCCCCATCTCAAAGTCTTTCAGTGGTTTATAATGCTCCATGTGATTGTTCACCCTCTAACCTGACCTATTCTGACCTATCTCAACACTCTGCTCCTTTTAACTCTGCACCAGTCACACCAGCCTCCTTGCTGTTTCTCAGCCAGGCAGACACCCTGGAGTGACTGTACTTGATGTTCCCTCCACCTGAAACAATCAGAAAATTACAGTAGCTTGTTCCATTATCACAGAAATTTGCATTGGAGTCTTTGCTCCAAAGTACCTCAGTGAAGCCTTCTCTGTTCATCCTATCTAAAATTTCCTCTCTCCTACCCCCAATATACTTTTTATCTTTCTCTGCTTTTACTCTACAACTCTCATCAGCATCAGACACATTTATTTACTTATTCATGAGTCTATCTGGTTATTTCTCATTGTGTTGTAAATTCCATGAACAAGGGGGTCTGCTTTGTTCACTGCTATATATTTCCAGTGCTTAGTATACAAAAAGCTCTCAATTATAATATATATGAACGAACAAATGGGTATTTATTTCACAGTGATAATGAAGCATCCCAAGATTATAGCAGACTTTGGAGCAGAAAGGTAGACCACTCACGAGGCTTTTATGTTTACATATAAGAATACGTATGAAACAGCATGGAAACGTAAGGAGGTGTACAAGGGATCAGTATGATTTACTGCTGGCTTACTTCGTTCCTCAAGAAAGCCCTGCAGGCCCGCTTTATTCCATCCTTCTCCGGTGCTTCCCTCAATTGGGCCCTTGCCTCGCCCAGTCAATCAGCTCTTCAGCTCAACTTACTCCTTTTCCTAAAGGATGTTGGACGTCCTCAACGCTGGAGCAGTCGGGGCACTGCCAGCGGGCCACACACGGGCTCGTGGGTTACGCCCCGCGCCCCGACCCCGTTCCTCGCGCGCTCACGAGCACCACCCCCTCGGCAAGACAGAGCGGAAGTGACGACACTCCGGCCCCCGAAACCCCGCCCATCTCGCCTTCCCAGTCCCCGGGAGGTGACGCAAGCCCGGAAGGGGCGGGCACAAGGCCACCGAGGGGCGGGGTGGAGCGGAGTGTCCCGCCGGAAAGTGGCGGTTTGCTAGAGGCGGTTAGTTTAGAGTCTGTGGTGGTGTGAGTCTGTGGCTAGCTGCGGGTCTATACTAGGTCCGTGCTGTCTTAGCTGGAGTGGGACTCCCTGAGGCCTGAGAAACAGGCTGTTCTCTGGCCCCGGACTCCCCGGATTTCAGCGGTTCCCTCCGTTTGGATACCGATTATTTGGACTCTCCCTCAGACCCAGGTTCCGAGCCCTCTTGCCCTCTGGCTGCTACCGTCTTTCCCCCCTTTCCTACGTCGCTGTGCCACCCCTGGCACAGTCTTCGTTTTCTCAGTCAGATTCGTTTTTCTCTCCCCTCTTATCCCCGTTCCTTTGGAGGGCTGTGTTTAAACGTTTCCTTACTTCTTCCTTCCCCCTTCTCTGCCCTTCTTTTCCCTTTCTCCAGAATCCTTTTTCTTCGACTCCCTGCCAGGCTACTGCTTCCTCCAAGTTTTCTCTCCTTTTCAGGAGCCTGTGGTATATGTGTTAGGACGTTGAGCTTTTAAGGCGGTTGTTTGACGTTTTTAAGCTTTTCCTCTTTTAACCAGTTGTCATAGATGCCAGGAAGTATGGCCCCCCTCAAGAAGACTCGAAATACCACAAAGTTGCCTCTGGCTTTAAACCCCCTGAAGAGCAAGGACGTATTGGCAGTGCTGGCTGAGAGGAACCAGGCCGTAGTACCAGTAGGGGTTTGGGTGGAGCCTGCCCCGCTAAATAGTTCGGAAGTCCCGGCATATGTGAGTGTCATTTTGATCTAAATGTGGTGGAGGCCCTCCTCCGTCTTTCTTTTTATTAGCCTTCTCTTATCCCTGGTGCTCAGATAAGATGAACAGTCTGGGGATGCTGTTTCTATTCTGTCATAAATAGGTATGTTCTTGCATTAGGATTATAGAACAAATGTATTTGCCAAAACTTGCTGCTGCTTTAGTCGACATAATCAAATATTTATTACATATATCTATTTCAGTTTACTTCTCAAACCTTTTTTTGGATTTTTTTTTTAATTGAGTTATAGTCAGTTTACATACTTCTCAAACTCTTGATTTCCTGCTAAGCACAAGACAGGCACAGTCTGTATCTTCCAGACACTCTACTATGTAGTAGGGATAATATCCATGGTTAATGTAACATTGATTGCTTAAAGTTTATAAGTTTCATAAGGGAGAGTCAGTAAGGTTCAGATACAGTAAGAGAATAAAGGAGGAATAGATTAATTCTGACTGGGATTCTGAAAAAGTTAAACTAAATTTCATGAGGACAGAGACCTTTATGTTTTGTTCATTCCTGTACTGGCCTACAGCAAGTCTTCAGTAAGTATTTGTTGAATGAATGAATGAGGAAATATACTTTGTGTTAGTCCTTAAAGAGTGGAAATGCTGTAGGTACAGATGGTAGGGAAAAGCATTTCAGATGAAGGGAAACTTTTGCAAATTTACATGTGTGCCTGTTTACAAGATAACTCTCGTAGTATTTATTAACACAAGGGGACAATTTTGTAAGTTTTTTGATAGTCTTTCACCAAATGGTGCCCCTTAGCTGTTTGTTCATATATTATTGTGGCACTTACTACGTTATTGTAAGTTGTTTACACATGTACTTTTCTTGATGGAGCACGTAAATATTTATGGAATGCACAAAATGTGTAAAGGTCTTTGGAATGTATAGACAAGGTGCTGAACATGAGTTGAAAAGTATGAGGTAGGTTCTCTTAGTGGTCTTTGATCTCAGAGAAGAAATGAGACATGTTTAAAGTAAATGTTAAATAGCAATGCAATATCATGCATTCATTCATTTTATTTAAGTTTGTATATATGTATGTACATATTCATTCACTTTTTCCTATGCTATTTCCAGAAAGATTTTAAGAGTCTGAGTAGTATATGGTTAAGTGCTAAGACTATAGCGCTTAATCAAAGAAGAAAGATAGGACTTTGAGTTGATGTGACCCCTTTAATGAAGAATTTGGATAATCAAAAAAGAAAGGGGATGATTTTTCCAATTAAAGAGAATGGAGAGAGTAAGAAGTAAGCAACGTATATTCAGGATTTTAAAGGTAGGCTAGATTGATTGGAGTGGAAGGCTTAGAGGGGAATGGTGGTAGATAGGATTGTGGAAAATTGGAGTGGTAGGGAACCATAGGAAATTCTGGAGACAGGATTGACTTCATTTGTTGTTTAATATTTACAGATGAATTTCATGATCAAATAGTATTTTGATTAGCTTAATTGCTTTTAAGTTTTTAAAGGTGAGGGAGAGATTGACTCCTGGGGGACAAATTAGGATGTGACTGTAACAATTTAGGCATGAAGTATAACATTAAGACTCTGGTAAGGAATGTAGAGGGGAGGCCTTGAAAAAGAATGACTGAAGTGGAAATGAAAAGGGGTAAATTTAAGAAACACCTCAGAAAAATCAGTAAGATTTGGTACAAAGGTATTTTGATATTTAAATTATGACACCTCTTTTTAATTGCTCAAATTATGACATCTTTATAATGTCAATAGCATCAAAATGCCTAAAAACCACCAAGATTTTCTGTGTTAAAAAGAATTGTCTCAGCATTATGCTGTACACCAGAAACTGACACAACATTGTAAACTGACTATACTTCAATAAAAACATATATACACACAAAAAAAGAATTGTCTCATATTCCCACACATTAACTCAAAATATTGAAGTCTTGGAACATGTATAAACATGTCTCCTTTCCCTCATTTAAAAAATTCTGATCATTATCAGTCAAAGGCAATTTGATCAAGCATCTAATAAAACTCTTTATCACTTTAGCATATGTAGCCTGGAGGAATCCACCTTTATTAACAAATGTAGCTCTTGTCAGTTCAGAACAGAGGCTGAGTAGTCACTTCTAATTCTTGGTTACCCTAAGATCATGTCTGTTCGAAAGGGAAATGCCTAATCATTTTTGTCCCCAAGTTTCAAGGAGCTATCAGGATTCCTAAAAATGCCATAGTTCAGACTGCTCCCTGTAATTAGCATCCAAAGACACTGCTATCCTATTAGCATACCTGGCTATTGCATTATTTTACAGTTTATCTGATTATCTACTGTTGTGTAACAAACCACCCTAGAACCTAAAGGCATAAAGCAAGCAGTACTGTGTGTCAGCAGTTTGAGCAGGGCACAGTTGGGGTGGCTTGCCTACTCCAGTGTCTGAGCCCTAGTTGGGGTGGCTCAAATAGTTGATGATGTCTAGGACAACTTGACTGGATTCTGGCTGACAGTTGAATTTCTTGGCTTTTCTTTATCTGGCATCTCCTGGGATGTAATGTCCAAGGTGGCTTTCTCACTCACGTATCTGGTACTTGGACTAGGATGGCTAGAATGGCTGGGGGCTGGCGGGACATCTTTCTCTTTCCACATGGCCTCTCTACTTGGCTAGTGGGGACTTCTCAGCATGATGGTCTTAGGGTAGAATTCTTATCTGGTGGCTGGCTTCCCCTGGAGGGAGCACTCCAAGAGCCCGAAATGGAAGTTGCTTTATGACCTTGCCTGGGAAGTCATGGAGCCAAAACTTGCACCTCATTGTGTTGGATACACAGAGCCAGACCACATTCAGTTGGGGGATGACTGTACAAGAGTGTACATACTGGGAGGCTTGATTCATTGGGAGAGAAGGGGAAGATCATCTGTGGAGACTAACTACTACTTAATCTAAGTATCAGTTCCATCATATATAAATTATCCAAATGTGTTCATTAATTGTCGTGAGAAACACTTCATTCTATATCGCCCACTTGGATAGTCTATAGGGTGCAAAAAGTCTGTGAGGAGTTGGCTGTATAACTGAAACAATATAGTTGTCCTTCAGTGTCTGGGGGGGATTGTTTCCAGGACCCCCCTCCTTCTTTCCCCCATCTGAGGATACAAAAATTCGCGGATGCTCAAATCCCTTACAAAATGGCATAGTATATGCATATAACCTATGCACATCCTTCTGTATACTTTACCTCTAGAGTACTTATAGTACCTAATACAATATAGATGCTATGTAAATAGTTGCCTGTGCTTGGCAAATTTAAGTTTTGCTTTTTGGAATTTTCTGGGAGGTTTTTTTTTTTTTTTTTCCGATCCGTTGTTGGTTGAATCTGTGGATGAGGAACCTGTGGATACAGAGAGCTGATTGTGTTTATTTTTTTTTAGGCCAATATTTCTCAAGTTTGTTTGATTCTCAGAACCTCTTAACATCCCATAGGATAAGTGTTTTCAGGTTCTGGTTGCCTTACAGAATCGTGTTACTAAGAAAAATATGTTTCTAAAATATGGTACAATCTATCTTTGGTTTACACTTGAGATTTACAATTTGGAATCATTCATACACTTCAATAAGATGTTTGATACTCTCAAGGTGAGGGTAAAAGAGGGGCAGACAGAGACAATGGGAGTAAAAGAAGGAGGCAGAATGACTTAAGTTTGTCTGGGTCTTGAGTTAACTTGGGTCACTTGTTCAGGCTTTACTACATATGTCTCTTTTGGAATTATTTTGCGTAATTATTTGATATTTGTCTTATACTTCTCTAGTACTCCTATGGTACATACTCTTGTAGAATAGTTTTGGGATAGATTTCTAAAATTTTAATTTTAATTGGAATTTAAATTTATTTGATTTTGAGAATTTAATGACTGCTTTTCAAATAACGTGAGGCTCCCTTCAGAATTAGAACTTAAATCACTGTATTAGAAGAAGGGATAGATAGGAGGTATGATGATGGTTTCATTTAATTTGAAGATTCCTTACGGAAGTGAGACATAGTCAGGAGAAAAGCAGTGCAGTATAGAGCGTAAGTGTTGGAATCAGGGAGACTTCTACCTCTGCTATTTACCAGCTATAGGATCTTGGGCTACTACTAAAATTTAATCTTTCTGAGCCTAGGTTTCCTCATCTTGAACATAAATGATATAAGAATACCTACTTTTAGACGTAGTTTTGAGGATTCAGTGATGTAATATGATTAAAGTACTTGTAATAGATCTTTAGTAACAGTAATTGCTGTTATTATGATGACTATGTTGTTCAAAGCACTTAGAGGAGGTGAACAATGATCAAGGACTCAAATATGTTACTATGTTCCAGATTGTTTAGAAGGTTTTGGAATTGAGCATTGTATAAATATTCAATACCTTTGTATTCAAGGCTCTGTGTTGTATACCATAGAGGAAACAAAGGAGAATTGAATGCATTTCTTGCCCTCAAAGAATTCATAATCTGATAGGCGAGTTAAGAAGTATTATACTCAACGTTAATAAGAAAGAGAGGTGCTAGAAACGGGTATTAAGTGGTTTTGAAGACTGAGGAGGCCTTTTCTAGATGGAGATGACAGGAAGGTCATGCTAGGTTAAAAAGGAAGCGTGATTCTCATTTTATAATAGGATGTATTTGGTTAGTGGTGAGCAATCTGGTGTATCTGGACTATTTTACTCATTTTAGAAAATGTAACATAAGATAGGTTTGAATTGGTTCATTAAGAATTAATGAAGATACCTTTAGTCCTCAGTTCAATGAAAAATTAAGATTTGATTTGAGTGCTCACAGATTGCATTTTTTAGTTTGTGTTTGGTTTAAGTTCTTGGTACTCACTACCTAGGTCTGGATTATCAGCTCTGAACTCCTGTGGTTTCTTTACTGGGAATTTTGGATTATAGAAGTGAATTATTTTTTCAGATTGTATCCTGACTACTTTGTGTTTACAACAGAGTCCTAATGGGCAAAACTACTGACATTTAAGTTTATTTTCTATCTTTCATCTTTAAAAAGACTTCAGCATATATGATTGAAGAAGAACTAAAGGAACAGCTAAGGAAAAAACAAGAAGCTCTGAAGCATTTCCAGAGACAAGTCAAACGCCGAGTAAATCAACAAATTAGGCTGAGAAAGAAACAAGAGCTTCAGAAGTCTTATGAAGCAGTAAGTTGAAAAGGAGCGTAAGTAAAAACTGAATGGAAAGTGTGTTTGTTATGAGATGTGCTATTAGGCAGTAACAGAATCACCTTCTTTTGATTCTAGACTTTGTATACAACCTGACTTACTAGTGAGGGCAGTATATTTGTATATAGAGAAGCTGTTGTTTGTTTTCTCTGTTGTTCTGACTCCCTCTTTTGCTTTCACCAAATAGTTATAAACAATGTTGGAGTTTGGGATTGGGTTTTGAGTTCTGGCCTTGGTACCTACTAGCTATGTGACCTTGGGCTAATTACTTAAATTTTCTGGACTGTAGTTTATTTATCTGTGAAATGGGAATATGATACTTGTCTTACAGTGTTGTGGTGAGCATTAGATAACGTAGATTATTAGCACACAGTAGATGCCTGGTAAATGTTAGTTTCTTTGCTAGCTAAAGCTTTTGACTCCCCTCAACCCCAGTTTTAAATCTTTTGGGCTGATTATAGGCATTATTTGATTGCACTGACCTAGAGTGGAGTCTCACTAGAGGAATCTCACTCTTTCTTACTTCGTGTAGGCAGAAAAAGAAGGCTCTATAGCCATGCACTCTTCCAATCCATCACACTTAACTCCTAAAAGAACAAGCTTTTTTCCAAATACTTTGAATGCTGCTGTTGGAAGTGCTGGGTTACCTCCTTCCCAGATGCTTGAGGATGGAATGGAAGATAGAGAGAATCAGAATGAACTATTCCAACAACAAGCCCAGGCTGTAAGTACATATTCATTTTATGTCTTTTTTTTTCCCCAAGGTATATTAAACATACCTAGGCTACAATGTAGAGATTAGGTGGTGTCACATTTGACTTCACTTCTTATCACCTCCTTTTTTTGTTTTTACCTTTGTAAAGTGGGAATAGTGGAATGATGTTTATTTTTATATATATTTTAAATTTATATTTATTGGTAAGACACTTCAGAATCATCTAAAGAAAGGTGCCAGAGAGTTCGAAACTTATTAGAAAGAGCTTTAGGTCAAAGAATATATGCCAATTATACTGAAATTGTATTATGAGTAAGTTACTCTTAGTTTGTAGCATATGGACAAAAATAATTCCTAACCTCTATTGCAAAAAGGTTCAGTACATAATGGGGCTTTCATTCATTATTTTTGTTTCTTTTTCTGTCTTTCAATCCTGTTATCACAATAAATACATCTATAGGTCAAGTAATAATATAATAAATATATTCAGAATTCTTAATGTAACTTTTTAGTGATTCATTTTGTACACTTGATATTTAAAAATTAACCACCATGAGTAGACTCATCCACTCAAATCACTTGACGCCATCCAGTCAGCTCCCCCTTAGTGTACCTAAGCTTTTGTCCAGTTGATCATATTCTTTAACTCTGCTGTGGGAATAATTCTTCATCTTATCACTTTAAATTGTATTCCCAAAACAAAAGTGTGGAAATGATGATTATGTGAAAATAAAAGTTGTATAATTGCTAACATGCTTGGTCATAAGTATGAAGCAAATCTGATTGTGCTTTTAGTATAAGTAGGGAAAGCTTTATAAGCACGTGTTATATTGAAATACTTTAAGAAAAGATTTTTTCTTTGTCCCAAACTATGATTTTTTCCTTGTCGTTGTTTGTAGTGATCATTTTTATGATCATTTTCAATTTACTTTTTTAAGATTATGAACAATTTGTTGAGCAGATATTTATTGAGCCAGGTGCTGCATAAAATACAAAGGATAGAACATTGACTAAGACAGATACAGTCCTTGCTTTCATGGTGCTTGTAGCTATAAATCCCATTGTAGTGAGGATTTTACTTCATCTGTAATACGTACATAGACCACATCAACCCACAGATATTTGTATACTGTGTTTGTTAAACAATGTAGGCGAAATGTGAGATAGGACCCTTTGTGGATTTATATTTTCAAGTAGAGGTACAAAGCTAATAGACCCCCAATCTATTAGATAATATAGTGATATTTACTGTATTTAGTGATAAATTTGTGCCATGGGAGTTAAAATTTTTTGAATTCCAAGTAAATAGTTGGGGAAGAATTCCTGGAAGAGGTGAAATTGAGCTGTTTATTTTGAGTTGATAGACTGAATTGATTTCAAGAGAATTTTGAGATAGAAAGACCAGTTGAAAGTCTAGACTATGTCATGACCTTAGTATATTTGCTCTAAAGTGATAGGACCTTTCTTAATTGATAGTTTATAGAAGAGTGAATAACATAAAATGAGGTTAGGTAGGAGGAAATCAGGTTATGAAAAGCCTTAAATGTTACCAAAATTTAAAAAGTTTTTATACCTTGTTTTTTCTTAAAAGGAGATGAACTACTGAAGAATGTTCAGTGACTTAAAACTACTTTAAGCCTATAAACTTTTCCCCATACAATACCACAACAATAGATGCTGAAGTCTTTAATCTTGCAGTTTCTAGTGCAGTTTCTACCCACTAGATGTCACTAAGAACCAGACAGTGAGACGGTGTTCAGGCACTAACTGGTTTATCTAGAACTGGTTGAGTAAATAGTGAATGTGATTCACTTACTGAATGTTAGTGGACTTTTTAATTTTCTTGTATCTTGAAGTGATAGAAACAGAATCTTGGAGCTGAAGGGATTTTACAAGTTAATTTGATATATTGCAATATAATGATTTGACATCTGGAGTATACTTCAAGATAGTAAAAGGGTGAGGTGAAGTAGGGGCTTATAGATAGAACAGTATTATCCAGGAATTGATAATGTTAAAGTTGATTGATGTGTATGTGGGGGTTCATTACAGAATTCTGTCTACTTCCATATGATTGAGATTTCTAATATGTTTGAATTTATTTACATTTTAAATTAAATGTTAAAAATAAAATCTAGTCTAATCTTTCTCTAAGAAATTCTTTTCATAATGTCTCAAATATGTATCTGGCCATCCAGTTTCTGCTATAACTCTTACTATTGAGCAACTCACTACTTTTTAGATTGTTTATTTCATTTTTAAAGGGCTTGAAATTATTAGAAGTGTTTTTTTAATATATTGATTCAAATCTTCCTCCTATAGTTTTAGCCATTGGGCCCAGTTTTGCACTTTCAAGTAATAGAGAATAAATACCATGGTTATCTCTAAGAACACTTCAAGTATTTGATTATAGCTATCATTTTTCTCTGTTTGGATTTCTACATTCTTAATGCCTTCAGCCATTTTTCATAACGTGATTTCCAGATTACAATCTTGGTTGTTTATTTCTGAATGCTATTTAGTTTTTCAGTGCTCTTTTCAATATGACCCTCAAAACTGAACACAATGCTGTGCTCCAAATGTGATTTTGCTAGGACATTTGTTATTCTGCATCTTCACCCGATCTTCTACCTATATAATATTTGATATTACTCACTTGTTCTAGGATCAGATAACATTGGACACCTAAAGTTAGGAACGATAATCAAAGAAACTGGAAGAAATTTCAAGTGTTCCCATAAAATAGAACTATCCACCGACCGCCCCCGCCCCCCCCCCCCCCACCCTGCACCACCACTTTTTGTGAGGACTGACATTTATCTCTAAGGATGGGGTTTCTGTGATGTCTCCTGATGACTTCATTTTGGTGGAGAATTGAAGAACAACTGGTCATTATTTCATTCTCACCATATAATGAGTTTTTATTTATCTATAGACTAGGAAGTTTGCCACCATTTTCTTTCAGTATGTTATATCCAAGCCTTTTATTTGTTTCTCACTAAATCTTTTACCATTATGTTTTTTATTTTTATTCTCTCTTTATAATGCAGGTTTTTCAGCTTTTTCAAACTTGGAAATAACAATTTTGTAGTTAAGTAAAGGTTTAAGTAATGTAAAATAACCTACTAAATCTTCTATAATCTATCATTGAAAAAATTAGTGTTTCAGTTAGGCTCTTTTGACTGTAAGAATTCATGCTAGGGGAAAGTTTATTTTAAGAATATTCATGGGGTAATAAAGACTTAATCAGAAATGCACACAAATCCAAACTCCCTTAAGGAATCTGCAGTCCAAGAGTTTTTCTTGATCTGAGGTAGCTCCAATGATCCCAACAGCATGGGATCTTTGATCTTTGCATTATTAATAATTTAATCATTAACTTGATTGACTCAGTTGTTCTCATAGGGTCACCAACCTTCCCTGTTTGCCTGAGTTTGAGGGGTTTCCCAGGACAAGAGACTTTCAGTGCTAAACTGGGACAGGTCCAGGCAAACTGGGAGAACTGGTCACCCTGTGTCTACATGTGTGCTTCTCTCTTCTTTGCTTATTTTTCTACTACTAACTGGTATTCTCATCATCACAGCTCTAGAACTTTGAGACTCCTTTAGCCTCTTTTCTCCAGCTTAGGATCTTTGAGTCCAGTTCCTGTCTCTGACTTTCCTAGTTGATTATGTAAGATAAGGAATCTTTATTAGCCCATTCTGCCTTTTTTGCATAAGGTCTAGGTTACTGACCAGCCTCTAGCTTGGTTTGTCTACTTAATGATAAAAGAAAGCTAATATAGTTGATGTTTGTTGTATTGGTGTTCATGGGCTATACTGAGGGGCTAGTGTGATTGAAATTTTAATTGTATGGTATTTTTATGGCTATAGAAAAGTCTAAAACACTTAAAAATCAATATGTTATCTTTTGCAAATAAACTGTATTGTATGTGGGGAGAATTCAACTTTAGGTAGATTTTTATGGCATTAACCAAGATTTAAAATTGATATTAGGCCTCCATGACAATAAAATAGGTAAAATTCTATAAATGTTAGATCTCATCTATATTCTTTTCCCATGATCTATGTGTTATTACTACATTGTTTCATTTATATAATAACATATAAATTCTATTTTTCTAATCCCTAATTGAATAAATTAAAAAGAACTGAAGAAAATATGAACAATGAGTAGCAAACAATGTTGTTGTAGATATCTGTATTTGTCAAATTTTATTCTATATATTAGCTTGAAGTTTTAAATTTCGTTTTAATATATGATCATTGTTTTGCTTTAGATTTTAAGATTTAAGTCTCAAAATGTGTTTATATAATACATTTTTATTTTATCAGTCAGAACTCCCTTTGCTTATCGATAGTTATATTCGCTAGGTTTTCTATGTAATTATGAGTAAGTTATTTTCATCAGGGAATTTTTAAGTCACTCAGACTTAATCTCTAACTGATGGAGATTCACTGCCAGTCTTTGTTAATAACAACAGCTACAAAAGAATGAAAATTTTGTGTAAGTTTCTAGTGTATAGAAAAGACTTTTGGTCAAATTTTTTGTTTTGGGTAGGTACAACATATACACATACATATATTTAAACTTACACATGTTAATATGTATATACACATACAAAGGCATATATATAGATATATACATTCACATACACTCATAAATATGTGTAGTGATCACCATTATCTTACAATAGGAGAAATATACTTACATGCTTGTTCATTTTACATAATTTGATTTGTAACATCCCCCTATCTTCTGTGTTTTTGTTTAATGCTTATTAACATTAACTTTGGTCTTTGTAATAGTTTCCTGTGACTGCTGTAACAAATTACCCCAAACTTAGTGGCTTAAAATGACAGAAACTTTTTCTCTCACAGTTGTAGATGCCAGAAATCCAAAATCAGTTTCACTTAACCAAGATCAAGGTGTCTGCAGAGATACTCTCCTTCCACAGAGTTTAGGGAGAATTTGTTCCTTGACTTTTCTGGCTAATGTTCTTTGACTATTCCAGCTGGCATTCCTTTGCTTGTGGCCACATCATACCAATCTGTGCCTCTGTCTCCACATCACCTTCTTTGCTGTGTGTCATATCTTCCTCTACCACTCTTATAAAAACACTTGTAATGGCATTATTACCCATCTGGATAATCCAGGATTATCTCCTCATCTCAAGATCTTTAACTTAATCATATATACAAAGGCCCCTTTTCCTTATAAAGTAATATTTACAGGTTTCAGGGATTAAGACCTGATACCTTTGGCCATTATTCAGCCTATTACAGTCCTCATAGTAGGTCATTAAAAAGGCTTTTGGGTTGATTTGATAAAGGGTTATGGTAATGACAGAGAAACAGTTTGAATGTAATGTATAGTCCCAATGCTGGACCAATTGAAATATCCTGTTTGAGGGACTAAAATCAGTCTGTGACTCTAATAGAGGTTTGGACTTGATGGGAAATGACTATAATTTACAGATATAAATAACAAATACTTTATGATTTTTACTAATAGTGAGTTAGAGATAAAAACACACTCTTTCACTACCAGCCCAGTTTCCTTATAGCAAGTCACCTCTGTTTCATCCTTGCTTCTAGAAGTCCTAGCCATAGCAGTCAGGCAAGAAAAAGAAATAAAAGGGATCCAAACTGGAAGAGAAGAGGTAAAATTGTCACTATATGCAGATGACATGTACTATATATGGAAAATCCTAAAGACTCCACACAAAAACTACTAGAGCTGATAAACAAATTCAGCAAGGTAGCAGGATACAAGATTAACATACAGAAATCTATTGTATTTCTTTACAGTAACAATGAAATACCAGAAAAGGAAAGTTTAAAAAAAAAATCTTTTTTAAACTCACATTAAAAAAAAAAAAGCATAGGAATAAACTTGACCAAGAAGGTGAAAGACTTATATGCAGAGAACCTTAAAACATTGATTAAGGAAAGTAAAGATGATTTAAAGAAATTGAAAGATACCCCCTGCTCTTGGATTGGAAGAATTAATATTGTTAAATTGGCCGTACAACCCAAAGCAATCTACAGATTTAATGCAATCCCTATGAAATTACCTAGGACATTTTTCATGAAATAGAATAAATAATCCTAAAATTTATATGGAATCATAAAAGACTCAGACTTGCCACAGCAATACTGAAGAAAAAGAACAAATCTGGAAGAATAACACTCCGAGATTTTGACAATACTACAAAGCTACAGTAATCAAAACAGCATGGTATTGGCACAAAAACAGACATATGGATCATTGGATCAGAATAGAGAGCCCAGAAATAAACCCGTGCACCTATGATCAACTAATCTTTGACAAAGGAGGCAAGAATATGCAATGGAGAAAAGACAGTCTCTTCGACAAATGGTTTTGGGAAAGCTGGACAGCCATATGTAAGTCAGCAAAATTAGAACACTCTCTCATGCTGTATACAAAAGTAAACTCAAAATGGCTTAAAGACTTAAACATAAGACAAGACACCATAAACCTCCTAGAAGAGAATACAGGCAGAACATTCTCTGATATAAATTGTAGCAGTGTTTTCCTAGGGCATTCTACCAAAGCAATAGAAATAAAAGCAAAAATAAACAAATGGGACCTAATCAAACTTACAAGCTTTTGCACAGCAACAGAAACCATAAATAAAATGAAAAGACAGCCTATGGAATAGGGGAAAATATTTGCAAATGATGTGACTGACAAAGGCTCAATTTCTAGGATATACAAACAACTCATACAACTCAATCCAAAAATGGACAGAAGACCTAAACAAACATTTCTCTAGTGCATACATGCAAATGGCCAATAGGCTCATGAAAAAATGCTCAATATCACTAATTATCAAAGAAGTGTAAATCAAAACTACAATGAGGTATCACCTCACACCAGTCAGAATGGCCACCATTAAAAAAACCCACAAACAATAAATGCTGGAGAGGGTGTGGAGAGAAGGGAATCCTCCTACACTGCTGGTGGGAATGTAGTTTGGTGCAGCCACTATGGAAAACAGTATAATGATTCCTTAAAATACTAAAAATAGACTTATGATCCAGCAATCCAACTCCTGAGCATATATCTGGAGGAAACTCTAAAAGATACATGCATCTCAATGTTCATTGCAGTACTATTTACAGTAGCCAAGACATGGAAGCAACTTAAATGTCCGTTGACAGATGACTAGATAAAGAAGTTGTGGTATATCTATATACAATGGCATACTATGCAGCTATAAAAATAAATAAAATAATGCTATTTGCAGCAACATGGATAGGACCTAGAGCTCGTCATACTAAGTAAACCAGTAGAGAAAGAAAAATACCATATGATATCACTTACATGTGGAATCTAAAAAAAATTACACAAATGATCTTATTTACAAAACAGGCACAGACTCATAGACATAGAAAACAAACTTATAGTTACCAGGGAAAAGGGGTGGGAAGTTTAAGATTTGGAGATACTAACTACTATATATAAAATAGATAAACAACAAGTTTATACTGTACAGCATGGGGAACTTTATTCAATATCTTGTAGTAACCTATAATGAAAAAGAATATGAAAATGAATATGTGTGTATATATATGAGCATACATATATATAAGCAATATATGTATAGTCTAAGTGCATCACTATGCTGTACACCAGAAATTAACACAACATTGTAAACTGAGTTTACTTCAGTTAAAAAATATTTTAAAATACACTCTTATTTTATATCTGTTATAACAGGTATTTTGAATCCTTGGTCACAGTGTGCAGGGCAATAATGTCTATCGTACTTGGCAATGAGTAAAAGCAGGCACGTTCATGGCTCTGTACTTTTTCATAACCTCAACTGCAGATATACTGTCTCTTTTTGCACTGTGATTAACTCTATCTTGACCCCTTTAGCCACCCTGCGCTAACCAAATTTAGAAGCTTTCCTCTTGGTAGAATAAAGAGTAGTGTTTCAAGCTGATTTCTCTGGCTTGAGGTATAGAGCTTCTAAAAGCAAGGACAAAAAAGAGGTGAGATGCTGAAAGGAAACTGGGCTGGTAGCAAGAGAGTGTGTTTTTAATCTCTAGCTCACTATAGTAAAAATCATAAAATGTTTGTTACTTCAATCATAATCATTTCCCTTCAAGGGAGAATTGATATCATTAAACTTCCACTGGGTGGGTTAGAACTGGTCCTGACTCTACTGTAATTTGATTGAGTAGTATAGGGATATGTGTTTCTTCCACATGTAGTACTTAGCCTAAAAAAATGGTACTTTGCTTATTTCTGTATTTTCCTTAAAGGAACATTCTGTACAGATTTGTGAAATGTAAAATAAGCTGTATTTCTGAAAAATGAATTGAAATAGGTGCTTAACTGAAATTGCTAGGTGGAGATAAGAAATGAACCAAAGTTAACATATTTAATATTAACATCTATTATCAGTTGTTACTCAGAGTACTTGAAACATTTCTGTTGAAATGTTTGAATTTGTGTCTTAAATTAACTTAGAAAGCCTTCCTGGAAGAGAGATTTGAGAAAAGGCTAAATAGTTAGAGTCTTCAAATGTTACAAGTGAAGAAGGGAGTCACGTAAATAGGAAAAAAGAGTTTTAGGGGGACTAGGAATAGAGTCTTCTTACAAGGAGTGATGAAAGTCATTAGGTACACAAGGACCACTTGAAGAACTCTATTAAGAAGATGGATACAAGGTAAAGAATATGTTGGTCAGTAATTTCCAAATTCAAACTTCTAGGTTCTGATATTTTTGTGTACGTACTTAATATAAAGCATACATTATTTTGATCTATTATAAATAAAATCACTATGGCCATTTATGTACAACTGTTTTTATGGAAATATGTCCTCATTTTTCTTAGATAAATACCTAAGAGTAATATGCTGGGTAATATAATAAATGTATGTTTAACTTTTTAAAAATCTGCCAAACTATTTCCAGAGTAGTTACAACATTTTATGTAACCCCAGCCATACATGAGAATTCCAGTCGCTCCATATCTTAACAACTAATATAGTCAGTCTTCTAAATGTTTGCCATTCTAGTGGATATGTAGTGGTATCTCATGGTAGTTTTAACCTAAATTTCCTTCAAGACAAATGCTGTTAAACATATTTTCATTTATTTGAGATTTTATATCTTATTTTGTCAAGTACCTGTTCAAATACATTGCCATGTGAAAAACTGGTTGTTTGCCTTATTGGCCAGGAGACATTCTTTAATTAATCTGTGTATTAGTCCTTTGTCACATATATGTGCTATGAAATTTTTCCTGTGTCTTGCCTTTTCATTGTTATAATGGAATCTTTTGAAGAGCAGAAGTTTTTCTTTTTGATGAAGGTCAGTTTACCAGTTTTATAACAGATCAAAACTGGAAACAACCTAAAAGTTGTAACAATAGCAGAATGGATAAGCAAACTTTGGTATATCCATAGAATAGAATATTGTTTAGCATTTTTTAAAAACTATATGCTGTATACAAAATGGATAAATCTCAAAAAACATGCTAAGCAAAGAAGCTGATAGCATGAGTACTTGATCTTTCTTTCATTTATATAGAATTCTATAAAACAAAAATATATGCTACTTTTTTTTGCCTAGTATTATGGGTGATGGGGTATTGATTGCAAAGGGAATATGAGGGAATATTTTGGGGGCTGTAGAAATGTTTTACATCTTGATTGTGATGGTGTTTACTTAAATGTATACATTTGTCAAAGTTCATCAAACTGTACAGTTAAAATTAGTGCATTTTACTTTATGCAAGTTAAACTTCAATAAAGTTATTTTGTTTCTTTTAGAAAAAAGCATACATTATTAAAAATGATTTGAGTAGCAGCACTGAAATCAAATTATGAAATTCAGTCTCTTAGAATAATGAAAATAATGTTGTAAGAACACTTATCAGCAGATCAGAAAGTCTCCTTTGCAAGTAATCCTCTTGTCTTCGGCCTGGCATTTTTTAATAATAGGGGCCTGTTTTCCTGTTGGAACACTTAATGATATTGGTATTAAGGCTTTAGCCTGTTTTTGTTTTCTTTTTTTCCCCTTTCCTTGGCAGCTTAGTCAAACCATGAAACAAGCACGTCACCAGCTGGCATCTTTTAAAACTGTGAATAAAAAAAATGCACCAGTGTTTCCAGATGACAGAAAGAAAAGCTTTCCCACCCAAGAGGTAAATTCAGTTCTAATGAATTATTTCTAAAAATACAGATAAAAATAGAGCTAAAGGTTTGTTTATATCTCAACACTATTTAGAACTGAAAAATAATTGGAAATAATCTTAATTATCTAATAGTAGGAAGTGGTTTAAAAATTATGACATATCCATTTATAGCTATTATCAAAAATATCGTCATTCAAAGAATATCTGAAGACAAGGGAACATGTCTGTGACATAAAAGTTAAGTGAAAAAAGTAGGATATAATATCTCAATTAAAAAAATTCATTCAATAAATATTTACGGAATGTCTACAGTTGCCAGGCATTGTTGTAGAAGCAGGACTTAGCAGTGGTGAAAAGACAAAGATCCTCAAGGAGCATCTCTGCCAGTAGGGAAGCATATAATGAATAAGCAGATAAATACAGAATGTCAAATGATAAGCGCTATGAAGAAAATGAAGCAAAATATAAGGGAGAGAATGCTGTGTGCACAGACAAAAGCCTGGAAAGAAATAGACCAAGAGGTTAATACTGATTATTTCTGGGCAGTGATACTACAGGTGATTTTTATTTTCTTATCTTGGTTTCCTTTACTTTAGAAGTTTTCCATAAGGTATGTATTTTACTTCTTAATCGGGAAGAAATCAGTAGCATTATTTTTTAAAAAGAAAGAAATTCTTTTGTTTCAAAATATAGAATATGGTTAGAGTGAACAATTGGAACTTAAATGTGGAGTTAGACTTAAGGAATATTTAAGCTGTGCTTGAAAATGACATTGTTTTGGTGCCTCCTTATTTCCATGTTCACAAATTTGGATGCTAAACTCATGTATTTTCCTGTGTTTACTTAATTTTCGGCATTAATTTCAAGTCTTGATAGGTAACATCTAGTAAAATGGGACATTAATTAGTCTTTTTTACTCTTTTCTTTTTATCATCAACTATTTCTTGTTTAGTTCTTTCTCAGTTTTGCTTCCTAGTTGGGCGTTTTTTAAAAAAACATTTTACTAGATTTATATATAAGTATATATTTTATTTTTGTATTTTTTACTTAAGTATCTCAATATAACCATCAAAAACGTTTGTCTCATATGTTTGCAGCTTGTAGAATACTAAATTATAATGTCTTCCTCTTCAATGATAATTAAGAAATTTATAGTTAAATGTAAAAAACAAGTGAGCATGGGTGTGTCCACATATAGCATTCCATCTTAGATCCATTCAGTTTGGTTACCTTTTTCTAGGATTGCCTTGTGTGACTCAAGACAGAGTTTCTTTCGTAGCTAAATTCTTGGCTTGGTTTCTTGACAATTTTCATACCTCTGCCATGGATTTTGCGTACTGTAATTTGGGCTATTAGACTGACTTCCCAGTACCGCTGGAAAGGGAGGTGATTGGACACAATCTAATTAAACCAGAAAAGAAAGGGTTATCAGATCCTAGAGACTAATATTTTATGTTGTGCAGATCATATTCAGACCTTTCAATTCATGTTTTTCCTGAAAGAGTACTATTCCTAGGTCTGACTGAAATAGTTATCCAGTAGAAGGCAGGAGGATTAAGTCTGAGATAACATCCTGGTATAAACCAGTTTTATACGTCAAAGGTGCCATTTAAGTGTAATTCATTATGATAATGATGATGAATTCAGACTAGCTGCTTGCTTCCAAAGAATGCATGTGTGTTTTTCAGGTAAAACATCAGAAACAAATCTACTCCATAAAATTGAGAATGATCTAAGAAATTAGTGAAAACTTTATTACTTATGTTAATTATGTAGTCTTTCCTTCAAATTTGAATAGTTTTCTACTGACGCATTTATGTGAAGGAGGAACCTGCTAGTCAGAAAGAGAAAAATCTATAACCCAGTTGAACTCTGGTTTCATTTTCTTTTTAGAATTGCTTTTACTGACATTAGAATCTATCTGGTTGTTATTGTTGTTCCAGATTTGGAGATACACATAGATGATATATTTGCTTGCCCACTGTTAGATTGCCAAGTCAAAATTATAAGCCTTCTGAAATTGTTACTGGCTAGGATAGGGGCAAATTGTCATTTATAAAGTTAACATATTCTCCTACTGGCCCATTTCACTCCATATGTTTGATATGTGGGTGATTTGTGTGCAGAATAGAACTCACTATTCTGTATTAGACTTACATAACCTGCTAAGACTGCTCCAGCTTTCATAAAAACTCAGTTTAGTGTCATGAGCATAGTACTTTCTGTAGACCATTTATATTTGCACTGATTTTTCTTTTTTTCAGGAAGTACCTTGTAGGAAACCAGCATTCATCAAGATAAATATAGGAACAAGTGGAAAATTGCCCTTTGAGGTCCAACAAGATCTTTTAACTCCTGTACATGACCAGAAATTTATGGAAGATCAGGTAGGGAAATATAAAGAGTAGAGGGGAAAAATTGCCTTGTTAGAACTATCCACAGCTAATCAAGGATGGGCTTAAGGATTAAGATTATAATGCCAATAATTGTTTTTTCCTAACAGTTTTATTGAGATACAATTCACATGCCACACAATTCACCCATTTAAATTGTACAATTCAGAGGTTTTCAGTATATTCACAGGGTTGTGCAACCATCACCACAATCTAATTTAGAAGATTTCCTTCACCCTTAAAAGAAACCCTATACTCACTAACTGTCACTCCCCAGTCCCTCCTTGTCCCTACCCCAAGTACTAAGCAACTGCTAATCTACTTTCTGTCTCTGTAGATGTACTTATTCTGGGCATTTCATATAAATGGAATCATATAATATAGAATCTTTTGTGACTGACTTCTTTCACTTTGCATAATGTATTCAAAGTTCACATTGTAGAATGTATCAGTATGTTAGTATAACACACTTGGTATATCCATTCATTAGTTGATGGACGTTGGGTTGTTTCTGCTCCTTGGCTTTTATGAATAATTGTTCTATAAGCAGTTGTGTACATGTTTTTGTGTAGACATTCATTTCTCAAGTAGTGGAATTTCTAGGTCATATGGTAACTCTGTTTAATGTTTTGAGGTACTACCAAGCTATTTTCCATCAGCAGCATATGAGGGCTCCAGTTTCTCCACATCCTCTTCAGTACCTGCTCTTGCCCCTCTTTTTCATCATAGCCATCTTAGTGGGTGTGAAGTGGTATCTCACTGTACTTTTGATTTATATTTTCCAGATGACTAATGATCTTGAGTATCTTTTCATGTGCTTATTGCCCGTTTATATATCTCTCGTGGAGAGAATGTCTGTTCAAAGGTAGTGTCCATTCTTTAATTGGGTTATTTGTCATCTTGTTATCAAGTTATAAGAATTCTTTGTATATTCTGGATTCAAGTTCCTTATTAGGTACATGATTTGCAAATATTTTCTCCCATTCTGTGGGTTGTCATTTTACTTTCTTAGTGCCATCATTTGTAGCCCAAAATTTTAAGTTTTGGTGTAGTTTAATGAATATTTCCTCCTATATGTTCTTCTAAACATTTTATTATTTTAGCTCTTATGTTCAGGTCTAACTATTTGGAGTTAATTTTTGTGTATGGTGTGAACTCTTCGTTCTAACTTAAAATTCTTTTGCACGTGGATATCCACTTGTCCCAACGCCATTTATTGAAAAAAACTATTCTTTCTTATTGGATTGTCTTGGTACCCTTGTTGAAAATCAACTGACTGTAAATATGAGAATTGCTATCTTAACAATATTGTCTTCTGAGATTCATGACCATGCAGGGGAGGTCTTTCTTTGATTTCTTTCAACAGCATTTTGTAGTTTTCAGTGTACAGTCTTGCACTTCTTTTGCGATGTCCTGTTTTTATATTTGACTATAATGACCTACTGAAATTATATTATTAGTGTGCTGAGGCCTAGGATTATATTACAGTCACATTGTTTCTACCTCTAGAGGTACATCTGGATTTTTCTTTCCTATTTTTGTTTGTTCCTTAGGAATCTGACTCTGAGGAATCTCCATCTATTATGATAGATAAGAAAGGGAAAGAGAATTTGTCTTGGGGGGACCAGCAGGATCTCCTTTCTGAAGACAAGGATATAACTTTCAACAGAGTTCAGGTAAAGCAGAGTGAGATAGTATAATAGAATAGTAGTGTAATTAGTGTAATAGAAATTAAACTAATTGTGATTTGGACTAGGGATCTGACATTTTTGTACTGGTTTTGGATTGTAGATTTAGGTTCTGTTGGGTTGAACAAAGACTAATTTTGCATTTTATTCTAGTAATTTGTTTGACTACCATATTCTTTTAAGATTATTTTAGGAATCTTGCAAAAAACCTGGAGTGTTGCTGCTACTACCTGGCGTTCTATATTTGATGTTTATGTTCACTTTTAGAAAGTACAATTCAAAAATCCATTATCTGCTATGACAGAAGAGAAAGAGGTAGAGCAGTTACGTCAGGATATTTTGCCAAAAGCCCAGGATTATCTTCCAGAAGCCCAAGGAGATCTGCTGCAATCCCAGGGTGATTTGATAGACATCCAGAGTGTTGAACTGGAAGCCTGGAGTGTTGAGCCAAGACCCAGTACCCAGGATATGGAGCTGGAAGGCCAAGCAGTTAAGCCCAAAGCCCAGGCTGTTAAGGCAAAAACTCGGAGTGTTCTGCTGAAAACCCAGAGTGTTGAACTAGAAGAGGGGAATATTGTTTTGGAAGGCCAAGGTTTTCTACCCCCAAACCAGGCTTTTCTACACACAGGTGAGGATTTTTCACCCAAAGACCAGAATATTTTACTTGAATGTCCAGAACAGGATTTTCTACCCAAAGACCAATGTGCTTTACCCAGAGACCAGCATGTTTTCCCCAAAGACCAGAATATTCTACCCACATATCAGGACCATCATTTTCTAACTGAAGACCAGAATATTCTACCCAAATGTGAGGACCAGGATTTTCTGCCCAAAGACCAGCATGTTCTCTCCACAGACCCAGAATATTCAACCCAAAACAGATGTCAGGACCAGAATTTTCTACCCAGAGATGAGGTAAAATAGAGTGGAAAGAGATATAACAAAAAGAAATAAGTTCCTTAAAGCTTGTAGTGGGATTTACAAGGACTATATTGCAGCTGATTTGGAGATCTATGGTTGGAAAAAAATCGTTTCCTGATTGATTTCTCAGATGTTCAGGGTTCTTATTAAGTGTTAAAGTATTATTAGCAGCATATTACCCCTGTCTGGACAATTTACTTGTTTAAAAAAATCTTCTTCATTAGAAAAAGTATTTCTTGCAACCATCATCTGCTTTGACAGCAGAAAGATGAAGAAAAGAGTGGCCCACAAGTGTCCAGCAGTAACTTTTACCCAGATTCCAAGGCCAGTCCTCCACCAGAGATCAGTTAGACCAAAAGGAAGAAGAAAGGGATCAACAGGAAGTAAATTACTAGGGTTGTGGCTGGGCTTGTATGGAATAGTGTATAGTGTTTTGTTTTATTCCATAATATGCTTAGTTACACTATGACCTCAGTTATTTCCTAAATTCTCACTGCAGCCTGAAGTATTATTGATTAACCTGTCTTTCTTAACTGAACAACTGATAATTTTGTATTTTTTTCTTTCTTAGAAAGCAAATTTAAAGCAACCAACATCAATTTTGACAGGTAGGAATGGAAGTGAGGCATTTCCTCTGGATGTCCATCAGGATCTACACAGGCATCAAGATGAGGCCTTCACCAGGGGCAAGGTAGAGCAGAAAAAGGAGTGAGACCATTGGGAACTGAATTGTTTAGAGCTTAGTTTGGAACTTTCAAAGATTGTTCTCAGCTAGACTTCAGAACTGACAAAAAGTATTATTCCATAATGTTTCACATTATCTGGAATTTAAAAAATGACTGTAAGGCTCCCAATAAAGCCTAGAATATTATTGTTTCCGTGTTACTCCCACTGGACAATTTACAGTTTGTGTTTTTTCTCTTTTAGAAGGTGCGCTTCAAGGAGTCGTGTTGTGATATGACAAGTGAGAAAGAGAGAGACCCTTCTCTGGCAGGTTATCAGTATCTGCCTCCTAAACTTCAGGATCAGGCCTTCATCAGAGATGAGATAGAGCAGAATCAAAAAGAGATACAAAGAGATAAAGTAACTGGATTTTGTATATTTTCAACAACTGGACCCTTGTTTATGGAACTGTATCAGTCAAATCAGTTTTGTCGTTCAGAAGGCTGATAAATCACATTTATATTGTTATTGTGAAATCAGACTATTTTAATTTACTAAGATTATGCTACAACTTTTGCTGAAGCTCACATTATTACCACAGGCACACCACTCTTACATGAACAACATAGGAAGAATTAGCAGATCCCAAATTACTTAAAACTTGGAGGCTTTGTCAGACTAGTCTGTACATGGTTTAGGATTAAAAATTAAGATCTATAGAGTTGAGCTGAAGTTATAACATCCTCATTCAAATCAGAATGTATCAGAATAGCCTCACCTGGTAGCATTTCCCTGGAGTTCTCACTGAAGCCTACAGTATTAAGATTAGCCTTGGTTAGATGATTTGTTTTGTTTTTGTGATTCCTTTTGAGCATGTTTCTGAAGCTACTGTCATCTTTTATGAGAGGAGAGGGATGAATTGGCTCTGGAGTATCATCAGTACGTTAAAGCTAAAATGCAGGACAAAGCCTTCCCTAGAGGGCAGGTAGAGCAGAATACAGTGGGAGAGATGAAATTACCTAAGATTTGGGTTGGAGCTTGTCAAGCTTGCTTGTATGTAGGTTACACAGAGTTAAAGCTTCTAGAGCTAGGCTAAGAATATGATATCTTCAGTTATTTCAGAATGGGCCAGATCTAAAGGGTCCAGTGAGAAAACATACCTCTGTCATTTGGACTAAATAAGAGATAGGTTTTATATAATATTGATTGGTTAACAGTAAATCGTTTTTCTTAAACTCAAATCCTTCAGCAAATTTGACCTTAGACATTTAGTCTTACAAATACTGAAGGAATTCTACTCTTGGCCAACTGAAGCAGTACACGAAAACCAGACATCCAGTTTGCAAACCAATTGTGATGAAGGACAAAAGCTGTTTGCCACCTCAAAACTTCTTGAACTTCACTACTTCTGGTGTTTGTGTTGGAGTTATTGGGGACATTGAGTAGGAGTACTTGGGGAAATGGCACAAGTTTGTTTCCTTGCTTTACCTGAGAAGATGCCAGTAACATTATAAAAATATTGCCTGTTGTCTTATCTTCTTCCAAATGTGTTGTTGAATAAAAAATTGCCCCATGGGGAAAAAAAAGTCAGAATAATCTGGGATTTGCTTTAAAATACTCCAGTAAAAAGGTGGGAAAAGAGATAGGTGGAAAAACAAGATATTATATCCTGGGATTCATTATACTGTTTTTTCCCACTTTGATGTATATTTAGAAATTTTTATATTAAAACACACATGCACACCCCTGTTATCCCCGCCTAATATCATTATTTTGGGGTTGTCACTGAAGTCCACAGTATTGTCACTAACCTATCATTTCTGTTTAGACAATTAGTTTTGTATTTTGTTGTTCCTTTAGAACAAGTATAGCAAACAACCCTCATCTTTTGAGAAATGGGAGATTGAAAAAGGAATTGCTTCTGGAGTGCCATCGATATGTTTCACCCAGTGTTCAAGACCTAGCCTCTCCCAGACAGTAAGTAAAGTAAAATATAGTAAGGAGTAAGTAACAGAGACTAAATTGCTTAGGTTTTTGTTCAAGATTGACAGGGCAATGTAGTAACTGCTTCAGGGGTTTAGTGTTAAGGTCAGTAACAACGGGCAAAGATATAATGTCCTTTTGTTCCGTGACCATTCTGCCCTGTTGAAACTTCTTCAGGCCTCTTCACTGGAGCTTTTACTGTTGCCCTGGCATGATGCTACTGCTTGGACAATTGTGGTTTTCACTGTTTATGTTGTCTTTTAGCACAGGAACTATGGGCAGGCCTCACCTAATATGACAGATGAGAAGTGGAGAAAGGAGTTATTTCTGGAGCACCATGAATATGTTTTACATGAAATCCAGAATCCAGGCTCTGCCAGAGAGCAGGTAGAGCAGAGTATAGTAAAGAGTAAGCAGTGAAAGTCAGTTCACTAGAGTTTGATACGGACTCACCAGAGCTACGCTTTTAACCCCAACAATGATAATAGTGTTATCTTTTATTGCCAACTATATTAATATTATTATGAATAACGGCTTAAGTTCATTAAGCATTTACCGTAGCCAAAATGGTTCTAGAACTTTGTATCCATTGTCTTATTTAACTTTCACAATAACCCTGGGATATAGATACTATTATTATCCTTGTTTTGCAGAGAGAGAAACTCAGGATTGCTTTGCAGATACAGTTAAGATCCACAGTAGTGGCACGAAGTATAATGTCTGCTTTTATGCTGTAATGCACCAGACTGTTCTGACTTGTTTAGATTACGTCAGGGGTATCCCTGCAGCCTAAGGTATTTTTACTACCATTATGTCACGGCTCACACAATTTGGTGAATGCTTTTGTTTCTTTTAGAGCTTATATTCCAAACAGCAGCTGTCTTTTGGAAGAGCTGAACAGTGGCAAGATGATTTGCTGCTGGATGGCCATCACCATCGTCCACCCCAGAACCAGAGAGAGGTTTCCATCAGAAGACAGGTAGAGCAGACCATAGAGGATGAGCAGTAGAATTTAGATAGTTTTATTGGTACCTGCTGAGCTGGAACAGTAAGGCTGAGCAAAAAAAAAGATTCTTGTTTTATTTCATAGTGTATAAAACCTATCCTGACCCAAGATTACTTTAGGGCTCTCTCTGAAGCCTAGGGCATTGTCAGGAGCAAATACTGCCTATTTGAAAAATTATATTTTCTTTGTATGGTCCTTTATAAAAGATGTATTTCTGGTGGCCGTTGTCTTTTATGGTGTGAGAAGGGAAGAAATAACTGGTTTCCGAGAGGGAAGGGTTAGGAGGATCTTCCACCCAACGGTCAGAACTAGATCTCCATCACCCGCAAAGGTTCTACACCCGTTAGCAGCCACTCACTCCTTTTTCCCCCTTATCTCCCCCTCCCAGCCCTAGGCAACCACTAGTCTACTTTCTGTCTATAGATTTGCCTATTCTGGACATTTAATATAAATGCGCTCATGGAATATATGGCCTTTTGTCACTGGCTTCTTTCATTTAGCATAATGTTTTCGAAGTTCATTAACCTTGTAGCATGTAGCAGTGCCTCATTCCTATTCATTGGATAATACTTCACTGTATGCATATAGCACATTTTATTTGTTCATTCATCAGTTGATGGGCATCTGGATTGTTTTCACTTCTTGACTGCCATGAATAATGCTGTTTATGAACATTTGTTTACAAGTTTTTCTGTGATATATATTTTCATTTCTTTTGGGTATATACCTAGGAGGGAAATTGCTGAGACGTATAACCATATGCTTAATCTTTTGAGGAACTACCAAACTGGTTTCCAAAGTGGCTGCACTATTTTTCATTCTTACCAGCAGTATTATGAGGGTTGCAATTTCTCCACGTCCTCACCAACACTTGTTATTGTCTGGCTTTTTAATTATAGCTCTCTTAATGGGTGTGAAGTGGTGTCTCATTGTGTATTTGGTTTGTATTTTCTTGATGATTAATGATCATCTTTTTATGTGCTTATTGGCCACATGTATATCTTCTTTGGAAAACTACTAAATCCTCTGCCCAATATGTAATTGGGTTGTCTTTTGATTATTGAGTTATGTGAGTCCTTAATATAGTCTACATACAGGATTCCTATTGGCTTTGTGATCTGCAGATGTTTTCTCCTATCCTGTGGGTTGTCTTTTCACTTTCTCGATGGTGTCCTTTGCAGCACAGAAATTTTTAAGTTTGAAGAAGTCCAAGTTACTTACTTTTTCATAGCTTGTGCTTTTAGTGTCATAGGTAAGAAACCATTGCCTGATCCAAGGTCATGAAGATTTACTCCTGTGTGTTTCTCTAAGAATTTTATATCCCTTGCATTTAGGTCTATGATCTACTTTGCATTAATTTTCAAATATGATGTTAGGTAGGGTGCCAACTTCATTCTTTTTTGCATGTGGATATCCAGTTGTCCTAACATTATTTATTGGAAAGACTCATCTAATCCACTGAATTCTCTTGTCACTCTTGTCAAAAATCAGTTGATTGTAAATATAACGGTTTATTTCTGAACTATCAGTTTGATTCCACTGATCTGTAAGTCTGTCCTTATGACAGTGCCACCCAGTGTTGATTATTGTAGCTTTGTAATGAGTTTTGAAATTGGGAAGAGTGAGTTCTCCAAATTTGTTCTTCTGTTTCAAGATCATCTCAGCTATTTTGGGTCCCTTGCATTTTTGTATGAATTTAAGGATTACCATGTCAACTTCTACTAAGACATCAACTGAAATTTTAATGCAGGTTGCATTGTATCTGTTGATCAATTTGGAGAGTACTGCCATTTTAACAATATTAAGGCTTCTGATCCATGAACAAGAGATGTATTTTTATTCGTTTAGATCTTTTATTTCTTTGAAAAATGTTTTGAAGTTTTCAGAGTATACAATTTACACTTCCTTTGTTAAATTTATTCTTAAGTATTTTTTGATGGTATATTAAATGGATTTTTCTCTTAATTTCATTTTCAGATTGTTCATTGCAAGTGCGTAAAAATACAATTTATTTTTGTATACTGATCTTCTATCTTGCAAATTAGCTGAAAAATAAATTACTTTTAAGCTATAAAGACTAAAATAATTTTAAACTTTTATTTCTATAAGTTAGAGATCATAATTTGAGCTGTATAATGTCCAACTAAATATATACTGTGTCAACAGGCTTTTCTAGTAATTTGGGGGGAAATAAGCTTGAGTTTCCTCGCTGCCATGTCAGTTGATTGCTATAATATTTTCAAACTTTTATTCTGAACTCATACCCATTAAGAATATCTATAAATTGAAAATGATTATAGATTTGAGATATTAAGGGATCTAGCTTTATATCCTGGATTCAGTCCCAAGCACACACTCATGATAGAGTGATTTCAAGTGACCACTTCAGAAGAACTTTCATTCTGAACATTTTGATTTCTTATTAGTTCATCCTGTTTTTGACCTGAATATTTTTAGGGGGTTATTTATTGTTTTTTCACTTGGTTAATTTCTTTCTTTTATTCTTTTAAAAAATTTTATTCTTTTATGTTTGTTTTCTTATCCAGTTGAGCTCAAGATTGCAGGAAAAAAGAATCAATAGATGAAATTATCAAAAGCATGCATAGGGCTAACTTTTGGCAGTTTTATCACTTTGTATGACTGGGTTTTCTAACAGGTTGGTGGTGGATATCAATCAGGATTGAATACTGAATACCAAACTCCACTGGCATTTCAGTCTGGAGTAAATCAAGAAGAAGACAAGAAAGAGGTAAGTAGTGATCATTGCTTTTGGACATGAGTATTTCTACTATAATAGTATATGTGAAATTGGAAACAATCTGTTATGTCCTAATACATTAAGAGCTAGTACTACAAATTCCATAGATAAAGGCAAAGAAGTTTACTTGAGTCATTATAATATGTTGAACTTCTTTTCCATGCTTCTAGGATTTAGGGTACACTGATGTGAAATCAGAGATCTGATCCTAGTGAGTTTCTCTGGCTAGTGTATATTTGCCAAAATAGCTTATTTAAAAGAAGAGGTTTTTTTGTTTGTTTTTCTAGAGGTGAGGGGAGCTAATTAAGGTTTATTTATTTATTTATTATACCCAGAACCTCATGCGTGCTAAACACACACTCTACCACTGAGCTATACCCTCCCCTGCAAAGGAAGAGTTTTAATTTATGACTTCCTTTTTTTTCTTTTCAATCTAAAGTTAGTTTAAATGAACAGTTTTTAACACTAGCCATGCATCAAAATCAGATGTGAAACTTTTTTCAAAATACAGATGCCTGGGCCCAAACCAGATATAGTGAATCAGTATCTGAAAAGGTAGGTTTGAGACATATGTGCTTTTAAAAAATACTGCTGATGATTGTGATGTATCCTCCATATTGAGAACTACTGTTGGACTTTTAATAACTTTTACCGAAAACACACAAGCTATTTATTCATAGGACAAAAATATGTCTATGAATATACTACTGCCCTTTAGGTAGCTTGTGTCCTTAGAAGAGAATATATAAATTCAAAAGTATGAACAGATTACACACTTACTTTTATTATACTTGTTCCCTTTAAAAGTAGAATGCTCTAATACTCCTGAGTCCTTCCTCCCTCCTCCCCATTGTATTAGGCTAGGTTTAGAGTATGCTTTTGTGGTTTTAAGTTTGAAAAGTTTAAGTGAGTATTTTGTTATAAAATACCTCTCATATTCTTTCTTTGGCTCTGCTTCTATGGTACTATTTAGCAAACAGAGTAAATATAGTATGTATCTTATCATATTAAATATCATCATTTCCTCAGGTGCTGTTGACAATGAACTAAGTGCAGACTGAATTAGTACTTCTTTCTCTGATTTGTCTGTAACATATAATAGCTATATGTTTGAAAATGACAAGCTCTTGCTGTATGTCATATTATCCTGAGTCACCATAAATAGAAGGGAATTAAGAACTTAATTCCATGTGACTTTTGTATCATATATTTTTCGTGTCTGTGGCATGAGTATATTTTTCCTTTCTTGGAAGGTCCTCTGAGAGCAGAATCTTAACAATTTTAACTTTACTTTAGCGTCAAAAGCAGTACCTGAGATACAGACGACTTTTCATGGATATTGAAAGAGAACAAGTGAAAGAACAACATAGGCAAAAAGAACAGAGGAAGAAAATTGAAAAGTAAGTTCTTTGATTCTCATTGTGAGCCTTAAGTTACCAGTTAAGATGATTTTGGGAGCTAAGTTTTAGCAATAATCAGGCAGTAATTTTACCTTCTTTTTTTTTCCCCTTAACGGAGGCACTGGGGACTTGAGCCCAGGACCTCGTGCATGCCAAGCATGTGCTCTACTACTGAGCTATACTCCTCACCTCCTGGTTTTACCTTCTGATCCATAATGGAAACAACTATTTTTGATCTGGGAAGTAGTATTAAAAGATGGTTAAGAGCTATTTTTTTTTAATAGACTTTTATTTTTTGGAATGTAGGTTCATAGCAAAATTAAACAGAAAACACAGAAAGTTCCCATTTACCCTATACCCCTGCTTCCTCCACTGTCAACATCCTGTACCACAGTGGTGCATTTGTTACAACTGATAAACCTATACTGACTTATCATAATCCATATTTTACATTAGAATTCACTCAGTGTTATACATTATTATAGGTATTGACAAATGTATAATGACATATATCCACGTTACATAGTATCACACAGAATAGTTGTTACTGTCAAGCTTATAATTATTTTTTTCATGGATCATGCCTTTGGTGTTGTATCTAATAAGTCACTGTCATACTCAAAGTCACCTAGATTTTCTTTTATGTTATCTTCTAGGAATTTTATAGTTTTGTGTTTTACATTTAGCTTTATGATCAATTTTGAGTTAATTTTTGTAAGGGGTATAAGAGGTCTGTGTCTGAGTTCATTTCTTTTGCATACAGATACTCAATTTTTCCTGCACCATTTGCTGAAAAGACTATTTTTACTTCATTGTATTGCCTTCACTTCTTTGTCAAGATCAGTTAACTATATTTATGAGGGTCTGTTTCTGGTCTGTTTCTCTGTTCTGTGCCATTGACCTATTTTTCTTTTCTCTTGCCAATACCAGACTGTCTTAAAAGGGGAATGATGCCTAAAAGAGACTCACTTTAGCTTTAAGGACACACAAAGCCTGGAAGTGAAGGGATAGAAAAAGATATTGCATGCAAATGCTCAAGAAAAGACAGCAGAAGTGCCTGTCCTTATATCAGACAAAAAAGTGAAAGTATAAATTGCAAATGAAAGCTGTGGAGAGTTATACACTAAGAGGATGGTATAACCAACTGTCGAATAAGCCTTACCCAAATTGCAGAGCAGCCTTGATTCTGCCAAGTGCCTTGACTGGATTGGATTAAGGTGATAAATTCTGTACTCTCTGCCTAGCAGAGAAAAGGGTGAACTCTTTCTGGTCATAGAATACATCATTTGGAGCCTCTAAATATTTTTAAAACAATATTCATCATTTAATCAAAATTTTTTAGGCGTGCCAAGAGATAGGACCAAATAACCAAAAGCTAAGAGAATGAAGAGGCAACAGAGGCAGACTCACAGATGACACAGATATTTTAGTGTTATCAGACGGACTTCAAAACAATTGATTAATACATTCAAGTAAACAGAGGAAAAGATGGAGAAAATATAGAAAATTTCACTAGAGAACTGGAATCTTTAAAATAGAATAAAATAGAAAGTCTAAAATTTAAAAAAAAATCTTAAAATAGGCACTCTGTATACAATGAGATACCACTTTATACTTACTACAATAACTTTAAAACAAAAAGACTTAACAGCACCAGATAGTGCAAGGATGTAGATTAACTGTAACTCATAAATTGGTAGTGGAAGTAGAAAAGAGCACAACTACTTTAGAAAACTACTTAATACTTTTATGTAGTTAAATATATACCTACCTTATGACCTAGTCATTTTACTGCTAGATATTTCCTCAAGAAAAATGAAAATATTCATAAAAACACTGAACAGTGACAGAATGTATTTTCAAGCGTCCATGGCACATTTACCATAGTTGATCATATCCTATTTTCCAGAGTATGTTCTCTGATGATAGTGATATTAAGCTAGAAATTCATAAGCAGTACATTTTTAAAGAATTCTGGGTCAAAGATAAAATTACAGTAGAAATTAGGAAATAGTTTGAAGAAAATAAGAATGAAGATAAAACATGAAAACTTACCATATGCAGCTAAAGCAGTGCTTAGAGGGAATGTCAGAGCCTTAATTGCAATTATTTTAATTAATTAATTACAATGAAATAAAAAACAAATGTACCATGGAGAAAATCAACAAAGCCAAAAACTGTTTCTTTGAAAACTTAGTTTTGTCAGGGACATATCACTTTTATTAATCAGTAAAAAGAAAAGAGAAGACACCATTTACCAGTATTAGGAATGAAAAAGGAGCCATTACTACAGAGCCTAGAAACAGTAAATATTAGTAAGAAAACATTATGAACAACTTTACACTAAAAAATTTGATCATTTTGATGAAATAAATAAACTTCTTTAAAAATAAGAAACTGAAGGTAGATGCAGAAAGAAATAGAAATCTGAGTAATCCCATGTTACTTAAAAGAATTAAATCACTTATTAAAAATTTTGCAAAAAAGAAAAATTTAGGCACAGGTCCAGGCTCAGAGGTCTTCATTAGGGGAACCCTAAATATTTAAGGGGAAAAATAACAGCAAGTTTTACGTAAACTATTCTAGAGAATGAAAAACAGGGAATACTTCCCAAAGAATTCTAGAGGCTGACATAACCTTGATACCAGCCTGACAAGGACATTATAAAAAACCAACGTTTACAGACTAATTTCTCTCATGAACATAAATGTAAAAGTTCCAAGTAAAATAAAAAGATCCAGTGGACTTTGATGGGTATTGCTGCCAGCCCCTGTCCTCAGGGCTTCTGCCCAGCCTCTGCTTCCTTCCCCAGGGCAGCTTCTTGAACACCCCTGAATTTCTCCCGAGCCATGGACCCATTGGAAACAATTTTCTTTGCCAAAACAATGGTGGTGAAAAAATGACTAAATTAAACATTTCAAGATGTTTAAGAATTGTCTCGGTGGAAATAAATAATTTTTTCTATTCTTTCTGCATGTCAGTGTTTTGTTTTATTTTTTTAATCATTAGTATATTTGATTTTGGGAGCCTAAGCGATATCTGTATTGTAAGGGGCCCCTTGCTGCTGAATATCCTGTTTGTTTTGCTATAAAGAGTACAGAGACTTTCAACATTTTTGTGTGGCAATCCTCTGGTGAAAGTGGTTTTATTTTCACAGTTTTCCCCTTTGAGATGTGTTACAATACTGTAGTCCTAAAAGCAATTTGACAAAAACTGCTGCAAATAAAAAGTGTGTGTGTATGTATGTTTTGGACTGGAGTAGAAGAGGCTTAGAAAAAATCCTCATGAAGTTGTCTAGGGTAGCCTTTAGGCAGGATTCTGTTTAAATATTTCAAGGATCTTTTCTGTTCTTAATATTCCTTAAAATTGTAATTATATAATTTCCCTGGATAACAGTTTCAGAATCTAAGGTCATTGGCTCTCAGGAAGTTCATTCATGTATCTAGACCAGATTTGTCTTACTATAACCTAGTCATTTAGCTATAATTATGATCTGATCTACATCAAAAAATCTCATTTCTGTAGTGCCCATATATAAGCATTTTACAGACTCAATCAGGCAAAAGACAGAATGGAAATTTAGTTCAGTTCATTTAACTGAAGCCAAACATCCCTGCTGTGGGTATTTTATGTCTGCTCTAAATCTTCTTGTGACATGCCTACCACATGGCATAGTCAGTGGGGAATTCTTCTTAGCTATACTGGTGACCTTCTTTGAAAGTTTTTCTGCTTATGGCTTTTGTTTTATTGCCATTTTCTCACTGGATAATCTTTTTCTTGTTGGATTTATACTCTTGACCCCAGAGAATAATAGGCAGGTCTCTGTCTTACAGATGGTATCAAAACATTGAATCTGTTGCCGTTGATAGTTTGCAAATTAGAAATTATTTTTTGCTTTTTCCTTGTTGAAGAAACTAACTCATGTATGCCTTCTTTGCTTGGGGATTATATGCTTTACTTCACCCAGTTGTTACAAAAATCAAATGGCATATTTTCATTCATTCATTTGGCGGCTATTGAGCATCTGTTAATTGGTAGACATGAGGCTAGACTTAGAGGGTGTGAAAAATGGAAGACACGATCCCACCCTTCAAGGATCTTACTAGATAAATTCCAGTGACTATGAGGAGGCAGCAGATAAATGAGTAGGTAAGTATAATACCATACATTAAGTATTATAAGACAGTATCACAGATGGTTAAGAATATGGGGAGATATATTTTTAAGCAATGGGACCAGGGAGGCAGTGAGGAGGAGGCAGTTTTAAGAGCATCAGAGTAGAGATAGAATTGGTAAGATTTTGTCAGAGGAAAATTCAAGGATAAGTCCCAGGTTTATGACTTAGGCCACCAGGTAAATGGGGACTATAAAACAGATTTGCCAAGAAGGAGGTAGAGGTGGAGAGACTAAATTTAGTTTAGGGCATATTGGGTTTGAAGTGCTTAAAGGAAATCCAAGTAGAGGGTCGAAGGGATGACTTCTTTTACCTCCTTGAGAAGTTATTTTTCTAACAGAGCACCTCTTTAACCTCTGAAATAAATCCGTTTCTTATTCTTAGATGCAGAATTCCTTTTATTTGAAAGTAGTGGTTTTGGTATATGTCTGTGATTGCTCAAGAAGAATCCTATGGAGTGAAAAAGATAGCCCTTGTTTTTGGTCCTAGGTTTAGATCTCTAATTTAACTTTGTAAAGGATTAGTGGTGTGGCCTTATATGGAAGATGACTGACTAATAAGAGTTTTTGAGTTGTAACTATAAGAACATATTTTTAATGCAGTTTGCCTGTGATATCAGCTTATTTTTGTTCTATTCAAAATGTCAATATTGACATCTAGTTGTGCAAACACCCAGTGTAGCAAGTTTACAAATCAATTTGCAGTGTTTTAAATTCTTACTTTCTTTTACTGAAAGTCTGACACTGGTTTCAGAATACCTTCTCACATAACCAGAGAACCACTATAATTGTATTCACGTCAACGCTCTGGGAAAAACTGATACGTTGCCATGTTGATTTCCAACCTAGTTTAGTTTCTATTGTGTATCAACTAAAAGGTATATTTACGCAAGAGGCTTTAAAGACATCAGAGAAGAATAAACTTGTTTATAGAATAATTGTTTGTATCAACTTTTTTAGTTGGCTTTGTCATTTTTTATTTTAATGATCCTTTCTGAAATTACTATATGGCAGTTCTTAACTTGAGAATCTGACCAAAACTGTGGATTCTCTTCCCAGAAAAATACCTTTGAGACACTCAAGTGGAATGTCAAATTGGCAGGCAGTTAAGTAGGTTTAAATCTCAGGGGCATTGTCTATGCTGGAGCTGTAGGTTAATAACTTACAGGGTAGAGGGTGGTAACTGAAGCAGAGGGTGTACAGAAAGTCACGTGGGGAGAAGGCATAGAGTAAGAAGTGGAGAATGCCTAGATGTCTTGTAGTTCTGCTTATGTACTATTACTTTTTGGAGGGCCACAAACTATTTTAATATGTAAGATATTTTGCTCCCTCGAATCAATTTTTGCTGCCTTGGGTACAGTGTTGCTCCTGTCGAGAAGGTATATGCTGGGTGGATTAAATGACCTGTAGGCTACCATTGATCTTAGAGAGACTTGTTTTGGTGGAGTGATTGATAGGTCTTAAAACCATATTGGAGTGGGAGAGGAGGCCAGAAAAATCTAGACAAGTGTCTTAAGATGTTTGTGAGGAGAGGAGTAGCTAGGGGGAGAGGGAGAAGGGGCTGATTCCATCATTTTTGGTAATTGTCCTGTTACCAAGACATTGACATTTGAGAAGCAATGTTGGTATGTTTTTCCTTAGCTCTTAGTTTACTGGTCTAGAGAACAATTGGTATAGAGAATTAGACCAGTAACTAAGCTGTTCTAGTGTCATGCACTTGGTTCTATTTAAATCTCACTATTGAAAACCTCAATCTAATTTCTTATCTGTAGAAAAATCTTCACATTTGCCTTTTTCACAAGCTAAGGAGCTGTTCAACTAGTCAAATATGAATGTCCTCAAAACATTTTCTTTTCTTTAGTGACTCTCTTTGGAATAAGATCTCTCTCTATATGTAAATCCCTAGCCAAGAGCACCTGTGATCTTAGATTCATCTTTTAACTTGTGTACTCTTTTAATCTTTTCCTTTCATTCTCTTGCTTATTTCATGCATTATATTGTAAGAGAGCAAGGCGACATGTATTTTAAAGTCAGTTGTGAATGAATGTGTCTGTTGTAGCTTTTTCCCACATTATCTTTTTCACATTCCTAGTACACGGCCTTAATTGCCTTTAAATCTTGATCCTTGCTGATTATAAAAACATATCTCTCTGCCCAAATAGCTAAAATAAGATTTCTTACCTCTACTCTATTACAACTTTATATTGCATTTGAGTTTGAATCGTTCCATAAAAGCTATATTTATGTTCTATACTCTTTGAGGAATACTAAATTTAGATTTACAGTTTTAGCTCAAGAAAGAACAGCAGGTGTGGGTGTAAGAGAACAGTTATAAGAAAATCCTTGTTTAAAGTAGCCTTGTCACTCTGCTGGAAGTGGCCAGGGATTAGCTATCAGAATCTGGATGGACTTAGTTCCACATACAATGCAGGTTTCTTGTACTTTTCCAGTGCCTGATCTTTCAGCCTTTGTAGGACAGCTTCCTGGTTTTTAATATATACTTTCATTAATCTAACCAAAAGGAAGCCCATAATTACCCTGGAGTAAATAGCCCGATACAAATGGATAAAAGCCCAGAATTTTCAGCAGTCCATGCTTTATTGGAGAGGTATGAGTATGAATTGACCTCATACTGCTGCTTAAAAAACAATAGCTCATTTGTTCCAGAGTAATTTTTAGCAACTGACATTATCAATATATATTTGTAAGTTCTAGTCTTAAATTAATTATATTTCTTAACAAAGCTCTTTAATTAGGTTTTCTTATAATTTTCTCAAGGAGCTACTCATTTCCTCTCTGCATGTAGGTGGGTTTTTTTTTAATAAGTATAATTGATGTTCAATAAACTACATATATTAAAAGTATGAACTTTGATGTTTTCACACACACACACACTTCCATAAAACAACTATCATAGTCAAGATAGTGAACATATCTATCATTCTCAAAGGTTTCCTCATGCCACTGGTACCCTCTCTTTCCTGCCCCCCTTCCACCTCTTTCTCAGGTGACTACTGGTTGTCTTTCTGTCATTATAGATTAATTTGCATTTTCTGGAATCATACAACATGTACTCTTGTGCCCAGCTCCTTTTATTCAGAATAGTTATTTTGAGATTTGTCCTTGTGGTAGTGTCAAGATTTCACTCCTTTTTGTTACTGAATAGTATTTCATTGTATGGATATACCACAATTTGTTTATTCATTCATAGGTAATGGACAATTGGGTTGTTTACAGTTTTGGGCCATTATTTTTTCTTAACATTTTTTATTGAAGTTTTTGGCTATTATAAGTAAAGCTGCAGTGAACATTTAGTAACATATGTTACCTTTTCTCTTGGGTAAATACCTGGAAGTAGAATGGATCATCATGGTAGGTATATATTTCAGTTTTTAAAGAAACTATCAAACTGTTTTCCAGAGTGGTTTTACCATATTTATATTATCACCAGAAGTGTAAGAGAGTTCAAGTTCCCTTATATCATCGCCAACACTTGGTATGGCCAGTCTTTTTCAATTTATCCATTTGAATAGATGTGTAGTGGTTTCTCATTGTGGTTTTAATTTACATTTCCTGAATGACTAAAGATGTTGAGCATCTTTTCAAGTGTTTTTGCTATCTGAATATAATTTTTTGAGAAGTGTCTGTTCAAACCCAAATTTTTAAATTGAGTTGTTGTCTTGTTGTTGAGTTTTAAGAGTTCTTGAATATAATCCAGATACATGTCCTTTACCAGATAGATGCTTTGCAAAGATTTTTCTCCCAGTTTGTGGCTTGCCGTTTCATCTTAACATTATCTTTTAAAGAGCAGAAGTTTTAAATTTTGATGAATACCTGTCTTTCAGTTTGTTCCTTTATAGATTGTACTTTTGGTGTCATATTTAAGAAATTATTGCCTGACTCGAGGTTACAAAAATTGTCTTTTTTGTTTTCTTCTAGAAAGGTTATCATTTTAGGTTTTACATTTATGTCTGTCTGAGTTTGAGTTAATTTTGACATCTGGTGTGAAGCTTGTTTTTTTTGTATGTGGATCCATTTGCTGAAAGGTTATTTTTCCCCCACTTCATTGCTTTTGTGCATTTGTCAAAAATCAGTTGTCCAACAAACAATAAAAGAGAAACTTGGTAAGTTGGACGTAATCAAAATTAAAAACCACCAAGAAAGTGAAAAACAACTACAAAATGGGAGAAAGTGTTTGCAAATCATATATCTGATGAGATATTTGTGTTCAGAATATATAAAATAACTCTTACAACTCAATACTAAAAAGATAGCCCAATTAAAAAGTGGACAAAGATAAATGCTAGAGAGGGTGTGGAAAAGGGAACCCAACAAAAATAGTGTTGGTGGGAATATAGTTTGGTGCAGCCATTATGGCAAACAGTTTGGAGATTCCTCAAAAAATTAAAAATAGACCATATGGTCTAGCAATCTCACTCCTGGGCGTATATCCAAAAAAGACTCTAATTAAAAAAGATACATGCACCCCAATGTTCATAGCAGCACTATATACAATAGCCAAGATATGGGAACAGCCTAAATGTCCATCGACAGAGGACTGGATAAAGAAGATAAAAAAAATAAAATAATGCCATTTGCAGCAATATGGATGGATCTTGAGATCATCATTCTAAGTGAAGTAAGCCAGAAAGAGAAAGAGAAATATCATATATCATGCATATGTGTAATCTTAAAAAAAAAAAAGAAAGAAAAAAAGAAGACAGTAATGAACTTATTTACAAAACAGAAACAGATTCAGACATTGGTAAACAAATGTATGGTTCCCTGGGGAAAATGGGTGGGAAGGGATAAACTGGGAGTTCGAGATTTGCAAATATTAACTACTATATATAAAATAGATTAGAAAACAGATTTCTTCTGTATAGCCCAGGGAACTATATTCAATATCTTGTAGTAACCTATAATGAAAAAGAATATGAAAACGAATATATGTATGACTGGGATATTGTGCTATACATCAGAAATTGACACATTGTAATTGAGTATACTACAGTTTAAAAAAGTGGACAAAGGATTTAAATAGGCATTTCTCCTAGGAAAATATATAAATGGGTATAATCACTTGAAAAGATGCTCAGCATCATTAGTTATTGGGAAATGCAAATCAAAACCACAATGAGATACCACTTCACATATATAAGAATGGCTATAATAAAAAAGACAAATTATAATAAGTGTTGATGAGAAAGCAGAAAAATTAGAATTCCCATGCATTGTTGGTGGGTGATGTAAAATGGTACAGTCACTTTGAAAAACAGTTTAGCAATTTCTCAAAAGCTTAAACATAGAGTTACCATATGACTCAGCAGTTCTAGTCCTTGGTGTATACCCAAGAGAACTGAAAATGTACATCCCTACACAAACTTACACAAATATTCATAGCAGAGTAATTGAAAATAGCTAGAAAGTGGAAGCATCCCGAATGTCCAAAAACTGATGGATAAATAAAATTTGGTATACTATACAGTAGAATATCAGCAATAAAAAGGAATGAAGTACCAATACATGCTACAATGGTGGATGGACTTTGAAAACATTATGCCAGGTGAAAGAAGCCAGTCACAAAAGGCCACATATTATATAATCCCATTTATATAAAATGTCAAGGATAGGAAGGATAGGCAAATCTATAGAGACAGAAAAATTAATGTTTACCTAGGGCTAGGTGAGTGAGTGTAGAGCAATTGCTAATGAGTACAAGGTTTCTTTGGGGGATGATGAAAATGTTCTTAAATTAGATTATGGTCATATGAACTTTATGGTATGAAATTCTATCTCAGTAAAGGTGTTAAAAAATGAGTTGTCCATATATGTGTGGGTTAATTTTTGAATTTTCTCTTCTGTACTACTGATTTGTCAATCTTTTTGATAACATCATGCTGGTTTTTTTTGAGGTACAGTCAGTTATAATGTGCCAATTTCTGGTGTACAGCAAAATGTGCCAGTCATGCATGTAAATACATATATTCATTTTCATATTCTTTTTCATTAAAGGTCATTACAAGATATTGAATATAATTCCCTGTGCTATTCGAAAGAAACTTGTTTTTCTTTCTAATCTATTTTTATATATAGTAGCTAACATTGCAAATCTCAAATTCCCAAATTTATCCCTTCCCATCCCCTTTCCCCGGTAACCATAACATTGTTTACTATGTCTGTGAGTCTATTTCTGTTTTGTAGATGAATTCAGTGTTTTTATTTCTTTTTTTTTAGATTCCACATGTGAGTGATACCATATGGTATTTTTCTTTCTCTTTCTGGCTTACTTCACTTAGAATGATGATCTCCAGGTCCATTCATGTTGCTGCAGATGGCATTATTTCATGCTTTTTTATGGCTGAGTAGTATTCCATTGCATAAATATACCACAGCTTCTTTATCCAGTCATCTGTCAGTGGGCATTTAGGTTGCTTCCATGTCGTGGCTATTGTATATAGTGCTGCTGTGAACATTGGGGTGCATGTATCTTTTTGAATTAGAGTTTTCTCTGGATATATATCCAGGAGTGGGATTGCTGGATCATGTAAGAAGTCTGCTTTTTAGTTTTTTGAGGAATCTCCATATTTCCATAATGGCTGCACCAAACTACATTCCCATCAACAGTGTAGGAGGGTTCCCTTTTCTCCACACCCTCTCCAACATTTATCATTTGTGGACTTTTGAATGATAGCCATTCTGACTGGTGTAAGGAGATACCTCATTGTAGTTTTGATTTGCATTTCTCTGAAGATGTGATATTGAGCATTTTTTCATGTGCCTGTTGGCCATTTGTATGTCTTCACTGGAGAATTGCTTGTTTAAGTCTTCTGCCCATTTTTGGATTGGGTTGTTTGTTTCTTTGTTAATAAGTTGTATGAGCTATTTATATATTCTGGAAATTAAGCCTTTGTCAGTAACACTTGCAAATATTTTCTCCAGTCCATAGGTTGTTTGGTTTTACTTATGGTTTCCTTTCCTGTGCAAAAGCTTCACCCTGATACCAAAACCAGATAAAGACACTACCAAAAAAGAAAATTACAGGCCAATGTCACTGGTGAACATAGATGCAAAAATCCTCAATAAAATATTAGTAAACAGAATCCAAGAGCACATAAAAAAGATTATCATACACCATGATCAAGTTGGATTCATCCCAGGGACACAAAGATGGTGTGAATGAATCAATGTTATACACCACATCAACAAAAGAAAGGACAGAAATCACATGATCATCTCAATAGATACAGAAAAAGCATTTGATAAAATTCAACACCTATTTATGATAAAAACTCTTACCAAAGTGGGTATAGAGGGAACATATCTCAACATAATGAAAACACCATGCTGTTCTGATTGGTATAGTTTTATAATAATACTTGAAATCAGGTAGCCTTAGCCCTCTAATTCCCCCACCCCCCAGAGTTGTCTTGGCTTTTCTAGGCCCTTTGCATTTCCATATGAATTTTAAAATCAGTTTGTCAGTTTCTACCAAAAATAAATCTTGGATTTTGATTGAGATTGTGTTGAATCTATAGATAATTTGGGGAGAACTGATGTCTTATTGATACTGAGTCTTGCAACCCAGAAACATTTATTTACTTAGCTCTTCTTTAATTTTTCTCAGTTATAGTTTTCAGTGTATAAGTCTTTCACATTTTTTGTCAGATCTATCATGAAGTATTTCGTATTTTTGATGCTATTGTAAATGATTTTTTAAAAATTTCAGTTTCTGATTTTTTTGTTGTTCTTGCTAGTATATGGAAATGCAGTTGATTTTTGGATATGAATCTTATACCCACTTATTAATTCCATTGGATTTTTTTACATGGTGATCATGTCATCTTCAAACAAAGACAGTTTTACTTCTTCCTTTAAATCTGAATGTCTTTTATTTCTCTTTCTTGCCTAATTACACTGGCTAGAACCTCCAGAACAATGTTGTATAGAAGTGATGAGAGTGGACAGTCCCTCATCTTAGAGAGAAAGCATTTAGTCTTTCACCATCGAGTATGATGTTACTGTACCTTTTTTCATAGTTTCCCTTCTCTTCCTAATTTGTTGAGAATTTTTATTGGGAATGGATTTTGGAGTCTGTCAGTTTGTTTTTTTCTCTCTAGCGAGATGATCATAGTTTTTCCTTTTTATTTTGTTAATATGGTGAATAACATTGTTTGACTTTTGAATGTTAAACCAAATCTGCATTCCTGGGTTACACCCTACTTGATAATAGTGTATTATCTTTTTAATATATGGTTTGATTAGATTTGTTGAAAATTTTGTTTAGAATTTACATCTGTGTTCTAAGAGATACCGGCTTGTACTTTTCTTGTGATATCTTTGACTAGTTTTGTTTTCAGGGAAATGCTGACCTCATAGAATCAGTTGGGAAGTAGACTCTCCAATTTTGGGGGGGAGTGTTTATGTAGAATTGATGTTATTTCTTCCTTAAATGTTTGGTAGCATTTGCTAGTGAATCTATCTGGTTCTGGACTTTTCATTGTGGAAAGTTTCTTAACAACAGTTTCAACATTGAATATGGGGCTATTTAGTTTCTTTTTCCCTTTCTTGAGAAGGTTTTATATGTGTTTCAACAAAGTTTTCATCTTTCAACAAATTTGTCATTTCATCTAAGTTGTCTAATTTATTGGCATAAAATTATTCTTAGTACTCTCCTATTATCCTTTTAATATCTATAGAATCTGTGATGATTTCATCTCTCTTATTTTTTTTATCTTAAAATTTGTATCTTTTTTTTCATGATCAGATAGGCTCAAGATTTATCAACTTTATTGATCTCAAAGACATAGCTTTTGGTTTCATTAATTTTTTTTCTATTCTGTTTTATAGGTCATTGATTTCTGCTTCAATCTTCATTATTTCTTTTCTTCTGCTTATTTTAGGCTTAATTTCCTCTTCTTTTTTTAGTTTCTTAAGGTAGAAGATTAGGACACTGATTTGATAACTTCCTTCTTTTCTCATATAGGAATTTAGTGCTATAAATTTCATTCTAAATACTCTTTAGCAGCATTCAAGAAATTCATTTTCATTTGGCTCAAAATACCTTCTAATTTCTCCTTTGTTTTCTTTTTCTAATTTCTCTTTGTGTTTTTAATCTATTTGTTTTTTTCTAAATTCAAAGTGCATCTCTTGTCAAGAGAATATAGTTGGGTCTTCACTGCTTGTCAAACCTGACAATCTCTTCTTTTCATTGGGGTATTTAGACCATTGAATGTTAATGTGATTATTGGTAAGATTTGATATAGGTGTATTATCTTGCTGTTTGTTCTCTATTTGTCCTATCTGTTTATTTTTATAGAGCAGTTTTAGGTTCTCAGCAAAACTGAGAGTAAAGGAGAACAATTTCCCATATATACTCCCTGCCCCCTGACATTCAGAGCCTGCTCCATTATCAACATATTCCACAAGTGTGGTACCTTTGTTAACAAATTGTGAACCTACATTGATACCTTGTTACCACCTAAAGTTGATAGTTTACATTAGGGTTCACTCTTAATGTTGTACATTTATGGGTTTGGAGAAATGTATAAGGACCGGTATCCATTATTACACTATTATACAGAATAGTCCTAAAAGCTAAAAGTCCTTTATGAGCATCCTTCTTTCTCTCCCTACAACCCCAACTTCTGGCAACCACTGATCTTTCACTGTCTCCATTGTTTTACTATTACCAGAATGTCACAGAGTTGGAATAATATGTTTTATTTCCTTTTCAGATTGGCTTCTTTCACTTAGTAGTATTTATTGAAGTTCCATGTCTGTTCATGGCTTGATTACTCATTTCTTTTTAGTACTGAATAGTATTTCATACTATTAGTCTAGATATTCAGGTTTATCCATTCACCTAATGAAGGACATCTCGGTTTCTTCCAAGATTTGGCAGTTATAAATAAAGCTGCTGTAAACATCCATGTGCAGGTTGTGTGTGTGGGCATAAGTTTTCAACTCCTCTGGGTAAATACCAAGGAGTATGTTTGCTGTATTGTATAGTATTGGATTTTGTCAAAATATTTTTTCTGTATATGTTTATAGGATCTTGTGGGGTTTTTTTTTTTCTTATTTCTTATTTCGCTTGTTGCTGTGATTGATCATATTAATTGATTTTTTTCATGTTGAACCAGCCTTACATTGTTGGGATAAGTCTCACTTGGCTGTGGTATATAATGTATATCCATTGTTGGATGTGACTAGCTAATATTTTTTAGCATTTTTACCTCTATGTCCATGAGAAATATCTTTAGTTTTCTTTTAATATCTATGTCTGGTTTTGGTGTTAGAGTAGTGCTGATCCCATAAAATGAGGTAAGAAGTATTCCTTCTGTTTCTATCCACTGAAAGACATTATAGAGAATTGGTGAGCCCATCTGGGCCTGGTGCTTTCTGTTTTGGAAGATTAGTGGTTATTCCATTTCTTTAACATATAGGCTTATTCTCCATTGTGTGTTTTATCTCAGAAATTACAGTTTTCATCTTGAGAAGTTGATTTCTATCTTTTTTATATCATAACTTTTTGAACATAGAAGTCATAGTTTTAATAATTGTTTTAATGTCCTTCTGTGCTAATTCTAGTAACTGTTAGTTCTAGGTTGGTTTTGATTGAGTGATATTCTCTTCATTATAATTTGTATTTTCTTGCTTCTTTGCATACTTAGTAATCTTTGATTAACTGTCCAACATTGTGACTTTACCTCATTAGTTGCTGGATATCTTTGTATTCTTATACATTTTTCTGGGCTTTGTTTCGGGATGCAGTTAAGTTATTTGGGGCTTTGATTTTACAGTGTTGGGTGTGTCTGGAGCGTTGTGCAGTCTAGGGCTAGTTATTATGCCCCACTACTGAGGTAGAATCTTCCTGAGACCTCTTCTCTGCATTATGAGTTCTTCAAGACTTGACTGGTGGGAACAAGTCCTATTCCGTGCTCTGTGTGAGCACAGGACACTGTTCCACATTACTCTTTCGCACGGTTCTGTCCCCAGCCTCAAGTCATTTCCTCACATACAGGCACAGTCTTCTGCTGTATATTAGAGGGATTGGACACAGGACCTCGTGCAAGCTAAGCGGGCGCTCTACCACTTGAGCTATAACCTCTCCCCTCTCTAGAAGGGGATGCTCTGTAGATCTCTTGGGTTATCTCTCTGAGCAGCTCTCTCCTCTCTGGTATTCTGTCTTAGGAACTCTAATTGCTTTTGTATCCCTGGACTTTCAGCTTCATCTCCTCAACTCAGGGATACTGCCAGGCCCCACTCTCCTGCCCTATGCCACTGCCTGGAAACTTCCAAGGCAGTAAGCTTGGGCAGTTACAGGGCTCACTTCATTTGTTTTTCATCTGTCAAGGATGACTGTTTTTCATTGCCTGATACCCAGTGTCTTGAAAACCACTGTTTTTTGTATTTGGTCACGTTGGTTTCCAGGTTGATTTATTTATTTATTTTGTTGTTTACAGTGAGAGGGCAAATCCAGTCCCTGTTAACTACGTTTTAGCCAAAAGCAGAAGTCTTGTCTACTTGTAGTTTTAACCTAGAGAAAGTTCTTGTACTTGGGTTCTTACAGAAAAACTCTTAATAATAACCAGTGATCTCTTCTGTTAGAGAGGCTATGGATATGCATGAGCTATATGATAAAATCAAATCAGCCAGTGGGAAGTTTTGAGGCTATTCTAGGTAGTGATAAACTGCTTTCTTGACTTCCTTGTTTCTGGGAATTTTTTGAGTTATTTGGATCTAGAAACTAATTCTAAATAATGATTTTATGAAATTCCTAAATTTTTTTCTCAGAATTAAGAAAAAGAAAGAGCAGCAACGTTATGCTGAAGAGCAGAGGATATTAAGAATGAAATTTCCTGAAGAGCCATGTTCAGGGGAGAAGATGAGTGAGATATTAGCCCAGCTACAGCTTGAGGAAGTAAAAGGAGCCAGAGTAAAACAACAGAGAGAAAAGGAACATCAAAGGTACTTCGGAAAGTTCTGCTTGAAATTCTGGCTCTAGGGACTTGTTAGGAAGTCAGCATTCTCATTTTCCTTAAAAAAGAATTGACCGTGTCTTCTCACCCTTTTGAGGGTACAGAACTTCATCAGATTTCTTGATTGCCTAATACCTCTTGGGAATAGTGCTGCATTTTCCGCAGTGCTGCTTCCCAGTGCAAAGAGGAAGAGTTGAGGCATAGAGATATATGAAATAGCTTTCACACTTAAAGCTGGTAGTAAAATGAGGACCCACGCTCATTCTTTTCCTTTGCCTGATCGTACTGTATTTTTATAGATATGTAGAAGCTTTAAGAGCCCAGATCCAGGAGAAAATGCAGTTGTATAATATTACTTTACCTCCACTGTGCTGCTGTGGTCCTGATTTTTGGGATGCTCATCCTGATACCTGTGCCAACAATTGTATTTTCTATAAAAACCACCGAGGTAAGTTTCTTAAAGGAATGGTTGGGGCCTGGTGGCAATTATTAAACAACAACAACAAGAAAAGTAGTGGTGATGGTAACTTAGCATTCATTGATTGAATGTTTGCTGTATATCAGTGACTGTTATACCGCCTTTACAGAACAATTCTGAGACAATAAAAATAATTATAGTGAGTTCTCTTTCTCTTTGAGACCTGTTATCTTCTTGTCTCCATCTGTGCTGGGGAAATATTTCTCAGTCATTCCACAATAGGGGGACTTGGGTTTCATGTCCTCCTGTCAATGAAGAATATTAGAGCTTGCCTTTTATGACCACCTAAGGTAGGCCCCTGTCCAGTTGATTTCCCTGTTATCCAAATGCTTTACTTTTATCTATTATAGACTTATTATTTATATTCACATATATATTATTTATAATGTATATATACCCACATTAGCCTGCCAGTTCTGCCAGGGGACACTGAGGAAAATGAGGACCAGTATAAACTCAGTCTTTATCAGGAATCCCAGCTAGAGAAAAATGGAGTCCTTCCTGCTGTTACTAATATTTATGTTTCCTGTCCAACCTTAAATATATTGATTTACATAGTTTAGAGATTATACAGGCTTCATACCCACGCTGAAAATGCTGCCAATATTTGTATTGCTGGTTTCCCATTTGTGTGCTATGACCTTCTTATCGGTCCTGTGGGTTATATTTTAAAAACACAGATCTGATGATGCCATTCCCCTATCATAAAACCTGTAGGACTTACCTTTGCAGTACAAAATACATGGCATATTTGGCATATTTGCTCTCTGGCCCCAGGCAATGCTCCAGCCTTATTGAACTTTCTGTTGCCAGTACATGCCACATTTTTCAGTGCCTTTTATACCCTACACAATCATTTCTTTGCCTAGAATGCCTTCTTCCCTTTACTTTTATTAATCCTTCAAGACCATCCTAAATGTTACCACCTCTAGATACCTTTTCCATCCTCTCCTAGACAGTTTTTGTTTTATTCTACACTTCATTCCGTGATGACATTTTATATAAGTCTCTGGTTTGGAAACATTACACTGCAATTTAATTTTTTGTGCCCATCCTTTCCATTATCTTCTCTGTAATTACAGAGTACTTGGCAAGTGGTAGATACTCAATAAATATTCATTCAGTGGATTGTTAAAGTTAATACTTATGTGATTAGGCAGAGAAGTAGTACTAGGAAAGAGGTTGGGAGAATTGTTTAGAATCTGACTTCATTCAAAACTTTTATTTGCAGCGTACAACCGGGCACTACATTCAGTCATCAATTCCTGTGATATCCCTGAAGGGAACTCAACTCTTCGAACTGCCATTCATAATTTTGCTTCTGCACACAGACGGACTTTGAAAAATCTGTAATAAAAATCTGATCAACTGTTAGTGATTCAGCCTTTGCTTGAAATCAACCCTGAGAGATTATTTAGGAAATGCTGTGAAAGCTAGTAAGATGTGTAATCTGGAAAGAAAGACTGTGCCACGTAACAGCTGTCTCTAACTACATCATAATCATTGTTTCTCTCTATGCCTGGGACCAAGGTTGAAAGTTGGCTTCCAAACTTGTCTCTTTTCTGTGAACCATATGGAACATATTGTTTTAAAAAAGATCCATCAGACTGGTAAGGTTTCTCTCACTTTGCTCTTCTCTGATCTTTGAGATTATCTCATTTGTTCTGTTTCTAAAACTGTATCTTTGAGTCTTGACAGAATTGAAAATATCTGGATGAAGCAGAAAAGAAGATGAAATGGGTTCCTGAGCATTGGTGGCCGTCCTTAATGCTGTTAGCTTTTCTAGTTGTGTGTAACAGAGACGAGAACAATCTGAATTTGATGCGTGTTTTTTCCCTCAAAATTTTTTATCTCCCGTTTTTAATTTATTACCTCTTTCCCCACTCAGTAACAACAGACATAGAACTTTTTGGTTTTATAATTTTTATTGCCCCTAAAAAGGGCAAATAAACCCATTGCCTTTTGGGGAGTATCTTCTATGTGAAATCATTGTGAGTGATATTTCAAAAAGTAAATTGGAATCAGAGTGTGTAAAGTTCTATCTTATTTCCCTGTCTTTTAGAAATCTGATGAGTCCATACCTACAGAGCACTTGAAATAAAAATTGCTATAGTTAGTATGGACTTGTTACTTCTTCACAGTATTTCTTGACACAAAATATGAAAAAGCTTAATATTGTGAACTAAAAATAGATGCTGACATTTTCTTTTTCCCACTTCCTCTAACAGTCAGTTGAAGAAGCAATTAGGTTATGTCTCAAAAAAGTCCTAAACATTAGCCAGGTCATTGAAAATAAGAGTCAAAATTGCCTGTTTGTCAAGATTGACTGGTTATTGAACTAGATTAATTATCGAGTTCAGTCAAAATCCTTATGTAACTATATCCTTGATTCAGCCTTTAAGAGTTGTGTTTTTAACAGCTTTACTGAGATATAATTCATATACCATTTGATTCACCCATTTGAAGTGTACCTTTCATTGTTTTTTTGGTATATTCTAGAATTGTACAACCATCACCACTATCAAATTTTAGAACACTTTTGTCACTCTAAAGTGATGCCCCTGTGATCCAGCAATTCCACTTCTGGGTATATATCCAAAATAATTGAAAACAGGATCTTCAATAGATATCTGCACACTTAATGTTCATAGTGGTATTATTCACAATAGCCAAGAGGTGGAAGCAATCCAAGTGTCTATCAACAGATGAATGGTTAAACAAAATGTGGTATATTCATACAGTGGAATATTATTCAGCCCTAAAGAGGAAAGCAGTCCTGCTGCATGCTATAATGTGGATTAACCTTAAGGACATTATGCTAAGTGAAGTAAGCCAGTCACAAAAAAAGACAAATACTTGTATGATTTCACTCATTTGAGGAACCTAGAGTAGTCAAATTCAGAAAATAAGACAGAAAAGTAAGATGATAGTTGCTAGGGCCTGGGGGGAGGGGTAAATGGGAAGTTGTTTAATGCATAGAGTTTCAGTTCTGCAAGATGAAAGAGTTCCAGAGATCTGTATCACAACAATGTGATTATATTTAACACTACTGAACAATAAACTTAAAAATGGTTACAGTGGTAAATTTTAGATTATGTGGGGGTTTTTTAACCACAATTAAAATTTTTTTAATTTAAAAAAAGAAAATCTCAAACCATTTGCAATCATTTCCCAACCAACTTTGACAATTACCAACCAACTTTCTGTCTCTCTAGATTTACCTACTTTGGCCGTATCATATAAATGGAATCGTATGACTGGAGTCTTTCATTTAGTACAATGTTTTTAAGATTTATCCATGTTATAGCATGTATCAGTACTTCATTGCTTTTTTAAAAAATTTTTTTATTTTTTAAAGTAATTTTTTAAAATTGAAGAATAGTCAGTTTACAATGTTGTATTCAGTTTCTGGTGTGCAACATAATGTTTCAGTTACACGTAAACATACATATATTTGTTTTCATTTCTTTTTCATTAGAGATTACTATAAGATATTGAATATAGTTCCATTATAAACTTGTTATTTATCTATTTTATATATAGTAGTTAGTATCTGCAAATCTCAGAACTCCCAATTCACCCCTTCCCACCTGCTTCCCTCCCTGGTAACCGTAAGTTTGTTTTCTATGTTTGCAAGTCTGTTTCTGTTTTGTAAATAAGTTTGTGTCTTTTTTTTAGATTCCACATATAAATGATATCATACGGTATTTTTCTTTCTCTTTCTGGCTTACTTCACTTAGAATGAAGTCCATCCATGTTGCTGTAAATGGCATTATTTTATTCTTTTTATGGCTGAGTAGTAGTCCATTGTATTAATATACCACAGCTTCTTTATCCAGTCATCTGTTGATGGACATTTAGGTTGTTTCCTTGTCGTGGCTATTGTAAGTAGTGCTGCTATGAACATTGGGGTACATGTATCTTTTGAATTAGAGTTTTCTCCAGATATATGCCCAGGAGTGGGATTGCTGGATCATGTGGTAAGTCTATTTTTAATTTTCCACATACTGTTTCCCACAATGGCTGCACCAAACTGCATTCCCATCAACATTGTAGGAGGGTTCCCTTTTCTCCATACCCTCTCCAGTATTTATCATTTGTGAACTTTTTAATGATTGCCATTCTGACTGGTGTGAAGTGATACCTCATTGTAGTTTTGATTTGCATTTCTCTGATAATTAGCAATACTGAGCATTTTTTCATATGCCTATTGGCCACTTGTATGTCTTCATTGGAGAATTACTTGTTTAGGTCTTCTGCCCATTTTTGGATTGGGTTGTTTGTAGAGTTTTTTGTTATTAAGTTGTGTGAGCTATTTGTATATTCTGGAAATTAAGCCTTTGTTTGTTGCATCATTTGAAAATATTTTCTCCCATTCTGTAGGGTTTTTTTGGTTTTATTTATAGTTTCCTTTGCTGCACAAAAAGCTTGTAAGTTTAATTAGGTCACATTTGTTTATCTTTGCTTTTATTTCTGCTGCCTGGATAGACTGCCCTAAGTGTCAGAGAATATTTTTCCTATGTTTTCTTCTAAGAGGTTTATAGTATCATGTCTTTTCATTGCTTTTTATTGCCAAATAATATTCCACTCTGTGAATATACCATGTTTATTTAACCATTCATCGGCTAATGAACATTTGGGCTATTCCTACTAATTGGCTATTATGAGTAATGCTGCTATAAACATTTGTTTGCAAGTTTTCCTGTGGACATATGTTTTCATTTCTCTTGTGGGGATTTGCTGGGTCATAAGGTAGCTCTATGTTGAACATTTTGAGGAACTGGAAACTGTTTTCCAAAGTGGCTGCACCATTTTACATTCCCACCAAATGTGTGTAAGGGTTCAGATTTCTTCACATCCTCCAACCCTTGTCATTGTCTGTCTCTTTCACTATACTCATCCTACTGGATATTAAGTAGTGTCTCATTAGCATCTTTCCATATGCTTATTAGCCATTTATACATCTTCACAGAACCGTCTTTTCAGATCCTTTGCCAGTTAGTAGTTGGGTTATTTCATCTTTTGATTATTGAGTTATGAGAGTTGTTAAGATATTCTATGTACAGGTCCCTTATCAGACATATGATTTGGAAATATATTCAGTCATTTTTGGGATTGTCTTTTCGCTGTTTTGATGATTTCCTTTTCAGGACAAATTTTTTAATTTTGAGGAAGTCCAATTCATCTACTTTTTGTTTTGTTGCTTTAACCATTCCTAATCCAAGGTGACGAGAATATAATCCTATGTATTCTGTTCTTCTAAGAGGTTTATAGTTTTATTTTTAACACTTAGGTCTGTAATCTCTTTTGAGTTAATTTTTATGTATGGTGTTAGATAGGGGTCCAACTTCATTCTTTTGCATGAGGATATCTAGTTGTCCCAGCATCATCTGTTCAAAAAACTATTATTCGCCCCATTGAATTGATGTGACACTCTTGTCAAAAATCAGTGGACCATTAACACAGAGTTTTATTTCTGAACTCTTAGTGCTATTTCATTAATCTATATGTTTATCCTTATACCAGTACAATCTGTCTTGATTACTGTAGCTTTGTGGTAAGTTATGAAGTTGAGAAGTGTGAGTCCTCCAACTTTGTTCTTGTTCAAGATTGTTTTGCTATTCTGAGTCCCTTGCATTTTCAATAAGAATTTTTACAATCACCTTCCTGCAAAAAAAGCTGAGATTTTGATAAGAACTGCACTGAATCTGTAGATCAATTTAGGACCTATTACCATCTGATTGATGGACAATGGGATGTCTTTCCATTCATTTACTTCTTTAATTTCTTTCAACAATGTTTTGTAGTTTTCAGAGCATAAAATGTGTACTTTTTTTTGGTTAAATTTATTCCAAAGTATTTTATTCTTTTTGATGCTGTTTTAAATGAAATTGTTTCCTTAATTTTATTTTCAGATTGTTACAAGTGTACAGAAACACAGTTGATTTTTATATATCAGTCTTGTATCCTGCAAACTCCCTGAATTAATTTTTTGCATCTAATAGTTTTTTAGGGTGTTCTTTAGGACTTTTTGATATGTAAGATTTTCTCATGTGCAAGTAGAGACAGTTTTGCTGCTTCTTGCCTGATTGCCCTGGGTAGAATATCCAGCACAATGTTGAATAGGAATAATGAAGTGAGCATCTTGTCTCGTTCCTGATCTTAAGGGGAAAGCATTTAGTCTTTCACTATTATATGTGATGTTAAATGTGGGTTTTTCCTGGATGCCCTTTATTAGTTTGAAGAAATTCCCTTCTATTACTAGTTTGTTGAGTGTTTTGTTTTTTTAACACGAAAAGTGTTGGATTCTTTCAAATGCTTTTTCTGCATCTATTAAGTATGTGTGTTTTTAGTCTTTTTTTTTCTATTAATAAGTTGTATTGATTTTCAGATGTTGAAACTTTTCATTCCTAGGATAAATTATATTGCTTTTTATTTGTTTCTTTGGTCTTATACAACACTTTTTTTGTTTGTTTTGTTTGGTTATCTAAAATAGATGAACTGACTTGTCTGACATCAAGTCATTGGTAAAGTAATGATGGGATTAGATCTTACATAAGACCTGGGAAATTTCAAGTCTTCTTCCTATAGGTTCAGTTTATGAATATAAATCTTACTTGAGAATGAGTATCTTTTTGCATTGTAATTTGTTTACGTGTGGACAGTGTCTAATGACTTATTCCTGTGGGGTTAGAGAATGCTGGGATAGCTAGCAGCTACCACAGAGGAAGCCTGAGTCTCATGACCCTTAGTGAGATAGTACAGTGAATCCTATTTGGATGAATGTACTTTGGAAAGGAGCCTCCATGCTAAGAGTTTACCTGAATTTCTGAGTATCTAAATCATAGTAGGGGGAACAAGTTCTACAAGTTTTCTAAATTAACAGGGACCTATAAGGAAGAAGAGGCCTGAAGATAAGAACCAAGCCTAAGTGAGATAGATTTTGATTTCTGGGTGGAAAAAAAATAGGATCAAATTAAATTTGGACCCCCTATTTCAAATATGGTGGATGGCAGACATGAAAAGTGAAAAATGATTGAGTAATAATGAACACTTTCTTCATTAAAAAAAAATTTAAATTTTTTTAAAAATTGAAAGAAAAGAATGAACACTTTCCTAGATAGCTATTTCATTTCTTTACTCTCTTCAAACTTCCTATAGGTTTTCCCTTACACTCAATTCTCAGCTGGTCACAATGTTTTCTGTATCACTGAAAGACAAGCAGTCAAAAAGAACTTTCCTGCACTCCCACCATCATTTCTGTCTACCTATTTGTCAATGTTAATTCTTGTTATTGTGGATGAACTGTTTGTTCTCCTATCTTAAGCCTACTCTGACTTGGGCTGGACTCGATTCCCTCTACCTACTGAAGGACGTTGCCTCAGCATTTCTTCCCCTTCTCTTCTGCATCATAATTTTTCCGTGACTACTGGAATATTCCTGTCACTATATAAACTTGCTATATTTCTCCCAACGTAGAAACCAACCAACTGGAAAGAAGAGAGGAAAAGAAAGCTGCCAGATACCTTTCTTTACCCCACATTCTCCTTTAGCTGCCATCGAACTTCTCTGTTTCTCTTTATAACAGAACACCTTGAGTTATATACTTCCTGTTCTCATCACATTCTTTCTCGAATACATTCTACTAAGACTATTTGCCTTTACTTCGTCAATGAAAGTGCTCTTTTCAAAGTCATCAGTGACTTCCACATTGTTAAATCCAGTGATCATTCTCAGACTTTATCTTGACCTAGCAACAGAATTAAACACAATGGATTAATCCATTTTTCTGAGGTACCGTATCACCTGGCTTCCACAAGACTAAAGCTTTTGTCTTTTCTTCCAGCTTTCACTGGCCATTGCTTCTTAGTTTCTTTTGCTGTGTTTTCCCTATCGCCAGTCTTTTGATATTTGAGTCCCAGGGCTCCGTCCTGAACTTTTCTATCTACACTTGCTCTTTGAGTGATCCTTTTTAGTCTCATAGCTCTAAATATTATCTACATGCTGATAATTCCCACAGTTATGTATCTGGTCCAGACCCCTCCCTGAAACTCAGAACTGTTTTAGCCCTAATTGCCTGCTTGGCATTTTCACATCATTGGTTTCCCGCAGATTTGCTCTCTCTGCACTCTTCCCATTATCAGTGAGTAGCCATCCCATTTGTCTAGTTACTGAAGCCAAAAACCTTGAAGAAATCATTGACTTTCCTCCTTCTCCCTCTTTCATCCTTCATCACTTCATCAGCAAATCATGTCAGCTCTGCCTTCAAAATATATGTCCAATTCACATTAGTTAGACTGCCAGACACCTGGTCCAACCACCATCCCCTCTCTCGTGAATTACTTTAAGAGTTCCTAAGTAATCTCTACTTGTACCCGTGTACTTTCTCAGAAAGCAGCCAAACTTAGCACATCCAAAACCAAGCCTTCTGATTCCCACCCTCTGTACACACACAAACATTCTCTCACACCACGCACACACAGACACCGAACAACAACAACAAAGATCTGTTCCTCCTGCAGTCTTCTCCTTGCTCACCGAACGACGACTCCATCCTGGCCACAAAAGAATGGAGTCAACCTTCACTCTCGTCTTACAGAATCCACATCCAATCCCGGTTGGCTCCACCTTGAAAATACTTAAAATACAACTATTTTTCCCGTATGCGCCCTGCTACAACCCTAATCTAAGCCATTATTCTCCACTTGAGTTATTGGAATGGCCTCCTGGTTGGTTCTCTTGCTGTATTTGCCCACCATAGACTGTTCTTAGCACCACCATCAGAGTGGTCCTGCCAAAGTAAAATAAGGTCACATCACACCTCTGCTCAAAGTCGCCTTTGTCCGTTTCACTGAGGAACAGCCAGAGTTCTCACAGTGTCACGCAAGGCCCTGTAAATTCTGGCCCCAGTGACTTCTGAGGTGCTCTCTCCTCCTCCTCTGCTCGCTCGTTCTGCCGGGGCTCACTGACCTTGTACTTCAGTAGACATTCCAGGGACTCTTTTTGCTCCAGGGCTTTATCATTTGCTGTTTTTCTGCCTGGAGACACTTCTCCCTCAGATAATGTTTGGCTCACTTTATTACCTCCTTCAAGCCTTTATTCAAGGGTATCTTAATTAGAGGGTCTTACTGACCATCCTGCTTTAAAATGTGACCCTCCTGTCCACCCTCACACTTAGGTGCGCCCTACCTCCCTCCCCTGCTTTATTTTTCTTCACAGTACTTACGGCTGGATGACACTCTTTATGTTTTACTTAATGTTTATTTTCTTCCTCTCCCCACTAGATTATATACTTCATGAGGACAGGGATTTTTGTCTGGTTTTCTTCAATGCTCTATCCCCAGTTCTTAAGACTATGCCTGGCACACAATACGCTCTCAGTAAATATTTGTTAAAAAATACACAGATTTGAATTTTTAAAATTCCAAATGTTTCTACATGACTGGTAGTTTTTACCTAATGTTTTTGATCTTTAAAGGTCTTTAGACATCATTTTAATTTGTTTTTCATTCTTTAATTGCAACTGTGATTTGGGACAAATAATTTCATTTCTCTGGGATATAGCTTTCTGTAAGTAAGAGGGTTACAGTAGGTGACCTTCAGTCTCCCCTGAAGCTCTAACATTCTGTGAATTTAGTAATTGTGTTTTATGTTTTTAACCTCACAAGTTTTCAATTTTATTTGCTCTTCATGCTGAATTGTGGACTCTTGGTACATTTTACTTGTAGATGGTGAGGTGGCATCAGAAAAGTCCATCCTCCTCTACTCTGACTCCAACACTGATCTTGTTATCAGAATAGATGCAAGCTCAGTGGGTCACCGTGGAATAGCAGGGCAGAACAGGAGGATGTAGGAAAATATGGGCATATGTCCAGCAGGAGGGGCACAACCCCAGAAAGGCTCAGCTGTGCTTTCCGCAGAAGGGAACTCTATGAACTTACAGAATATGTATGTGAGAGAGGCCGTTCCAGGATGACGGTAGTAGCAGAGGATATTCATGTACTAGGTTCCGTGCAATAATGATCCAAAAGCTGATAACGTGATGTATTTTCCTGGGTAATCCAACCTAAAACACTCACTTCCTCTAATTGCTTTGGTTTAATGAACTCTGTGTCCTCTCTCTTGCGTTATTCAAGTATTACTTACCCTAACCTCTTTAGCCCTTTTTATCAGGGGCAGGAATACGATTGTCAACACCTGTATTGATTTCCCACTAGGTGCAAGGCTAGAAACTGCTGCTTTCCTATCTTCTAACCATGTAAGATATGATAGGTGGCAGTTATTCTCTCTGTTTACTTACTTGGATTCTGGTTTTGGTAGCAAAATATTTCCTTTATTTCCCTCTAAGTGTAGTAAGCATAATTTGCTTTTTGGCCCATCTTGGTCATTTTTCCATGCTTCTCAGGAAAGAAGATTTGGGAGATTGGAAATATTATAGAGGAAGGTGAAAGCAAATGTTCTCCTGGCTTGGTAGGCCCATTCTGCTGGGCGAAAGACTCTGAATATTTGACTTAGATTTTGAAAGCTCTCTTTAAGTTGGAAATGAATGGTCCATCTCTGGTCTTGTTCTCAGTATTAGTGACCGCTATTAGAGGCGTGTGCCAAGGAGGAGACGTCAAATCATTTCCTTTTGATTAAGACAGTTTGGTGGTGTGCTGCAGGCGTCATCGTCCCTTCCAGGTCCCAAGATGAGCTCACCCTTGGTAAATGTTATCACTCAGTTCTTCCCTTAGATTCTCTGCCCACCACAGAACATCTACAGCAATCATTAATGGATAAAACTATTAGACACTGTCATCATCTGAACCCGTTAATTCATCTTCCCATCACTAAAAGTGGGAGAGGCAGATGTTGCGCCTCCTGATGTGATGTAGTAGGAACCACATGGTGCCCTCTATGAAATATTTTTGCCCTCCCCCCCAAAACTGAAATTGAACATCATCAAGCCTTTAAATCTTTTTCATCTGGGTACTGAGAGAAATTTAAGTCCTACTGCTCTAAGGAATCCACCGTATATAGTAAATTAACGTCTTTCCAATTCACTTGAAACCAAGTCCCCCTAAAACCCAGTTCCCGGCTGAGTTTATGATTAACCTCTTTATCTAAAACTTTATTCCCTTTCTTGTCCCCTGGCCCCTCAGGATTGAGGAGTGTCAAAGAAAAGAGGGGATTGAAACCAAGCAGGATCCTGCAGGGTCCTCCCAGATTCAAAAGCCCCTCTGTGTCCCCTGTTTCTTGTTTGTAGAAAAAGGCTTTAGTTCCCTAGGCCTTCCCTGAGTTCCAACGAGCAGGCAGGCTCAGGCAGTTAATAATTAGGGAAGTAAGGGAATGCAGAAACAAAGGAAAAGCGGTCAAGAAGCAATAGTTTAGCAATAAAACAGAGTCCTAGTTTCTTTCCAAGGGATGTACATTATGATCTGACACACATTTTTGAGTTGTTCTGCAGGAGCCAAGTCCTCCCACCCAGGTGGAGGATGATGACTGAATGCTGAGCACAAGCATGTAGACCCCAGACTATTTGGAACCGGAAGGTTGATGATTAAGATTCCTGAAGCATCACCCCTTTACCTCACTGCCAGCAACCGATCAGAAGGAAGTCCATGAGCTGATCACACACCCTGCAACCTCCACCCCTAGTGTTGCCTTGAAAACCCTTCCCAGAAAGCCATCTTCAGGTCTTCTGAGCATGAGCCACCCCATACTTCTTGCCTGGTGACCTGCAAATAAACACTGTAATTTCCTTCATCACAACCCGGTGTCAGTAAATTGGCTTTGCTGCATGGCGAGTGAGCAGGCCCAGGTTGAGTTCAGTTCCACACTTAGAATGGTACTAGTTATGTCCCATCCTTGGAAGAAAGTAATCTCTCAAATTATTCTCCATGTTTTCTGGTTTAGATGAAAACAATATGTAAAGAGAAAAGCCATGAGGATTCCATTTACAGGAAATAAAGAGAGGGAAATAGTTATACCACAAGAAAAATCCAGAGAATGGGTCATTCTATAGGAAAACTGACCCAGTTTCTTCCACAAGCTTGAAGTTTAAAAATGGGGAGGTGGCTCTAGATTAAGACAGACTTATAGAGGCAACAACCCTCAAATATAGTGTGTGGACCTTGTTTGGATCCTGATGTGAAAAAAATAAACAGTCTGAAAAAGGTGTTTTTGGAGCAATCGGGAATTTGAATAGAGTCTAAGCTATTCATTTTGTTAGGTTTACCAATGGCATTATAATTATATAAGAACAAATCTACACAGAGATGGATACTGACGTACACAGGAATGAAATAGAATGTATGTTTGAAAAAAAATTTGTTTGAAATTTACTTTAAAATCAACAAAATGAATACAGGACAGAAATAGACTCATAGACAGAGAATACAGACTTGTGGTTGCCAGGGGGTGGGAAAAAAATAAAAAAATTAAAAAAAAATCAACAAAATGAGACAGGTAGATGGAAGTAAGTGTAGCAAAAGTTTGATAGTAGTGAATCTAAGTGATGGCATATTGGGGTTTCATTATGCTATTCATTCTATTTTTGTGTATGTTTAAATTTTCTTAAAGGCAATTTACATTAAAAAGCCTTGGGCCTGTAATAACCTTGTTAGCACTACAACTGTCCTTCCTTTCCCTGCCCCCCCTCCCCCAATAATAGGAGGTGTAGGGAGGAAAGTAGTGCCCCATAGTTGTGGGACTTCTGACATGACAGTTATTATCAAGTGGTGATTAGAACACAGAGGCTGCTGCATTTTGTGGCCTTTCCATAAGAAAGACTGGGCACCCAGTCTCCTGGTTTTATAATCTGGTGAATTCCCAGGTATAGAAAAGTTGAGAAGATCAGGGCTCAAAGACCATGAAAAAGGGTAGAAATTACGAAAAGAACAAAATGGTAATTTAGTAAAAGAAGCTTTGAAATCTTAGGATGAGAGTAAGAATATGTGGTTCAATTTAGGGATGGGAAAAGTGATATTTCCATCTTGCCTCTGAATAGAATCTTCTAGAGATTTAAACATTGTTTTTTGTTGTCAAAGTTCTTTCTTGCTCTGTCTTCAAAGGCCCTACTGCTATGGGATAGTTTGTGCAGAGGTTAAGGTCACGTCACAGGTTAAATTCTGGTTCTACCACAGATCAGCTGTGTGACCTTAAGCAAGTTACTCGAACTCCGTGCCTCAGTTTTATCATCTCCAAATTGGGGATGATAATAGTACTTACTTCATAGAGTTGTGAGAATTCAGTGAGATATTTCAGACATCCATTTTGACCTTTTGTAAGAGGAATAGTTTTCTATGTAACTAGGTTATGATGACATTTACATTTGATTTACACTTGGGTATTTTATTTTATTCATTGCGCCATCCTACCCTGAGCCTTCTTACCACCAAAACCAGGCTTTTTTTTTTTTAAGGTGGAGAATCATGGGAAGAGAGTTTGCCTAGTTGCCAAATGGATGGGTGTGTCATTTAAATTGCAAATTAGCACACCTTCATTGCTAAACCAGAGAGTGAGATAATGTTTACCTTTAAATTCTTCCTGGCTTTTCAAAACTGTGTAGGTATCCTCATCTGACAGGATTCACCTACCCTATTACATTGCCAAGTTTGAGTTTTGGTTCAGCTGGAGGAGGGACATGGTAGCACATGGTTTCCCCAGGTGGGCACTGTGTTTTCCCTAAGGAGTTCAAAGCAATTGCCATAGAGCTGTCCAACCCATCTTTTCCTGTCACTCATTGGGACCTTACATCCTACACATGAAACCTGGCTCTCATACAGCTCTGTCTTAGGGTTCAGCGTCAGGAGTCTTTTTCCACATCAGGTAACTCTGTGTTCTTACCTTACTGGTAACTTGGGTCAGGGATAGCAATGAGGGGAGACCAGAAACAGAGCTGGGATTGGGGGGGGGTACTACACAGACATAAGGCAAGGGACAGGTTGAGGCTGAGACTAATGATGGAGGATTAAGGGGAAAAACGAGTTTGAAGAAGAGCAGGATTGGAGCTTGGGCCAGTACAATAGGAAGCAGTAGTTTAGCTGGACATGGGTTTCTGAAAACTGTGGAGGTGTTTGTTCCTAGTCTAGTAGACTAACCATGTAAGTGGCTCATACTCTAGTGTCTGCACTAAGTAATAGTCTATAGTGAGTATAGTGGCTCACCTGGGAGACCCACTCGTGAAGGAATGTCGTCGGACACAGAAAAACAATGATAGCTGGAGACTTGGTTAATGCTCTGCTAAATATGTATTTTTCTATTACATTTTCTGAATCCCTTACCTACTCCTCCCTCTTCACCATTGGCAAAATGCAAATGTATAGATTAATAATCGTTAATGAAACTTAATTTGACTCCAGGAGTAACTTGCAATTAGATCCATACAACTATACACCTCGCCTATCAAGACAGCACAGGACAGGAAATTTGTTTAGGCTGTGTTATGTTCTATGTGACATACAGGAAATGGGCCGTGATACTCATTTCAAGATACATTGCTTTGATACTTGGTAACTGATGAGCCAGCTATCCCAGTTACCATCATGCCTCATGCTCCTGTGCTTGCCAGGAGTCCTTCATCAGCTGAGAAGCTGGGACTGTAAGCCTTGCCAGGCAAGATATATAGGGAGGTTTCCTGGGATTGGTTCCAAATTGGAACTGCTCCTACGTGAGTCTCATAGGATTGAGTCAGGCCTCTCCTTGGGACTCTAGGATGCTGAGTGCTGGCTAATGACATTGGGTCAGAAGAGTCCCTTAGGATTAACAGGCCTATTGTTTGCCTGAAATATCCTTCCAATCCTCAGTCTTAAAAGTTTGCTCACCCTTAAGGCAAAGTGTTAGTTACCACCACCTGCTCTATGAAAACTTACCTGATTTCTCTTAATCAGAAGCAACTATTCCTCCTGCCTAACCATAGTATACTACTTGTAATTCTATGTACTACATATTTTTTCTGACTTACATGGTAATTGTTTATATATGTTAAAAGATAATTTTCAGAAAAAGGTAAAAATCTCTCATACAGGTATTAAAATGAACATATGTTAAAGACTTAAACCCATAAGGAAAATAAGCAGATGTTGTAACTGGTTCCAAGGAAAAGTAAAAGAAAAAATACTCATGGATAAAGGAATGTTGTGAAAGTTCAAATGGAGACAAAACTGACTTTTTTTCATAGTTATTTATAATTTCTGAATTGTAAATTAGATCAACTACAGGCTAAAATCAGATAACCTGGGAGGGAGTCCTCTAGACAATAATTTTCCACTGAAGCATAAAATTTTTTCTATAGCCTCCTTTGTTTTGATCAAAAATGGTCTCAAAGAAAGACTATTCTGAATCGCAACCTAAGGCTGGTCTGATTACTGGGTCTGATTATACACGTGCATGAAGAGTGTTAATTTATGATACAGGTCTTCTCAAGTTCACTTTGCGGGAAGTTTTCATAAGGAATTTCAGATTTGACTTTTAAATACTTGTTAATTAACCAGACTGTGTAGTCATTCATAGTTCATCTATGATTTTCAACCTGATGGGATTTTTAATGTTGAGGTTTGTGTGTGTGTGTGTCTTAAATCTCATTCTTTGCAATAAATAGAGGAGAACTTTATAATATTTGAAGGATAAAGTGATAAAGCAACACAAAGATTTTGAAAGAAACTAATGAATTTTCTGTTTTTTGTTTTTTCCCTAGGGGTGCCCCAGCATGCTCTCCTCCCTCTGGCTGAAGCTCTGTCATTGTAAACTGGGAAGAACCTGTCCACACCTATTAGAAGGAATGGGGAAAAAAGTTTAGAAACAGTGCTCAGTCAGTAGAAATTACTTAAGCACATTTTAGCATAAGGTGAACATTTATTTCGACGATATTTATTTCTGAAGAAGGAAGGGCTTGGGCCTGAAAATAAGCAGTTCTCTGAAGTACTAGGATTAGGGCTCTTTCTCCCGGGAATTTCAGTCTCGGACTTGATTCCTGCCTCTTGAAGCCTGTTCTTTACATAGTTTACAAGGAATGCCAGCAGTGTGCTAGGAGCTATGGGTCTGAGGCCAGTGCTAAAGCGTTTTGTGGAGAAATTCTAGGGGGAAGGTATTGCTGGGTCAAAGGAGATGTTAAGAGTTTTTCCAGATCCGGTGCCTGCCTTTGCCGCCAAGGACATCTGAGGGTAGCAAGAGTAACTTCAGTCTTTATTTAGTGGGACTGGTTTGTTTTTTCAGAACTTTAATCTTATTAGTAAACTTTTCCCTACAAGACCGTCCAATTCTTGCCTATGAAAAGCATCAATAGTTCTTTGAAGTCACATGCTTCTGACTTCTAGACCCAATTTCCAATTTTCCTCTGTCCAACCTGTTCTCCCTGTTTCATTCCTCTTGCTTCACAATGGTGCAATAAAACTGTATTCCCAATTGTAGATATAAGAGAGCAGCAGTGTAAGGCAGGGAAGCATTTCCATAGTCACCCCAGGGGCCACTGAGCAGGACTCTGATCTGCGTATGGAGTGGCCTTGGGGAGAGCTGGTATCTTATCTTTCCATCATCATCACTATGTGATTCAGAACATGACTGTTCTCTTCCATAAGCTTAAATTTTCTTGTCTTAGGAATGGAAAGAAGTATTACCTTGCAGCCATTAAGTGGTACAGAGGAAGGTGTTAAATAAAAGCAGTTGGAATAATTTGGAATCTAAGGAATAATGCTGAAATCTGTACTGGTGAAGGCAAATTAGGTATTAACTTGAATTCACATGTCCAGCTGACCTAGTACCACAGTTTGTTTAACTATTCACCTACTGAGGGACATTTTGGTTGTTTCCAGGTTTTTGCTATTATAGATAAGGCCACCATGGACAACTGTATACGGCTTTATATGGATAGAAATTTTCATTTATTTGGGATAAATGCCCAGGAATGCAACTAATGGGTTGTATAGTGAGTGTGTGTTTAGTTTTTTTAAGAAAATGACAGCATGTAGTTGGATCATGTTTTCAATCCTCTGCCAGGTGAGTGGTAGAAATCCAGGTTTCCTACTTGTCCGCAGTCAATATCCCTGCAGGTGGTGGAGAAGGCACCTCATTCCTGCTTGGATAGTGGGAGTTCTGGCTCCTGCTGGACCTCCACTGACACCACCCCGATGGGAGTGGGAGGAGGCCTCCCATTGCTCCCCGTGCGACCTCCACTGACCCCCGGGTGGTGGAGGTGGGAGGCTCATCACCACTGGAAGGTGGTGGAAGTCCTGGCTTCTCACGGGAGTTCTCTGACACCACCCTGATGGTGGGGCTAGGGGGCACCTCATTACAGCCAGGAGAAAATGGAAGTTGAGGCTCCCCACTCTGTCTTTGCTGCCAGAATTGGGGTGGGGCTGCAGTGTTTTCTGTGGTGTTTGGTTGGAGTAGGCCGCCCCTTTCTTGATCCTTTAGCTAGATGGCCAGCTTTCTTGGTGCTTTCCCCTTTTCCTTTCTGTCTGTGCCATTGGTGCTTCTGGATTGCTGGCTTCTCCAGCACCCAGTCCAGGATGAATGAAGCAAAAAGCAAACCCAGACAAATAACTACTATGTGTTTCCTTGGATCTCGATGCTCCTAGCTAATCTTTCTTCTCTCCACTTTCAGAGTTTTCTTGTGTTCTTGTATATACAACCCCCAGAGTTTTTAGCACTTAGCAAGAAGGGTAGGGAGAACTGAGGCTCTTTGATCTTGGCCCAGAATCAGAAGTCTGACAAGGCCTTTTATTCTTTCTCCTTTTGGGGGGGAGGGGCGTAATAGGGCTTTTTATTTATTTATTTGTTATTTAATGGAGATACCAAGGATTGAACCCAGGACCTCATCCATGCTAAGCATGTGCTCTACCACTGAACTATATCCTTCCCCCGACAAGGCCTTTTAAATGGCCATTTCTCCTCTAAGAACATAAATCCGATCATGTCTCAGCCTTTCTTGAAAAATTCCTTTTCGTAACACCCAACTGTCCAAAGGACAAAATCCCAACCCCTTAACCTTGACTTTTACGCCTCCTTACCACGAGTAACAACAGCCACATCTGCAGCTCCTCACTGGAGTGTATACTCTTCAGCTACACAGAATTTTTTGCACCATTTCTTAAATACACCATGCTTTGTCATGCTTCGCTTACCTGTCTCCTCCTCTCTACTTGGCATGTGCCTAGCTATACTTCACATCTGCTCCTTGTAGTACCTACTGCGAAGACTTTCAAGACTCTTGCAGAGTTCTTTGATCCTTCCTCGGGGCCACCATAGCAGTATGAACCTCTCCCTATAAGCTGTGTCTGGCTGGAGTGACTCTCTTCTACTAGGGCTCTCTGAGGTGGAATTACGTCTCTTTACATCTCTGTCCCATTCAGCTGTGCCTTCTGTAAGATCAGGGGCTGTGCCTGTCTTCGTCATCAATGTATCCTCAGTGTCTAGCACTGTGCCTGGCGCCTAGGTGGCACTCAACAAATGTTGGTTAAATGAATAAATGAATGAACCGTTACTTTTAGATACTAGAGCAACCAGAAATTGTCCTCAGACTACCTGAGACTGCCTCCCTTTTATCATTACTACATGTTCCTTTTTATTTTTCCCCCGGAACAAGCTGACTTTGGGAGACCATAATAATCGAACCACGTCCCCAGTCTGCTTCACCCTTCCTGAGGACTGCCTCTTTCAGGTTGTCTTTATGTGTATCTTTATATAAACCAGGGGCGACACTTGTTGCGATGTCTAGAAGGGCCTACACAGATAACTGGCTACCCAAAAAGTCCCATGAATGGTCAGTGAAACTTGCTGGCAGTAGAACTGGTATTTGATGGGCAAAAAGGCCCTTACCTGCCAGCTCCTGTTTTATGAGTGTCTGATACCTCAGCCATAGTAAGCATTTTTGACAAATTATAGGGCTCCCCACCATAAGAACTAAGGATCTTTTCCTTTAGTGTCTGACTCAATAGCTCATCCCTTCCCTGCTTATTTCCTTCAGATACTGCTGTCCACACCCTGCAGGGCTTGAGGAGGTGGTGCGTGAGGGGAGCCAGATAACAGGAGGGTGAGTCCGGTCTGGAGAGCTTGTGTATGTGAGTGAAAGAAAGATCCCTCTTTGCCGGTCCCCCGAGCAGCAGGAAGCAAGACTGTCAGCTCGCCCACAGGAGCAAGCAAAGAATATAGGTAGGGGTGTCCCTGCGGCCATCCGGGCCCCTGAACAGGATATATGGCTGAACGCACAGGAGGTAACCAGGACAAGGCAAAGACTGTCTCGGCGCTGGCCCTGCTCCCAGCCGCTGGTTGGCACGGCATGAATAATAGCCGTACCACCACTAGGGCATATTCTTAATGCCTCTCTGAGAGTTCCAGTCCCAGACAAGGATGGTCCCCGAGGGGCACAAACATGTCTTCTCCAGAGGGGGACGCAAGAAGAGTGGTAATGAGTCTTATTCCTTGGCTTCTCTCTGTCTGAAATGGAAAGATAGATGCTCCACACTACTGAAGTCTGGATAGCACCTCTGCAGCCCCAGAGATGGGCTCTGTTCCCTCGGTTATGTCCACAACCTCTTCCCGGGCTCCCGTGGAGCATCAAGTAACTTCAGCTGCTTCTGTGGCTCATTTGTTTTCTAGCTTTATCCTTCCCTCTAGGCCTTTGGAAACAAGTAGCTGTCTTCCTGGTAATATCAGCTCATTGTTCCAGTTTATTTTCCACCCTTAATCTGCCTTCTTTCAGGTCGAGTATCTTTTGGGTGTTACTGACCCCAAAGCTGTCCATCATACATTCTGGGACAGCAGGTGTCTGCTGGGACTGTCCCAAGCAAACCAGGATGTGTGGTCACCCTTCCCGGATGGTTAATGCCCACTGCTGCCTATCAGATTGGAGTGAATGTGCATCTAGGCACAGCATATGGTGTGAGTAAAGACAGGGCTCGCCGCTGTCAGCTGTGCTCTTCCTCTGGCCTTTCAGCTCTCCATTCCTTACACACTCTAGCCAGGCTCCTTCCTCCTCTCCTCTCTCTCCTTTCCTTTCTGTTCCTTTCCCTGCTGCCCTCTGCTTGTTGCTGTCTTCATTTCTGCTATTGGACTCCTGCCCCCCTTGACTGCCTGGCATTAACGGAGGGTTTTACAATTCTGTTTACCTCTTTTTGCTTGATTCCGGGGCTGGCAGCGACCAAGTTCACTCTCCTGGGTCCGAAGCTGTTTGGTGTAGTTGTTGCTGCACTTCTCTGACCTTGAACTTCAGGCCTAGGCACTCCTAGGATTGAGGGGCAGGGTGGGGTTAGGGCTGAAACCTATTTTTACAGACACATTCCTAGTTTATCTTCTATTAACGATTTTATTCTCCAGGCAAACGCTTCCCTCTCCACCCCTATATAAGTCACCCTTGGGTTCATATTCAAAGATCTTACAATAACTGCTTTTTACAGGTGGAAACATATCCTAGAAATCTCCAGGCTAGAGGCCTGAAGGGCACTTTTAGGAGCACGGAATTCTGTGCCGCAGATTGGCCCTTCACTGCTGCTTGGCGGCTTCCTTCCAGTAGGGAGAGCGCTTTAGCTGTAGGGCTGTCTCGGCGAGGGTGGAATGGGGGCGCAGTCTCTCTGTGAGTCCAGAGTGGTAGGTAGGGTCCCGTTTGGCTCAATGCAGAGTCCGGAGTCTGAGTGGGACAGAAAGTCCCTGTTGGTTGCCTAGGAAGTTACATTTGGGGCCAACATTGTATCTCCCTGAAACACCTGCGCTCCGAGGGGGCGCCTGTACTCAGACCAGTATCTTGTGGAGGACCACTGGGGGTCAGTCCTCGCCCTCCTGCGTGCCTCAGTTTCCTAGGCTGTGCCAGGGCCACTGCTAATCAGGAGAGGAGGGCGCTGCACGAGCAGCTGTGGGCAGACGGAAGGTCACACAGATTACGTCTGGGATCGCGGCTTTCGGTTCCCCGGAGGGAAGTGACCCGGAAAGTGCAGGCCCGAAGATGGAGCCTCCAGAAACTCGGAGGGCTGTGGGTCCCTAGCCCAGAAGCAAAGCGCGAGAAAACTCCCGTGCTAGCAGGCGGCGGCGGAGGATGGGCAGTCAGTCAGTTTGCGCCGGAGGGCGGTCAGGTGCAAGGGGGCGGGGGCTAAAGGCCACGGGTTGCGGGGTCAGGGCGGGCCGGCGGCGGGGCATTTAAACCCCTCTGGCTGCCAGCTCCGGACGCGTGCCCAGCCCTGCACCCTCCTTCGTCCGCCTCCTCTGCTTTGCCTCGGGTACCGGCTGGGCAAGATGAGGTCTTCCTTGGCTCCCGGCGTCTGGTTCCTCCGTGCCTTCTCCAGGGACAGCTGGTGAGTAGGGCGGCAGCGGTGGGCGCGCGGCCCAGGAGCAGCTCCCCGCCGGCCCTAAGCGCCCGGGGCCAAAGCAGCCTCCTTCGGGAGACCCGACGGGAACGGCCGGGAGTCCCAGGGCGCTTCGGGAACTCTGGCAGGATCCGGCCGGTCTCCTTCAGCGGCGCCGGCCAGGGAGATGGATGGCACGCACTCCCTAGCTGACTCAAGTCCCCCTAGACCTCGCTTTCCCCGGGACGCTGTCCCTTTGCGTCCTCATCTACGCACACGCTCTGGGGCAGACCTTCAGAGCGCCTCACTTTCCTATCACTGAGCACCGGGGGTAGGGGGCGGACTTGCAGGCTAGGAACGGAAGCCAGGGTGTGGTGGAGTTGCTGAAAAAGTGATCACTGGTCATTGGAGATGTTGAGTGTCCCTTTTGGTCCTTTTAGCCCTTGGATAACACCAAGACCAGAACCCAGTGGTCCTGGGAAATTGCACTGAGGGATTCCCGGCCCTGAGAGAGACACCAGGGGAGGGCATACCTCTCAGACCAGAGCGGCAGCTGCTCCTCAGCCGGGTGGTCACCCCAACAGTTGGCCTGAGGCTTCCAGAATAGTTCTCCTGACCGAGGAGGCCTGAGGAGGCCATGGACATGTTGGGGTGTGGGGCGCAGTGGAGAACTTTCAGCCCCATCAGAGGCAGTTTGCTTGGTCTGCACAGTGTTTTTTGTTTTGTTATTTGTTTTGTTTAATTTTATGTTAGTTGCCATCATTTACAAATTGTGAAACTTGTCATGGATAGCCAGATTCCTGGCTTCTCTTGCAAAACAGACGATGTAGCAATATCAGGCCTAAATTCCCAAATTATATCAGTAGGAGATGAGGAGTCCACTTTAGCTGGGGTACGAGCTCTCAATATGACCACTTGTTCCAGTTTTAAAACAAAAGATCCTACATTCCCAGCTTCCTCAGTCCTGGGCAAATCAGAATGGTCACCAGAGGCACTTTCTAACTGGTGACAGCCCTCACTGGGGACAGTCCTCATCACTTCCAGCCTTCCTCACTCACTTAAATTACTTATTTGGTCCTTTTTGAGTTTAGGACTGATAAAAGATATTTTTCAGGAAAAGATAAGATCATGACTCTCACAATGATGTAAAGATGAACATGTGTTAAAAAGATTTTATTTCACTCATAAATGAGGGAGCCAGGAGATGTTATAATTGGCACAAAAGAAAATCCAGGGTGGGGAGAAGGGAGAGTTACTCTTTAATGGGTGCAGAGTTTCAGTTTGGGAGGATGAAAAGTTTCTGGAGATGGATGGGGGTGATGGCTGCACAACAATGTGAAGGCACTTAATGCCACGGAACTGTACACTTTAAAATGATTAAATCGTAAATTTTATGTTACATACTGTTTTAACACAATTTTAAAAACAGAGACTACGAAGAACATGCCCATTTATAAGTCAGGAATATTGAGGCAAAACTGGTTGGAAGGAAAGACTATTGAAACTCTATCATTTCATAGATATATTTTGTATGACTTATCAGTTACTTACTCTTTCAAGCAATTCCAGGTCAGTGGAAGGTGAGATTCAGATAATTTGGAAGGGTGTCCTCTAGGCAATGCATAGTTTTCCAGAGAAACACAACTTTTTTTTCTACAGTCTGCCCTTCTGTGATCAAAAATAGTCTCAAAGGAAGATTATTCTTGATCACAAAATAAGGGGTCAGGTAGGGAGGAAAAGGTATTTACAAATGTTTCATTTCAGTTTGCAGAGTCTTCTTAATTGTTATGGGTTACAGGTATCTTAAGAAGAAAGAGAAAGGGCTTCCTTATGTATTCAGAAAATTGAATACTATAACATCAAGAGTATTCCAAACGTAAATGACAACTGGTTCATTGCATCATATGTGAATAATTCTTATTCTGCTGAATCTTGGGTTAGCAACCTCATAAACCTGTCAGCTTCTTTACTGAAGAGTCCTGGAAATCCTGACTCAGTCCACTGATATGTTTTTAAAGATGTCAGAGTGCTGTCATCAGAAATCTGTACCCAGGGGTGAGTACCTGGTACAGGGCTTTTCTGAGACAGTTCTAAAAACGTGTGGATTAACTTATTACTGATAATTTTCAAAAGCAAATGACCTGATGAGAATTCATGACAAGAATAATGCAGCTAACAAGGAAATTAGTTTTTCCAGAGGAATGTAAAAAAAACAAAATAAAGCCAATCCCCCCCCCAAAATTAGACAATGTCTAAAAACCCACTAAAGCTAATTTCAAAGAATATGGTGAGCATTACATCTGATTTATAAAAATGAATGAAGATAATTTTTATAGTGGAAAAAATCTTGAGATATATAAAAACTCTGAGACATAATTTATATAATATACCAAGGAGATACCAAGAATGTCAACTTAAGAGATTTAGTAAGTCTGGAGTAAGTCCTAAACATCTGTGGGAAAATCAGATATCCATCCTCAGTTGAAAACCACTGACCTGGAAGATGCTAAACTCAAACTGAAGAAGCAAGGTTGCAGCCCAAGTAACATTTAGAGTCATAACAGAAATCATGACTGGTAACTGTACTGTGATCATCAGGCACAGCACTGCCAGGGTGCTGATCCACAGAAACAGATCATGGACCAAAAGGGCACTGAGGAATCTGTAGGAGTTTCTCATAGAGCAAACAATTTCTGAGATGCTTAAATAAATAATAACATTTTATTTCTGTTTTCCCTTAATAAACAAAACTGCATCTCATTACGATATGTACAAAATTGTACCTCTCTGCCACTCTTGTCCCTATTATAGAGTCTCATTCATATATATTAATTATATCCTTTAACCAAAGTAACTTATATTTCAGAGAAAATGGGGGGCAGAGAGAGTGCATCATTATAGATAGCCTGTCCCACACCAGCATTTTAGAAGAGCTCAGGAACACACACAACTTTTTATAGCCACACACGTCATTTACACACTTCTTCAAATGTGAGTACAACTACTGTGTTTCCCAACATCTCCCAGGTTTAAGACGGATATGGATAGGGGGTGGGGTATGGCTCAGTGGTAGAGCTGGTGCTTAGCACACAAGGTCCTGGGTTCAATCCCTAGTACCTCCATTAAAAAAAAAAAAAAAAAAGACAGCTATGGATTGAAATCCTTTCACCACTGTATGCCTTGTGTAGTTAACTTCTTTGAGCCTCAGTTTCTTCACTGGTGAAAGTCAGGTGGGTTCTTGAAGGTAAACTCAATACGTAAACATTCTTGACCTCCCATGGCTGATGGAGGGCACTTGGTAAGTGTTCTTCCTCTTCTGTCCTGATGTGTGTAGGTTTGGACTTCTAACAAACACTAAAGCCTCACTGTGGTTCCTGCTGTGAGCACATTATCATGTTGTACTCTGAGGCCTACAGAGATGATTAAAACATGGTCCTACTTTCTTGGAACTAAGGAGCAAGCTGCAGAGAGGGTGTGTACTCTCATTTTCAAAACTTGCTGCTTCCACACGTTCCAAGGAGGGCATTTCAGCAGAAGTGAAGAAAGCAGACCTTCCTGGATTAGGACACTGGAGGGTGGATTGGCCCTTTGGATTCCTCCCCTGTGCAGTGAGGATGCTGTTACCACCTGCCTCATTAGGCGGCTGTGAGGATTGAAGATTGTTGGGAGGTTGAGCACTCAGGTCAGTGCCAGGCTTGTATTAAGTACTGACTCAACATCAATTATTGACTATTATTCTACTCGCTTTTCATTCCTACTGTGCCAGGCATTGTGTTTGTGGTTCACTGCCAGGTCATTGTTTGTTTCCCCACCAAATTCCCCATCATATGGACATAATGAAGCAGAGAAGTTCTGTAGCTTGTCCAGCAACACGTAACTAGTAAATGACTGAGCTGAACTTGAATCCAGGTGACTTGGACTCCCAAGTCCATGGTCTTCCCCACTGTCCCTCTGGTTAGAGGAGGGAGGAAAGATCACATAGTCATCTGGCCTTAGCCATATCACTTAATCTCTCTAGGGTCCAGGTCCTTTAAAATGGGAGTAATAGTGTACCTCTGTCACAGGGTTTGGTGAAATGCTATGAGAAGGTATTTAAAGCACTTATCCCCGTGCCTAGCGTGCAGTTAGTACTTGGTAATTGCTTGGTGCTTGTGAGTTTCAGTGGAGGGAGGGATTCACTTTTATTAGGAGGAAAAGTCAGCAATTGACATGGTGGATCTAGAGGTATTCTGAGCAGAAGCAGTGGAGAAAGCAAAGGCATGGAAGTGAAGACATATCCTGTCCCTTCAGGACTGGGTCATGTGTAGCTGTGCTGGCTGGGGTGCGGGGTCTGAAGGAGCAGCCACTGGAGGTGAGGCTGAGAGGAGGCGGCCCCAGGTGTGCCTTCCTCCTCCTGTTAGACCCTCTGTCAGGATGGGGTGGGCAGCTTGCTCACAGCCTCTCAGGGTCCTCCCCGGCCCTGGGCCTGGCCAGCGCCCTGCCTCTGTGCCAGCGTGTGTGTTGGGATTTCTGGGGGCGGATGGCACCATGGGCATCTTGCCAGAGAGGTGACTGTGGCTGGCGCTTATGGGGTTGGGCCCATTTCCTGGGGCCTGTCAAGGGGAACAGTTCAGGACTTGGAGAAAAGAGGCCTGTGGGAGGAGGGCCAGGTGATGCAGCAGCTGGATGAGCAGGAATGGGAGGCGGGGGGCATTGGGCAAGCACGAACACAGGAGCTGTCAACTCTCACGTTACTTAGTCGTCTCCCACACCCTGATCGTCGCACGTGAGCCAGAAAGACCAAGGCTGGCTGGTGGCGGCATCTGGGACGAATGGCTCACCCTCCGGAGTTTGCTGGGGTCTCACTGCCAGAGCCCTCATATCTCATTTCATTCATCATTAGGGTAATCTCAGGGGATGAGAGTTTACTATCTTATTTAAAGGGAGATCAAAGTGACGCTGAGGGGTGAAGTGTTACCTCAGTTAATCCTTATGGCAGTCTCGTGTGACAGGAGTTTACTGCCTCATTTAAAAGAAGATCAGCTGAGGATGAGGTGAGAGGCCTTGCCCTAAATCACAGTAACAGAACCAGAAGTTAGGACTCAGCCTCTTTTGGTCTAAGTCTAACGTTCTTTTCCCTCTTCTGCTGTGGCCTCAGATCCGGGGCCCTGGATGCTCCCAAAGCAGCTTCCTCTTGTCTTACTTTCCTGGTAACTGCCAAGTGGTGCCTGGTAAGGGCAGCAGAAAGGGCTCCTTTAAAAAGAGCTGTGATGTTGGGAGGCTGCCCTGTAAAGGAATGAGAGATCCTGGAGGAGGACCTGGAGGGCTGAACCATCCTCCCTGGCTCTACCCTCTTCCTTTCCTCAGGTTCCTCATTGTGGGGGCTGATCCCCGAAGAGCACGTGACCTTATGGCACTCCCCTCCCCCATTCATGCATGATTGCTGTCTTCTCCGCCAGCTGTCCTCTACTTCCTCTTCCTCCCCGCTGTTTCCTCTTTCCCTCCTTACAGAGCAGACTGATGTGCACTTCCCTGGTTGGGGTGGGGCGGTCAGCCTGCGATGCCACCGACTGGTCTAGGAGGCAGCAAGGGTTTGGGAATGGTCTCTGTGGTTGGCCAAGGCCTTACTCTTCCAGTCAAGCTGTACCACCTGAGTGCCGAGACCGGAGATGAGCTGTCCCAGAGTAACACCAGAATTGAGGACAGACCTCAGGGGCAGAGTCCGTGAAGCCCATGACTCCCGCATCTGATTGTCCCTGAGTTAGTGTGCGGGGTAAAGGTAGGGCGGGTGGCATTACTGCTCTAGCTCTGGCCTCTGGCTCATGCCTCCTCCCCTGGATCCTTGCTGCAGGGAGAAGGAGCAGATGAGGGGGAGGAGCCGTGGGGCTGGGCCTCCAGAGACTCTGAGAGGAGGGTCATCCTCTTACCTCCCTGGGCAGGACCACAGCTCTGCCAGCACCAACACATTTCCATCTCTGCCGTTTGCACAGCCTATCTTCAGAAGAGACACCAGCTTAATACCCTTGACCATTTCTTCCAAACCCTCCCAGCTGTCACACTCTTCCAGAGTTTTCCCAGGTGCCCACACAAAACCTCATGCTCGAGCTAAAAGCCATGCCTTTTCATTCTGTCCAAGCACTCAGTGTTCCCCTACTTAGATTCCTCCTCAAGGCAAAACAATCTAGCCTATATTTTCCTGTCTCCTACAAAAGATCATTATCTTACTTACTCATTCATTCTATAAAGTCCTGGGCTCCTTGTGGTGACTAGCCAATGGCTCTGTTCTCTGGGAAGCATCTTGGAGCCAAATCCTGAATCAACTTGATCTCTCTGAGCAAGCGCCCAGTCCCAGCTAGAGGAAGAGTAACAAGTAGAGGACTCCTTGGATGGGCTTTCTGCCCCAAGATGGTTCCTCTGTCCTCACAGGCCCTCCCAGACATGGCCTGTCCCTGTCCCATCTGGTAAGCAGAAGGCCTGGCTCAGGGCTCTGCCCCATGCTGTCTGTTCCAGGCTGGCCTTCCTCTACCAGTGGCAGTGGACGACTTGGCAGGTGGGGAGGTGGGCCTGGCTCTTATTGTTCCTAGCCTTTTCTCCTTTTCATATCTGCTGAGTCCCAGAACAGTCCCAGGATGGGCCACCGAATTCATTTCCTTAGGGCAAGTGCCAAGGTCATCTGCAGCCACAGCCAGCCCAGCCTGTCACCATGCCAACCAGAGCAGCCCTAGCCGTTGAGGGCTGGGCTGAGGCCAGGAGTAGTGGCATTGGTCAGTGAGGGAGTTTAGGTCCCCACTGGCCTGACGTGGGGATAGGGGCCGTCAGCAATGTGGTTGGAGCAAGGAAGAGGCTTCAGGGACTAGGGGCTGAGTGGGTAGATGCTGGAGAAAAGGGGCCTCTCCCCACCGTCTCCTAAGGTCAGCGTCTTTCTGCAGGGCTGTTTCTTATTTTCAGTTGTGCTGGTATTGGTGGTGGTAGGTCCTTCGGGGTGTTTGCTTTTCATCTGTTGCTGCTTTAGCGGACACTGTTCTTTGTCCCTCCCCGGAAGCATTTCTAGTGCAAAGTCTTAACAGGGTCCATAAAGCCATTATCATACTACTTTGAAAAAATAAGTTGGACTGTCAGCTAATAGTTAAGAGATAGCTAGTCCACCTATCTGACTTGGTTACTCAGTAACTAGTGCTGGGTAAGGGGAGGTGGGACTGTAAGAAGTGCCACTTCTTGCTAACAAAGACTTCGAGGGCCACGGGGCAGGCAGCCCCACCTGGGACAGTCTGTGGGCCTCACCAGGCACGTTCCTGGGTCCCTGGCCTGCCTGCCCAGCCTGGCCCAGACTAGGCTTCCATGCGCCCCTCACAGCCACCCTGGGGCTGGCGAGACAGAGCCCAGCCGTGTGTATTCTTCCCCCTGCACACTTTCTGGGCCTCTTGATTCTGTAAGAAGCGCTCATGAGAAAAGAAGTGAAACCCACGGGTTCTCCATGACGTCAAGTCTCTTTCCTGTGAGTTACTGTTAGCTTGTCAGCCTTGGCCTCAGCCCAGCCCTTAACCTGCCCGATGTCTCCAGTCCCCCTCTGAACAATGGCACCTTAGGCTTTTTCTCAGAAGAGCTGCCAAAGTGGAATGGAAAGAGGGCTGGACCAAGGGGAGGCCTGGCTCCATGTCCGCTCTGCCCAGCTAGCTGCACGGTCAGGGTTCGTCTGCCGTCATGCTGGAGCCCAGGCCGCAGCCCAGAGGAAGCCCGTGCCAGGCCAGTGTCACACAGCATGTGTGAGGACCTCTTCCCCCCGACCCAGGCCCTGCTCCAGGAGTCATGACTCTCCTGCTATCTTGGGTCTCTACTGGGGTTGAAGTCAGAGCTGGGAGAAAGATCAGGCCAGGCCCCTGGGTAGGGCTGGAATCTCGCAGGTCTGCATGTCTGGGACCTCTGCTGAGCCTCCCAGTTTACTCCCAAGGGAGCGTTTGGGCAGGCCCACAGGCCAGGCGAGGGCTCTGGTAGCTTTGGGGTGTCTTTGTGTTTCAAGCCCAGGTCTGCATACTGCGAAGGAGGAGGAGGGGCCCGTGCTGGCCTCCAAGTCCCTACCTTAGAGACAGTCCGGGGCCTGGAACCCCCGCCACCTGGAGGAGTTTGGTGCCAACCCCCACTCTATTCACCTCCCATAGCAGAGCTGTATGGGCTGCCTCAGCCCCCTCTGGCTTCCCTTCCTCAGAGTCTGAAGTAACAGTAGCTGTCATTTTTAAGCGCCTGTAGGGGGTCAGGGACATATAAGAGCTGTCCTGTGCATCAGCTCACTAACCTGTCGATAGCCCAGTGAGAAAGGTGATAAACCCTCCACTTTTCAGATGACAAATAGGTTTAAGGAATGAAATCAGGTTCCACCTTATTCCTAAGTCCTTGCTCTTTTCCCTTACAGACACCAGCTCCCTGAAATGCACCACAGAGCGTCCCCCAGTAGCCATGTGCCTGGGGAGTGGCTGGCAGGATGGATAAGGCAGAGGGAACTGGTCCTGCCTTCTGCTGGGGGCTTGCCAAACTAATCAGCAGGGCAGAGCCCTGGGTCTTTACCTGGCTTAGCCTGGGTCGCATCTAGAACTCTCTGACCTAGCAAATCCCACCCCTTTTCATTGACTTCCCATCACCCTCAAGGGACAGTCTAAACTCCACAGCTTGGCACCCAAGGCACTCCGTGACCTGCCCCTCCCTCCTTCCCAGCTACCTCTCCTTGCATGCTTGGCTCCGTCCCACCTTCCAGATATCCTGAGCTACACACAGTTCTCCAAACAGGCAGTGTTATTCATGCCTCCACGCTTTCGTGCGCAGACTTCCCGCTCCCTGGCACCGGCTCCTGCCTCAGCCCCGGCAGGCCTGGCTACTTCCTGCTTCTTTGTGAAGATTCTGCTGAAGCCTCACCCCCAGAATCCTTTCCTGACTCTGCTCCCATCCCAGCTGGTCTCCGTGTCCCTGCGTCCATGTCGTGCAGGGCTGCCCTCGTTAATAGCTCGGTCATGGCCATGCTGATCTGTGAGTCCCCGGAGATCTCTCTTACAGTTTCTCTGGCCTATTGCTGGGTCCCTAGCACCGTGCCTGGCGTGTATAGGATGTGGGCGGGAGGGCAGTCTTGTTCTGCCAGAGAAGCACGATGTCAGATGTGGGCACGTGTCTGCTGCTCTCACAGCTTCTCCCACCTGAGTTCTGGAAGAAGAGGACACCAGGTGAAGGAGGAGAAGGGAGAACAGCTGGGCTGGCGGAAGTCAAGGGAGGGTGATCTGAGCTGTCTCCTGGGTGGGCAGGTGCTGGCACTCGGGGTTTAGCAGTATGGTGGGAGGAGGGAGGCGGGGCAGCCAGGCTGTGTCTTTTGACCCTTCCTTGGCTCCGGCCAGCTCCTGAGAGGGCTCGGTGTGGCTGAGTTGCAGCTTGGACCTCACTGCCAGGCTCATCAAGGGCGATCGGTCAGCTCCAGGGCCTTGGGAGTCTTTGAGACCCAGAGATCTGATTTGTCACCAGAGTCAGTGGCTGCATCCATGTGGCAGCCAAGATAGGCTCAGCTGAGTCCTGGGGGTCTTGAAGGTGATGCAACAGAGACCTAGGGACCAGGCTGAGAGTAGCATCGTGTTCACCTGCTTCTGAGGATGTGGTTGGTGCTGTCATCTACGTGCAACTGATGAGGAAGCCAGAAGCAAAAAAGGTTTAGGAACTTGCATTTGGTCACACAGTAAATTAGAGGCATCCCTCAAAGCTTTCAGCTTTTTTCCAGACCAGGCAGCTCCCCAGGCAGGGCTCCGGGTGAATGTTACCTGCAAGGCTGTGGTTTTCTCCCATCCATTGCTCTTTGAAGAAGTCCCTCTCCAAATTCTCTCAGAGAACCTCCCCAGATTCTAGAAGTCCCTAAACAGGGACTCATGAGCCATTTGCCAGTAGGAAAACATTGCTTCCACCAAGCTTGTCCGTGTGGGTCACTGTGACAGCCCCTTGGACTAACCCCAGTATCCCTGGGGGACCACTGGTGACCCCCTCGTGCACCCTCAGGAACTGGGAGCCAGAGAGGCAGGGCTGGAAAGGAGCGTGACATCCAGACTAAAGAGTCGGAGCTTTGTTCTCGATGGAATAAAGAGCCACTGCAAACCGTTCAGCCTGGTGATGGAGGTGGCGTGTGCACCCTCCTGGTCTTCAGAAGATAAGCTGTGGGGCAGTGGGGAGGTTGAAGATGGAGAATGAGCCCAGGGCTGAAGTGAGGAGGGGCTGGTGGCCCAACCTGAATCCAGATGCTGCTGAAGGCCCCTTTATTGCACAAGCAGTAGCCTTCATGATGTGCTTGGGGGAGATGATTTGGGGGTTTGGAGGCAGATCCCTGGAGAGGGCAGACTCAGCCTCCAAGGGTTCTGGCCCTTCGGTTCATGCAGCCCAGGGAGAGAAAGGGCTTCAGGGCCCATCCTCGCCTGCGTCCCCAACTTCTCCATAAGCTCTTTAATAAACCAGGCTCTGGGCTTCCTGTGGGGCTGGCAGTCCATTCTGAGGTCTATTTTCCATGTACTTCCTGGGTTTGGGCTGCTGACTGGGCTCAGCTGACGCCACGCTGGGGAAGCAGACGATGACTCAGGAGGCCTTGGAGGCCCTGCCCCGGACCCTCAGGAGAAGGGAGGCATGGGGCATGCAGGGGAAACTCTGATGGTGCGTGGCTGAACTGTTCTTTCCACCCCAGACCAGGGCAGGGGATGAGAGGGGGGTGGCTGGGAGAGGGCACATGTGATGTATGAGCCACGGGTGGAAAGAATGACCCTTCTGTCCAGTCACATGGACTAGCCTGGGACCAGGAAGAAGACCTGGGTTTGCCACCAGCTTTCCGTCTGCTGCCACGTCTCCATCTGTTTTGGGCTCTGCTCTGACTGGGCTGCAGCCAGTGCTGTCTGCTGTGTTCTGGGCTTAGATGGAGCCTTGTCCTCACTTTAAAGATAGACGCCCCTCCCGCATCAGCCTCCTACCCGCTTTTGCCTTTTCTGGCATTTTAAATATGGTTCTCTCTCCCTGCCCCCATCTCTCTCTCTCTCTCTCACACACATAGAGGCACCCTGACCCTAGTGAGGCTGAAGAGAAGCCAAGGTGATGGGGAGCAGGGGGAGGTGCTCTGGTGTCGTCCAGGGAGCTCGTGCTGGGCCGGCGCTGTCAGGTCCCAGGAGTCGGGACCAGGGAGATAGGCCTCCCGAGCACCCTGGCCTCTGTGCGTCTGTTCCTACCCTCCCCTTGGCCTCTGCCCCAAGGAACTTGTGTCTGGAGGGGAGCCCGAAGGTCGAGAGCGGCGGTGCTGAGACCCTGAGGCTGCCAGAGGAGGCACAGGTGGGATGCGTCCTGCATGCAGCGGAGACGGTGGGGCCGAGCCTCTTGCCAACCCAGATGCCCACCTTTTCCTGCAGGTTCCGAGGCTTCATCCTGCTGATGACCTTCCTCATCTACACCACTTATCACATGTCCCGGAAGCCCATCAGTGTTGTCAAGGTGAGGCTGGCCTGGCAGTGAGGAAGAATGCAGGAGATGCGAGCCCTGCAGAAATACCCTTCAGTAGGATGGTCTGGAGCTCGGCCCGTAACCGCCGTATCCCCTGCCTTGGTCACCGAGCCTGCTCCTCCCCCTGGCCGACTCCCGCTTTCAGCAGCTCTTTTTCCCAGGAGTTTCCCCAGCGGCTCCCTTTGGGTTATTCACCAAGACAGCGGTGCCAGGGGCTGTGGGTGCACCCAGAGAGCGGGCACCCTGCGCTCCGCGGGTTCTGCTCGTAGACTCCCCTTGCCCCCTCACCAAGGCTGCTGTGGCCACTTGTCCCTGGAGCCAGGGGAGGTGCCAGAGGAAGGAGCATAGAGTCCAGGAGGCTGGGCGGCAGGGCTGGTGTGGTTGGAAAGGTTGCTTGCTCCTTTCTGGGCTGAGTGGGCTGAGGGGCCACAAGATGACCCCCGACCTGTGCATGCGCTGCCTCCCCAGAGCCGTCTGCACCAAAACTGCTCAGGGATAATCGAGCCCGTCAACGAGAGCCACAGTCTCAACGACACCACGTGGTGCAACTGGGCCCCGTTTGGTAAGAACAGGGCAAGTTGCTCTTCCCCAAACCCCCCTCCCCTCCCCAGGAAAGGGCTGTCTGGGGCCAGAGGGGCTTCTTGCAGGGGCATCCAAGCAGCCAGCTTTTTGTCTCTCCCATCGGCTTTCAGATCAGAGCAACTACAAGGAGTTACTGGGGGCCGTGGACAACGCCTTTCTCGTGGCCTATGCCATCGGCATGTTCATCAGGTGAGAGGGAGGCCGAGCCTGTGACCGTCCCACAGCAGGATGGTTCGGATCTGCCATCTCCCCTTGACCAACCTGGGGGCAGCGGGGTCAAAGGGAAAAAGGTGATGGCTCCCCCAGGTGGAAATGAGACAAGACCCTTCCACACAGCATCACCCATCACCGTCCGTGCTTCCATGGCCGCCGAGCCTGCTCCTTCACCTGGCCAACTCTCACTTTTAGTAGCTTTATTTCCTGGAAATGCTTTCCTGGATCTCCTTTTGAGTTTATTCAGTCAGATGGCAGTGCTGTGGCTGGAATATGGTTTGTCCTGGGCCAGGGTCCTTGAAGAATAGCCCTGGATGCCAGAAAAATCCCAACATGGCTTTTACATAGCAACCATGGTTTGTTCCCAGGAACCAAAGATGACTAAGGCAGGGTACCACCTCCAAAGAGCTCACAGCCTAATGGAGTGACCGGTACCCCAGCAGCCAGTTATAAAACAGTGCGGTGTCTCTGTGACAGAGCTGGTGATGGGGCACCCTGGGGGCTCAGAGGGAGTCGCTTAGTCCAAGCTGGGATTATAGAAGTGGGGCTCAGGAAGGCTTCTCGGAGGAGATGACAGGAGTTGAGCTCGGCGATGGAGAACGGCTCGGCGGAAGGGATAGCACGGGTGAAGCAGCGTGATCTGGGGGGTGGGGTGGGTCCACAGAGTGAAAATTTGAAGGAAGTGGTGGCAGGAGATGGGGCTGAAGAGTGAGGTCATTGTGGACCAGGCCGTGGGCACAGGAGAGCCACTGAAGGTGCCAAGTTCAGATTACATTCAGACAGATCACTGAGGGTGACAGAAGGTAGACTTGAAGGAGGGCAAGACGAAACTTCAGGTCATACCAAGGAATGGATGCGATTGTAGCCCAGCTGAGCTTCGAGGAGAGCTTGAGTTAGAACTGTGGTACTAGAGGGGAGCAGAAATGACACGCTGGAGAAGTGAGAGGTGCAGTGGTGGGGCTTGGAGACTGATGTGAGGGCTGGGGCAGGACACTGAGAGAGCTCCGTCGTTTCTGGTTTGAGTGGCCAGGCATGGTGGTGCCACCCAGTCCAGTGAGGGAAGCAGGACAAGGTGCTGAGTGGCAGTTTTGTGGGGCATCTAAGTCAAGACGTCCAGAAGTCATCTGGGTATGATCCTGAAGCTCTAGGGGAAAGTTCAGGCTGAAGATACGCAGTTGGGGCTGTTGAAACATATAGGTGGTGGTTTAAACCATAAAAGGGATGCGAAAGAAAATGCATGAGAAGGAGTGGTCTGCCAAGGGGAGCGAGGGGGCAGCAGTGACATCAGTGGGGCCCCAGAGAGAACATTCAAAGTCAGCAGCATCAGATAAAGCAAAGGACCTGGGAATGGAGGACTGGGGGTGTCCCTGGCACGTGGCAACACAGGGGTCATTGGTGGTCACCTTGGAAGAGTCGTTTCGGTGGCTTTGGGCGGGGGGGAGGGGAGAAATAGTAGGTAGAAAGTCAAGGGGCGCAGGTGGTGGAGATTAACCTCAAATCCAACTCTTCTGCAGTGGCATTTTTGGGGAGCGGCTCCCCCTCCGTTACTACCTTTCGGCCGGAATGCTGCTCAGTGGCCTTTTTACCTCGCTCTTTGGCCTGGGGTATTTCTGGAACATCCACGTGCTCTGGTACTTCGTGCTCATCCAGGTACACGCCTCAGTCTGGCACTCAGGCCTGGGCACAGAAAGCGTCCTTGAGGCTTCTGGTCCTCCCCAGCTGCCCCTGGCTGATGGCAGAGGTGGGCCCCGTGGGCTCCCTTCCCAGCCCAGTGCCCCTTTATTACACAAGCTGGGTCCTACTTCCCACATCCCAGGTCAGCCTTATTCGCTCAGTGAGTCCGCACTGAGCACTGTCCTCAGGTCCCTTGAGATGCCCGTGAGGCCTGGTCTCTGCAGTGGGGAACTCGGGCCACAGGAGAAGTCAGCGCGTGGGTTAGGTGGTGTGTGCACGCACAGGAGGGAGGGAGGGCTGTAGCATGGGCGGTGGAGGGACCCCCTCCCAGACGCTGAGCCGCTCAGCCGGGCCTGCCCCGCCGCCCTCCTCCCTCCTTGCAGATCTGCAACGGCCTTGTCCAGACGACGGGCTGGCCCTCCGTGGTGACCTGTGTTGGCAACTGGTTCGGGAAGGGGAAGTGAGTGTGACGACGGAGGTGGGGTGGGCGATGCCCGAGGGGGCCTGGGCCGGTGAGGGGGCCCATGTGGTCCCAGCATAATTTCAAAGTGAAAGATGAGAAACAGGCCTCCATCTTGCTGAGTTTCATAGGCCAAGATACAGATGTTTTAGTTACTAAAAGCAGTACTGATTTTCTCATTGGTAAGGTTTTAATCCTTCAAACCTGCAACCTTAGTTGTGATTTTTCCTCATAACAGATGAATTTCCATTTTGCATGAAGACAGAAAACAAAGCCTATAAAACTGTATATGCATGTATGTTTTTTCTTGAACTGGCTTCTGTGCAAAAAATGTTTCTTTGGGGCAGGGTTTCTCCATCTTGGTCCTGTTGACATTTGGGGATGGATAACTCTTTGTTCTGGAGGCCATTCTACACATTGTAGGATGTTTAGTGGCCTCCATGCTCTCGATGCCACTAGCACACCTGGGCTGGGACAATCAGAAATCTCTAGGCACTGCCAGTGTCCCCTGGGGGCAGAATCAACCCCCAGGCTTTGCTGCCACTCACTTGACACCAGAGAGCCCACCCCCTGCTCCCTGGCTGGCGTCCTGGGGCCTGGAGGCTGCAGGCAGTCAACTTCTTGCACTTGACCAGGACAGCTGGGATGAACCCTGTGCTCCTCTTCTTACTGTTCCCGCTCTTCTCTCCCTCCTTCCCTGCCCCTCCCGGCGCGCTCCCTCCAGGCGGGGGCTCATCATGGGCATCTGGAATTCCCACACGTCCGTGGGCAACATCCTGGGCTCCCTGGTCGCCGGCGTCTGGGTGGATGGGCAGTGGGGGCTGTCCTTCGTGGTGCCAGGCATCGTCATCGCCATCATGGGCCTTGTCACCTTCTTCTTCCTCGTTGAGTGTGAGTGGACCCTCCCCTCCCCCTGGGGCCCAGAATCGAGGTCCTGGGAGAAGGCAGCTGGTGCAGAGGGGAGATTACTGATCAAGGAGTTGGAAGAACTGATGTGTGGGACAGGCGACCTCTCTGAGGCTCAGTTTTCTCACTTGTAAAATAAGAGTATCAACGCCTACTTCCTTGGGCTGTTGAAAGTTTCAGTGAGAGTCTGTAGTAAGGATGGCAAACCTGGCTGATCTGAGCGTGAGGAGGGACAGGCGGACTCCACAGGATGCTCGCCATCTTTGCCGCCTCTTCCTGGCTCCCTGACAGCCTAGTAAGTCAGCTTGGCTGGGAGTGTGGTCACTTCGTAGCCAGAGAGCGGAAGTCCCTGGGGCAGTCGTGACACAGGTCATTGTGAGGACACCCAGGCCTGGAAGGTGGTCTCCTGAGCCCTGGTTCCAGGCTTCCTTGTGCTGAAAAGTCGCTACCTTGGAGGGTGGGGACTACACCCCGTGCAAGGTGAGGGCCTGGCCTGCTGGGAAGCTGCTTAGAAGGTTTTTCTTTCAGACCCAGAAGACGTGGACTGCACCCCTCCTCAGCACCACGTGAGTGTGGCCCCCAGCCCTCCCAGTCCCCGGGGGCCTGGGGAATTGGAGGAGGGGGCTGTGCACAGTCACTCCGCAGGCCGGAAGGCTGGCCCTTGTGTGGCTCCCGGACAGCCTGCTGGGCCTGGCAGGAGGATGATCCAGTCCAGGAGGGGGACATGTGCCTCTTCCAGCTTGGGAGCCCCTGCCTCTCACGTGGGTTGTCCCTCCAGCTGGTGGGAGCTGGTACGTGGATGTGCCCATAGCAGGGCTTCTCTCTGCTCAGGGTGAGCCAGAAGAGAACCTGGACAACCCTGAGGACCCTGCGAACAGACCCCACGCTAACAAGGAGAGCAGCCTGGAGTCTGCTGGCAGCGGCTCCAAGGAGCCAAGTGCTGGGCCTGCTGCCATCAGTTTCTTTGGGGCCCTCCGGATCCCGGTGAGAAGTTTGTAGAGTGGAAGGAAGAGAGAGGCTTTCTAGATTCTTCTGCTGGATATCAAGAGATGATCTGCAGTTTCTGGGTTTCTTTCCATGTGATCCCTAGGGAGGGCGGCCCTGGGGAGGGGGATGTGGGAGGCCCGCCTTGACACAACATTCGAACCGCAGACACCTTGCCATCACTGAGACGGGACGTGTGCTCGAGGCTGCTTTGTGTGGTGGGTGGTGGGAAGTGCAGGCGGGGCCCTCAGATGCCGGTGGGGCTGCACCAGATCAAGGATGCCTTGCACCCCTCTCCATCACGTCCTCTGTTATGCTCCCCAGGGCGTGATCGAGTTCTCCTTGTGTCTGCTCTTTGCCAAGCTGGTCAGTTACACCTTCCTCTACTGGCTGCCCCTCTACATCTTCAATGTGGGTGAGTCACAGGGAGGAAGGGGTGAGGGGTCTCTGAGGGGGAAACCTGTCATGTGATGCTTATGACTCCAGGAACAGGCAGGATTTCTGCTGAACCTCTCAAGCAGAAGGAGATTTTTATTTTTCTTTAATGGGAAGCTAAGCCTCTTAGACGACCCCCTAGACCCCTGATTCCAGCCACCTTTCCTCCCTTGGCACTGAGCTGGGGTTAGGAACTGTAATCCTCCCTAACTTCTCCTCCAGCATTAAGTGTAGAAGAAACCCACCCCCAGGCTTCTTGGCTCATAGGTGGGTGGGATGGGAGGGTGCTAGAAAATCTGCCTTTTGAATGCCTCCAGGAGTCCCTTGAGCCTCCCCCAGCCCAAGGAAGAGGCCTGCTGAGCTCCCCCCAGCGCATGTGGTCTTGCGGTAAACACTGTCGTCCTCTTCCAAGGGGCTCCCAGGAGCCTTGAGGACTTGATGCCTTGTGCCTAGTTCTGTTGGGCTGCCCATCTTGTGGACCTGCTCTCCTCTGCCTCTACCTCTGCCCCTGCCCAAGGATGGACAGATGAGGAGAGGACACTTGTGGTTGAAAAAAGATGTGTATGTCCACCGGTTTCAGGTCTCTGGTTTTCCGCAGGTGGAGCTACTCTGTCAAGGAGCAGTTCCACCCCCAGGGCCTCGGAGCTCCTCCAGGGCCAAGGACCTCTCACCCAGGGCTGCCCTGCTCATTCCAAGCCCTGTGGGAGGGACGGGGCTGCCTTGCCACACAGTATGCTTGCACGGAACAAGATGCCATGGGAATTAGTCAGGGCTGAATCTAAGCCGGGACTTGCCCCCAGCTCTCTCTGAGGGGCCTCCCTCACAGACAGGGCTAGAGCACCAGGGAGACTCTGTGGACACCGTGACTCTTTGTTCTGTGACCTTGATGCTGACTTTAAAATATGACTCAACCTTGAAGGCTGAGCTACGATTCAAGCTTCTGGACATCCTTTTCTCTAATCCTAGGGCAAGGGCTGGGACCTGAGGTCCCCTTTTCCCTGCGAGCCTTCCTGGCTGTTTTTATTAGCAGGGACCTCAAATGGAGGTGAAGCACTCCTGGCGGGACCTGCCGCTAGGTCAGGGGCAGAGCAGGAATGTGCTGGATGAGCTGAGGCTCCGTGAGAGCAGTTGTGCCCTCCGTGGGACAGTGGTCTCCAGGGCCACATCCTAGTGCTTTCAGAAGAGGCTATTCCAGGCGGTCAGGGCCATCGGACAGGGGGAGAAGTCAGTACAGGACTGGGGGCCCATCCCAAACAGCTGCAGACTCACTTGGGACCTCGGCCAATCACTTTCCCATGGGCCCCACTCCTTCCTCTGATCTGGTGCTCTGGATCAGGTGCTCTGCGGGGACACTTCTGGCGGTGGCCCTCCAGGAGGTCTGCCCTGAGCCCCCAGGTCTGAACACATGTTCTTGTTTTCCACAGTTCACTTTAGTGCCAAGGAGGCCGGGGACCTGTCCACGCTCTTCGACGTTGGTGGCATCATAGGTGAGGCCGTGCCCTCCCTGCTCTGCCTCTAGGCTGCATTCCCCTCTTCTCTTGTGGGGGTGCAGAAAGAAGGGACAGGTCCAGTGGGACGTGACCTGAGCAGGTGGCATCAGAGAAAAAAGGGTTCCTGCCCAGCTGGGTGGCCCTAGGAAAGAAGGTCCTGGTGTGTGTGTGGTCTTCCCACGAGCCGTGGGCCTAGGGAGGGCAGCAGAGGGAGAAGCTCTGCTGGCTGTGGGCGCACAGGCCCAGCGAGCGCTGGGGCAGCGTGCGCGTCGTGTGTGTTCCAGGCGGCATCTTGGCGGGGCTCGTCTCTGACTACACCAACGGCAGGGCCACCACCTGCTGTGTCATGCTGATCTTGGCTGCCCCCATGGTGCGTATAACCTCTAGGGCAAGGTACAGGTGCACGTGCGCGTGTGCCCGGGCCGCTGAACCGTGCCCGCACCTGCGCATCGTGTGCACACGCCCTTCTCTGTGTGCGTTTGCACACCCCCGTGGGAGGGGGAGCCGAGGTTGGCACAGGAAAGAAATCCAGACTGAGAATTTTGGAAAGGGGCTATTTGGCCTTGGTGGAGAAGGAGGGGGCAAACTTCTTGACCAAGGAACAAATAAGAGATGGAGGTTGACTATGAGAGGAGACTTTTACGAGGGAAATAGTAGCTTAACACGTGTTAGACCTTGTATCCCTGGGACTCGTGAAGGCTGAGAGGTCTGGGTATGAGGAGGGAAAGGAGGAAGGGGATCTCTGGGGTTCCCCGACTTCTAGGCTCCAGTCTGACACAGGGGCCCGCATGGAAGCCAGGGTGTGACTCTGCCTGTCCCCTTCTTCTCTCTTAGATGTTCCTGTACAACTACGTTGGCCAGAATGGGATTAGCATCTCCATAGGTGAGCAGACGGTCCTGCCTTGGGGTCCCACGAAGCTGGCTTGGGGCATTTGTGGGAGGCTGAGGGAAGTGGAGGCTCTCAGCCTGGTGCCTGGGGGACTCACCTGCTCTGGGGCTGGGGGTGGTGGGGGCCTCTCCTCTCTAACTGGGCCATTTCTTCACCACCTCAGTAATGCTGATTATCTGTGGGGCCCTGGTCAACGGCCCATATGCGCTCATCACCACTGCTGTCTCAGCTGACCTGGTAAGCGGGGCCACCTCCCTGAGGCCAGGGATCACTTAGGGGATTGGTCAGGGCCTCTTTCTCTAGGTCTATCCCCTCTGTCTTCCCCCCTCCCCTCGTGCGCAAAGACAAGATCCTCAAAGCCCTTCAGAATCCGCCATCAGGCACCCCCCACCTTTCCTCTCAACTCCCAGCCTCAGTTGCTGCCTCTCCCCGAGCCGGCCCCTCTGCAGGGACTGGTCCTGCTGGTGCTGCGTCTTGGTTGGGCCTCCCCACTCTGCTGTCTCTCCCCAGGGCACTCACAAGAGCCTGAAGGGCAACGCAAAGGCGCTCTCCACCGTCACGGCCATCATCGACGGCACCGGATCCATAGGTCTGTGACTCCTCGCTTTTAGCTCTCGGCAGCTGAGCCGGGGCCTTGTCTTGGCAAACTCTCAGGATGCTGCCCTCGTGTGGGCGGGGCGGGCCAGGGCCTGCTCTGAGGCTGTGCTCCATGCAGGTGCGGCTCTGGGACCTCTGCTGGCCGGGCTCATTTCCCCTACAGGCTGGAACAACGTCTTCTACATGCTTATCTCTGCCGACATCCTGGCCTGCTTGGTAAGAGTTTTGGGGTGCACAGATGGGTACGGGGCAGGGTCCCGTCCAGCGGAGCTGGACAGCTGGAGGTCCACAGCATTGGCTATTTGGGGCTCTGGGGCAATGAGAACAGCTCCCTGTGCTCAAAACCACCTTGTCTCCCGTGGTGACCCTAATGGCACTGTGAGCTCACCTGGCACCGGGGACCGCCCATGTGCTCCGTGCTGACGTTGTCCCCCCTTCCCTCTGTGCGGCTGATCCCCCAGCTCCTCTGCCGGTTGGTGTACAAAGAGATCCTGGCCTGGAGGTCATCCCTGAGAAGAGACAAAGGGTGAGTCCTCCGGGGGTCTGGGGGGACAGCTGGGCCCCACCTCCCCAGCCTGCCTTCTCACGGGCGTCAAAACCAGCGCTCGGTGGCTCTGCACGTGTCGGAGCCCAGCTCCAGCCCAGGCGTCAGGAATGTGGCTCTGGACCCCGAATATGCTCCGTGAACGCCCTCCCCGGCCACCGGCCCCACTAACCTATCCTCTGTTGTCCCTGTGTGTCTCCATAGCTCTAGTGTGGCCCTAACCCACGCGCGGTAGTATTTTCCTCAAATCCCATGACTTTTGTGAGTATCTTCTTCAAGTCTGTGACCAGTGTGCCGTCAGCATGGGACTTGCATGCAAAGCCTCTCTCCTCCAGTGCAATTTTTCCAACTTTCTCTTTTTCCTTGGGGGCCAGTTCCAAAGACTCTGAACCCGTCTTCCCGCGATGCCTGGGAAGTGTTTCCTAAGGGGCCTGAGCTGCCGTGGAGGCTGGCAGCCTCTTCCCCTTAGGGAGAGTGGTAGGCCTTTGGACGTACCCCCAGGACAGAGGAGGCAGCATCCAGGGAAACCGTTTTCCCTCTGAACTCCGACCTGAGCTGTCTGTGCCTCCCGCAGTTCAGAAACCGGGGTCATCTGGCCCCTCTGCCTGGGGTGTGCAGAAAATGCAACTACCCGGCGAAGCCTCTGGAACAAAACCCAAAGCTGGCTTGCTGCGCTCTCTGCCTGTTGCCCGTGGTGGCGGGTGTGGAGGCCACCCAGATAGGCGCGTGGCGGAGGCACGCCTCGCGGCTGGCGCTGTGGTTGGCAATGTTCTCTCGTGACCTTTCTGGCTTTCCTTAGGAAGCTCTTGCTAATGAGAAGCTACCAGAGCAGTGGACCTGGTCTGAATGGTAAATGAGGAAGAGCCCACTGGGGTCACGGTAACCAGCACTGTACTTAGAGAAGCACCTCCTTTAAGGAAGGTGTCATCCTGGTTGGGGGTGAGGGTTGGAGAGCAGGAGGCATTAAGGGAGTATCTGTCCTGCCCTGCCTCGGAGGGGGAGCCGGGGTGCTCCTTCCCCCTGCCTTCCCCGGGCCTGGCCCGAGGGGACCTAGGGAGGGGAGGAAGCGAAGCAGAAAGGGAAAAGAATGAGCGTGCGGTCAGCTTGCACGCTGTGCGTGAGCCGAGCCGGACGTTAGATGTACCCGCTTACCTCTCAGCAGCCCTGCGAGGTAGGTGCTCTCACTCAGAGATGAGAGGACGGAGGCTCAGAACTCACGGAATATACCTCAGGCCTTCAGCTAGTCCCAGCAGAGTCTAAATTTGAGCCCAAGCATGTGGGGCTTGCTTTTCTCTGCACGGCTGCCATCCTAGGCTGGTCCTTCTCTCTGAGGAAGGCCTGTGTGTGCGGAGCAGAGTTGCTTGCTGGGGCAGAGGGAGCATGGGGCTTGGAACCAGAAATGCTGGACAATCCTGACTTCTCTGCTCACTCACATCTGTAAGACCTTGCACAGCTTCTCTGTACGTCCGCGTCCTTGTGTGTAAAATGGGGGTGCTTATTTCTAAACACCCAACAGGGTAGACCTCAGGCAGCGACAAGATGGGATGTCATACTGTTTTGCAAACTGTCAAACGTGGTACAAATGTTGTAAAGTTTTTTAGCATCATTCTGGCTTGGTGCTCCCTGCCAAAGAGGTGACAGGGAGCACGAATTATAGTGAATGGGGATGAGAGGCAGTTATGATGGGGCCCTAGGAACTGGCCCTCCCTGTCCCCTCCACTGGGGCAGGAGCTTGTGAATCCGTGTCTCACTTTCTCTTCCGTGGCCTCTCTCCTCACGCAGGTATAGAGAAATGTGAGGCCCCGATCAGGACAGAAGCGTGGAGGGCCCCCGCCGGGCCCCAGAGTGCTCCCCCACAGATGGCTGAGGCAAAGCCTCTTGACCCGACAGCAGCTGGCCCAGCCCACGGGCTCTGACGGGCCAGGAGACTCCACAGGAAGGGGACTGCCAAGCTTGAGGACACGGAAGACCCAGGGGCCTTGCTGCAGGATGGAAGGAAAGTGCCCACTGAACTGGGAAGGCATCTTGAGACCAAACACTAGGCCGGCAGCTCCACGAGACCAGTGGATCAGTTTATCGCGGGGTCACTTACTCATGGGGTGGGATCGGGGTCGACTCAGGTAGATACACTCTGGAAGCATTCGCAGCTGCGCTCTGCACCGCGGAGGGGCCGTTGGGACGATTTTGTAGTTAACCTAGGTCGGGGCAGGAGCTTGGAAGGAGGACAGGCATTCCTAAGTTAAGATGATGAATGGATAACTAGTCGTGTGGGTGCCGGGAATACGTCAGGGAAGGTTTTCATCATTGTTTGGAGACTAACAGAGCATAGAGGCTACCTGGTCCTAATGGTTATTAAATAGTATCTATTAACTACAAGGCCCTTGATGACAGAGGAGTGATTCACCACACAGCACAGTCCTGGGTGGAGTCAGCAAAAGAAGAGGAGAGACTGTGAGGGCCCAAGACGGCCTCAGTTACGCTGACAGCAGTACAGGTGTGAGCTCTGGAGGTTGTGGGCAGAAGGGTTGGGGATCGGGGCTGAGTGTGGTCTCCGTTTGGTACAAGAAGGATATGCTCAAACTCCTGCTGCTTTAGACTCCAACACAGAAGGCAGAGTTTCAGTGGAGCCAAGGCCTGGAAAAAGTGTCTCCTTCTCACGTTAAACTTGAACCTCTGTAATCAGCCTGTCCCTCTAAGTGGGTATTTTCAAGCCACCCGGCCCCTCTTTGTCCCTTTGTCCACAAGCTGGTTTTCTCCAGGTAGCTCCCCCCTGTGGCACCTCTCCTACCCTCCGTTTGATCCTGTTTCTAACTCTTGATCCGTTTTGATTAGAGCATTATTGCTGTATCCTCCGGGGCCAGGACTAGGGAGAGGCGAGGAGTCATCACTCCCGGGCTCGGACCTGGGCCGCCCCTGAGAGTGAGCGCCCCCTGCCTTGCTCGAGTCCCAGTCCTCTGTGTCCCCAGGGACGGTGGCACATCAGGGCAGTGCTGTGGGGAATGGTTTGGGGTGGGGTGGGCATGACTGAAAATACCAATATATGCATTAAATATTTTGATAACGAAATGCCAGTGGTTATTGAGTGCTCACTGTGCACCAGCGCAAGAAGACCGACCCTGAGCACAGGCGCTAGGGTGACAAGACTAGCAAGGGGGGAGGGGCTGCTGGCTGCATCCAGGCGGCTGTTCTGTGCGTGGTTTGTGGCTCTCTGCAGCCGGCCTCTTCTTCCCCGTGTTCCCGACGTGCTTATTCTGCCCCGTGAAATCCCTGGGTTTGCCAGGCTGGCTCTTGGCGTTTCTGTCTGCCCTCTGAAGCTGCCCATCAGCACCCACAGCGCCTGTGCCCATCCTTGTCAGGGCTCGTGGGAGCTCTGGGAGTGGTGACCCAGGACCACAGGGCAGTGTGCTGGGGCTGCCTGCAGTTGGTGGGTGCAGAGTAGGTGGTCGTGACCACACTGATGGCCCTCAGGGCCAGCCTGTGGGGACCAGTGCATTCACTGGATACAAATCCCTGCATGTTGAAACAAGTCGTACACACGCCAGTGGTGACAGATAGGATGTCTCAGTCTGCCTGAGACGCATTCTGGCTTTGAAAGCAGAAGCCAGGCAGGCCGTCCAAGTCCTCAGGTCCCATGGTGGAGCTGTAGCCGGAGGGCCAGGTCTTCATGTTCACGGACGCTTCTTTCAACACCATGTTTACCTGACAGCAACACTCAGGAGAGCCACCAGATGGCACCATCATCCCACGGTAGCGCCCGCATGGCCAGGGCTGCCTTTCTGCTTTCAGCCGTGTATGGGGAGTGGTTGGAGGGGGGATTGAGGAGGGTAGCAGGTAGGAGGTGTGGCAGGGAGGCGAGGTTCCCTCACTGGGCCGCTTCCCCCAGCAGGGTGGAGGCGAGTGGAGTGTTGCACCTCCCTGGGCGCTCACTCTGGCGGTCCCCGCTTCCCCCTCCTCACCACTCCCCAGTCGCTTTGAGCCTTTTCCTCATTAGAAAATGGTACTAAAGTTGCCGACCTCAGAGGCGCCCTCTGACGGGAGACGGCTCAGGGCTAGAGGCACCCTTGCCCTCAGGGGCTTGTCTAGTCAGGGGCTGAGACAGGACCATGGGAGTGCTGAAACACTACAGGAGAAAGCCCTCGGGGAGGTGACTCACGTTGACCCACCTCGACGTCCAGCCCTTAGGGTCGGGGCTGGCAGGGGGGTCACGCCAGGGGCAGTGGGAGGAACATGTGACCATCCATAAGGAAGAAGGAGCAGGACTTGGGCCATTAGTTTGATGAGGTAGTGAGGGGACAACAAGGAACGGGGAGGGTGTTAAAATGAACACGTGTCAAGCCCCCAGTACGTTAGGCACAGGGACCGGAAAACGGATCCGTGTGGTGCTGCGGAGATGCACAGGGCTTGTGGGGGCTCGGGGCGGCCTCGGACATGAGGGCTGGGGCTGGAGGTAGAGTTTGGGGCCCCCACCCTGAGACTTGTCCTTGCACACTTGTCTCCCAGGCCCAGGGTCCCTGCCGCACCGCAGTTCTGGGCACTGACTGTCCCCAGAGGCCCAGGACCTGCCCCCTCTCTGGGCCTCGGCACTCACTCGGGGCTAATGCAGGAGCATTATGTTAATTAGTTATTCATTTAATTTAACTTCACATTTGGTCTCAATTAAGCTTAAAGTGTTCTTCCTTATAGATGTTACAACAGCCCTTGTAATTAAAAAGCAGTAACTCTTTGCATTTCTACTTTAGAGATCCACTGGGAGGCTGGGCTAGTGGGGGGGGGAGGAAGGGGAAGCAGTCTTGGTAGATCTTAGCTCTCTGCGGTGGCGGCCACTAAGACTGAAGTCGGGGGAAGGAAACGAAACACCATGGGTGTCAAGTGGGCACTCCGAGGACTAGACAGGTACTGCAGCTCAAGGGGCCGACCTCGTCTACAGAGGCGTGGGGTGCAGGGAGGATGGGAGAGGGAGGGTGCAAGGCGGCAGTCCTTTGATGGGGGGCAGAATCACGCCCCCTGCTCCAGGGAGGTCCATAATCCTAATTCCCAGGACCGGTGAATGTTGTCTTACATGGCAAATGAGACTCTGCAGATGTGGTTAAGGACCATGCGATGGGAAGACTATTTGGGATGTCAGGGTGGGCCCAGTGGAGTCACATGGCTCCTTATAAATCAAAGAGGGAGGCTGCAGTGTCAGGTATTGGGTTAGAAGATGCTGGCTTTGAAGAGAGAGGAAAGGCCATGGCTGGAAAAGGCAAGGAAACAGGATTCTCCCCTCGAGCCTCCAAAACCTTTATTTTAGCCTCGTGAAACCCATTTCAGATTTCCAACCTCCAGAACTGTAAGATGATACATTTGTATTGTTGTGAACTACTCGGTTTGTGGTGATTTGTTACAGCAGTGACAGGAAACTATTACATGTCCCCAGTGTAAAATGGGGGCAATATCAATTTGAAGACAGCAAAACTGAAGAAATTCTCAAAGATTTTTTTTTTTAAGTGGAAGGATGGCCATGGAGCACCTAGGTACCGCATAGCTGCCACGTGTGTAAGTACCCCGAGAGCTCTCTGCAGGCAGGATCAGGGCTGATGCACACCTTCTACAGTGTCCAGAGCATGTGAGCAAGACCAGAAAATGAGCTTTCTCATTCTGTCTATGGTTCTGGGCCCGATTTTGATCCCTGCTGTCATTTCTTAGGTCCCAGGAACCTGAGACAGGAGGGTGTGTGTTGGGGTGCGAGTGCAGGGACTTGGAAACATTTTTTTTTCCTTGAGTAAACAGCAACCACCGGGATCTGCTAGAGACAGAGATCAAGAAACATATGCACATTTTTGGCTTGTGGCCTTGATTCTTCCACCGGCACTTCTGAAAACCAACCCAAGTATCAAACTTTCTGGGTAGACAGAAAACAGTGCTGAAGAGAGAGATTGCTGTGTAAGTCCTTGGTCACTCGATCCACAAGCTGCCCCATGGGTGAGTATCTCTAGGTGAGGGGGATGCCAAAGTCTAAGAGCACAGAGACCTGCCAAAGCCAGAGGTGAACGGTGATGCTGTCCCTGAGGCCCCACGTGACCTTTAAACTTGGCCCTGATTCCTGGCCAATCCCTAAGATTCTGGATTTTCCACTAGACTCAGCTGCTTCTCCTCAGTATTACCTTGGTCCCTCCTTTCCCTGTGTTTTCATCTTATGAAGCAACAGAGTATCAAGCAGTTAAGAGCTTAGACTGCCCGACCTCAGGTCCCGACTCCTATTTAATCCCTCGCTGAGTGACCTCAAGCAAACCACCTCGCCCCTCTGTGTCTGTGCCCCGTCCGTGAAGTGGGGGTGCTGAGTGCTTATTGCACAGGGTTGCCATGAGGATTACGTAAGTTAATACCTAGAAAAATGTCTAGCTTGTTTGCTAAATATAATAAAAGTTGTGATTCCAGCATGGGAAGAAAAGAATATTCCCAACTATTGAGACAGAGAGTAAAGGTTAAACTTGGTGGACTACAACATCCCTTCCAGGCCCGAGTTTTTATGCTCCTGTGAGGATCGTCAACCCTTCTCCAGATTCATTTCCATGCAGTTTCAATTCCCATGGCTGGAAACTTGCTCCTATGTAGTAAGAGCCAAATACTTAAAGGTTTAAGCCAGGAAGTTATGATAAAATGTTTGTTACTTGTACTGGAAATGTCAATTCGGAATTCCTTAATGAAACGTTCACCATTTTTGGATATGCATCAGGGGAATGGTGGGTAAAGTGAAGAAGTAGGATTAACCAATGTAAAAAATAAGGAGTTGTCGGGAAAGTCAAAACCGATCTTTAAACTATCTGAGAAACGAGACGTCAGGAATCCCGCCCGATGTCAAGCTGGAGCCCCACCACCAACTGCGCCACTTTAAAAATCTCCACCTGTTTCTCATCTGAAATAACTGCAGCAGGTTTCTTTACACGTGCATAAAAATAAAAGGAAAACAAAAATGCTTCACCTGCAGCGGCAATGAGACAGAGGTGATAGAAAAGTTTCTGCCTTAGAGAACAGAACAAGAAATGGATTAGTTTATGTTGGCATAAAAACATTTCAGATGGACCTAGAGATGATCATATTAGGTGAAGTAAGTCAGACAGAGAAAGACATACATCATATGATATCACTTATATGTGGAATCTAAAAAAAGATACAAATTTTATTTACAAACCAGAAATAGACTCACGGACATAGAAAATAAACTATGGTTACCAAAGGGGAAGAAGAGGGGAGAGAGATAAGATAGGAGTTTGGGATTAACAGGTATACATTATTATATACAAAATAGATAAACAAAAGGACCTACTGTACAGCACAGGGAACTATATTCAATTTCTTGCAATAAGCTATAATGGAAAAGAATCTGAAGAAAATATAATTGTATGTATATGTATAGCTGAATCGCCTTGCTGTACACCTGAAATTAACACTGTAAATCAACTGCAGTTCAATAAAAATATAAAAAATTTTTAAAGAATTAAAATATTGTTAAATGATTTGGATGCCCTTCTCCCAGGGTGGGAGTGAAGAAGACAGCCTAGATTCCTCAGAGTCTCATCCTTGGGCTGATTTACTGCAGCAGAACCATGCTTTACCCCCAGGAGGCACACAGTGGACGCTGAGTGAATGGTGACAACTGCTCTGTGCAGTGTGGATGAATGGCTGAGCACTCCCTTATAACTGAGCATCTTACAGTAAGTTTGATTAATTTTTAGATGAAATATCAGATCCCGTGCATCAGCAAAAAATGTTAGCTTTACTTCTATTTTATAAGTGAGAAACACAAGGAACTCGTCAAAAAATTAACCTAGTGTGTTTTGGTGGCTTGAGACTTCTAAAGCGTAACACACAGCGCCACCTAGTGGATCAGACGAACGTCTCCATTGTGGGGATAGGGTGGCCTCCTGCTAATTTAGTTTTTGTCAGGACACAGTTTTAAGAGGCTATGAAATAACCTGTTTTCTTATATAAAAACCCTGATTCACCCTCCCTCCCCCACTTCGCAACAGTGGGATCATCACAGTCTGTCATGGGATCCCCTCTGGGTTGCACAACCTGCTCTAAGACCATCGTTCAAAGAACCATGAATGAGGTGGTTCGTGTTTAAGGGATGCCCTCTAAGCCTCGCCCCCAGGAAGGCCGTGAAAACAAGGGGGGCCATATTCGGCACTGGTTATCAGGGCGCCCCATGTAGAACTCAGTGAAATTCATGCTGTGCCTCCCAGCATTCTACTTCTTATCCCAACCCTGTGGGGACTTTGCATATGAAGGTAGAAAGTAACCTAGCATCCGTTTCACCTCTGCTGGTAGTTATGGGGCCAACAGAAGGCAGGTCGGGCTAAACTACCCTTTGTATGAAATGCATTTTTGTTCTTAACACACAAGCCTGTCATTTACATTGGTGAAAAAATTAAAAAAAAAATAGACTAGTGTACTACTGGCATATAGCATGTCCTCAATCAAAATTCTTTTTCCAATTTTTTTTCTGGCTTTTCATTTTAAGCCAGAAGATCCTTCTTCAAACAGCTCTCGGGAGCCGGGATGAGACTTCCAAAGTGGAACCAGCCCAGAGCCGCTCCGTGTAATGACACATTTCACTTCAGCTGGGGGCTTAGGTGTAAAGTATAAGGTATCTCTGACCCTAGGAATAGACATTCCTCACCAGCTTTGGAGAAAGAGCTACAAAGATGAAAGAGAAGACAGTTACCCCAAATGGGCTCTTACAGTAACTAAATAAGGCAACAAAGGCTACTGAATCCTGGAAGAAAAAGAATCCAGAGAGACAGAGCAGCAAGACAAACAACCGACATCTCCATACCCCCGAGTAAACCCCAAACATAGAAACACTAGATTCAGAAAGCTGTGGCCAGGAGTTTGGGGTGGAAGTCGGTCTTCTGGCTACTGCTGACTTTCTTGGGAGCAGAAGGAAGGGACACCATTACCCTTGTAGAGCCCTGAGTCGTGATGTGCACAGAGTGCTCCTAACTGACACCTGAACGTTTCCGGGTCATCACATGAAAATTACCTTTCGAACTTTGGCACCTACTACCCCTTTCAAATGATCTTGACCTTGTAACTAAGAATTTTACGTGTTATCAGAAAGGACCAGGTTTTTCCATCTATTGGACAGCAGAAGCCAAAGTGCTCCTTTCCCCAAAATTCACTTACTGATGTCTTGATTGAAAATCTACTGTAAGCAAATCACTGTTGCTGTTTCCCTTTCAAAAGAGACTGAAAACCTGAGGTACCGGGGCTAAGAAGACAGCAATATCCCTCCTGAACTGGTGCGACTCTCTCCCCAGGGGCAACTTTGCAACCGTTTCTGCAAGCCAGGACTCACAGGGTTTGTCTTAGTGATGGATGGATGTTCCTCTGATCTTAAGGTATGAAGGCTGCCAAAACAAGGCTCTGAACAGTGTCCTTCTGCTCATCAGTGACATCAAAGTGAGGGAGAGGACAGGGTCTGGTTTTCCTGAAGGGTGCTCAGTAGGACCGCAGTGGTTTGGCATAGATTGGTTCCAGGATGTGATGGATTAGCACCAAGAAGAGGCTTCCAAGGAAGACAACAGTGAGGAAAGCCAGCAGGACATAGCGGCCGATGAAAAAGGCATCCACAATCTGGAGAAAGAAACATCAAAAATGAAAACTACTATCATTTCCACATCCTGGCTGTGCTCATCTGAAATCTCAGATGAATGGGCTCAGAGAATGTCCACGTTTGTAACTTCCAGCAACATTCTGCCGAGTCTACTCTGTAAATGGCTAAGAAAGAACCAACCTTTTTCTCTATGCCCTGAGCTGGAAATACAAGCTAAAGAAAGGCTGAGTGAAGTACAGGAGACAAATGGCTCAATGTGGGCAGTTCATAAGCATTCTGGAGACCCTGGACGAGGTCTGTCACATTGTGGAGTCAGTCATCTGCAGGCGTGAACGAGAAGCTTGCTCACTTGGTCTTAGGAAGGATCATCTTGTTGCTGTTAACTTTCCATTCTGGAGAATTTTGAATACATATAAAAAATACAACTGTATAATAAACCCCACATATCCAAGATTCAAACCCCTAAATCATCAATCCATTGCCAATCAGGAGGGGTCATTTTCAAAATAAAATAAGTGACTCTAAAATTTTCATCAGAAGAGTTCTGAACCCTAACGTTCATAACCCCGAATTCCAGGCCATTTACCTGAGACACTGAATCACTAAGAGGATAAGTAACTTGCCCCAAATCATATAGCTGGTTGCCTGGCAACCAGTCATACTTGAGGCCCCGGAACAGCTGGTCTTTGCTGACAAATACTTACAACTGGTATTGACTCTACCCACTTGTCCACTGTTCACTGCCAGAGCTCTCTTTTCCTTGGGTCCAAATGGCAGCAGGAAAAACCATTTTAATCTACAGACTTAATGGAGCAGCACAAAGCAAGTGACTGGAGACATTGCAAGTCCAGAAGCTTTCAGAACCCAGCTCCTAAAGGGAACCCAAAGTACCTGAAAGGTGACTGTGGTCACAGAATCTGGCTCTAAAATGCCCACATCCACATCTCCAGAAACTGTGAATGTGTTAAATTACATGACAGAAGGGAATTAAGGTTGTAGGCGGAATGAAAGTTTTGTTCATCAACTGACCTTAAAGTAGGAGGACTGGCTTGGTGTGTCTACCCAGGTGGCCCAGTGTCATCACAAGTGTCCTTACAAGTGCTAGAGGGAGGCAGGGGGGAGGGTCAGAGGTAGGGCTGTGAGGATGGAGGTGGTGTTGAGAGACTACTCTGCTGGCTCTGAAGACGGAGCAAAGGGGCCATGGGCCAAGGGTGGCCTCTAGCAGCAGGAAAGGGCGGGGAGACAGACTCTTCCCCAGAACCTCCAGAAAGGAAGACAGCCCTGCCAACTCCTTGATTTTGGTCCAGTGAGGCTGATTTTGGACTTCTACCCGACAGAACTAGAAGACAGTGCATTTGTGTTGCAAGTCACTAAGTCTGTGGTAATTTGTTACAGCAGTGGTGGATCCACCTTGTCGAGTCCAAGCTCTGCTGTGATCACTGAGCCCCAGATTTGCCAAGAAGCAAAGGGCTACTCCGGAGGTTACCCCAACAGCCAACTTACAACAAAGGTCAATGTGATAAGACAGCTTTGACATGACTTTGACCTTGGCTCCAGCACTGAACAAGTCTCTCGCGGGCTCCATGTTTGCTCATTCAACAAGGTTCCCCTTTTAATTAGCCAATTAGCAGGCCTTGGGTGCGGCAGGCCCAGGCCATGTATTATTGATACTATGTTGAGCCGGGCGGCTGCAGGGGCTGGTGCTCAAAACATGAAAATGAGAACGCCAGTCCTGCTGGCCGTGCTGACGAATGGATTTTGCTCAAAGCCCATTCTGCTCTCCTGAGTCTGAAACTCCTGCAATAGAGGACACAGGGATGGATTTCCAAACAGCGCTTGCTCTGTGCCCTTCTCCCAGCGTTCACATCTGCAGGGATCTGGAAATGCACGGCCTTCACTGTTCTTCCCCTGCCAGACTGGGAGACCAGGGTGGGAGTCTTCACCCTAGATCTCACACACGGTCCTGAGATGGTCAGGGTGGTTTTCAACTGCTGACCAAAAACCCTGGCATGTGTGAAAAAAATTCCTTAACTTTGTGTGGTAAGAATTTCCCGTGGAATTTTCAGAACGAATTTCCTCCCTCTTGCCATGGTTAGTCCTAGATAGAATTGGAAATGTGTGCTGATTTTAGTTCAGAAGTTATATAATTTTGTGTACTGCTGTCTAAATAGTCACCTATGAACTCTGTGATGTTCCCTAGGATTCTGTTGAGTCCCCAACGATGAAGGTTTTAAAGACAGACCTCAGCCTGAATCCTTGCTCTGCCTCTTCCTATACTGTCTGATCTTGGCAAGTTACCTTAATCTCTTCTGGCCTCGGTGGCCTTACCTATAAAATGGGGATACTAATAGTACCTATTTCATGCCACTTAGGGTTGTCCTGAGGTTTAAATGAGACCATGTAAATAACGTGCTTAGCACAGAACCTGGCACACAGGGATGCCTTAAAAGATGTTAGCTACTGCCATCATCACAACTTAAAAAATTAAAATGGAGGAAAGAAGCTGCTAGAAGGAGTAATGGGACACAGGAAGTCAAGACCATTATCACGATCATAGGGGTCTGAGACCAGATGTGCATGGCAAAGCCAGAGCCCCACTCAGGAATGAACCAGACTGGGGGGTGGTCTATGAGAGAGACAAGAAAAATCCATTCAGACAGGTAGGTGCTGGGAGATGTGGTTCTGGAAACAAGGACCAAAGGAACTTCCCTAAAGACCTATTAGTATTAAATGCAACTATCTCTACAACTTCTGCTTCCCGCCCCACCCGCCGGCTCTTCCCTATGGAAAGTACTCCCTCCACTTCACAAGTGGAAAAGTCAAACACGTGGGGATGGAAAAGCGTGTCATTTGGCATCTGAGGGCCCTGCGTACGTGTGGGTGGGGATCAGTTTCTGTGCTGAGGCCTCGGGGGCGGGACTCTCTCACTCAGGACAGGCTCTTCCCCAGCCCCAGAGGCGACGTGGCTTCTGGACGCACTGCTCTTTCCACTTGATGCAAAGCGGAGATGAGACCAAATCAGGCAAAGAGTTGTGGGCAGTGCTGCACGTGAGCATCAGAAGCAGGTGCTCTTCCTGGGGGCGGGGAGGGGGACTCCTTAAAACTCCCTCTGAGCTTCCCCCCACCCCTTCAGGTGTCAACTTTCCAATTGTTCTAACACATCTCTGCCCACCTGGCATCAGGGACCGTGGTGGGCAGGACGCAGGTCTAGTCCAAGAGAAAGAAGAATTACAACTAAGGAGGCAAAACAAATCTTACGGTTTTACCTTCATCTCAGCCTCGGGGGCTGGGAATTCGCTGGCTCGGGGTAAGAGCAACAGGACAGCGGTGACGATCAGAGCCCCGAGGAACACGAAAATGACAGAGAACCTGGGGTCGAAAGAGGGTTAAAAGCACTGTTTAGTTTCCTCTCTAATCAGTCAGGCCGGGACTGGCCCTGCCCTGGGATCAATATTCTCCTCCAGTCCCTTAACGGTGCCTCCTGCACTGCCCATGTGGCCCAGGGCATTGAGAAATGTTTCCTCTTCATCCCAACGCCCTTCCTCCCAGACAGGTACCAGCGGGATGCGCTCCTGTTTACCCCTGGTAGTTCCAAATTCCTAAGAATGGGAATTGGGAGTTTTCATTTTTGCCTCTGCATGGTCATAATCAGGAAAAACAGAAGCAGCCTTCCCCCACCCCCACTGCGGGGCCTTGAACCAAGAATACTTTCGTAAATTATGTAACTTGCTGCTTTGCACCCGCATTATCCAGCCAGAGGGTGCGACTCTGTGGTGTTCTCAGAGTCAGTGTGTGGCACCTAACAGGGTGCCCGCCCAAGTCACCCAGAGCCTCCTCAGTGTCCCCGGGCCCAGGTCTAGAGCCCTGGGGACTGGTCCGAGCACCTGCCATAAATCTGAACAATCAAGAAACACGCACACCCCCGAGACGCTCTTTAGGCAGCGAAAACAAATCCTCCTTTCTGAACAATCAAGAAACACGCACACGCACACCCCCGAGACGCTCTTTAGGCAGCGAAAACAGATCCTCCTTTCATCTCTTGTGTCTCCATCTCTGCACTGAGAGCTGACAGATACCACCTCCCTCTCCTCCCACCTCTGCTTCCGAGCACAAATAACACAGCGAGTGCTTATGATAAGAGGTTAAAATGCAACTCATTCCAACTGCCAGTAATTACAACAACGAGCTTCTGAATCCTCAATGCTTCACAAGCGTCAGCGATTTCGCTTCTAATTGCTTTTACCTGGGACTCCCAGCTGGCAAGAAGGCCTTACCTAGCTACCCCGGAGGCTCTGGACAACAGCACACACAGCAGCAGCACCGACACCCAGAGCAGGGCAAGGAGGAACACGCCGGCCCCCACGCCCAGCACGGTGCCGGCCATGCGTGGAGACAGGCAGGTGACCGGTGCGATGAGCTGTCCCGGGTACCATCCGACTTAGGCGTGCTCCTGGGTCTCCTAAGGGCATTCAGACAAACATAGAAAGTCCTGATCAATTCTGGGGGATTTTTGATGATTGGAGGATTCATCAGTACAGGTCTTTGGGAAGGCTGAGTCCCTTAATCGGAATCAGAAATTTAGAGCCCACACCTTTCTCCTTGGTGAGGACTGAGCAGCGGCTTTCTGCTCCGTGTGGGTCAGTTCAGGTTTGGCATCTGAGTTCTGGTTTCTCTTCCCACAATCCAGAAGCTGGACTTCCCAAGGGCTGCAAGAGGCGTCGGGACCCAAGAGTCCCAGGGCCCTCTCAGGTTAAGTCTGTGGTGTGAGCTGTGACTCACTGGACAGTCACGAGACACAAATGGCCCACTCTTTTGCTGATTTTTTATTCTTAAAAGGAGGCAAACTCTCAGTCCCTGGAGAAGAAAAGCCATCACTATTTTTGAACATTCACTTGTGTTGAGCACCTTACAAATACATCTCATTCAGTCATGGCCCTGAGCTTCTGAGGTAGGTATGATCATATCCAGGTTACAGAAGAGGTAACTGAGGGATCATGTGATGGGACAGTATTAACATCTGCTAATTGGATTTGGCTCCACCCAGATGATCCTTCGTGATCTCAAGATCCTTAACTTAATTATATCTGCAAAGAGCCTTTTCCCAAATAAGGTCACATTCACAAGTTCCAGGGGTTAGGATGTGGATATGTCCTTTTTGGGGCCACTATTCCACCCTCTCCAGGGTAATGTCATACCACAGTATCTCCCCTGGTTTTCCCTATATGCATCAGAGGCAAGTCTTGAGCCTTCAGCCAAACAAATTCCTCCTCAAGCTGATGGTTTTCTTTACCCTGATGGCTTAAATACCAAAAACTTATTATCCATAAGAAGTCCTGCTATAAAAATATTGGAAAGTAAGTCCTAAGTATAAACCACTAAAAAAACCAACAAAAAAATCACATTTTTTTCAGTCACCACTGATTTTGTGTCTACCGAGCAGAGCTTTGTGCTACAAGCTGGGAGCACAGAGGTAAATGAGACATTTCTTCCAACAGAGGGTTAAGACTTATTGGAGAACACTGTCATGTAGACCACTCTCCATTCTTTTTCAAAATCTTTTCGGTTTGTTTTTTATTGAAGTATAGACAGTTTACAATGTTGTGTCAATTTCTGGTGCACAGCATAAAGTTTCAGTCATACATGAACATGCATATATTTGTTTTCATATTCTTTTTCATGATAGGTTACTACAAGATACTGATGTAGTTCTCTGTGCTGCACAGTATAAACTTGTTACAGTAGTTAGTATCTGCAAATCTCGAACTCTCTATTCTGGTAAGTAAAAAAAACAAAGTGTGATGGGAGTTGAGATGTGAGAAAGGCTTTATAAAGGAGGTAGCTTTGCATGGGCCCATTTGGGAGAGAAAAGGTGGGGCCAGAGGACAGAGTAAGGGGGGGGCGGGGCAGACAGGGGATGGCAGCAGATGGGTGCCCCCTACCACCCCCGACCACCTCTGGCCCATTCTCCCCTCCTTAGAGCACAATGGTGTTGTCAGTAACTCAACACACCAAGGGTTCTCCCACCTCCAGGTCCTTGTACCTGCTGTTCCCACTGCCTGGAATTAAACCCTGCCCCCAGACAAGCCGTCTACTATCTGCAGGGCTGACTTCTCCTCATCCTTCTGATCCAGCTTTAGATGTAGCCTCTCAGATGCCATCTCTGACTGTCCTAGCTAAAGGAACCTGTATTCACTCTATTTCCTTCAGAGCTCATGTCACAAACTTTGGTTTACATTTTGGTGTTGTTCACAGGCTTACTTTGTCTCTCCAGCTAGAATGGTAAACTCCAAGAGGGCAGAGACCTTCTGTCTTGCTCACTACAGATCTCCCCAGTTCTTTCCACAGAGATTATCAGCAATAAATATTTGTTGGATGAATAAATGAAGCAGTGCTGGCAAGTCCACAGAAGTCAAGTGAAGGAGTGACAGGATCGTATCTAATTTTAGAAACAGAGGAATGTCAATTCTGGTCAATACACTGGACAGCTGACCGGGGAAGGACCTCACACGACAGCAAACATGTAGAAATGCTTACTCAAATAGAACAAAAAGAATTTAATACACAGGGGAGCTTGAAAGCCATAAACAGAAATCTTTAATGCTGTAGTCAAAAATGTCACTCAAAGCCTGCATAGTGAGCAGCAGCAGATTCCTGGAACCAGGTACAAACCTCAGGAGTGGTCCTCTCCTGGACAGATGAGGTCTCAGACCCACGGCACAGAGATCTTGACCTGAGAACAAGGCATGACAACAGGCTCTGAGACAGCTCACTTGTCTTTGAAATACGGACTAAAACATCTGCTGCTGACTTGGGTGGAGAAGAGAATAACCCAGGAGAAATCTGCATCCCCTACAGGAGAGGGGTTCAAGTCACACTGTCGATGTGGCATGGGAATCCCAAGTAGTAACGTTAACATGAACCTAGACTAAAAGCGAGAAGCCCGTAGGATTCTGGTGGAAACAAACAGAACCCTCTCTGTAGGGAGGTCAGCGTGCAAGGCTCCCACTAGAGTGAGTATAAAATAACAAAGTCTTCAGACGAAGGCTGGGATGGAGCTCACCTCTCATGGACATACTTCACCAAGAAGGAAAATGAACCAAGAAAGAAGTGGTATGTAGGGAGGGATGGTGAGAAAAATACTGGGACATACTGACAGTAAGACTTCCGTAATGATAGTGACTAATTTTTTGACGAGTTAAAAACAAGGGAGAACTAAAATATCTGTCAAGAGTTAAGTGGAAGATGAGGAAGGACAGCTCAAACTTAATTTTGCTCTGAGGAGGTGAGAGTTATTACTATTATTTTGCTCTGAGGAGGTAAGCGTTAATGATTACCCATAGGTTTTCTTAGGCTAAATATGCAAGTTAAAAAACACATAGGTGAACACCAATTAACAGAAATAGGATGAATACCTTCCATTCTAGGAGAGTGAAAAAAATAAAGGAAGAAAGCAGAAGTCAGGAGTGGAAAGAAACAAAGGAAAATACAAAATAAGATTGTAAAGATAAACCCAAATACAACAGTAATCATAGTGAATGCAGGCAGTCTACACTTGAATCTTAGAAGAGATTCTCATATTAGATCTTTTTAGAAATAGCTCTTTATAAAAGCCGCACAGAAAGCAAAATGAGAGAGAGGCTGAAAAGAAAGAAATTGAAAAAGACATACAAAGCAAACACTAACAAAACAAAAAGAAGGGGAAGAGGGGAAAGGGGAAGTTGTTCAATGAACACAGAGCTTCAGTTTTGCAAGATGAAAGTTTCCTAGAGATCTGTTGCACAACCATGTGAATATACTTAACACTACTGAACTGAACACTTAAAAATGGTTAAGATAGTAAATTTTACATATGTGGGGTTTTTTTTAACCACAATTTAAAAAAAACAAGCAAAGCAAAACAAAATAAAATATAGCTTGATGAAGCAATGTTAGTATCAAGCAAAACAGAATGTAAAGCTTTTAAATATATTAATAATGACAGTCACAAAAGGAATAATTTAACAAAAAGCTACAACTCACAACAAATAAGCCTAAAACAAAGCCTCAAAATACGTAAAGCCAAAATCGATAGCATCTCTGCAGTAAGTGGAAAACCTCATAAATTTAGTGGGAGATTTTTTAATATACGTCTCTCAGAAACTGATCAATCAAGCACCTAAGAATAAATACTTGACAAAGAGGCTATAAAAATGGCCAATGAATATCTGAAGAGGTGCTCGGCTTCATGAGTGATCACAAAACTGCAAGTGAAAAACCGAAATGCAGTACTCTAGACGCCTACCAGCATGGCTACAATGAAAATGACAGGCAATGTCAGGTGTTGACACAGACGAGGGGTAACTGAAACCTCAGACACTGCTGCTGGGCGTGTAAGTGGTCACTACTGCTTTGGAGACTATTTGGCAAAATTGCATAAAGCTGATTACACACGAACCCTAGACCCAGGTCTTGTCTTCCTGGGTGTGTTCCCAACAGACACGTACACATAAGCTCTTTTAGTAACTTGTAGTTCACTGCAGCCCTATTTCAAACAGTGAAAGACTGAAACAACCTAAATATCCATCAATCGAATAGAGAAAGTGGGGTATTAGACATAAAATCTATTCATTCATACAATAATATAAAGCAGCAAAAATGAACTACAACTGTGCCCAGCAACGTGGATGAGTTTCACAAATACAGAGTGTAAAAAGCTAGACACAAGAGTTCATACTGTATATATAATTCGATGTACATGACGCTCAAAAAAAGGTCAAACTAATTTTGGGGTTAAAACTCAGGAGTGTAGTTACCTTGTAGAAAGTAGTGACTGGTGGGGGCATGAAGGGGGTTCTGGGGTGCTTGTGAAATTTTGTTTCTTCATCTGGGTGTTGGTTACATGACTTTGTTAATTTTTAAAAATTGTATCTAGCTGTATACTGCTGATTTGTATACTTTCCTGTATGTGTTACACTTTTTTTTTCTCAAAATGTTTACTTCAAAGAAAGTCTGAAGAGACATATCAGCCAGACATAATATATGGGCTTTGTTTGGGTCCTGATTCAAACAAATCAACTATCAAAAACCTTCTATGAGATGACTGGGGAAATCTGAGCAGTACTGGTTATTTGATGATATAAGGGAACTGCTGTTTAATTTTTTAAGTGAAAAATATATATTTTTTTAAAAAATGTGATGGTATTGTGTTTATCCTGCTAAAAGATTATTTTTGTTATACAGATAGACACAAACACACACAAACAACACAGATAACAGAAAACGATGTCTCGGAACTTCATAATTATCTGGGGCAGAGAAGAAGGGGGCTAATGTGAAACAAGACTGGTCATGAGTTAATTGCTTGAAGCTGGATGGTGAGCACATGGGTGTCTGCTGTACTATTTTCTATACTTTTGAATATATTTAAAACTTCTGTGATAAAAAGATGTGTGTATGAATATGCATACATGTGTAAGTAGGAATAAGTCCAACAAAAGGTGTGAAGGTTTTTATAGCAAAAGTTATAAAACTGTATTTGAAGATACATATTTTTGAAAGGCCTGAATAGAGAAATGACCTATGTTCCTGGATGGATGGGATGACTCAATACTGAAGCATCTCAATTTTCCTTAATCTAGCAGTTCAATGCAACTCTAAGCAAAATCTAAAAATAATTTTTTGTGGAACCTGAAAATGGATCCTAAATTTGCATGGGAGAGCAAGCGCCCAAGAATAATGAACACAAATTCTGAGAACTGGGATGGAAACTTGCCTTTCATGTTACCAACTGCCACAAGACACATTATAAAATGAAGGTAATTAAAACAGTGTGATGGTGGCATAAAGATGCATGGACCAGTGGAATAAAATTGAGAACCCAGAAAAACAGATCCGTGCGTTGATGAGAAAACTTTGCACAGGACAGAGCTGACTTTATGATTCTTGGGTAAAGGGTTTCGCAGATAATGCTGGGACAAATGGTGATCCAATCAGAAAACAATAAAACTAGACCTTCTCCTTTTTGTCATAGAAGCCAATTTTAAATGGAAAGTGATTCATAATAAAACAACATATGTTTAAGTATACAAATGTTCGGGCTGACTACACCAGCATACGTAATGAAGTACAGCACTCAGATGCTTTCAGCTAAACTTAGAATCACCCTGAACGCAAAAGCTACAAACGCAGGCTGGTGCAGGTGTGTTGTACCGCGACTCAAATACCACGAGCTGGGCTGCCTTCAGTTCTCTGGTTTTCTAGGGCAATGAACAACACTTGTTAAAGTTCCAAGCCACAAATATGATTTCCCCTTGATTTACATTAGACTTGTATTCCTGGAAATTTTACTATATTAAACTGTGCCAAAAAATACATTATGTTTATACAAAAAATGGAGTTAGGTTCTAGGCTCGTGTTACACGTAAGTATCCTGTGAGACGCTCAAAAGTTGTGCAGGATGAAGGACAGTTCTTCACTGTCGGGGGCTGTCCAGCCTATTGCAGGACATCTAGCACCCCCAGCCCTGCTTTGTAAACCTGGCCTCACCTCCAAAATCACAATAATAACCCAAGATGCCCTCACGAATTCCAAAGTGACCAGAGGGGCAGTAACATCCCCTTGAAGAACCACTGTCCTAGAGAAACTCTGGCAGAAAGAGACATGTACAAAGATGGTCATAACAACGAAACAGCCGAAAAAAACCTAAATGCCCATCAGTAAGGGAATGGGTATTATATACTTATAATGAACACTTAAAATGAACAAACCTGATCTAGCTGTACCTAGAATGTATCTCAAAAATAATACTGAGTCTAAAAGCAAGCTGCAGAATGGAGCCCACAGTAGTCTACTACTTGTATTTTTAAAATTAAAAAATATATGAATAGTAATACGAGGTACACATAGATAGTAAAGATATGAAAGCATGGGTGTGAATGATACACAACAATTTCAGAAGAGTGTCTGTCTCTGGGGAGGTTGGAAGGAAGGGGAATGGGGCCAGGAAAGAGAACAACAAGATCTGAACTAAATCTGTGATGTTTTATTTCTTTACAAAAAAAAAAAAAAACTTAAGCAGATGTGCCAAAATGTTCATGTTTATTAACCTAGCTGATAGGGTGTAGGTATTTGGTAAAACACTCAGTGTAATATTCACTATTTCTGAAATTTTTGAGATGATTCTTGAGTTTTAAAGAGGTCATTGGTGGCAGGGTGCATATGAATTGAGATCAGAGAAGAGAGATTGGTCACCAATTAGGAGATGATTGCAATCCTCCAGATGAGAGAGGATGAGGGTCTGGGCTTCATCGTAGCTGTGGGAACGGAAAGGTGCTTAGGAGGACGGCATTAGAGAAGACGCAGGTTTCCTCTTTGGTTGGCTGAGCCAATAGTACTGCCCTTAACAAGATAACCAGTTGAGCTTAGTTGCTGCTAGATATTAGACAAATTACCTGTAAGACTTGGACTGACTCTACCACCTAGAATACAGGGCGAATGGTAGTTGAAGCTGGTATCATTAGAAACACTGTCCTTCAATCCTCCATAGAAACTTAAAAGTTCACGTGACACTGGGTTCCATAGATGGTATGGCTTTAAAGTAATGAGATGAATACCCCTAAGCTCTTATAAGAATGAAGTTCATCACTTTATAACCAAACCATACATTTTCTTACCGAGCGTGGAAAGGAAGGGTTGGATGCAGTATAGAGGGCTGTTGTGGGATGGAGTGAACATCTAATCACTTTATCTTGTGAATTCAGTGTGGGAATACTTGTGATTATTTACCTTATTGGAATAGCTAAATTACTGAGTATATTTTTACTTAAAAAAAAAGAATGACAGTGTTTTTATTTAACACCCAGGGCATTTTCAAACCTTCTTTGAGAACTGATGGTCTAGCTAACCTGGTTTCCAAAGTAAGTCCATTTATTTAACGTCTGTGGAATTTAAAGCAGGTAGACTGGATTCGGAAAAAAAATAACCTGTCTAAATTTGAACACCCTGTTTGGCAGCTGACAATGAGAGGAACCACAGGGCCAAGTTTCCCCTCTCTGTACTCATGCTGGAGGTCTTTCTTTGGAAAGAGTTTGTCCAAAACTTTTTGGAGGTATGTGTGGTGCATTCTGCATTCATTTAACGGTTGGTTCTACATATACTTACACTGAGTTCTCAGAAAATGGGTACATTAAGGTACTGACCCCTGCACATGCAGCCTACTGGATTAAAAATACACTGCCCATCAGTCAATCACGTGTGAGAATACTACTAACCATTACCAGTTGATTAGTCCAGTACAAATGTGGATTCCATGGAGGGTAGTGTGGCCCCAGTGATACTGGTAGTGGGAGATGGATGTCTCACCCACCCCCTGATTTTTAGATTCAAGCCCTTGAAAGCAGCAGAAAACTGTGGGTTACAAAGTGTTAGTGAGGATGTGGAGAACAGGGAACCCTCATATACTGTTGGTGGGAATGTAAACTGGGGCAGCTACTATGGGAGACAGTATGGAGATTCCTCAAGAAGTTAAGAATACAACTACCAGCTTACCCACTTCTGGGTATTTAGCCAAAGAATATGAAAACACTAATTTGAAAAGACACATGCAACCCTATGTTCATCGCATTATTTACAATGTCCAAGATATGGAAACAACCTAAGTGCCCATCAACAGATGAACAGATAAAGAAGTTGCATATACACACACAATGGAATACTACTGAGCCATTAAAAAAGATGAAATCTTGACATTTGCAACAACATGGATAGATCTTGAGGGTATTATGCTAAGTGAAATAAGTCAGATGGAGAAAGACAAATACCGTGTGATTCCACTCATGTGGAATAAACAAACAAAAATGAACAAACCCAAACAAAGAGGTAGATATGGAGAACAGGGTAGTGGTTATCAGTGGGGAAGGTGGGAGGGAGCAAAACAGGTAAAGGGGATCCACCGTTTGGTGATGGATGGAAACTAAATTTTTGCTGGAGAGCACACTGTAGGGCATAGGGGAAGTGGACGTTCACTGTTGTACCCATAAAACTTATATAATGTTATAAACCAAAGTTACTGCATTAAAAAGTAAATCTTAAAGAAAGAAAGAAAAAACAAAACAGTGGGTTACAAGAGTGAACTGCCCTTCTGGAGGATTCCTTTTCATTTTCCTCTATAGCTGTTCCAAACCTTCAAAATTAATTGGGGAGCATCTTTCATACTTTTTTTCCCTACTCTAAACACTTCATTATGGTTTGAATTTTTAAATATTAGGATAATGCCTCTTTGTAATGGAAGAAAATGCAAGTCTGGGAAAAATCAACTGCTAAGCTACCAAAATGCCATCGACGTGGCATCATCTCTTAAAGCACTGATTGAAAAGAGGATCAATGGATCCAGATTCCATCATCCTCCCACACTTTTTCCTGGGTGCTCTTTCGATTTGAAAGTGCAGCGACTGTCTGTCCGTCAACTCTACCACCCGGGGCTGCCAGGAGGCAGCACTTCACGCTCCACCGTTGAGTCTGAACCCGCCAGGAAGTGGGAATCCAGCTTCTTTTCCCTGCCCTGTTGCTGATTCAACCCGGGGCCCCCAGGTCTCATCTTCAGAATGTTCGCCCGGCTACCTCCCAATAGCTGGGAGAGAGATTAAGGTTACGGGTCGTGGGGTATTTCGAATCAGACACTGACATTTCGTTTTCTTAGGAGCATGAAAAATAAAACATGCCTTCCTTCTCTGCCAGCAAGTTGACCGCCGGGCCTGCGGTCCAGCCTGAGAGGGCCCCGCACCGCCATTCGCCCACGCTTTCCTCCAGCCTCTTCAGCCCCAGGCCCCACCATTCTCTCCTCTCAGCAGCCGCCCCCTCTTTCCTCACCTCCACCCGCTACACCTGGCTTCCCCTCTCCCGGGTCCCCTACTCACACCTCTCAGTCCGGCCAGTTCCAGCCCACAGGGGCTTTAGTCTACTTAGAGCGAATCACAAGTGGGCTTTCATCAGGCGATTCCATATTCGCTAATCAGCGCCGCTCTTTCAACGCCCAACTTCCCCTTCATTTGCTTACGGGCGCCGCGGCTCCAGGCAACGCAGAGCGTGGTGGGTGGGCACGACGCCTTCAGTTACGACCCGATTGGTCGGTGCCGGTCGGTCCTCAAATTCGATTGGATAGAGGCAGTCCAGGCTCCCCAAGCTCGCCCCATCCCGTTGTCAATCACACCAGCCTCAGGTAACTCACGGGACCATTGGTCAGTCTAGCCTGAGGGCGGGCAGTTGCGCCGAAGAGAGCTGCTCTCCCGGCTTTCTTCGCTGTTACCACGGAGACAGCACAGCCGGGCTTTGAGGCAGAGGTCCAGGCAACCCCCTCTCCCAATTTTAGGTGTGGCGATGTGTTCTGCAGTCTAGACGTCAGTGCCTGTTCCGGAGTCTGATAGGCATCTCAGTCCCCGACCTACTGGCTCCGAAGGACCGCGGGATTTGGGGGGCAAGTCAGATTAGGCCTCGGTGAGGGGGTCACGCTCAGGAATTTTAAGGATCCCTAACAGCCTTCCTAGAGGGAACCTAACCCGAAGCACTAGTTGTAATAACATCACGTTTTCGTTTATCCTTACCTCGCCTTATTGTATGTGGCATTATTCTTACGTTAGCCTTACGACGTACACTGTTGCAAGGACGGTTCTACTCACAGGACAGACTGGGGAAGAGGAGCCAGGGTCAGACCAAGTCAGTCTTTTGTAGCTACACCTCCAGGCTTCCGGAACTGCAGCTGGTCCTTGTTTTTAGCAAACTGCTCTTGCCTAACTGCAAATTAAAACTTGCCATGACTTTGTTCTGGGGTTATGTCACCTGTTGGATCTGTAAATGAGGCCAACTAAAGGAAATAAGACAGAGGATGCATGCTCTGTGGCTGAATCAGGAAGGGCGAACAGACAAAAATCAGAACAAACAAAACGAAATCCGAGAGCTGCAGTGTTTGAACCTTTGATCTTACACAAAATTCTGAAAAATCATGAAGCAAACTATTCAGTCCTGGAACACTGAACCAGGATTTAAGGAATTCAGCTCCTGAATCACAGCTTTATGAGTGACATGGAAGAAGACGGTTGAATTCCTTTGAAAGTACGTCTCAAATTTATTCTACTTTCAAGGTTTCATTTGCAGTCATATGTACTAACCAGTAATTTCTTGTGTGTTTAACAACTTAACCTTACTTGCCCCAGTGAGGAGCTCTGTGGTTAAGAAAGCCATTATTTTGATTAATTCATGTCATTGGAATTGAGTATTAACTGTAGCTAACCACTGGTAAGGACTTTGAGGATACAAAAGAAATGTGATGTGACTCCTGCCTTAATAGCCTGTGGTTTGTTAACATCAACGGCTTATGAAACAATTAGGAAGCACTTTCAAGCAAGATGAGACAATGTGCCAACCTTAATTTATAGTTAATTTTTCCCAAAGATAATAATACTACTACGTATTTGCAGAGCGCTGTAGTTCTCAAAACACTTCTTCACTTGTGTTATTTGGAGGAAATATTGCTTTGGCTAGAGTTAAGATGGGTCTTCGTGGTACAGCTAGAACTAACGCTGGGCCCTGGTATATGGGTAGGAATGGCAAAGGTGGATCAGAGATGGAAGGGAATGTATAGAGAGAAAAGGTTGAGACAAGATTGAGCACTGAGTATCTGGAGAATAGTGTGGAGACCGGCCTGAGCCAGAGTGGAGACAAATAAGGGACAATAACATTGTGTAGACTAACTGTTCAGGACCAGTTCTGAGCCCTTAATGTTTTGGGGGAAAGCGTTCAAAAGCTTGAGACTGGGAAAGTTAACCTTCTTACACTTTTAATGATTAAACTGACTTACGTTATAAATTAAGAATAGAGCATGACTGAGGAGATGCTCCGAAGTTCTTAAATCTTCCTGAATGGAGATAACATTTTAGGTTTACTCCTTCATAAGAAGGGGCCCTCCTCCCAAGCCCACATATATCTCACCCCTTAACTGGGAGGAGGTATTTGTTTTCTGATTAAATGATAATATCGTACCCTCTCATTGAAATTGAGAGAAGTGCTGTCACCACAGTGCACCATCTTTTGCCATTTCTTAATTGAAGTTCACTCTGGGGAAGATTGAATACCTGATTATCCAGTCTTTCTCTTTTCAAAAATTGTCTTCTGTACACCAAGTCTTATACAGTGCTCTGTATCTCTGCCGTATGCATATCACTCACGTTGTATGTGTAGAGAGTACATGGGAGCCATGCAGGTATCATATTTCATTTGATTACAATTTTCTTTTCTTCTAAGCAAAAACAGTAGTAGCCAATGCCTAATTTCCTCTTCCTCAAAAGTGTAAGATCATTTGTTATGCTGCCTGAGAGAGGAAGGTTAGCAAGGAGGGGTCATTAAGATTATGGAATGCAAGGAATGATTTCAAGAGAAGACATAAAATTTTCTTGTTCATTTTATGGTTATCAAACCTTTTTCTGCCAGTTTTTTTGTGTTCATTATCTCAGTGTGATTATTTTTGCATTTCTGCAGGTCTGAAAATGTACCCAAAACTTAGGTAACTGTTGGTTATTAGCTGAGATGCAAAAGCTACCACTGTTCTATTCTGCTAATTGGGAAACTGGAAAACAAAAGAAAAGAAAAGTAAGAAAAGAACATTTCCTCCAGTACTATTATCAGTAGTTGAACCCAAGTTACTGGCCCCTCAAGGTCACCCAGAATTACCAATGTGATTATCCAGATCATAATATTTATCTGTTGCCCCAGATTAGGGGTCAGCAAACTATGGTCTGTAGGCCTAAACTGGCACCTGCTATTTTTTGTATCACCTGCAAGCTAAGAATGATGTTTACATTTTTAAATAGTTGGAAAAATCCGAAGGTGAAAAATATGAAATTCAAATCTCAGTGCCATAAGTCAGGTTTTCCTGCAGCACAGACACGCTCGTATATTTACATGCTGCCAATGGCTGCTTTCATTTCACACCAGCAGAGCTGAGTAGTTAATACAGAGTGTGTGGCCCATAAGCCTAAAATATTTATATTGGGCCCTTAGAAGTTCTGATCCTTACTATCTTAGAGGTCTCTAGTGAATCGGTTTCCATGGAATGTTGGGACTAAAACAGACTTTTGAAATCATGTAGTTTAATTTTAAAAAATCTTCCATTGATAGAGATCAGTTACTTCTTCCTGAAGTCATATAGTCAGTGGACAGAGCTGGTCCTGGAACCCTGGTTCCGTGGGCCTAATTTTGGGTGACACTTTTCATCCATATCATCTCTTTTCTCATGTGGAGCTTATCTTACTTAGAACGGGACTGATGTTATATAGTCTGGAGGAAAGGAGAAGTAGTCAAAAACTTTCCTAATTTTGATCTCATGTCTCATCCAGACAAATACAGTGCACCATAATCAACTATGGATACTTGGGACTTTCATTTTTTTCAGCCAATATGAGTTGTCTTTGGTCTTCCATTTTCTAAGAGGTATATGACCGTCATGATAAACTTTCTCACTTTTATGCTCTTTATTAAAAAAAAAAAACAATGAAACTCTCCTCAACAAAGGAATCAGAGGTGGCTGTTTCAGTCTAAGGTTATTAGAGAGTGAAGATGATTAGGAAGGCACAGGACAGTTTTTACTCTGGGGCCCATGGATGGGTCATATGTGTGTGGGGGGGTGGGTGTCCACAAACCCACTGAAAGGTAAGATTTAGTATATATGTGCATATGGGCTTCTCTGGGCAGAGTAGCCATAGCTTTCATAAGATTTTAAGAGCCCGTAACTTCAAGAAGATTTGGAATTATAGCTATATAAATGGAGACGTGTTCTGGGGACAAAGCTGCTCAGATGTGTGGTGGGGGAGCCTGATCTGTGTTCCCAGGTCTGTAAGACCTCAGCTGATGTGAGGTAAGAGCTCTTTGCTCACTTACATCAGCCCACCCAAGTTTTTTTTTTTTTTTTCTTTCCTTACCTCTTCTGCCACTCACAGAGGTGATAAAAATTCATCAGATTCACATAACAGTTGAACTCAGAGGGTTCGATGAAATTCCAGTATAATTCTCTCCAAAGAGTGTTCTGATTAATAGAAACTGCAGAGGAACTAATTTTATGAAAATAGCAAAAGGGGCTGTTTTAGCTGAAGCAAGTCAGGTGCCAGTGCTGATGCCTGCGGAAGATGCAAACAGCCCCATTGTGGGGAGCTGATGGCTCCAATCTGGCCGTTTATTTATTAAACGTCTTTCCGCTGTAAATTATTAAGCCTGGATTCTGGAAGATGAGGGAGCTGACAGAAAAAGACAATAGAACGGAAAGCGAACCTGGACGGCTGCCTTCAGAATTATTGCAGCATTGTGTCTGGCGAAAGCTCTTGCCTCCCAGGATTTGGAAAAGGGGGAGAGTCCCTCTTTGTGGGACTCAGAAATGGATGAGACAAGTAACATGATTTTTATTTGCAGCTTCTTACAAATCAGAATATTCTTCATAGGAAGTTCAACTTGTTGGCTCAACTGGGAGCCAGACATTTTGTGTATTCTCTGCAAGGCCCCCAAACAAGGAAGAATTTGGTCGGCTTTAACATTAAGAAGTATCGAGTTATATATTTTAGGGCCCTCAGCCATGAGAAGACTGGGTTCATGTGGCTGATCTGACAGCTGGAAAGGCCTTTCATGTTGGGGAGGCATTCTTGGGCCTAATTCTTAAGCTGAAAAAGAGGAAAAGGCTGGTGGACAGAGAGGAAGTTGAATCTGACTATGTTCATCGTCATTTGAAAAGCTGGAGTTCTGGTGGACGGGGACTAGCTGCTTTATGTGAATCTGAGGCTTAACTTTTAGCTCTCTGTTTTCTGAATAGCATAATCAGGGTAGGGGGTTTCATTTCCCGGCCAGGCCTTGTGGGACTGGAGCTTTTTCCCCAGTGACATGGGAAGCTTTGGAGGTTTTTTGCGTAGAAGAGTGACATGATCTGACTTGTCCCAGAACTCACTGGATCGCACCTAGTGAGTTCTTATGGTGGAACAGGGCCTGGTTCCCAGGATACCAAGCCGCTAACTGGCTTGTGGTGATTCCTCCCCCAGGATGTAGAGTGAGGGCTCATCTGATCTCTCCTCATCTCCAGGGTGGGTGGGATTTCCGTGTTCTTTGTGAAATAGCGTCCTCTCCTGGTGAATGCCAAGGCTGGTGACGAGGTGGAGTTTCAGGTCCCTCTGTTCCCCTGTTCCCCTGCAGACTCAGAGGAGGGTGGAACGCATCAAACAGCAAGAGAATCTACTCCTGCTGGCCCTGCCCTGCGCGGGGTTCACATTCCAGCCGTCCCTTCTGGGAAGCTGCCAGGAAGCGGCTGGTAAGTGAAGGATGCCATGAGTTCTGACTTCCTCAACTCTTGTGAAGACAGGACACTGGGCAGCTGCTGGGGGGATCTGTATGGCAAAACTCAGTGGGAGCCTATATGGGAACATTTGGTGGGAGGGGAAGGAAATTCACGAGGCTTTATGGGAAAGTGTCAGAGGATCCAGAGAACCCTGGGGTTTCTGGATTAGCAGATGTCCGGAGGCATTGTCACAGCCCGTGACAGGCCTGAGCCCCACACTTCCTTCCAAGACGTAGAGTTCACTGTCCCTGAGAAGCAGCTGAATGCTGCTGCCGTTCAGCTGGGTCACACCTTCATATGTTCTTTGGGGTACTTCAGAACAGGGTCTAGCTGAGGCTGTGGGCAGTGTGGCCCCAGTTCATGAGTGCTGGCTGACAGAAGATACAAGTGACAGAACTGAAGGACTTTTAAATATGGGTACAAGTCTTATTTGATCTCCCAGCTGCTCAAATTGAAAGGCTTTTTATAGGTCGGTGCTGTGCTCTGGGATTGAAAGACCAAATACTCAGGAAGGAGCAATAAGAGCTAAATCAGGATGAGGCACATCATTCTCTCAGAGGAGCATTGTACCTAGGTGTGGCCCAGGACGAGAGTGCAGACTCACAGACAGTCCTCATCTTTTGTTGGGGAGAGTCCCTGTCCCTAAAAAGGCAATGAAGGCCTGAAAATTTCTATTCTGGGACTTTCTGCCCCAGAACCCTGTTTTGCTAACCCCTGGGCACCATTGCCAAACTATCCTCAATAGAAAATATTAACATACGCATTTGCTGCACAAACTCAAAGGCTGCGATATAATTTAAGTTAATCTAATAAATAAGTGGTGATAAATAGAATTGCTTCTTTCATTGCTTTGCCAGCATATTCCCCAGGTGGAGACAGGGGAGTCGCATGTAAGTAGGGGACAAGAAGAAGAAAGGACAGGAGTGACAAAGAGCAAGGGGCTTGAGGAATGAGGAGAATGAAGCCAGTTTCCTTAAAGAGAAAGGAAGCGTGGTGGGTAATCTCATGCACGGTTGAGGATGGCCATTCCTGAATGGTCGTGTCCCCAGCCCTCTGTTTCCGGAGCTGACTGCCCACTCAGTAAACTTTAGGTTCTGCCTGAGCGCTTGGTCGTGTTTTGACCTAAGGAATAAGGGCCATCCATCAGGCGGCAGGTTCTAGAAATAGGGTTATGGAGATGAGACACAGTCCCTTTGTTCAGATTCTACTGTTCAAGACAGACGGAAAGCACCCCATGTAATAAAGGCTGCATCAGAGGCCAGTCTGCGGTAACTCCTACATGTTGGGGAGGAGTTAGCGGGGCCACAGGAAGATTTCCAAGGTGACACTCAACAGGGCCTTTACAGATGACTGGAAATTAGCTGCAGAGAGTAAGAGGGAAGGGGTTCCAGGCACAAGGAAGAGCACGTGCTGAGTCGTAGTGGTGTAAGAGAGAAGAGCGGAACAGGTGCTGGGCCAGGAGGTGGGTGTGTGGTTGGCAGCGCGCTGGGGCTGAAAGCGTGGGGGGCAGGAAAGGACAGAAGAGGAGGTGTGTGGGGGGGTCACGGGGGTCTGTGTCGTGAGGGGCTTGCGTGGCCTGATAAGGATGCTAAACATTAACCTGCAAATTCTGATGAGCCACTGGAAGATTTAACAAGGGAAGGTATTTACACTTGAGAAAACCTCTTCTGTAAATCTCTCTTATAGATATGTGTCTGGTTCTCTGGCCTCTCCTTGAGCATGTTCAGGGTCAGGGGGAACTCTCAGCCTCTCAAAGCTGCCCACATCATTGCTGGATGGCTGTGAACCTGAGGGTCTTTCACTGAGCCAGACTCGGCCTCCTCATAATTTCTTCCCATTCTGTTTAGCTTTGCCATTTGTTGCAACACATAAAGGGCCACTTGAAAAATATTTGACGATACAATGAACCTTTCCTGTTAGTTTTCAGTTTTCCAAGTTAAGCATGTGCAGAGTTTCCTCATTCTTTGTTTATTTCATTGATTCTAGACTCCTTTACCATCCTGGTCACAGCTATCTGGATCAACTGTGGTTTATTAAAGCATCTTTTAGAATCTGGCACTAGAATTGCTCATAATACTTCAAATAAGCTCCAAAGGCGTGGAGTACAGCCATGTGATTACTGCTGCTTTTGAGCTGGACACACTGTGACCATCAGGAACTCTCATGTCCTTAGTTTGTTACTGACCACACCTCACTGTTTGCTGTTAAAGCTTTTTTTTTTTATTGCAGTATAGTGTGTTTACAATATTGTGTTAGTCATATATATATATATATATATATATATATATATATATATATATATATATATATATATTCCTTTTCGTATTCTTTTTCATTATAGGCTATTATAAGGTATTGAATATAGTTCCCTGTGCTACACAGTAGGACCTTGTTGTTTATCTATTTTATATACAGTAGTTAGTATCTGCAAATCCTGAACTCCCAATTTATCCCTCTACTCCCCAACTCATTCCCCTCTGGTAACCATAGCTTGTTCTCTATGTCTTTGAGTCTGTTTCTGTTTTGGTCTCTTGCCCTTTTTCTCTTTCCTTAGTCATCTGAGTTCTGCATTCTGTTCCTCTATTTGGTCACCTACAGCTCACTCTGACCTTTACTACTTAATGCGTTCTCTGGCTTCGGCTTCTAAGCCACAGCAATTCCCTGACCCTCGGAGCCAGCCTGGCCTCCACTCCAATTGTTTCACTTCCCCGAGTCAGCCATGATTTCTGCATTTTTTGTTCTGCCTTGCTTTAACCTGGTCTCACCCTTTACACTTCCATCTTTGCTTCAGTTCTTCTTTTCTAGTTTCCTGACCTGCAAGTTGGACCCATTTGCTCACTTTCGTTCCAATTCTGGCTGTAAAATGTAATCTTTCCTTTCTAGGAGTTATAGTTGATGGTATAGTTGAAGAGATAGGACAAACACGCAAGAAGCCCTGTCCGTTACAACTGACTGACAACTGGATGTGCTAACTGAAAGCATTATATGAGTTTATAGAAAAGGTTGAGGTGGGAAATTCAAGACCCTGAGGAGGAATGGTCCTTCCCAGTCGACTCCCTTTTTTAAAGGTTTGGGTATTTGGAACACAAACATTTCTTGGGAAGGAGGAGAGGAAGTGTAGGGCGGAACTTCCTCTGGACTTCCCTGTGATTGGCTCCAAAGCTGCCTGTCTCCGAGGGGCTGCCTTGTCTGTGTCTACCATCTAGCGGTGGTTGCCACCAGAAGCCTTACCCGCCTCGAGGAGAGAGCAATTTAACGCCATTTCCAACTTAAGCACCATATCTACAGGGCGTGAAATTAGTTCCAGCAAGCAGCAAATTTGCTGCTAATAAAAATATTTAGCGATTCACTTGTCTTTAAATCAGCAGCAGAATATTCTTTTTACTTGCATCAATGCTTGTTTCTCCCAGTTCTAATATTTGATCATCAAGCTGGCCTTGTTTAGCTAAAGCCGGGAAACAGCAAGTTCTTCAGCCCTGCAAAAATTTGGGTTTTCTGAGAGGGGATTTTTATCTCTCTCATTCGATCAAAAAGAGGCCTAGATGTTTGGATCTTGGAGATGGAACGCTTTCACTGGTTTGGGAGTCTTGGAAATAAGTTTTCATTCCCTTCTGTCTGCCGGTATTATCTCCTGAGTCGTTGCACGTGGAGAATCCGGGGCACTAAGGAAGGATATGGTTTCTCTCTCATATTTAGCTTTACTCTGTCTCAGTGCAAAACTCATTTTAATTTCTTTTGTCTCTTTTAGCTGCTAGCCTTTAGAGTGAGGGTAATCTAAATGCTGAAGAGCTACTGTAGGACATCAAAACTTCTTTTTCATTTATTTGACAAATATCTTTTGGGCACCTACCATGTGCATTCTTGGTTCGAGGTCCTTCTTTGGATCAGAAGTGTTCCAAGAAGCTCAGCATGATAGTTGGGTGGGAGGCTGACCTGGCAGATGACGCCTCTTCTCCAGGTCCCTGGATTGGTGGGTCACACAGACACCTGTATCTTTTTCTTTTCCTTGTGGAGCTTGTCGAAGAAACAAAGAGCAGCGGACCTTCCCTCTCTCATCACTTAATTGGTCCAAGGATCTGAACAGATCACTTGTTTCAAAGTCCATAAAATTTAAAGAAAGAGTGCAGTGGTGCCCTGGGAACTCTGTCTTCTATCCCAGAGGAGCCCTGGCTGGATCATCTTTCTTCAGCTCCTGGTAGAAATCACTTTTGACCATCCTGACAGGAAATCAAGATGTAAGCTGCTTCCGACACGTAAACTATATCTTTCTCAGAAATTAGCCAAGAGATACCAATGAAAGCAGCCCTCTTAGTTAAGAGAGGGACCCAGGCAGGGCTGATAACAGGGAGTTAGAACCACCTCACACTAACTTCACTGTCAGAGACACTGGAGGGAGTAGATTAGAGACAAGAAATGCCACGGGGGAATGACACTTGGCAGTGGCACAGAGGTCACCATAGAGGCTCCCTCTATGCATAGCAGCAGGAGGTACAGAGGTTTTGGATCAGGGTTCTAGGCTCTGTTCTTTGCCCTTTCTCTCAGGGGCATGACTCTGACAAAGCCCCTTTCTCTATCTTGATGTCAGTTTCCTCATCTGTCAAAACAGATGAATTTTACTCCCGTCCCCAGATCCTCTTACTACAGTGTGAGTAGGTTGGATGGTGACTATTTTGAAAAGCTGTACAAAACTCACCAGAAGGATACTATGATGAAAGCCTGGATTTCTCCTGGGATGGAGAGGACAGCAGCATGATGTATTTAAGTTAGGCAAAGCAAGCCTTTTCTGATCACAAGGGATAGAAGACCGGATGAAGTGGAACCACTTGTCCAGGATGAGATGTGCAGCCCTCATCATCCTCTAATCTACAAATCCCAAATGTCTTTTACTCAGGGAGGGTCAACTGAAGTTCCTGTGTTTAAAACCTTGATAATCTTATCCTTGCTCTAGAGTGATGGGAATCATCAGATGTGAATTGTTGGGGAAATATAAAAAGTGATTTGAAGAATAAGCACTATCAATTAGCACTTAAGCAAGAACCAAAAACCAAGATCAGGAAAATAAAAAAAAAACCCTAAATAATGTGATCATTCAATAGAAATAAAGACATTCTCCAATCCTGGTCCTGTCTTTCTCATACAACAGTATGTAATTAAGAAAGACTGTGGGAATGAGTATACATGGAAAACAGGTGAATTGAGGATGTGGATTGAATGTTGTTAAGGGGCAGCTGGACTGAAGCACAACATAAGGCCACTGGGGAGCAGGAAACATAGGGACCCAAGAGAAGAATTAAAGGGAAAGGAGGGAGCCCTGGAGTCTTCCCTGAGCCCCGTGACCCTAGAGGCAGAGCTAGCAGAGTCTGGGGAGAGGAGTGATGGGGTTGGAGCAAGGCTGCAGTCTTTCTCTGTCAGGTCTCCTGGTCCCTTGGCCCTCTCCTTGCTGCTTCTGATCTCAGGATCACTTAGGTAAGCTGTTGGCTTCTCTGTTTCCCATTGCAGCAGCCTTGCCTCTGCCAGCTACCACCCAGGCAGGGGGTCTGAAGCCTACAGCCCTCTTGTTGTCAGATGCCGGAGCTGGGTCAAAAGTCAAACAGGTTGAGGATGGGTTACAGATGCTTTAAAGTGTCTAATCTTTTCAATGCACATCTGTTTCTTGGGCATTTCTCATAACAGTATTAATCATAAGGCAGTTATTAGGTTTCCCTGAGTTCTTCTTGAATTAATGCACGTGTAAGTTAGAACCTTAGCAGTGCTTCCGCAAAGTCCTCATAAACACAACCCTAGGAGGCTGATAATCCCAAACCTGGGCTGAGCAGAGTATGTGCTCAAGGATCAGTAGTCAAAAAGGGCTTTACAGATAGAATAATGCTCAGAAGCACTGAATCACTCTGTAATCTCAGAAAGAAGAGTATGGCTAACACAATTGTTCATAAAACAGACTGGCCCTTTGCAGAATTACTAAAGGGTTGGGTTGCTGATCTATTTAAAGTAGTTTATTCTCAGAGGTCACATAGCAAATACTTGATTTCTCTGTAAGGAAAACTTAACCACTTCCTAGCCCTTAGCATCAAGGATTTGGACTGTTGAAATCAAGACTGGATCCTGCGTATTGAGGGGAGGAGATATGCTGTCAAAAGAAATGCCTCGTTGGGACACCCCCATTCCAGAATTGGGAGGTCATTTGAAGAGTGCCAAAATGAAGAGTGGAAGCAATTTTAGAGGTCACCTAAAGGCCACATGGCATCCTGATAAGAATACAAGCACTCATTGCAAACTGCCTGAGTTTAAGTCCTTTTGCTACCCCGTGCTGGCTGTGTGACTTTGGGCAAGTTACTTAACCTCTCTGTGGTTTTGTTTCTTCATCTGGAAACCAGAAAAAAAATTTACCTATATCAGAGGTTTGTTTAAGGTAATAAATGTTAGATATTTATACTGTTAGTAATGGATTCATGACATATTTGCAAAGCCCTTCAAAATGAGACATTCTGTTTATACAAGATCTCTTTGCTTAACTAGAAAACTTAAAAAACAAAACAAAACAATTGGATTCACTACAAATTTATGCTATTTAAGCTTGGGCAGGCCTGGGTGGCTGCTGAGCAATCCTCCTACCCATTTCTTGTTGACTTCTTAGTAAAGCTCCCTCCATGGTTGTTCTAAGGCAGGGTTTCTCAGCCTTGACACAATTAGCATTTGGGGCAGCATAATTCTTGTTATGGGGAGCTGACCTGTATATTGTAGAATGTTCAACAGCATTTCTGACCTCCACAAGATGCTTCTTGATGCCTGTAGCACCTTCTCCCTCATTGTGACAACAAAAGATTTCGCCAGACATTTCCAAAGTTCTGGGGTGGGGGGCAAAATTACCCCTAGCGGAGAACCACTGTGCTAAAGCTTTTCTCTCTTCCTCGAGCTTGTGTCTTCTGATACGTACTTTCAGTTGCTAATTGTGCCTCCTTAACCACTGTTGACCATCACTTGGTTGAAACTGTTTCCTCCCTTGGATTTTAACTTCTCTGGGCTTTGACTCGATTAGCTAAAAGTCAGAGGAATTAATTTAAGTAACTTCTAAGACCCTCTTTGGTGCCAGAATCTTATACATTTCAGATCCTCTCAGCTTCTGTTTGCCAGACAACTGCAATCAGAATACTGGAAGAAAAATACCATATGATATCACTTATATGTGGAATCTTGAAAAAGGACACAAATGAACTTATTTATGAAACAGATTCACAGACATAGACAACAAACTTATGGTTACTGGTGGGGGAAAAGGGGGGTAGAGGGATAAATTGGGAGTTTGGGATTTGTAGATACTAACTACTATATATAAAATAAATAAACAGCAAGGTCTTACTGTATAACATAGGGAACTATATTCAATACCTTGTAAAAGCCTGTAACGGAAAAGAATATGAAAAGGAATATATATATATATAAACTGAATCACTATGCTGTACCCCAGAATTAACACAACATTGTAAATCGACTGGACTTCAATTTAAAAAAAAAAAGGACACTCTACCTTTAAAAGCCACAGAGGCACCAAAGGGACCCCACCACACAGAACACAGTGAGGCCATCTTTATCTTCAGCAGCTAACTTTCTCAAGTTTTGCTTTGTTGTCCCAAACACCAGCGTTACTCTAACCCAGGCTTAAGATTACAGAGTGTTTTGCTTGTTTGTTATTTTGCTTCCTTCTCCCTCGCTCTCCACGTTTAATCGGCCCCCAAATCCAGCTTGCATCTCTCTCTAATCCATCTCCTTATTCATCCCCACCAGCCACTACTCTGACTCAGGGCTTCTTTGCCTTTTTAACATTAACTTTCCCTTCCAGGATTTAGTCCGTATTTTCTAAATGACATCATACTTTGAATGCTATATTCCAGCCCCCAAGCTTTGCCAGCATTGTTGCCTTCTTCCTCAGGAAGATGATGATTTAACTAGAGCTTCCACTCACGTTAATACATGCTTCTCCTCCCTCAAACCTCCTCATTTCATTATGATATAATTTTTGGTCAAATCGATGCTCAGACTGTATAGTATTTTAACTATGGAAATGTTGTTTATAGCGAAGTCATATCGTGTCCTGTGATGGCATTTCCTTTCTTGTATGCTTCATTTTAAAAATTAATATCAGTACTTTAAATGTTTGTTTAGTTTTCTATGTGCTCATCACCAACTCTGCCCTAAACATTTCAGGAGAACTATAAATTCCCCCCAGTTTGGCCTGGATATCAGACAATCCATCAGTTTCACGTCAGTTCAGTTTCGTTTTATTTTTCCTGAGGATACGCCGCCTACATCATCTCCCGTCCTGCTCCATTCCAGACAGGTCATGCTTTAGGTCTGCGGTGCTTCTTTGCGTCAACACTTCGGGAATTCCTTTCATTCCTCTTATTTCCTGGATCCCACGTCTTCCTCTTTCTGGGTTTACTGCCTATTTTGATGATATTCAAATCTTCTATAAGCCTCATAGAAAGGATTTAAGGAAATAAATACTTCTTAGTACTTGCATTTCTGGAAATGTCTTTATTCAACTTTATAGTTGATGCATAGTTTGTCAAGGTGTAGAAATATTAGTTAAAAGTCATTTTCCCTCAAAGTTTTGAAGATCTTGTTCCACCACCATTTTTGTGTTTGTCTAAGCCGGTTTTTACAAAGTCCAATGCCATTCTGATTTCTATTCCTTTTTATGCAATCTTTTTTTCCTCTATTTTTTCTTTTTCCTTTCTTCCATCCTCTCTCTCTTTGATAACTCAGCTTTATTGAGATATAATTCACATGTCATACAATTCACTCGTTTAAAATGTACAACTCAGTGGTTTTCGGTATATTCACAAAGTTGTGCATCAATCAATTTTAGAACATTTTATCACCCCCAAAAGAAGCCAATCTTGTACCTCTTAGCTGTCAGTCCCCAGTTCCCCTCAACTGCCACCCTCCGCTCCTCAGCGCTAGGCAATTGCCAACCTACATAGATTTGTCTATTCTGAACATTTCATATAAATGGAATCGTACAATACGTGGCCTTTTGTGACTGGCTTCTTTTACTCAGCAAAATGTTTTCAAGGTTCCTCCATGTTGTAGCATGACAGAGTGCTTCATCTCCTCTTATTGCCAAATAATGTTCCATTGTATGGATAGACCACATTTTGTTTCTCCATTAATAAGCTGATGGATATTTGGGTTGTTTACACTTTTTAGCTATCATGAATAAATAGGATTTATTATTTAAATCTCTCCACAAATAGGGTGGTTGTTTTTTTTTTTTTTAATCCCTGATCTTGTGAAGTTTCACAGTGACATTCCTTGGAGACACTATTTCACTCATTGTGCTGGGCGCCCAAGAGGGCCTTTCAGTCCAGGGCATTGTGGCCTCTGGTTCTGGGAAATGTTCTTACAGTATTTCTTTGATAATTTATTCCTATCAATTTTCTCTCTTCTCTCTTTCTGGAATTCCCATTAGTTGGATTTTGGGCCTTCTGGATTGACTCTCAAATGTACTTAACCCTTTTCTTCTATTTTGTTCTATTTTCTGTGAGCGCACCTCAACTCTTTTCCAGTTCTTCTAGTTAACATTTTATTTTGGATATTTTATTCTAATATTAAAAGGCTCTTTCTTGTTTTCTGTTCTTTTTCATAGCATCATATTCTTTTTTATGAATACCGTGTCATCTCTTGATTCTCTTAAGTTTTAGTTATTCTATTTTTGAAGTTTCCTTTTCTTTCTGCATTATCTATTCCTCAAAGTTCCTTTATTTTGATCATTAGGTCTTTCCTGGTAGAGATTTCTCTCAAATTTACAGTACTCATGCCTAGAATTAGTATTTTTAAATGATGCCATAAAGATCAGTTAGCGATTTGTGTGTATGTGTGTGTGTGTGCGCATGTGCACACGCACAGGGGGGTTACTTGGTCTTATGACTAGTGGACCTTACGGCACAGTGACTGGGCAGGGATCTGGCCATTTGATGGGGGCCCCTCAAGTATCGGTGTTGGTTAGTTTTTTCTCTTGAGCTGGTAAGTTTCCCCAGAAAGAAGCTGTCTAGTCTTCTGCCCAAGGTGGTTAGTATAAGCCTAGCTTCTGGTATTTTGGGAGCCTAATCAGGAAAGGGGACCACTCAGTGGTCCCTCACCCCCTGGTTTCAGAAGGGCACCTCACCTGACCTTTAGCTGTGACTACTGTCCCTGCATGTGGACCTCCTTCAGCTCAGTCTCTCCAGGGAGGTCCTGTCATCTCCTGGGGACTTGGTTGGGCAGTTACCTGGCTGCCCATTTCCAGCCTCACCTGGGTCAGTGGTCGTCAGAGGCCCCTGGTGCTTCCAGTTCAAGTCCGATTTTGTTGACATCTCTCATCTGCTTTATGTCTCCTCTTCCATAGTCTTTGTCTCTGTGGGTTCATGTCCTTTTTATTTACTTACTATCATTTTAGTTAGATTTTATGAGGGAGAGTAGATAAACAAGGATGTCTAATTTGCCATGTTTAGCTAGAGTTCTAATTGCTTGTGACTGAGCTGTTCCATTGGCCTCATGCTCATCTGTTTTAAGGTTGTTTCTACTTTGAACAAATCTATGCATTTCTGCCAGATGAATTTTTCTAAAGCACAGCTCTAATTAATTAATCCCTCACTTAAAAATCCTTCACTGCTTCATTTTCCTGGAGAATCTTAACACTGGAAAAGACTTTAGAGGTTTTTCAGACCAGCAATGTGCTTGATGCATGAGTCCTCTGTCCACAGTGACCGGTCAGTGGGCCTCTGCCTGAGCGATTGGCCCCAGTGGAGGGCAGCTTCCTCCTCACCAGGCCATCTGTTCTGTTATTGCTCAGGTCTGGCTGTTAGAAAGTCTTTCCTACATAGAATTGAAGTCTTGCTCCTGAAACTTCCAGCATTGGACCCAAATTCTGACCTATGGTGCCTCACGTTAAAAGCCTAATCTCTCTTCCACGTGATAGCACTTTATATAATTGAATTATTGCTACCATATGCCTCCCGGATCTTCTCTTCTTCTAGTTCAAAATCCCTAATTCCTTTCGCTATTTCTTATGTGACATTGCCTATTGGATAATGTCCAAAATCCCAAACTCCCCCATTTAGGACCCTCGGTGCCAGGACTCCAGACTCCTCTTATCACGTCCTCTCTCATCTTCTTCTCCTTTGCTGTCTGCTCCAGGCACACAACTTGCCTTTCTCTCCTTACATCCTGTTCTTTACCTGGGATACCCTTCTTCTCTTTCTGTTTTAAAACCATTTCCATCTAAAGATTGGGGCTGGTGTGCACTGAATTGTTGAAAAGTAGTTTGGGAGGATGGAATGGGATGGGTAAGAGGGGGACATTGATTTTTACTCTCTACAATTTTTTTTAAAAAGTAGTGGGGTTGTTGATCATCTTTTAAAAATGCTACTCAATTCATTTTTCAAATACATTAAAAAAAATTAGAAAATTATATTGACAACAAATTCTATCCATCAACTGCAATCCATCCCCAAAGTTACATGGCCCAGGAAACTTTTGCTTCTTCCTTCCAGTGTGAGCTTTCCTGATGTGAACACTCAGAGCATTTGGGGGTGACTTTCTCATTGACCAACCATGTTACACTTTACGTCATAGGTACCTGTGTGCAAGCCTTACCTCTCACCAGACTGTAAGCTCCTGGAGACCAAGGATTGCTCATTTTGGAAGCCCCTGCCTTACAGACTTACATGCTACATAGCAGGAGATCATTATGGTTTATTAAAAGGGTGGGTTGGTGAGTTCACATTATAATTTACTTATGCTCCTTTAGACATGGTCCTCTATTTTTCTTTGAGTGGGGAGAGAGAACTCTGGGTACTTCAGCCTCTGGTCAGCCACCTAGTGGCCTTCCCAAATATCACACAGCCTCTTCCCAAGGCGCAGACCAATAAGCGCTATTGCATCCGTTTTTCTCTTTCCTTAGCCTCGCCTGCTTCAGTGTCTGGCATGTGATGCTAACCTAGTGACCCCGGTAGACCCTGAAGAGGGCAAAGGACTCTGGAGATGGGATGGGGCGGGGGGCAGGTGGAGAGGATGGGCTGGGTCAGGGCCCAAGGAAGTGGACAAGTTTCTGCTACAGAAAAATACCAAGCTGGCGAGTCAGAGGTGGGGAGCAGCAGGCAGGACGGGGAGTAGAAGGCAGAGCAGGAGCCCAAGTCAGTGTGGCCTCTGGCGCAGAGGCAGACAGAGCTGCTCCCCAGACGCCAGTGACTCCCTCCCACAAGGGACGCAAAGAGCTCTTGCTCCACCTGGTGCTCGAGTGAATGGAAAAAATCTTTATCTCTGTTGATTCTCAGGCTGTGCCATGCCTGAGGTGAAAACACATTCCCTTTGTCTGTCTGCCTGTCTGTCTCTCTCTCACACACACACACACCCCACCCCACCCCCCACGCACCACACTCTAACTTGCACCCCCCTCGCTGGGCAGGATGTAACTCTCACGCTGCCTGCAGCAAGGCCGGGCTTGGGCCAGAGGGGTCCCTGGCTTCCTGATGCTCGAGGACACCCCTGGTTACCAGGGTGAGAAAACGCAAGACCTCACCCAGGTACCTCTCTTGCTTTTTGAGTCCACTGGCTCAAAGGCAGGAGATTAACCATTGTTTAGTGATGGAGAAAAATGCACGAGGGAGGGGACACCTTGTGTACTCTCCACAGGCAGGTGCTGTTTTCGAGTTTTTGGTTTTACATTTTGGACTCGGTGCATGTGACGGAGTTGAGCGTTCTCCTTGTTCCACAGTGTGCCGTCCGCACAGGTCCACTGAGGCCTCTTGTTGACTTAATCAATTCACTCTGATTTTCCCCTTCTGTTCCCCCATCCCCGTTTCTGTTCCCTTTTCCACACCAAGGGCTCCCACTCTTGATGATTTAATGTATCCCTTGGATAGGGCTTTCTGGAGAAGGTTCTGAGATAGGGCATTGCATGCAGGTTGGACCAGGAGTGCTCCCAGGAGACACACTTGTGAGGAAGTGAGGATGGCAGGGCGGGACTGAAGGTGAAGCTGACCCCACTGTGACTGCGGCTGAGGACCCAGCCGAGCCCACGGAAGCTCTGGACCTGGTGGGACCCATCAGAGTTTTCCCAAATGGCAGCAAGGGGCCATCTTTTCTAGCCCTCAGCAGCCAGCTGTGCATCACTCCCCTAGAAGGGGCATAACCTTAGGTGAGCCAGTTCCCCTGACGGATGCAGCCTTGAGCCTCAGCACTAATACCTCCAGAAGCTGGGGGCTGGGTACATTGGCCCTGAACAGGGGTGTGAGTGGAGAACCCCATTGTCCACTGTAATGTGTGGCCTCCTAATTCACCTTCCAAAAGTTTAGTCACCCACATATGTATTCTTGAAACATATACGGGGTTCCTTTGTGTATTTAAAAAATTTACACGAATGGTACTGTGTTGTAAACCTATCCTCTCCCCCGCCAGCCATCCCAACTCCAGAGGCCTAGTCCATTGCTTTAAGAGGATCTATTTCATTCCTTCTTACCATTGCATCGGTTTTGTCGTTTGTAGTCACCACCATTTACCCTTCTATTCCCTTAGTGATGGACACCCATGTGCCACCAGTACTTTGCTGCCACCATCAGCAAGGTGATGGATGTTCCGTGCTTCTGTGCAAGTTTCTCCAGGGTATGTGTACCCCACGCAGTGGCGGTGCTGGGTCGTGAGCTCCATGCAGTCTTCTCTTCAATAAGCCCAACCAAATGGCTCTCTAAAGGAGCTGTACCCATTTTCACACTCATCAGCTTTCCTGTTTCTCCACATCCTTGTCAGCACCTAGGAGTATCAGACTTTTAAATTTTTGCTAATTTATTAGCTGTAAAGTGGTATCTTACTTTTCTTTTGTGTTTTTTCATATTATTTGTGAAATTAAGCATCACTTCAAAGGCTTGTTAACCATTAGGATTTCCCTCTCTATGAACTACTGATTTATATTCTTATACTTTGCTCATTTTTCTGTTGTCTCCTGTTTTTTCTTACTGATTTGTTGGGATTCCCCGAACGTTTGTCAGTGCAAATGTCTTCCTCCAGGTACTGCTCTTCTGCTGCCTCTGTTGATGGTGTACTTCACTGAACAGCAATCTTTTATCTGTGTTGTAAAACTCCATCCATTTTTCTCCTTATGGTGTTGCTTATGGATCTTGTTTAAAAAAAATCTTTTCCCACCTCAAGGCCACAATATGTTATCATATATTTTCTTCTATTAGTTTATGATTTTACCTTTCACATCTAGGTACTGAATCCATACAGGGTTTATTTTCTTATTCAGTCATGAAATAGATTCAAATTTATTTCACCATTTATGAAATAATTCATCTTTGTACTGTGATTTATGATGCCAGATTTATTATCTGCCAAGTTTTTGTGCACATATAAGCCTATTTCTGGACTCGCTCTTCCGTCCCACTGGCCAGTTTCTCTCTTCCCGTGTCGGTATCACGCTATTGTAGTAACTCTGGCTTTGCTGTATTTCTCAGTGTCTGGAATGGTGTGTCCCTTCTTCCTGCTCTCTCGCTTTTTATAAACCAGCATTAGTGGACCTTTATTCATCCTCATAGATTTTAGAAAGTTTGTCGGCTGTTCTTCTGCCCCCTCTCCCAGCCAAATCTACTGGGATTTTGATTGGAATGAATTAAATTTACAGGTTAATTTGGAGAGAATCGACATTGTACAGAGTTAGGTTGTCCCTTCCATGAGTTCGATAGATTCTTCCATTAATTCAGGTCTTCTTTTACACTCTTTAATAGGGTTTAAAAATATACTTCAAGTCTTATATATTATTTTTTAAACTATCTTGAAATAATTTTTGTTGCTATTGTCAATGGTATCTTATTGTTGTTTGAAATTTCAATCTGGTTTTACTTATGAAAAGGAATTGTGTTTTATTTTCTGTTGGTAAGACAATTGATTGATAATTCATGCCCAAGGGGGTAAAATACCGAAAAAAAAGCAGTATTTGAGCCTCTTACCTTTTGGTGTCAAGTAATGACTGAAAATGCTTCTGTAGTCTGAGAACTACTAGTGTCTAAATACTCTACCAAAATTTTCATTTGCGGGCCATTTCCCAAAAATTGTAGACATTTAGTTGGTGCCAACATGCCTCCTGGTCCTCTTTCCTTCTGCTTCCTCTCCTTCAGAGAACTCAGTGCCTGGAATTTCCGACCGAACTGACCTACCTGGCTTTACTTCGGTGGGTCCAACCTTGATTGCAATACTGCTGATTGGAAAGTTGGGCGAGGGCCAGAGCAGGAAAAATTGACAACTCTTCCCCAGACACCATTAAGTAATACCGTTAAGTCAGTCTCGTTTCCCAGACTGACTCAGAAGGGGATCCTGGAAGGCAGGAGGACAAAAAAAGCAGAGCCGGGCACAGACAGAGCAGCAGGGCCCACCAGCACCATCATGGACTGAGGATGCAGGGGCAGCCCTGCAGGTACCGGAGAGGTACCAGCAGGCTCGATGCGTGATCCCTCTTCTGTCTCCTTCCTTCTCTTCCATGCAGTCTTCTTAGGTTAACCATAGTGGCTCTTCATCTCACTGAGTTCAAGCAGGCAAATCCAAGAGCTATATCTCAGATTAGACTGCTTACCCCTTATGACGATGCCATGGAACATGCTTTTCACGTGCTTTGAGCAACTCTTTCTTTAAGTGGTTATTCAACATCCATTATCTCATTTGATCCTCATAGCACCCCTGGAGAAAGTCAAAAGCTCAGACTTGCCTCAGATGCTCAGTGAATTATGTCAGAATCAGGCCCCAGGGTGTTCTGACTTTCCAGGTCAGGGTCCTTCCGCGCTACCATTGTTACTCATATTTGATTAATGTTCAGACCCTTTTTCAAAGAGGAAGAATAATCTGTCAGACATCTAATATGGATCTAATTTTTTGTTAGCATACTGTAACCTAAAAGGTACAAACAAAAAATAAGTATGACTTCTCAGTGTTCATAGCTTTTTACAACTAAGAATTAATTAAATGCTAAAAAAGTTCTAAAAAAAAAATTAAGTTAGCAACATCGATCCACCTTGAACCTTCGTGTCGTTTTCCTGAAGCTAAATCCCTGCTATGGAAGCACCTGCAGCCCTGACAGCTCAGTTATGAGTTCTTTTTTGTACAGTTCCCCTAGTGCATGGGCGCCCCCATCATTCTGGATTCGAATTTCTGATCCCTTCATTTGTTGGAAGCACCGTGGCACCACGTGGCCCTCACTTGCCACAGATGTATCGTCTGAGTACTGGCCCTGCCTGTGTCTTATGCCTTTTCAAAGTTGATTCCTTCATTTAAAAAAGGCAGATAGCAATTCTTATTAAACCTGGCTTCCCCGCATGAACCATGGTGGAATTAACTCTTCGCATGATGCAATCAAGGGACAGAAGGACTCAATTTTGGATTTGGGGTCTTTTAAAAAATGATCAGATTTTCCTCTTTGGGGAGGAGGTATGAAGAGGAAAATAAATACTGAGGAATTCGGCTTTGCTCTGTGAAGGCCTTGTCTCCGACAAGTGGTTTATCCATTTGTTGAGATTATGAGAGGAGAACTTCCAGCAGGGAGAAAATTAAAAACCGCTTGGCACCATTTGCTGCCCTGATGAATCTCATCCAATTACTTAACAGGACATCGCTGCGTCTGCATCTTTATTATCATTGTTTTAATTTTATTATATTCTCTATTGTTTGTCACACCACTGTGAAACGTCTTTGGATTAAATTTTTTTTTTTGAGCCTATCTTTTTTCACTTGGTGACCATTGATATCTTTTGCTTCTGTTTTTATAACTGAGTTCAAAAGTAATGGATTATTATTGATTTATGTATTTATTTACTATCTTCCTGGAATGTAGCATCTAAGAGGTTAGACTCTGAAAAGAACTTTAAAGGGCATCAGTTGTAGCAGGAGAGTTTCAGTTAGAAAAACAGCATAGAATTGCGTTAACTTTTGCAAAAAGTGTTAATTGCGCTTTTCTTTCGCTGACGAGTCCATTTTTTTAACATGAAGCACTGAGGCAAGATGCGCAGTTGGCATCCACTGAGAGCGAACTAGGTCTAACTGACAGAAGGCTAATTAGGCTAACTAGGAATCCCAGAGGCTAACTAGGTCTAAACTGATAGACATTCTTTCTTAATCAATTTAGACCTAGTTAGCCTCTAGATTCCAGTAAGTGCATGAAGAGATGTTTTCTCCACCCTGAGGGGGGGCGGGCCTCTCTTGTCTTCTACTTGGATTCTTCCATCTTCATGTCACTGGCAGAGATAAGAGGGTTTGGCCATACTCTCTCTGTGGCCCAGGGCCTTTGAGAATGACTGGGTCTTTCACAGCCCATCCTAGCCGGAAGAATGGGTCTGACCCTCTGACCTTGTATGGTTAAGGCTGTCTGGCATGTTACAGCTCTAGGAAGATTCTGATCTCTTAGATCTGTGAAGATTCCTATCCTCATCCAACTTGTGACACAGCCCCCTGGCCACCACTCCAACCCCTCCAGCCCAGGGAGCAGGTGTCAGATAACACATAGGAAAGCCAGTCCAATTTGAATTTTAGATTAACAATGGATGACTTTTGGTTTGAGTATGTACCAAATATTGCAGGAGATGTACCTGTGGCTCTTTTTCTCCACTCTCCTCTGCCACATGTGCCCAGACTTTGGGTCCCTTCTGGCTCTTTTTACTCTTTAAGCTTCTAACCTTCAGCAATCTTGGATTCCATACCTTTTCAGTCTCCTCACCTCCAGCCCTGAAGCTGGGCTCTCCTCTGCTCAGGGCAGCTGCTAACATGGGGTTGGGGGGCACAAGGTGAGGGGGCACAAGGTGAGGGAGCACAGGGAGACCCTGGCCCAAGCACCCACCCCTAGTCCCTCCACCAGCTCGGCTCTGCACTTCGAGATGTGTCAGCGTCATAACTCCTACTTCCCCTCCAACACCCAGCCCTTTGGTGGCCTGGGTACCTGGAATATGACCTTGTAGGGGGAACAAGGCTCCTGCCCCTGGCCCCTGGTACGGGGGCCCTAGAGGAGAGCCAGCATGCGCTTTTCTAAAGCAAGCGCGGGGGCAGGCAGAGACCCGGTGGTGGGTCTCAGGGTGGGACTGCCCGGCTGCAAGCTGGAGAGCTGGTGTGGCCAGCCTCTTGACCTTGTGACCTGTACTTGCTGGAAGGTTCTACAAAGATAGGTATCCGGTTATCCTCACTTCTGCGTTCATCCCTCCCCTTCCCTGGTCACCCTTGCTCTTTGCTGCCATGGGATTTAGGATTTCCTTTTCCTCGCACATACACGTCATTGGAGTGTATACGTGTGTGTGGTGGGTGGGTCAAAACATTTAATTTAACAAATCTTGAAAACTAACAGTTTTAATTTGGTGTGTTCTTGAGCCCAGAGGATCAGGCTGGGTGGCGAAATGACTGTGGGAGAGGATTGTTGCTTTGGGGTGAATCCATTCACTCAGCTGGTGGTTTTCACCCCCTTGGCCTTCACCCCCTGCTTGGGGCTGAATTAGCTTGTTATTTTCCAACTGGGTTGTGTGTGTAGACACACCCACAGCAGCTTTGGTCCCTCCTCTCCTCCTGACAGACTGACTGCTGCCCAAGCTTGCGGCCTCTTTCTCCATGGTGACCAAACCCTGCATTTCCATTTAATCTCAGCCTCCGCCTCCCTGCAGTCACCCCCGCCCGACCCCCCTAAAGCCTGGCCCATTCCTTCTCTTGTCCCCTGGGCACGCCCCTCCCTTTTTTGGGTATCTGGCGATTCTTCCTGCGTGAGGAAGGCATGTGCAGGGGTCCCGGGCTCCTCCCTTCCTCCCCCGTCTGTCCTCTTCCTTCTCCTTGTCCATTTGCTTCAGTGCCTCCTGTAGCTTCCTCCTTTCTTAGCTCTGCGAACACATTCCTTCCCATGCCCCTCGAGCTCCCCTCCTGGCCCGGGCCTCTGGCTAGAGGATGCGGGCATGCAGGGAACAGGGCAGAGGAAGGGCCCTTCCTCCTCCCCGGCCGGCTGCTCTGTGGGGACACAGGGATTTCCTGGGGAAAGAGTCTGCGGCCCTACCTCCCTGCCCCTCTCAGCCCGAGTGGTCCAGGCCGTCAGAGTTTCTGCGGAAGGGGGCCTGGAGTCTGCAGCTGTTGGCACACCCTTGGTGCCCCAGCCAGTCCTCGCGCACAGGCCAGTTTTGCGTGCAGGTGAGCAGAAGGACCGAGTCAGAGAGCTGGCTTCTGCACCTCGTCTGGATTGAGGCGCCTGACTCATTCCATGAGATCTCAGGACGAGTTTTCAAAATTCCCTTCATATCTCCCTCTGCCCCAGGCCTGCCCATTCTAATAAGTGAGCTTTTTGCAATGGCGAAAAGGGCCTGCCTCTTAGAGAATTTTTATGTTCCAGTCCTTTTCTGGCATCCATGCATTCTTAACAAGTTATCTTACAATCATGTGATTCCGATTTTGCAGATAAACTGAGGCTCTGTGAAATTAAACATAATTACCCAATATTCCAATAAGGACTAGCCGGGGGAGGGGGCAGGTGCTGGGACGAGGACCCGGCTGATAGCTCTAGTTCACTGCACCTTCTTTCTTTAGTGCTCTGAGAGGGAGCGGGCAGGGGAGAAGGCTGCACCTGCGGCACAAGGCACAGGTGTTAATAGGAGGGTGACCGGCAATGTTCCCCCCACTGCCACGCCCCCGCGTGCCTGGTTTACATGGTTATACAGCAGTTCTTGTTAATGCTTTATAGACGTTTTAGTTATGTCTGCCCCATATGTGTGTCTAAGTCTTTCCTGGACTCTGAGCATCTGGTGAGCATTTCCCACTGCAGGACGCCACTCCCTCCACCCACCCTGGGTCTGCAAGGCTTCCTCACACCGTCCCTGGGGTGTCTGACTTAGGGCCCTGCAAGTGACATGGGAAAGCGGTGCTGGACACTGTCTACACGGGGCAGGTAGCAACCCAGCTTACTCTCTTGCTTCCCCCTCTTCCTGTTACGCATCGGCCAAGCTTTGCAGGCTCCTTGTTAGCCTCTGTGAGGAAATTAAAGTCCCAATAATCAAATCAAGCCTTGTAAAATTCCCTAGAAGCAGCTCCAGAGCACCAAGGAGCCCGCAAACCCCAGGCCCAAATCCATGTCAAATTTCATAGATATAATTTAAGCAGGGATCAAAAACCACACTAACCTAGTAACCAAGGCTGTTCAAAATGCAGAGTTTATAGTCCGTCTGCCTCTCTGCTTCAGGGAGCCTGTATTAAATTCATTGCAAAGTAAAACAAATAAACCCAGGCTGAAGCAGGATGGAAATCTGCATACTCGTCAGAGAATTAGCAGCCCTCTCCGGTTAGGAAGGCTGCCTCTCAATTTGCATCTCTAAGGAGTTGTGACTGGGCTGGGGGCTGGGAGGTTCAGGGCTGGATCGAGACTCGCTGCAGGACTGCCCCCTGCTGGCAGGTTGCTAAATGGCAACCTTTTGACCTTTGTGGTGGATGCTGAGGGCTAGAGGTGAGGGCAGAGGTGGGAGCTAGGCTGGGTGGAGGCAGCTGAAAAGAGAATCTGCAGCTGAAATATTTGTTGGGAAGGTGTGGAAGTGGAAGAGCAGGTGGCAGAGAGAGGAGAGGGGCTGATGAAGAGACTCTTACTTCTAAATTGAAGACTTGGGGATGGGAGAGCCAGGAACTTGAGAGGCCTTGGGAGAGGTGGAGATGGAGAGTTAGAATTATTGCTTCAGTAGTACAAGCCAGGAGCCTGCAGACTTTCTTGACTCCTCTCCGTCTTCTCCCTCTCCCTGGCTCTCCACAACCCGTGGATCACAAAGCCCAGAAAACTGGCGTTGTATGCTTGGCTGTTGACTGCCAGGAACGTGCGGTTGTGTGGAGGTGGGGGAGATGCAGGGGCTAGGGGGTGCTGTGCCTGGGCCTCAGGGCCGGGACTAGGGCTGCCCCACACTCACAGGGCTGTGCCTGCTAAGTTTGCTTGTTTGTGGATACAGGGGTGAAATGAGATGACCTCTAAGGTTCCTTTCACTTCTAAAGTTCTCTAATTCTCTGCCTCTGTGTCCAGGGATTCATGATGTTCTCCGAGGAGCCCAGCCACCCCCGTAAGATATTCCCATCATCCTTCATGACTGGCTCCAATGGCACCTTCTTCACAGTGATGCCTCCTCTGACCCTGTAGGCAGAGACGGGCTGCCTTCTTTATAATGCTCTATGGATAGGAGCACGTGTACTGATAGACACATACAATCACACTGTGATAATTTGCTGTATTTATTTATACATCAGCCCCACACCCTAGATTTTAAAGTCCTTGAGCCCCTTACATGAGAGCAAGGGGCAGGTGAGTGTCGTGGTCATTCTCAGTATTTACCTGTTCCTCTTTTCCCAGCCCAGTGCTTGAAACAGTAGGTTCTGTCTAAGTATTTGTTAAATGAATGGAAGAGTGAATGAATAAATGAAGGGGGCGCAAGATGATGAAGGTTTGGTTGTGTGGACCCAGAGACCTGGGTGTCACCCCAATTTCCTATTTCTCTCCATCTCCCTCTCTCTTCTTCTTCAACTGCTCCATGGTAACTCTAGCTGGTCTACTTCCTGAGTAACTCTCAAGCCATCTGTCTCTTCTCCATTCCCTCCAGAGGTTCAGAACACAGACTCTGGAGTCAGAAAGACACCCAGCACTTAAATTAGCCACGGGAACTATCTGAGTCCCAGTTTCTCTGTCCCCTTTTTCCCTGAAGACAATATAGCTTTGTGGTTGAGTATGGACACCCGAGCTAGATGGCCCTGGTTTTAATCCTGCCTTCTCCATTTAGCTGAGCAGCCCCGGGCAAGTGTCTTAATCTCTCTGTGCTCAGTTTCCTCATCCATAAACCAAAGTTAATAGAATCAATTTTGGTTGTTCTGAGGATTAAGAGAACTAATACACATAAAGCCCTTAAAACATTGCCTTGTACGCGGTGAGCCTTAGCAAACTCAATAAGCACTAGTGAGTATTAGCAAAAAGCAAAGGAATTTTGCAGAATTGAAGGCAAGCACCTGAAGAGACTGTCCCAGATGATGCTCTGAAAGGCAGGGAGGAAGCTCATAGACAAAAAACAAAGTATTTCCAAGAGGAACATTTGCAGACATACCAAAGAAAGATGTCACTGGCTGAGGTGGCAGGAAACGCTGACCACTTCTTTGTGCCTGCAGAACCCAAGCTGGTGTTTTTTCAGCAGAATCAGGAGTATCAATGGGGTGAGTCCAAAGTTTCGAAAGGTAGAGCAGCTTCTGGGCCTCCAAGACCTTCAGGGGCTTGTGTTCTCATGAAACCTCCCTGAGCTAGTGCCCCTGACCGCCTCAGCCTCCTCTGACCCTCCAGGCTCCATCGGTGCAGGTGTCCTGCCCTGGGCACCCTTCCCCCTCTTCCCATGCTAATCCTTCTGACCCTTTAGATGGCAGGCCCTCTGGTTACCTTCCCTCGTCCCTGCCACCCCCTACCCACAACGTGTTAGTCTGCCTGGGCAGCTATAACAAAATGCCACAGCACAGGTGGCCTCAGCGACAGAGCTTTATTTTCTCATGGGTCTGGAGGCTGCAAGTCCTGAAGCAGGTGGCAATGGGGCTGTTTTCGGAGGATTGTCTCTGGCCTGCAGGCATTCTCACGTGGCCTATTCTCTGTGCATGCGTGGGGAGAGAGCTCTGCTATCTCTCACTCTTCTTACAAGGACGCCAGTCCTGTGGGATGAGGGGCCCACTCTCATGACTTCGTTCACCCTTATTACTTCCCTAGACGCCCTGTCTCCAAACACAGTCACACTGGGGGTAAGGGCTTCCATGTGTGAATCTAGGGGGGACACAATTCAGTCCATAACATCCCACCAGACCCTAAGCTCCGTGAGGGTAGGGCCTTGTCTACTGCTTGTGTGTGGGTTCCTTAGCTGGGTCCTCACCCCGCCTCCTTGTGATTCTCTGTAATTTCTACGGTATTGCTCATAGCAAGGGCTCAATAAATATCTGTTGAGATGAATGAATACATTTATCAGTTACTTCTGATGCCATTAGGAGCTTTAGAAACATAGGCATTTAGATGTGGTCTAGTTTAGGTTGCCCACGGGAGGATGGATCCTTGCTAGTTAGTGACTGCAAGTCGGAGTCTCCATACCTCCTTCTACTCTGAGTCCAGTGCTCTTTTCACAGGAAGAAGAGTTGTCAGAGATCTGTATAAAACTGGTGATTCCTTACAAATCCTTGCCTGAAGTTTCCTTGCTGAAAAAGGTCTTCGGTATTTCACGGACAAACAAAAATTCTTTCTCACTTTGTCTCTCCTGCATACGGACTTGTTTCCTCTCGTCTGATCATCTGTGAAGCACTTGAAATGCTTTTCCTCGCTCCCCTCTGTCTGCTTAGAGACAGCGGAACCGATCTGGGTTGGAGCGGGGACTTCCTCACCGCAGGTTTGATTCCAAGCCCAGGTGTGTGGTTCTTTGGATGCCTCCTCCTCTGTTAATGGATTTTGTTAACTGTTTGTCATTTGCTTATGCAAATCTACCTCTTTCTGCATTAAAATGAACCCAATTATAAAGTGAAATTTCATAATTAAACCACTTAGTGAAGGACATTAAGGGACCAGAAGGAATTGATTTGTAAAAATTTCAGCGATAATTACAAAGCGTTTCTGAAATGTGACTAAGTTCTAGGTTTTCCTTTAAACACACAGAGATACGTGCACATTTTCATGTACTCACTGCACATACACAGGCACATATTTTCACACACCTGTTTTCCATCTTCTCACCATGGGACTTGTTCTTGCTCCTTCTCTGGGTCTAAATTTTCCCCAAATAGAGGAAATTCCACCAGCCATCAGATCATGTCTGCAGAGTTCTTGGAAACTTTCCAAAAGAAATGGCCACTGGGCTGAGGAAGCTGGGGTGGGCAGGAAAATAGAAGAAGGTGTAATGGTTTTAATAAAGTCTCTTTGCCATCTTGGTGATGGATTGATATATTTTGGCATTTGCTTCCCCGCTCTGCTGTAATCAATACCAGTTATAGACCGAGGAGCAGGAAAGGGTGGGGATGTGGGATGGGGCAGTATTGATTGGTCTTTACAGGAAAGAGCCTGGCCTGATGACTGCAGTACTGTGGCCACCAGGAACTAGACCTCACTGTCCCAGGGAGAGGCTCCCTTTCCGTACACTCATCCAGACAGCGGGGCATGGAGTCCAGGAACGTGGGGATGGATGAGGCTAGATGAACATCCACCTGGAAAATTACCCTTTCCGGTGTTTGAGGGAGCCAGTCACATTGACCTTCCTCATCTTGCTCACAGTTTGAGGGTGGAAATCAGTTTCCTGGGCCAGTCCTGGGCAGGAGGGTGGGGAGGGGCTTTGAGCATAAGAGCGTGATGTTGTGCTGATGCTTTCAGGCTGCACCTATATCGGGGGTGAATCCAGCTCACAGGGCAGCATGCTGCGTGCTCAGGCAGAAGGAGGTAGGAGTGACTTTAGAACAGACTCTGGAGCCTGATTGCTCAGCTGCCCTGCCACTCATTTTGTGACCTTGGATGGGTTAATTAACCTTTCTTTGTCTTGATTCCCCCATCAGTAAAATGGAGATGGAGATAACAGTACCTCTTTCCTGGGGCTGCTACGATAGTTACTAGAGTTCATACACGTTAAGAACTTGGAACGGTTCCATCATATAGTAAATGCTATGTACGTGTTATTATTATCTGATGGTGGTGGATACCTGGGCTGGCATCCATGATTTATGGGTGGAAACTTAAGGGTACAAGTTTCTCTTATCAAACCAGGTCATCACAGCATTCGCTTTCTGCTGAGGAGAACACAGGGCTCAGGACTCTGCATGTGTTAAATAATTCTCTTAGTACATCAGCCCATTAGCTACAGGATTTCTCAACCCTTTTTAGATTAATTTTTTTATAAAAGCTTAAAAAAAAAAAAAAAGCAGGCCAGGTGCAGATACACGGAAATAAGGATAAGTTGGATTGGGAATGGTAGCTTCAGAGCCCAACAAGTCCAGCCCAGACAGGGATGTGTTTGTTCAACAAACATCGAATTCTCACCATGTTTCAACTGATGTGACGATTTCCATGTGTGGACGTGAACTCAGTGTTGATACACTCAGATGTGTAATCACCCCTCTGCGATGCCGTGGAGATCCTGCTAGAACAATGCTCTCAAAACAGAAAATTGTTTTTTTTTTTAAAAACATTTGCCACTTAATATTTTTGTTGGAAATGTATTCATTTTTGAAGTACAGCTTTATTTTCTTTTACAGACATGGGTGAATTTTCAGTTTTGGCACATGAAGTGTTTTGGGGGCTTATTTTTTTCCAACTATAGCCTGGACATCATGACTAATAGAAGTTGGCAGATTGGCAAGCAGGGACTAAGGAACCCCAGCTACAGGCTCCCATTCCAGACTCCTAAACGGCGAGAACCAGAAGGGACCCTTGAGCAATTCTAGTATGCTTGTTCATTTTAAAGATGAGCCCAGAAAGGTGTCACAGCTCCTGGAGCCTGGTCTTTTGATTCTAAGCCTGGTGCTATTCCACACACCAGGAGCTTGTAGTTGGTACCTCCCGGCTCTGCATCAGCCCTTTCCCTTTTCCAAGTCTCCTTCTGTTCTCAGCTTTGTCTGTTTCATAATTCAGTTCAAGTGCATGAAAATGCACTAAATACCTATTTGGTGCCAAGCACTGTGTTAGGTCCAGGATACAAAACTAAGATGTGGATCTCACCAAGGAGACTGATGGAGATTATATTATTGTACCCAATTATCTGGTGCTTTGTACCCAATTATCTGCTACCTCTCCCTGTGAGAGCGTTACACTCATCTGCACCATTGACATCAGACTTGGGCACGTGACTTGCTTTGGCCAGTGAAATTTGAGCAGAAGTGATTCAGGCACATCTTGTGGTCCCACTCACATTTTCTCTCTTCTGTGTTCCAAAAAAGTGGCATGTCCAGAGCCACGGCCAACACATAAGGTGATGAGGAGTTAAGTGTTTATGCAGTGAGTGACTGAGATTCTGTGGTTACTTATCCTGCTGTGTGACCAGCACAGGCTGATGACTGTAGGGAGGATCACAGGTTAGTTGGAGAGTTGGCTTATTTCCAACTGAAACACAGGGTGATGGATGCTTTGCTGGATGGATACACAGGAGATTCAAAGAGGCCAAAGAGGAAAAAAGAACTCTCTGGGGAGGAGGCATCAGGAAAGACTTTCTAGAAGAGGCAGTGGCTTAGAAGAGTTTGAAAGGTTGAAGAGAAGTTCACCATGTTAGGGACTTGGGAGGATTGTTTATTGCAGCATTCTAGTCAGAAAGACCAGCAGGCAGGGGCATGACATATCATGATACGTCTGAGACTTGCCTGTAATGTCCACAGCTGTGGGCCAGGATCAGATTTCTTCATCTTTGGAGCCTATTGGCCACCAACAACTGTGTTAGGCACCCAAAGGGAATATGCAGACATGCAGATAAAAATGCATCATTTATTTTGATCAGAGCTTTGGCCCCAAATTATCATCTGATCTCATACCCTGAGGATCTGAGCTGAACTGTGCGGGAGCCATAGAGGCCCTTCTCCAAACGTTTAACTTTTATTTTAATCAAAGATTACATATACATAGTGTGGAAACCAACAGTTGCCTTGTTTCATTCCTTCACACTCCCAGATCAACCACTCTCAGCTCTTAGAGCTCATTTCTCTGTTGTATATGTTGCCACGTTTTAAAATAAGATGCTTTGCTGCTATTTCTTGATTTACTAATGATAGAAATCGTATACTGACTTTCTTTCATGGTAGATGAGGACTTAGTTCTCCCATACGGTCCTCCCCCAACTCCATCCCTGAACTTCCCTCCTTCTCTCTCTCCCACATAAACTTTCTTTTTTGTTAAATCCATATTTGTGTTCATATACTAGCAACTCTGCAAACATTATTTATTCCCAAGTCAGGTAGTGGTCCGTGATCAAGTGTCCTCTCTGGCACAATTCTTTGTTTCTGTTTTTTCCTGGAGTTGATAATTGCTTCCTTTTTTATTTACCTGATGTCCAAATGTACTTACAGTTAATCTTTTTTTCAAATGGCTTAACAGCTCTGCTACATACCTGTCAATACTATGTTCCATACGTTCAGACCCATCTGTTCCACTTTTTTCCCCTAAAGTTATCCCTCCAAGAAACTTCTGTTTTTCTGCTCCAATCTGGATTGGCTGCTCTTGGAATTGAAATCGGATAGCTGTCATCTTGAGGCTTCCCTTTACCATCATTTTGAGTATTTCCTTTACTGCCTTCCTGTGTTGGATCCCCTATTTGCTGAATTCCCTGTCTGCTTTATTGGGCTATCATCTAATTTTACTAAACCCCATCTTCCAATAACTTCATAAGAAAGAATGCTTGGGAGGTAATTTTTTTTTTGAGTCATTGGCTATCTGGAAATATTTACTACTCAGGTATATGACTGATAATTTATTTGAGTATAAAATTTGAGATTAAAAATATTTTCTTTCAGCATTTAGAAGGTATTTCTCTCTGCTGTCTTCTAACATCTGATGTTGCTTTTGAAGAAGTTGGATGTTTTCTTATTATTTCTTTTACCTGTTTTTTTTAATTCTTTGGAAGATTTTAGAAACTTTTATTTATCCCTCATGATTTAAAATGTCACAGTGATGATGGTGGGGTGAGCACTGTTGTATATCTATTGCTCATTCTTTGTGCAGGGCTAATCAGGAGACTAATGTCCTGTAATTTTCTCCTACTCATCTCATTTTCCTTCTGCTTCACTCTTTGGAAGATTTCTTCAGTTTAATCTTTTAAATCTTATGAATTTTTGAAAAAAAATTTTAATTGTATTTTTAGTTTAAAAGAAGATTTTTTTCATTTAAGTATTTCCTTTTTCATTGTTATGTCTTCTTATTTTATGAACACAACCTTTCCTTTTATCTTTTTGAATTGCTGTTATTGCTCTTTTTGAACTTTTCTTTTGTTCCTTGCAAAATCTATCAACTTAGCTCACCTTTTTTTTTCCTGTTTACTTGCTCCTTTTTTCATGTTTGAAGCTTTCTTTAAAAAACTGATGATCCTTAACTGTTTATTCATATTTAAGAAAGAGGCACTAAAAGTTGGTTTTGGCCACTTGTAATGTAAATGCCAGAGTTTATTGACTGATGGGCTTCAAAGAGGGTGACCAGGTGAAAAATGAGTCTTTTTATGGAGGGAACTGTGGATATCAGCAACTGGAGGTTTGGGGTCAGTTCTTCAAAGAAGAATCTTCCAATCTACTGGCTGATGGTGTGGGAGAGTTGCTAGCACGGCCAGAGAAGGGACCAAAGGTCACCCAGTTCAGCATGTAGACCTCTCCTTAATAATCCTCATCTTCTGCCATACTCGGCATTCCCAAGTCCAATATTGTTATTTAGTTTCTCCAAAGAAAAACACTTCTCATTTCCTGGGGATAAACGGCAGTGGCTGACTGGCTGTGTGGAGAAGGTGAGGGCCCTTCTATAAACAGACTTTCCACCAGTGCCTCCTGTCCAGCCAGGCATCTGACCCTGTACCTCAGTGCTTGGCGCCTCCTGGGGCTGAAACTTCCAGGGCTCTGCAGCCGGTCAGCCCTCCCCACAGAGCCTTGGCTTGTGACGTACCCTCTCTGTTGGGCCAGTTACCATTCTTCCCTCTTCATTCTGTTAAAAAAAACACTTGTGGGACTCTCTAGTCCACTATTTCCCCTCTCGCACTCTTGTCCCCGGTTAATACCTTTGCGGTGGTGAGGTGTCGTTCTGGGTCTCGCAGCTCCTCAGTTCCCCTTCTTGGCTCCTCTTCTTCATGTTGTCCCTGGAATGTTGCTGTCTTCCTCTGGCTTCTGCCTCACCAGGGCTCTCGTGGTCCCTGAAGCATAAGGTGAAGACCAGGGGCAGGCCAGAGGTCTGCCCTGCGGCCCCCTTCCTCTGAGCTCACGGCCTGGATTTGCCTCCTGACCTGTAGAGGAGGCAGCAGAGAAGATGCAGGAGCCAGGGCTGGCCTTTGCCAACAGCTCAAGGCCCCTGGGCCTCACCTCCTTTGGTCCTACCTTGGTGTTTGTCTGGTCTTAAAATTGTTTTTCCTGACCCCAAACAGGAGGGGCTCCCAGCTTGGCCCCATTATACCAGCCTCACGGGAGGGCAGGGCTGCAGGGAATGCCCCCTTCGCTGGTCCTGCAGTCACTTGTTCCAGAACGAGTCAGATACATCACTGGGGTTAGAAGTATACTTGTGAACAAAGCAGATTGGAGCCTACCTGGATCTTACAGTCTGGTCCCCGGAAATATAACAATAACAACAAAACAAAAACACTCCCTCCATAGTGCAGAAGCCCCGTTCTGTCACTACTGAGCTTTTGTTTCTTGGGCCTGGAACGGGAGGCGTAGGGGAGCTTGTGGGTGAAGTGGGAGGATTTCGTGTAGGTGGCCAGTACGTAACCACGCTGGTTCCCGTTTCCGTGTCATTTGCACGCTGACTTTGTGTCCCTTGTCATTTTGGCAAATTCCATGTGTTCTTTAAAACTGTTCAGTAAGCTCTTGCTCTGCAAAGTCCTCCCTGACCCACCCACCCAGCATTAACCACACACTCCTCTTCGCCCCTCCCTCCTTGATATGATCTACAGCATCCCGAGTTAGGCACTGCTTCAGGGGCTTAGGACCCAGAATGGTGAGACCCTGAGCAGGGTGTGGGGACACGCCAACTTGGGTCGAGTCCCAGCTCTCCCACACGCTGCGTTGGCTCTGGGCAAGTGAATTAACCTCTCTGAGCCTCAATCTTCTCACCTGTAAAATGAGGTTGATAAAATGTACTACGGAGTGTTATGGTCGAGATTAAATGACAATAAGTGGGTAACAGGAGCATATAGTTGGCCCTCAGGTATTGGTTCCCTCTCCTTTCTGCTTTTAAGGAACTTCCAATTCAGTGAGGGGAAGATGACAAGATGACAATCAATAAATGCAGCGATTTGTCACAGGTGCTGTGACACAGGATAATGAAGTACCTGCCACTGATTTACGAGTGGGCCTCGCCGTCTCTCCACTTGACTGTGAGCAGCTCGAGAGCAGGTTTTGCCCTAGAACTTAACACAGTGCCTGGGACTCATGGTTGCTCAGTAAACTTTTGAGTAAATGAAATGGGAATGACTCCTGATCACAGTTTGATGGTTAGAGCCATTCCCAGTGTTTGTTTAACCCCCGAGCTATTCCTACCTCAGAGAAGGGAAAATTATGGTTTATTAGCCATCTGGGTGAGAATCTTCTGTCCTCACCAGCGGCTGATTTTCCCAAACATTATACAAGTTTGTGACTGAGTATCTCCAGCCCCTCTTGGATGGTGAGAATGAGGGAACAGAGACAAGGGACGACTCAGCCAGGGTCCTCCTGTGGGACCCGCCCCTCTCTGCCGCCTTCTCCCTGAGCATCCAGACATGCAGACCTCCAGCAGCTTATCCATCCTCTTCAAATGAGGCTGTCTCCCAAGAACCAAACATTTTCTCTCCCTGGCCCTGACTTGAAATGAAACGACTTAGCCCAGAGACAGTTTTACGGTCCCGCGCCTTCCATTCCTCTTGTTGAGTCATCGCGCTGGTGAGAGCCCGGCCCAGGCTCTGATTTATACAGCTCTCCCAGGCCCTGGTGGATTCGGAGTCTGGAACAATAAGACAGGGCCATCCATCACCCCTCTGCTCAGATCTCCCTGGACTCATTGGGAAGGAGGGAGGGGTGGGTGGCAGAGAAGACAGCCTCAGGGGTTCTGCCCAGAGAGCATTTGTCACATTGATCGAATGTGCAGGACGGGAGTGGGGTGGGGGGAGTAGAGGCTTTTTATCGCAGCACAAGCCTATCCTGTGACGGTGGGGACCGAGTAGAGTGGGACAGGGGCGAGAGCCCACATGGAGGAGGGACTGGAAGGGAATTAGGGCTCAGGAGGCTGCTGGTGACCACCAATGCCACCCCACTTGCTCCAACTCAGAATGCAGCAGACACTGGTCCAATTTTGTGGTATCAGCTCATTCATCCTGCTTGTATGATCCTACAGCACAGTGCCTGCCTTGGAGTTGGCCTACAACAAAATACGTATTTGCTGATCGACTGAGCCCTCTTTTTCCTCCTTATGCCCTTACCTGATCTCAGGGTCAAGGACCATATCAGAAGTCACTGCACACATATGTATGCTGCCCCTGTGCTTCTGTCGGTTTCTGTCCCACGTGTTCATCTCTGATGAGTGTGTGTGTGCGTGTGTGCTGCACACACGTCCCCACAAGTTCCTGAGAGTCAGGTTTCTAAAATTCTGGAGTGGGTGACCCAAGGGAAACCATGGCTTTGGCTTCTGTGAAGAATTTAATTATCTAAGCCTGGGACCGGAAGAGGTGGCACTCAGCCAGGAGGGAAGGGGATGGGTGGGGTAACCTCTAAATGGCCTTCTGTACTTTCTGGTCAGCCAATACAGAAAAGGGGCTCTTATATGGTTATTACCTGTAACTAACTTAAAATAGCCATTGGTCCCTGGAACCCCATCCTTTGGACCTGGGGATCACTTCCTAGGAAACAAATTGTGACTGGAGAACGGTGACAGCCTCTACCACTACCCACACAGAGGGAAGGCTGCCGCAAGGTGTGCGGGCCACTTCTGGCCACAGGCAGACCCTGGGGAATACATTTTGGTTGTCAGAAAATTAGAGGCTTTGTTCAAAGCCAGGAAAAGAAAATAGATGCCCAAATCTAGGAGCTGAAGGAAAGAGAATTCAAAAGCAACCGGGTGGCTGTGGCTTTGCTGTGTCTTTTTGTTTTTGTGCTGCTGAAGCAGTAATATATAATGGCCTGAGCGTCGCTGCCACCCAGCGCCAGGGAAGTTGGCTGACCCGAGGAAAAGCCAAGGGTGGCTAATGAGTCATTAAGAGTCTTTATAAAATTAGGATTATAATCTATCTCAACATGCAGAGAAAAATGTTTCAAATTATCTACTTTCTTAATTGCAACTCAGAGATTTGGCAGGAAATTATCATGAGAGAGAACGTCTGGAAATTGATGGATTGAGCTGATGTGTGCCTCAGCTTCCATGACTGGAGAATTCCTCCACACACACATGTGCACACGTGCACACTGATTCTTGTACACACAGGCACCCCTGCTATGCATTGCTGATTCAGGATTCTGCCCAGCCAGAGACACACACACACACACACACATAGAGTTATGTCTGTGCACAGTAGATCAAGCCATTAGCACTTATTAGGCAATTCAAATAGGCAGAGATTGTTGTCAAATGCTGAGAGATTGGGAAGGCCAAAATAAGATATAAAAGAAACACTCTTTGCCTTTAAAAGTTGAAAATCTGCTTGGGGAGCTAATATTTGAAATTTAAGAACATGTACAAAGCAGCATTCAAGTGCACACTGCTATCGTGGAAATGTGAGCACAAGAATTCAGAAGGATCTAGGACATAGGTGTCTGAATTAAGTAGCTTTTCTGGAGCGGATGAGTTTTGACTGGAGGGTGCTGAGAGTTTTGACCCTGTGCGTCATGACAGCAGCCAGTAGGGGGGGAAGCAGAAGCCATGCTGAGTCTGTCAAGAGGACTTGCAGCCAGGCAGTGACACAGTATGCCTGCAGAATCTCCAAGGAAAGGTGGCACGCTGGATGACGAACCCTGGTTTGATGAGAGAGTCCAAGCTGACTCGTACTTGCCCCATTGAGTCAGGAGAGATTTGAAGCTCACCCCTAACCTGCCCTTCCTACCCAGTCTCAATTTCTCCACCTGTAGAATGGGAGAGAGATCCGAAGACAGACTTAGGCTTTTCCACATCTCTCTCGGCCCCTGAACACCTGTAAGGTCCCTGTGAGTTCATGGAGTGTGATTTATTTGTCTTTATAGCCCAAGGACCTAGACTGTGCCTGGCCAGCCTAGATACTGAATGGGAATCAACGGGCTGGTAGGTTTCTTAGAGGCTAACAGTGTATGCTTGTGGAAGGAGGGAGCAGTGAATGAATGAGCAAATAAGGAGTGAGCGTTTATTCCCTATGAGGAAGCAGTGCAGGACAGGGATTTGGAGAGTGGGTTCTGGGGGCAGCCTCCTTGAATCCACACCTGGTGACAAGTTACTCCCCTAACCCAGGCTTCATGGGGACGCTGTGGGGATCTGCATGGTGAGCACATGGCACGGAGTCTGGCACTGAGCAAATAACCAATACGTAGTGGTAGTGGCTATTATTATTATTGGTGTTGCTTGGTTTTGTTCTTCTTTACTAAGCACACTGTGCCCCCACCCCCGTGCTGGGTAAGTTGGGTGTCTTGCTCTCTCATTAGACCACTCTTCTTCACCCTCTCCCGGCAACATGCTAAGACAGGACCAGCCTCTCCAGGGGCTTTGGCCTCCCCACTTCTCAGAGTCGTTGCTTGGTTCTCTGAGCCCTGCAGTCAGGCTGCTGTAGGTCCCAGCCAGCAGAATGAAACTGGGAGCAAAATCATCAGCTCAGGAAGGCTTCAGGGTTGGCTGTAGCATCAAGGGCAACAAATGCTGATAGGGTTCATCCCTGGAGACAGGGAGGAAACAGGCTATTGGATGGGCAAAAGGATACAGGGCCATTCTGTGAGAGGTGGTGATGATGAGGGTGGTAAGAATGGGGATGGAGCCCAGGGAGAGGACAGTGCGAGCTGGGGTAACAATTATGATGCTGACATGGTGGTTGAAAAGGAGATGGGGGACAAGAGGTTCGAGGATGGGTCCTCTAGTACAGGCAGGAGAAGAGATCTCTGTTTTGGAGAGAGTAGATATTTCAAAACTCCGTGTAACCCTGGGGGCAGAGGAGGGGAGACCTTAGTAACCTCTGAAGTCTGAGGGAGGAGGCACTGTGTGTCCTGCTGGCCTCCCTTCACTCCAGCACCCTTCAGCTGGTCCTGGGCGGTGCTGGCAGGAAGCAGAGCAGATTGAAGAGCTGGTGAGCCAGAGTGATCCTTGATCAATGATAACGGTTTCAGCATCCAAACATAGCTTATACCAGGACAAAACTGAAGCCCACAAAAGAGGCTAGAATGCAGGTCATGTAAGAATTTAAATTTTCTAGTTGCCACATTAAAAAGGTGAACATATTTTTAATGACCTATTTTGTTTAATTCAGTGTATCCAAAATATTATCATCTCAATATCTCATACGTATAAAATATTTGTTAATAAAATATTTGACATTCTTTTTTATACTAAGTCTTCTAAATCCATTATGGCTGTTACACTTTTGACACATCTCACCGTGCAGCTGCATTTCAAGTGCTCAGTAGCTTCCGGGGACTAGTGTCTGCGGGTGGGACAGCACGGATTTGTATCTTTCTTAAATTTTTGTGACCAAACTCTTGGGGTGCCATTTCCCCCGAGTGCCTCTTTTTGGAAATCGTTGTAGCATTTTATGGTCTAACTATTCTCTCTCTCAAATATTCCTCTTCTTTGGTTCTTTCAAACCGGCTGTGAGTCTGCCTGTCCCTGCTAGAACCTGGAAAGAAACAGAATCACTCAAATCTCTTCTCTTTCCTTTCCTGCTTCGTCTGGAGCTAAGGCCAGGCAGCTCCCTTGACAGCTTATGCATTTGTGTGTGCGTGCTGTGTGTGTATGTGTGTGTTTGTGACTGTGTGTGTGTGTGTGTGTGTGACTGTGTGTGTGTCTGTGTGTGTGTGTGTTGGGGTAGGGCTTGGCAGAAGTAAGGCATGGGCGGGAGGCAGTGCTTGAAGAAACTTCCCACGTGTACATCAGCACCATAAGAAAGAAGGATTTTTTGAAAGGCTTTGGAGACTATATCGCTCCTATATTAGAGAAGCCAGTTAGAGACATGACCCAATTAACTGACTATCTGGCCCAGAGGACAGGTTGCAGCCCCCGTGCTTCAGAAGGTGGGGGTGGAATTGAGTAGAATTCCCAGGGAGGCTGTGTCAGGGTAAAAAAATGAATCAGAGTTGCCCAAGGGGCCTAGACATCCCAACATCCAGCTCAGAGCACAACCCTGGAGCCCTACCTTTTGGAGGATTAATAGTGCCTGAGTTTTCACTGCTCAGGTCCCCAGCCTCAGTCTCCAGGGGATGTGCCCTTATGCATTTAATCAGGGGTGGAGTCTTCCTGCCTTGGCCCTGGCTGCCCAGAACACCACAGTCTGCCCTGGTTCCAGGGTGAGGGAGGGGCCTTAGGTAAAGAGTACGCAACCCCTTCCTTGTTTCCTTGCTCTCATTACCTGTGTTTGCAGCCCTGAGCACCTGTGACAGCATTCTCTGGAAATGCCATCTCCCTTCCTCAGGCCAATTAAATAAGCTCTATAATAAAGGCGCAAGCAAGTGCTGGGAAGGCTGGGTCGGGCCATTAAATCTAATGGCTCTGTCTATTAGAGAGCCTCCCATGTGCCAAGGACTGTGTTGGGCTCTTTGCTTTCATTATTTTATCTAATCCCCGTGGATACTGTTGCCATCCTCATTTCACAAAGGCAGAAACTGAGACTTGGAGATTGTCTGGAACTTCCCAGACACTTGGCTATCCCGTGACTAGGTGGAGATTTGAGCCAGGTCCCTGGGACTTCAAAGCTGGTGCTCTTTGCTGGGGGAGCCAAGGAAGTTTTGAAAAGAGTGATATTTCAGCTGAGTCTCAACAGCAGATAGAATTTTGAATGGTAGGGACAAGGGGAAGTGAAAAATCAAGGCTGAAGGAACAGCTCAAGAGAGTGCAGGAGGGGCTGGGAGTGCTTGGCGTGCTCTGGGATCTGCAAGCACTGGGCTGGCTGGAATGAAGTACCCAAACCTCTCCATTGCTGTGGCTTTTTTTTTTGTAATTAATAAACTTTATTTTTCAGAGCAGTTTTGTGTGTACAGTGAAATTGAACAGAAAGTATGGAGATTTCCCCCATCCTCACTGCTCCCACCATGTGCACAGCCTCCCCCATTATCAGCATCCCCCATCAGAGTGGAACATTCTTTCTAACTGATGAACCTCCATTGCCACATCATCACCCAGAGTCCAGAGTTTGCATCAGGGTTCTCTCTTTGTGTTGTACGTTTCTGTGGGTGTGGATAAACGTATAATGACATGCATTCATCATTATAGCATCATACAGGGTATTTCACTGCCCTAAAAATCCTCTGTGGCCCACCTACTCTTATCCCTCCCCACCCACTCAGCCCTAGAAACCAGTGAGCCTTTTGCTGTCTCCACAGTTTTGCCTCTTCCAGAAAGTTGTATGGTTGGAATCATTGAGTATGTAGCCTTTTCAGGTTGGCTTCTTTCACTTAGTCATATGCACTTAAGGTTCCTCTACATCTTCTCGTGACTTGATAATGCATTTCTTTTTAGTGCTGAATAATATTCCATTTCCAAACAGATGTGCTACCGTTGAATTATCTATTCACCTACTCAAGAGCATCTTGGTTGCTTCTGAGATTTGGCAGTTATGAATAAAACTGCTGTAAATATCTGTGTGCAGGTTTTTGTGTGAGTGTCAGTTTGTAGTTCATTTGGATAAACAGCAAGGACTGCAATTGCTGGATCCTATGGTAAAAGTATGTGTAGTTTTATAAGAAACTTATCAAACTGTCTTCCAAAGTGGCTGCACCATTTTGCATTCCCACCAGCAGTGAATGAGAGTTCCTGTTGCTCACCATCTCCCCCCCCCCCCCATTTGGTGTGGTCAGTGTTTTGGATTCTGGCCATTCGGATAGGTATGTAGTGTTATCTCATTCTTGTTTTAATTTGCCTTTCCCTGGTCACATATGATGTTGAACATCTTTCCATATGCTTGCTTGCTCTCTGTGTATCTTCTTTAGTGAGGTGTCTGTTCAGATCTTTTGCCATTTTCTAATCAGGCTGTTCATTTTCTTATGTTGAATTTTAAGAGTTTTTAAAATATATTTTGGATAACACTCCTTTATCAGATGTGTCTTTGCAAATATTTTCTCTCAGCCTGTGGCTTGTCTTCTCATCCTCTGCATGCAGTAGTTTTAAAAATACAGATTGCTGGGCCCTTCTGCAGACCAGCTTTTCTAGGGGAGGAACCAGGAACCCTGAACTATAAAGAGGTTCTCCAGGGGATCGTCATGCAGGAAGTCCATGGGCAGCACTTGGAAGCACGTGAAGGTGGAGTTGGGAAGTGTAGGCAGGCATATAAGAGATGAGGCTGAAAAGCAGACAGGGCCTGATGAGAAGGAGGAGCTGGAAAGCCATAAAGCTGTGCTAAGGAATGTGGCATTCAAGGCCCTCCTTTTTATTATAAGTCCCAATAAACATTTTAGGCTAAATCTTATAGGCAATGGAAAGTGACTAAGGACTTTGAGAGGAAACCAAAGTGTGAGCCAACCTTTGTCTTAGGAAGGACATTCTAGCAGTAGCGTATAGGAAGTATTGAGGGTGTTGGAGGCATTAGACCAGTTAGAAAAATCATCAAAATATCCCAGGGGACTGGAGATAAGTCCCTCAACAGGACTGAGGTGACAATGGGGAAATAAATTCCACTCCATTCAATTTAGTAAGTATTTCTTTACTATGTTTTCTGGACTGAGCACCATACCAGGTTCTAAGGAGTCTAAGATGAAATAAGGTACTGTCCCCATCCTCAAGGAACTCATAATCTATCAAGATTCATCAAAAGTAATTAAGTCAAGAAAAAGGAAGACTAGCATGTGGACAGTGTTATGGACTGAGTTGTGTCCCTCCTCGACCCGCATGTTGAAGCTCTAACTCATGCTATGACTGTATTTGGAGATAGGGGCTTTAAGGAGGTAATGAAAGTTAAATGAGGTCATAAGGGTGGGGCCCTAATCCAGTAGGATGGGTGCCCTTATAAGAAGAGGAAGAGGCACCAGAGATTGCTCTCTGTCTATAGTGCCCATAAAAGAAAGGCCATACGAGGATATAGCAAGAAGATGGCATCTGCAAGCCAGGAAAAGCGATCTCACCAGGAACTACTCCCACTTGCCACCTTGATCTTGGACTTCCAGCCTCTAGAACAGTGAGAAAAATCAATGTTTAGGCCACCTTGTCTGTACTATTTTGTTATGGCAGCCCCAGCAGGCTAATTCAGACATCTGACATTTTTATTCATAGGGCGATATTGACAGGATTCAGTTAGGCCATTGATTATATATGTCTAGGGCTCAGAGGGGACAACTGGGCTGCTGTTAGCTGCTTATACTAAAGACAAATCAAGGGCAGATAGACTGAGAAGAGGTCCCAGAACCAAGCCTTACAAACTCCAACATTTAAGAGTAATGACTAGGACTGGTAGGAACGCCTGGTTGGTTATAATGTTGATGCTGGTGACTTACACGACCTGTGTGCCCCTCTTCTTCCTCTTTTTCATCCTCAGAAGGATGATGGAGAGACTGTGGAGCATCTGAAGTGAATTCTACAGACTTAATTTCCACTTTGTCCCTTCTGTACTCAGTGACAGAGCCAACATTTAGACGTAGAACTCGTGAGATTTGATGTATTGTCGACTCATTTGTTCATTACTTATTTACTAGTTGTGTCATCTTTTGGATTTTTGTATTATTATTATTTAATGTTTTATATGTTAGTGCTTTGTCTTCTTCAATGAGTATGAAAGCCCCTTGAGGACAGGAGCTGTTACTTGAACTTCTTTGCTTCTGTTCTTTATCCTTAGCTCTAGCAAGAAGCTGAGCTTCCAGTGGGTACAGGACAAGTATATGTGCTAAATGACTATAGGAAGAATGGTTACATTTGGATAAACATTTTTTAAGCTTCTGCGAATTACAAAAATAGTCAAAGCAAGATATATTTATTTTAAATTACAATGTGCATCTTAAAGCCTCAAGAGGGTATTAGGAGAAATCACAGTATTTTAAAAGACTCCAAAAATTAATACCTCATGGCAGTGGATCTCCTGTACCAAGAAAGAGTTGGGCACCGAACTAGATTTCAGAAAATGAGGGGTGTCACAAGTGTGAATCAGTGATGCATGGCTGTTGCCTGCAGTACTATTTACGGCTCACTGACACCTCTCTGATGGGGTTAAGTATTTACATTCAGCCTGATTCTCCCCTCTGACTCTGCAAGCTGCAGCAGCTTACTGGGAGCCTTGGGAAAGAGAGAAACCCTCCCCCCAGGGGTCCTGGGCAGGGGCAAATGGAGCTCCCCTCCCCCCTCCTGTATCTGAAGAGGGTTTCCCTCTGAGAGTTGATGGCAGTTTGACCTCCAGCCTCTGGGCTGGAGAATCTGGCTGCGTCTGTACTACATAAAAAGGGCAAGTGCATTCATTATTATTATATGATTATACAATGTATAAAATATAATAGCGATTATGCTGTCAGTAGCCAGAGTTTCTAACCACAGATCAGAGGCTGGGGTGACATAAATACACCCAGTGAAGTCTTTGGAGGTTCTATGTGAAGGTGAGAGGATTCAACTCCGTCTCCAACGAGGGCTCCAGTGAAGTTCCTCCCACAAGCAATTTTGGAGGTTGGATTTGGGGGGACTCGGAGGATCGGAACAAACAGTATTTGCTGTATCTGAGATGTGATGCAAAAAAGGTCTCCATTGCCTCCTCTGAGCCACAGCTAATGACTCTCATCCTTGCCCATGATGGAGGGAGACGAGGAATGACCCAGAGGCCTGGGAAGAGCGAAGGGGCAGCCTTCAACCCCTTGGGTCAGATTCTTCACTGAAAACCTGGCCAGCTTGGGTTTCACTCTCTGCTTTCCTTGCTTACATCAATGTCTTTGTCTAGGCTTTATCCAGGCCCCCTGCCTGGGCTGGGGTCAGAGGATCAATCGCTGCCTGACTGTGGCTAAAATGGCTCCTCTACAGGGAGGAAGGAGCAAATTTTACGGGGGGAAGAAGGGACTTTCTCATCCCTTTATGCATAGGGCTGTGCGCCAAGTTGTGGAAGCAAGCCTTCATCTGTAGGTGGCTGGGTGCCTCCACCTGGCACTTAGTAGGACTGTAATTTTTGTGGAATGAAAAAAGGCACGTGTATGACCACAGGTGCTTGCGCAGATCATCCTCTTAGAAGGCGCTTAAGTGAATTTCCTCCCAGAATTAGAGGAAGACACCATAGCAGGCCCAGGCCCAAACTGCCCAGCTGGCCTCTCCCTGTATATTACACCACCGGACCCCCAGAACTCTGGGACTTTTTAGAATGAAAATGGCAGGGGCTTAAAACGGGCTTGCCTGGCATTTGCAAAGAGGTGATTTACTGACAAAGCCTCCAGACCCTTTTATCTCTGCCTCTGCCCCACCCCTTACAGTCTCCCCATCCGTGAACCAAACGCCCCAGGAAGCCCAGAGCAGAAAGAGCTCTTGAGAATAGGAGTAACTAACCAGAGTGTCATCTGAGCACCTTTTCTGGGGCCAGGGTAATGAGAATTATTCAAATGCAATCATAAAAATGAGGCCAGCCAGGCAGGAAAGGGGTGGGGATGGGGGAGGAGGGGTAGTGGAGGGAAGGATTCCTTGACAGTTTTAAGTTTCGTAATTTCTAGGCAGTTCTCTTGGGGTGCACAGAAAATTTCACCCCATCCCCATCCCCTCAGCCCGGGATGTCTTGAAACTCTGCCTAGGTTGACGGGCCAAGGAGGACTTGGGGATGAGGACAGTGTTCCCGAATTCCTTGGGGTCCGCTGTGTTCCTCCTTCGGAGGCAACCTCACAGTCGGAGGCTTTTCTCTCCAGAGCTGTTCCGCCTCCCCGCCAGCAGGCGCGGGCCCGCGCCCGATGTCTTAGAAAAGCCTCCAGCAGAGGGAGACACTCCAGCGGCTGCTCCGGCTTGGAAGCGGCCGGGGCTGGGAGTGGGTGGGGGTGATGGGGGGGAGAAAGGGGGAGTGGGGAGAGGGGAGGTGTGTGAAGGGGGGGCTCCGGGGGGCGGGTCCCTGTGCCGCTGACGTCCCGAGCAGTGCTGGGAAGTATAGGCTGTGTTGTCACGCCGGTGTCAGTCTGATGAAGATTGGCATCAGGTAAGCTGTCATTCATTTCCATGTCAGAGACGCTTTTGCAGGCGGCGGCGGCGGCGGCGCGGCGGCGGCTGCTGCTGCTGCGGGCGGCTGCCTCAGAGCGCGTGTGTTTTATTCCAGTCCCCAAGCCAGAGTATTATTCATTGCGACAGGGCAAGGAGGAGAGAGGGAGAGAGGGAGGCAGCAGGGAGGAGAGAGAGGGAGGCAGCAGGGAGGAGGGAGGCAGGGAGCAGCGAGGGACGGCGGGAGCGTGCAGAGAAGCTGGGGAAGCGCCGGGAGAGCGCGGAGCGAAGCAGCGCGAGTGGCGAAGAGGCCGGGGAAGGAGGCGGCCGGAGCCTCGCGGCCCGTCCGCGCCCCGGCCCGGCCAGCGCGCAGCCCCGCCGCAGCCGCCTCGCCCCGCTCGGGCCCGTGGCCGGGCGCGCATTGTCCGCGGGTGCGAGAAGCGGGGCTGCGGACTCGGAGCGCCTCAGGCCCAAGACACCTTAGCGGGCGGGCGGGGAGCTGCGCGCCAGGAGCGCCGGGGACCCGGGTAGAGACCAGCGCGCGGGCCGGAGCCCGGGTGCAGCTAGCTCGGGGCTGGGCGCTCAGCGGACGAGGCTGGGAACGGCGAGCCGGCTCTAGGTTCGCTTTCTCCCTGCTTCGGCTGCCCTTTGGGCCGGGGCTTACCCCACACCACCAGCCTGGAGCTGCCTTCCAGCGGCTGGAAGCGGGAGCAGCCCCCGACTTGGGCCGGTGACTGGAGTCCAGGAGCCGCGGCCGCGTCCCGCCTGGCCTGGGGAGCCAGGGCGAGTGGGGGTTTGCAGGCGGACCCGTGGGGACAGCAGGGCATGAGCTGGGGGTCAGGGAAGCCGAGATCGCAGGGGCTAGGCTCAGGGACGCTAGCCGCGGGAGGAGCGATCGTTTGTAGGGTTACTGGCTTTCCGCGGATTGTTGGGAGTCTTTGCGAGGTGGGGGGAGGCGTAGGGGCCCACGACGAGGTTCGGGAATAGGGAGCCCTCCTGGCTGGAGAATTAGGGCGTGAGTTCGTTAGAGGGGGGACGGAAGCCGCCCCAAAGCAGAGAGCTGAGGGGAATGGGGCAGGGTCCCGAGTCTGCCGCGCAAAGTTTGCGTTTCTTTCGTGTTAGGCGTGCGGGGCTTTCCCGACTCCCGTTGCTGAGGAAGAAATGAGCGAAGAGGTCGGCCCTTTCCGGGGGATCTCAGCGGGAGTGCCCGAGGCTCCTGCGCGGTGGGGAGACCCGGGCTAAGGCTGAGAGTGGAGCGGGGGTGCGTGGTGGTTGTGCATCAGCCTTGACTTAGGGCTGGGCTTCACGGCCAGGCTAGAGTTTGGGTTTTTAGGATCCGGGCTGTTTTCAGAAGCGGGATCGAAGGGCCGCTGAGTAGCTTAGAGATCGAATCCGACAAAGCAGGGGGGTGCTGGAGGTAGCAGTTGGCGGGGAGCACGGGTTTACATCTGAGGCTGGAATCGAAGGAACTGGTCGCATTTTTAGGATTTAGCCACGGGATCACGGCTCTTTATTGGGCTTGAGGCTCTTGAAATTTGGGGAGGGTCGCGCGCGCGAGTCCCTGGGCTCAGTGGGTGGAAAAGCGTTTAGGCAGGCGACGAAAGTAGTTGATCCGAGACAAGGCAGGCGAGCCCTGAATTCCTGCTGCTTCTCCCCGAAAGCGGATCTGGAGGAGAGGGTTTGAGGTGCGCAGGACCCGTTCTAGGAGAAAGATTGCGGGAAGCGGACAAATCGAAGAAATGTTCTGGTCGAAGCGACAGGGTAGCCTTTCAGGGTTCGGGGTGGATCCGAAGACCGGACCTTGGCGGCTCGGCGGGCTCCGGAAGCCACTTGGGGGTCTGCGGGCACAGAGCGGCGGGCCGGGTGCGGGTGGCCCGCAGGGGCCGCGGCCTGCGCGGGGGGCGCTAACAGTGAGGCGTCGCGTCCGGCCTGGGAAGTCCGGGCTGCCGCGGAGGGCACGGCGGGCTCGAACTCGGGCGCCTGGACCGGAGCAGCCAGCTGTTGAGCCGTGGGAGCTGCCTGCACTTCCCCCCCAGGACTGTACCGGAAGCCCACACACCAGGCCGCCAGTGCGACGTTCCGCCTGGGAAAGCGGGGAACTCGGGGACCCCTGTCCTTATCCCACTTGTCCCGGGACTCCTCTAGCGTATTGAAATGTCTTCCAACTAGAAAGCGAAAGCTTCGCATTTTAGGCAGATTTAGGCGATCTGGTCTTCCCCAAATCAGAAAATGATGGTGTCCAAACATAAGATACATTACGCAAAGCTCAGTCCCTAGCCCTCTGGCCCACCCTCCCTTTCTGGCCTTCCAGAGGCTTCAGGACTTTAGGGGGAAGGTAGGGATGGTCTCCTGTCCCTCGACTGAACTCTTGATCTCCCACTCGCGCTGCACCCGGCGTGGTTCTGGCCTAGTCCCGCGGGTGGGAGAGAAGTCCCTACTCCGGAGGGAGGTTATCCTTCGGACCAACTAGGGAAGCAGAGTGTGTTGGGAGGTGTATGGGAGGAAGATCTGAAATCGCCCCTTTGCAATCTTGGGCCCACCCTCCCAGCTTTCCGCACCCCTCGCACCCCTCGCTGGGGCAGCCAGAAGGCGCTTCCGGGACGCAGAAGACGCGCGACCCACGAGTGGCCGCGGCGGCCCGGGGTGCGGCGTCCGCCGGGCGGCAGAGCTCCAAGGCTGTTGTTTTGCAGGCTTGGAATTCGTGCGCTCTCTCTCCTGCCGAGAGCCTGAGGGCGGGAGGGAGCCGTGACCCCACGGAGACTCCCTGGTCACCGCCTCCCCTTTGTGAGCGCGAAAGGCATGAAAGCCGAGAGAAAGAGAAGCTGCTCAGAATAAGGGGCAGGGGGTTACCGGAGGGAGATGGGCCCGGCCACCGCTCACAGTAAAATGCCTCGTGCAAATTGCACTGAAGTGTACCCAACTTGAGACTGGCTGTTTTATGATCCTTTCTGGGAGTTTACTGCTCTCTGCTTTTAAGTCTATAGATTGCTTTAAGTTAATGAAAGTGCTGCTTTCAAAAAGGGCTTTTATTGTTCAGCACTGGCAAGTCCAGTACCTCCCGTTTACTCTTCCAAAATGGGCCTGTTTAAAAAGAGGGAGCCTCCTGGAGTTCCCACAAGGACAGAGCTTGGGGGAGGGCGCCATATGACAATGAGGATTAATAAAAATCAATGTCCAAATAATTCAGAAAGACGAGTTTACTTCTTTTCAAGTCCAGCGCCATCTGTACATTGCTGTATTGCCTTTTGGACTTTCACTGAGTCTGATTTTAAATGCTGCATGGTGCCTCCCTCTGACACCCCTTCTCCACATTGCTTTCTGTAGGCCTGACCCTGTTCAATTAAACTCAAACTGGATTTCAGAATTTCAACTGGCTGCCCATTCACACTGCAGCTAAAATATTTACTCGGGACTGGGGGAGGGGCTTTGCCTTGCATTCAGTGAGATAGATGTGTTAAAATGTCAGGGAGAGAGGCTGGGAACCTTGAGAAGAAACATGCAAGGCTGTTTTTCAGTGCTTTTTCCTTTTTCAATCTATTTGGCACAAAAGGTGAGATGACAGGGTTTTTGACTAGGTCCTAACACAGAAACTGCAGTGGGGCTGGGCTGTGGCTTTGACCGCATGTCATAACCATTTAAACTGTGGTTAGTTGTTCAAAGCTCAAAACTTCTCCAAGCTGGGTTTCATTAACTCTACACCAGTTGCCTGGAAGTTCAGTAGCAATAAATTGTATAAACACATTTGAAGTAAGTTAGTGATGAAATAAGGAGAATTACTGTCTTGTGAGTGGAGAATCCTGAATTCATGGAGTTCTAACTTAACTGGAAACATACCTCCTCTCCCTTGGCCTTGATGTTTATGGGTGCACCAGAGTGTGTGTTACATTTCTTTCTGCCATGTACATCTTCAACCTGGGGCTGTAACTCATTAGGGACCAAGGCATGCCTAGAAAGCAAAAAGCCTATGTTTTAAAGAAGGGGTCTCTATTAGCCTGGTTTAGAAACCAAACCAAACCAAACCAAACCCATCAACCTGACTTCCTTACCCTGGGTGAGTACAATGTTCAACAGAAACAGCAGCAGAGCAGGCCAAATTAGATTTTTAAATGTTAGCGGCTTAGTAATACTGTGTTGTTAGCAATTGAATTTGTTTTTATTAAAGAAACAACCTATAAAATTTATAGGCTTCCAACATGTTGCATGATTTCCTTGCTATTTATTTAGCGCCACCACCCCCCTTCTGAAATTCTATCTCCAATTTCAGACTTTCGTTCCTGATTTATTTAACTTGGAGCACATTTTCTAAGTTAGTTCAAGGAAGGTGAGACACGCTGTTGTAAGTTTTCCTTTTTCCCATGCCGTGCGGCACAAGGACAGCCATGCTGTAAGATATATATAAATGTGAGATGCAGTCGCCAGAGGTGCCAGCACGTGAAGCAAAGTGTTGGATCAAACAAGATGCAGATCAGAGTAAGGAGAGGGTGAAAGCACTGCCACAGAGGAAGTTATAAGGGAAATGAAATCACCATGAGCCACTGTTAGCCTTGATTCTAGCCAACACACCATGCTTTGTATAAAATACTTCACATGAGATCCGTGACTTTTTGAAGCCTGAATTATATTGAGCAGCAGAATTTAGAAGGAGGAGCTGCACTGGCTGCGTTCTATCCAGGCTGCATGGCCCGGCTTGTTGTGATGGGGCTCCGCTAATTTAATTAAATCTAATACCTGGTGGGAAAGGCAGGGGGGAAATAATCAAGGCTGGCGGGTCAGTGTGCTGATCGGTGTTTAGACTGAAGTTTGGGAACTTGGCAGTTTTATACCCTGTTACTGTCTGGCTGCATGACTACAGTGAGTCAGTTAGCTTCCCATCTCGGTCTCTTCATCTGTAAAGTGGAATATATCACATGAATTCCTCTCTGGGCTATGAGGAGTGACTCCTACCTGAATCCTGCACTCTAAATTATAAAAGAGATGGGAGAAAGGAGGCTTCGGAGCAGCAAGGTCACTTTGTTTATTGTGCTTTTTTACCCTGCCTGGCTCCAGAGCCTTCCCCTCCAGCTCTCAGGAGTTCTTAGACTTGAGTGAAGGTGCTAAACTCCTGCCTTTCTTTATATCCTAGAATTTGAAAACCCTTCTGTGATTCCAAAATCCACCTGCACTTCTCCAGGAGGGGCAATTAAAGTTGAGCTGGGGGAACCAGCGTGCTTATTCCCAGTTGTGCTAACTGGACTGGCTTTCATGCATCAGATGAACACAGAATCTGACTTATCAGAAATTTGGCCTCTTCTCTTTCTGCCATTGGGAAGAAAAGGCCAGAGCCTGGACTGGTGTGCGACATCTGGTTGGGCTAGGGGGATGGGTGCTGGGCTGGAGCTAGCTACAGCTTGAACCTCGCTTAGCAGTCTCCATGCTGGCAGATCAAAGCAGATTCTGGGCCAGAAAGCTCGAGAAGTTACACCCGGCACTTATACAAAAGTGTATACGCACTTGGAGACTCCTTCCGTTCCGGCGCCTGATTTTTTAAAGCGAGCCCTGGTACTGGAGACAGGCTCCAGTGGAATGCTTGCCTTTAATTCTCCCTCCTCGGGGGGACTTCTGGGGGTAATTTTTTCCTCCACATATCCTTCTCCAGCAGTCTCAGGCAGCATCTTAGTTTCTATTCTGATTGGGGGTGAGAGCCGGAACATACAAGAAGAGGGTGGAAAGAGTCGGAAGGCATAGTCCTTCTACCGGAGCGTGGCTTCTCTTCTGTCCGGATCTCCCAGCACTGAGGAGAAGCAAGCCCTGGGGCAGCTCGGGAAAAGCTTGCTGCCAGCGTGTTGTCTTCGGGGGATCCGCTGTTTGGCTTGGACGCCTCACCGCAGGCCAGGCCTGCCTGGGTTTCCAATTACAAGAAGGATGGTTCTGCTAAGACCTATCTCACTAAAAACACATCCCTGTGTGTAATAAGAAACCCTAAACCAGGCAGGATATTTTAAAACCGAAGCAATGAAGATTAGATTAAGTCTCCACCGAACAGCTTCGTTCCCATATTATTTTTGGCTGGAATGTGGAGAAAAGCAGCTAGCCCTAGGGCCTGGAGCAGACTCTTGAGGGTTCGGATGGGGCCAGAGTGGGTGGCGTAACTGTTAGTCTCTCTGCTCAACAGGAACGTAGCCAATTTCAGTACAGCTCAGTCAAGGCAGTGGGGGTACCTGATGGGGAATGAGGGAGCCTGGGGTGGGGCAGGAGCCAGACCCAAAAGGGCCAAGGCACTGAGAACCTTTTCAATCTTCACCTTGTCTAATCTTTTTCTGCTTATTTTATGCTTCGATTCTGCCCCCTCACACCTCACCCCAGCACAAACCCCACGCACCACTGCCCCATCCCATGCTTAGTTAACCCAGCCATCCACCATGTGGCCTTTGGAGAATCCTTAATTTATTGGGTATTTTTCTGGGTGGAGAGAAGGAACAAACAATTGTCTAAGATTCCTGGAAACAGAGCCTAGGAACCTGGCATCAGCAGCCCTTGCTCTGTCCTGCTAGGGAGAAGCAAAGACTTTCATTCATTCCTTTGTTCGTCCATTCAGCAAATATGTATAGAGTGTCTCCTGTGTGCCTGGCACAGTCCTAGGCATCTGAGGTTACAGCAGCAAAAACAAACAGGACAGACCCATGTAACCACCCAGTCCCTGTGCTCAAGGAGTTGCCTGCTGCAGACAGTGCAGAGTGTGGACGTAGCATCAGATAAAACCGCGGTGGAAGTTTAGCTCTACTGGTCACTAATCATGCGAATTTAGACAAGTTGCATGACATCTTTGATCCAGTTTCCTCATCTGTAGAGTGGGAAATAGAAGTCCATAGCTCTTCGGGTCGTGGAGGGAGCATCTGCAAAGTGTAGGCCTGGTGTCTGGCACCCAGGACCGACTCAGTGGGGCTTCCTCTCCAGTTGGGGGATGACCCAGGCTCCCCTTCGCTTTCCCTCTCCTTCCCCAGGACGTGGCCTGGGCCCGTCACAGGTCACTGGCGCATCAACAAGTGTTGAACGGACAGCCGGGCACACGGTTCTGGCAGGCGCTGTAGGAGAAACAGGGACACAGACCCTGTCCTCGGGGACTGTGCAGTTTAGGGGAGGACAAACGCCCTTTCTTTAGCCTTTGGAGACGAAGCAAGCGCCTTGCTGAGCTCTGAGAACAGGGCCCTGAGCTCCTCCTGCTCCTCTCCTGAGAGTCTCTGTGAAGGAACCACCTGAACCCACTCCCTGTTACCCACATCTTTGTTCGGCAAACACTGTGGAGACCTACTGGCTGTTATGGAATCGCAGACCTAGAAGATCTACTTTTTCACCTCCACAAAGCCTTGGGTTACAGCACGGAAGGTGGAGGTGGATTCAGGGCAGGGGAGAGGGTGGTTTGCTGTGGCAGTGGGGGTGGTGGCAGAGCTGCAGGGCCACCTCCCTTCCTCAACCTGCCACCCAGGCTGGAAGCTGGCCCGGAGCCCAGGGTGAAGAGAGTGTCCCGGGGCTCACACCTGTGGCCCTCCAGCTCTTCATCCTGAGCGACGCCAAGAGACACTGAGCCCGTTAGTGGTGGGGCCTGCTGACTCTGACTAGGCTGATTCCAGGGTAGCACAGGGGGTCTGTGCTGGAGGAGAGGAAGTGAGCCCCTCCCCCAGAGGGCCCTCTTACAGCCCTCACTCTGCGGTCCCTTGTCACCGAGTACTGCTCTGTTCCAAGGCCTGTGCTAAGCCTGGAGTTCAGGGCTGTCCCTGCCCATTCTCAGGTGAGGCCCTTCTCTGTGTGGGTTGTGAGTTCAACTCCAGGTCAGGGACAGAGAGAAGCAGCCCAGAGAGACTCGGGTGTGTGCCGTGGGCATCTCGGTGACAGGTGCTTGTTCTCACTCCCAGGCCCTCCCTGGAGATCCTCCCATCCATCCACAAGCATGGCCTGAGCCCACTGTTCCGTGAAGGCCCAGCGGTGTGCTGGGTGGGACTCAGGGCCCCTTCCTCTGAGAGCTGCACAGTCTTGTTCGGGAGCCCAAGCAAACACACATCAAACTGAAAACAAGCTGTGTAACCTTTGACACATCTCTTAACTCATTTGGATCTTAGCATCCTCATTTTATGCCGTGAGGAGGTTAGACCAGGTTATCTTGAAGGCCCCTTTTGGGTCTACTGTTCTGTGACTCTGTAGGCTGTACATGCTGAAGTGTGTGCTCCAGACCACCAGGCACCCTGTGTCTAGAGAAGGTGGTGGGGCTCCCACGGGCACTTAGCCCAGGAGTGGTAGGACTTGCCTCACTCTGACTGAGGGAGGGGAATGGGAGGAGGTAGATGTAATGGCAGTGGAACCTCACTTATTTGGATGCAGGGGCAGACAGGTGCTTCTAAGAGGGGCCTTGCTGAGTCCTCCAGTCTCCAGGAGGACCACAAGGACAGAAATCAGGTGGAGAACCTGGTGGTTTGAGAGCTCAAGTCACTGCTCTCCTGTGGCCCGTGTAGCAGTGGGGGTCTTGCCCTGCTGCCACGATGGAAGCCCGTCACGTGGCCCCTCTCCCAGCTCTGGGAGGAGAGAGCTACACATAGTGGGGCGGGGGTCCCCTGGGGAATCCTCCCTGGTGAGTGTGACCTGGAGGAAGGCCGAAGAGCTCCATGGGATTCCCCGGCCCTCCCGGGAGGCCATTCCCGGGGAGCGAGGCTTGTTCCTCACACTGGCACAGCTCTCCTTGGGAAGGCGCCCTGGTCACTAGGGCCTCTTAGTGCCAGCGAGGTGGGGACTGCTACCTCCTGCTGACTCCCAGATTGTCAGGAAAGCCCCTTTCCAAGCTGGACATCTGGTCTCCTGGAACACTTTCCAAAGTCATTTCCATTGGATTTGGAAGGGAGAGAGGGAGGGAGAACATTCCCAGGCTGTACTCTGGGGAGTGCCATTAGCTGCTGGCAGGGAAGAGGGGAACTTCTCTGGCTTGCTTTTCGCCCAGTCCTGGTGCTGGCGATGCTGCCTGACCTCGGTGGACCTGGACTCTTTTGGGGAGGGAGGACACGGCCTGCCACAGCCAGCATGTAGATCAAGGGAAGAAGAGGACTTTTCCTGAGCCCTGTGATTTCTGAGTAGCTGTGCGAGGCCACAGAGGAATGGAGGCTTCTTCACTATGTGCTGGGAGCTCTCGCTTCTTTATTTTATCCAGTCATCACCACGGACCCGAGAAAGAGAGCGAGGTTCAGAGTGGGTGAGGGAATCTGCCCAAGGTCGTGCAGCTGGTTCTGTGTCGATCTGGATCCGTGGTCTTTCTAGCCCAGCTGGCTGCCTGCTCTCCGGAGATGCGTGTTTGGGGGAAATTTGCTGGATTCCTTGCTGCTTTCTTGCTCCGTCTCCCTCCCACCCCAGACCCCGTGCTCCAGCTCATACAAAGCTCCATGTAAGATCTAGGGCTCTGGCCTGGACAGGACGTGGGTAATGAGGTTGTGGCATGACTGAGGCCAGCGCCTTGGGTTTGAGCTGTGACTCAGCCATACACTCACCGCGTGAACTTAAAAGCCAGCCCTGCCATCCTCATCAGTCAAATGGTGATAATGCCTCCTGCCAGGGCAGTGGAGAGGACCAAGTGAGTTGATGTACGAGGATGTATTACACACGTTGTATAAACATAAGTGAAAGCGCCTACACTGTGCTTCGCATGTATTATGTGGGGGAGAAAATCTGTTGGCACAAACTATGTTTCTTATTAGCTTAAAGTCGAGCATACATGGAAACACCCCCTCCCATGTTCACTCAGAGTGATGACAACCTTGTTTAAGTGATTGAAAGCTAGCAGGATGGCCTGCCATGACCTGCCCCCGCCCCCACGGCTGGGGCCCTCTGGGTGGTTTTCCAGATTCCAGCACAGTCAGCAAACCTGAACTGCGGGCCTACTGTGTGCCAGTGGTGTCCCCCACGTGTTTTCCCATCTAGTCCAGTGCAGGAGCTGCCTGGGGCCTGCTGGGGTGGGGGCTTGGCCTCTGCTGGGTCTGTAAGTGCACATCAAGCAATGGGTTGCTTCCTGTGGGTAACATTCATTCTATAGACTTTTACTGAGCACCTTGTACAGGTCAGACCTGGCGGAAGTGGTGGGGGTGAGGATGCAGATGGGCTCGCTGCCCATAGAGTTCACAGTCTGATGGGGCTGGGGGCGAGGGGAGGGCTTTCGAGTTCTGCAGATAATTAGTGAAACCACGATCAGAGCCATGGAGGAGAAGTCCAGGAAGCCCAGAGCGCACAGGCTCCTCTCGGGGGCTTGGAGGACATCCTGGAGGACTCGAGTTTCAAGCTGAGGATTGCAGGGAGCAAGACAAGGATGCTAGGCACCTTGGGCTGGCTTTGCCGGACCTCATGCTGAGTTTTGCCCCTCAGATAAGGCCTTTCCCAGAGAGGGAGCTGGTCAACCCCTCCATCCCTAGGGGCTCCTTTCCGTCCCTTGCAAGGGAAGAACAAGGTGAGAGAAAGACAGTGGGCACCAGAAACAGCCTGCCAGGGATTTTGCTCTCACCTGTTTCCTGTCCAGGCTGCTTCGCTGAGCAGAGCTGATGCTGTTCCCACAGACCCCCATCCCCCTGGCCCATCCTAATGCACTCCTCCAGGGCAGAAGTTTCAGGAGGAGCCTTTAGAAAACGCAGGTATCTCTTCCCTACTCTTCCCCAGCTAGTGCCCTGATCATCTCCGGGGGTAACTGGGGATGTCCACATTCACATCTAACCTGAGTCTGATTTCTGGAAAGCGGCTGTGAGCTGAGGAGGAAGGCTCAGCCTTCTTTCTTGGTACCATCAGGGGACTGTATTTACTGAAGATCTGGCCCCTTCCCCTTGGATTCAGTTAGCCTTTTGAGTTGTTTCCTTGGTGTTAGTGGCTGAGGCTGGGGACAATGTGTGACTATTTTGTAATCTGATACTTCAGAGGGGGCAGTGAGGAGAGGCAGAAGGGGGTGGCCAGAGAGAGATTGATAGGCTTAAGTCACTTGGGCTATAAATTCAAAGTTACATAGATATGGAGAAAAAAAAAAAAAAGGTGATTTCAAGGGAATATCCAGTGATGTGGAATAGACCCTTGTCCGAGGCTTTGGCATCCCTGGGCCAGCAAAGTGTCTGCCCCGGGGTGGGACAGGTACGGGTTAAACCCCACTTCTACCACTCGCTGGAGGTATGAACTTCTGCAATTCCTAACCCCTTTGAGCCTGAGTTTCTTCCCTTTTGTGAAATGGGGAGAACAAAGGCTCTTTGCAGGGGTTCAACGAGCTTGATCTAGTCCCTGGTACTAGGTACTCAGGATACGTGGGTTCCTTTTCGGCCACTTCCTTCTCTTTCCCCACAGTGTTGGACACAGACCAAAGTATCTCTGCTGGGGGCAGGAGGGAGTGGGGTGCAGGGAGGCATGGGCCTCTCTGGAGAGTACAGCTCGAGTGGCCATGTGAGGACCACAGGCTGGAGGCATCATGTCAGAGCTGGTGAGGCTTCCTGGAAGGCAGGGGGCAGTGCTCTGAGCCTCCTGGAATAACCAGGACAGCACAGGTGGCAGAGAATCTTTGAAACAGGGAATTGGGAGGAAGGAAGGGAAGGAAAGGAGGAAGAGAGAAAGGGAGGGAGGAAATGAACACTTATGAAGTGTCTGCTATGTGCTTGAACTTGAGCTAGGTACTTTAGCACCCCTTACATGAGTTTATAAATTTAGAAGCATAGATTCTTAAAGTGTCAGAAATCTCAGAACTTGAAAGGACGTAAGATATCTATTCCAACCTCTGTATTTTGCATATGGAGAAACTGAAGCTCAGAGAGGGTAGTAACTTGCCTAAGGTCGCACAGGAAATTGGTGGCAGAGCTGGATTAGAAACTGCCCAGGCCACGGCAGTTGGGGCAGAGCAGAAAGAGCACAGACTTTGGAATCAGAAAGACTAGGTCTGGCTACAGACAGGCTTGCAGTATGACCCAGGGGAACTTGCTTCCTGAGCTTCAGCGCTCTCAGCTGTAAGATGGGATAGTAATTCTCAACTCCAGAGGCGGCCATGACAAGGAAATGAGATAGCCCAGGTGTCATGCTGGGTGTGGTATGGGAGCTCTGTGGGCTCAGGTCCTTTCCCCTCCCAACCCGCCCCCTCTCCACTTAGCTCAAAGCTCAGACCCACAGGGCCCCCAGAGAGCCCTGAGCTGGTCCCGCCTTGTGCCCCGAGGGTGCCAATAAGTAGGAGGCCTGGGGCACAAATTCATTCCCTCATTCAGTTAGTATGGCGTTCTTGGCATTGTCTCGGTGTCGAGCTAGGAAGGAGCAAAAGCAAATGTAGCCTCTATCCTGACAGTTTACAGTCAGATGGAGAAGAGAGGCATTAATTTAAAAAAAGACTCACAAATAAATATGAGAAAACACATGTAATCATCAGAGCTTTGAAGGGAAGAACATGAAACTATGAGAGCATTTAACAGATTTTCTTTAGCGAGAGCAGGGAAGGGCCTCTGAAGAAGAGAACTCGGAGCAGAGACCTGAAGGGAGAGGACAGAAGTGAATAAAGACAAAAGGCAGAGTTGGGGGTGGGTGGCAGGAGATGTGAAGGCCCTGGGGAGAGAGGAAGGGGTTGGTGGATGGGATGGCAGGGGGGCCGGGGTGGAGTGGCACCTTGGAAGAGCTTGAGAAAGAGCACAGGGAGTCTATCAGGACCAGGTTGCACCTTCGGGGGAGGCGCGAGAACCAAGTCTGAGATTCTGGAGTGGAGACCAGGCTGAAGCTTGGCTATAGTCTTGGAGAGAGAAACAGAAATGAAAGTTTATTATTATTTATAATAAAAATCATAAATAGATTGCAGATCCCTGGTGGAGAGGAGGGAGATAAAAATGAGAAATGAACAAATTCATCATATAACTGAACAGTGTCAAATTCATTTATATAAAAGCCTTAATGATTTTGATTCATCACTGAATAAAAGCCAAAGTCCTCACCATAACTGAAACCAAGAAGATAAACACCATTTCCAAAGACATTTTAAAATTCACAAAAAGAAGTGATTTTCTTCAGATCAGCTATTTTCCTGGATTAGCCACCCTACTAGTGGCCTTAATGACTGAGAGCGTCAGCAGACTTCATTCACTCAATGGAGTGTTCATTACACGCCAGTCTGGGCGGGGACAGCCTCGCCCAGAGCAGAGAACACGAATGGGCCGTTACTCCAAGCCCGAGTGTGGTCTGTTTCCTGTGGGGTTTTCCTCTGTTGCCTGTGGACCCTCCGTTTGCCTCAAATCTGTTTTCAGTTTATTTAGCACCCACTGTGCACTAGCCACCATGGAGGGAGACGAAAGATGGTAAGATTTGGCCTCTACATGAAGGAGCTACAGTTTGAGTAGAGAGAGCAGCATGAAAACATGGAAAGTTAAATTATATTATATTTGATGAGTTAACATAGCAATACACCCGGTGGTTCACCCCAGGAGATGTTCCAGGACAGAGAGGCTTCATTACCAAGTGAGAGACACAGATAAAAGTGTCTCAGAGAGGGGGGAGGTATAGCTCGGTGGTAGAGTGCATGCCTAGCATGCACAGGGTCCTGGGTTCACTCCCAGGACCTCTATTAAGCATAAATAAGTTTTAAAAAACCTAATTACCTCCACCTCCAAAAATATAAATAAGTAAATGAATGAGTGAATGAATGAATGAAAGAGTGTCTCAGAGGAAGGAGAGAGAAGTGGGCTGCAGGATCAGGAGAGACCTGATGGAAGAGGTGGGTGGTGGACCAAACCCTTGATTGACACTTCTACCTTCTAGCAGACTTATCACATTATAGAACGTGGGCACGACAGCCCCTATTTTCACATAGGGCAAAGGCCAGGCCACACAGCTGATAAGCTTGCATCAGAACCCAGGCCTATCTGCATCTAAACTTTTTCCATTAGAAATCCTGTCCCCCACAGCCAGGCCTCGAAGGTTGGGGAGGATTGAGCAAACAGAGACAGGGGAGCCATAAACAAGGGCGTGTGTGGAGGAAGATAAAGACCCGACTGCACTGAGCCAGCCAGCCTGGAGGGAGAAAAGCCAGACTTCTCCAGCGCGGTAGAGCCCACAGCCTGGGCTCCTTGTGCGGTAGAGACCTGAGCCTCCGGAACTTTGCACGTGCTGACTGCTGTTCCCTGCTCTGTCCTCCAGACCGCTTCTCCCCACACTCAGGAGCACCTGATCGCTTTCCCTGGCCTTGACTTCGAGGCTGGCAAGGCAGGCATCTTCCAAAAGGACTTAGTAAATCCCGCACCTGTAGGATGCTTTTCCACCTACACAGTCCTTTCACTTAAAACCTGAAACAAACTGTGAAGACATCCTGAGGCTTTAGCCTAGCGCAGGGCTCCAGACCTCAGAAGACAGGCCAAGGATAAGTTTCTCAGGTAGGTTACTCGCTGTTTACCATTGTGTGCAGTACCTGGCCCAGCAGAAGTGCTCAGTAAACATTTGTCGAGTCTCACACCATCTATGGTGCTGGATTCCAGCATCTCTGCACAAAGCGAGCAGCATCCCTGGTCCTTCCCTCCAGGGGTTTTGTTCGGTGTTCTCTGTGCCCAGTAGCCCCCAGTGTCTTTCTCAAAGACACTGCTCCCCCGTCCCTGCCCCAGTCCATTCTGAGGGATCCATCTTTCAGGGGTGATTTGTCTCCAGTAGGGAATCATTGTTGCAAGGATTCAGCATGACTGACATGAGCTTGCTGCAAACTGCAGGTGTGTACAGTGGAAAAAAGGTTGAGGGCCACTGCAGACCACAGCATCATCTTTCCTTCGTGATGTGGGCATTGCCATATCAGCTAGAAAGATTTATGGAGTTGAGTCCATCAGGAGAGTCCAAGAGGCAACCCTTTCTGAGGTTGAGAGCATGGTCCATGTAGCTCAAGGAGAGGTGCTGGGCCAGGCAACTTTGTCCTACCCTAAACCCTGTACGTTAACACAGTAGTAATCAACACTCTTAGGGAGATTGGCTTTATCATGTAACTGCAGCTACAGGCACCTGGATAATTCATAGCCAATGTTTTGTTTCTGCCTCAAATTTCTGGGTCACTGGCGCTTTGTAGGATCTTATTCTGGACAGTGTTATAAGACCCAGCCGGTGGACTTGTATGTCGGCCATGGAAGACGTGCAGGCCTGATCTTGGAATAGAGAATCCCGTAGAGAGTCTACAGCTGCTTGTAGAAAAGTCCGAGGTTTTCTGAGTCCTCACACAAAAGTCCACATCAGCCCAGGGTAGGGGAAGGCTGTTTGCTGTCTTGATTTTTTACGTTGAAATTCCTTTCTTTGTTCTTTTTAAAAATTTTTGGCCTTATTTTCTGCATTTCATTGGGAAGAGGGACATGGTGACTTTACTTCCCTGCTCTTTCTATCCTGCTTGGAGCAGGATTTGCTGAGAGTCGCCCGCCAGTGCTGGCCATTTCGATGCCCCAGTTAGGTTTTCAGTGCACATTAGAATCACCATTTCACAATGAGACTTCCCTGGGCTGCAGATGGTCACGGGGGCAAACCCACCAAGAGGTACATCAACTGAAATTCTAAAAACATACATGTAAACAAACAAAACCAAGGGGAGAAGTGTAGCCCCACCTCCTATTCCCCTCCAAGCCAGTCCTCTGTAGATTTGATTCAGCAGGTCTTTACTGTCTCAATTTGAGGTAGCAAATATCTGTGTGATAATTCAGATAAGATGCAGTTCTTGTCTTTAAAGAATTCAAAATCCGCTTGGCCACTCAGTTGCAACAAACTCCTTTCGTCCCTTATTTCCCTGTTGCTCTGTGCCACCACCGTCCACCTGTCTCTGTCAGATCCCATGCTTTTCCTGTCTTACAGGCTTGGAACCTTGAAGTCCATCTTTTCCCAAATTCTCCTTCATTCTTTGTTTGCCCATGACGGTCCTGGTTTAAGTCTGTTGTCCCAGTGTAATTGTAACGGCTCCCCTTTCATCGTCAAAAGTTTCCTGACATGGTGATAAATAACTAATCAGCCAGGCTGTGACTTTCAGAGGCCAAGGCTGTCCTCCCATCCTTCTCTGTGCCTGGCATGTTACTGCATCTTCACTGCCACCACCCTGGTGCAGACACTGTCACCTCCTGCCTGGAATACAGCAATTACCTTCTCTCTGGTCTCCTTGCTTCCTGTCCTCGCACTTCTGATCCACTCTGCAAACCTTTGCCTGATTCGTCCTCTCCAAATGCAGTGCTCCATGCTCCCTTGTTTGGTTCCTTGTGCCTCACACGACACAGCGCAAACACCTGAGTCTGGTCCTTAAAACTCTCTGCAGTTCAGCCTCTACTTTTGTCTACAGTCCTCTCTCTTTTGGTCTCTCTGCATGAAATCTCATTTCTACCCTCATTAGTGGATGCACTGTCCCCTGACCCTGCACTTTGGTGACCACTGTTGTTCATGAAAGGCTCACATTTGGCTGTTCCCGCAGATGCGAATCCCAGTGCAAATGTCCTTCAGGCCCAGAGTCATTTCCCACCTCTTAAGTACAGTGTTCTGTGACCAACCCGTCCCTTAGCGCTCTCTCCTCCTCTGAACTCCTTGGCCTAGAGCAATTACTGCTGCACAATTCATTTGGCATCTAATCATGTACCGCCTCATGACTTTTCATATATTGCTCTCTTGTACGAGGGCTGGAGGTACTTGCTGTAATTTCCCTTTTCGTTCTCATAGGCTTTCTCCTCAATGAAACTGCAGGTTCCTTGAGGACAGGAACCATGTTGTATCCATGTTTTTATTCCTTGTGGCACCAAGTGCCTGGTATGTATTAAAGAAATACTTCCCAGAAGCCCTTAGCAGGCATCCATTTAGGAATCCCAGGACTGGAAGGATCCTTATAGTAATGTAGTTCAGGCTCTTATTTTGTAGATGAACAGAAAAACGAAGACAAGAGAAGTCAAGAGACTTGCTCACGGTGACCCAGCGAATGCAAACGGCACAGACAGGATTCAAACGCAGATCTTGTCAATCGAAGTCCAGGGTATAGCCTGCCCTCCACATCTGTGGGGACCGCATCCACAGATTCAACCAGCTGTGGATCAAAAAATATTTTTTAAAAATCCAAAAAGTTTCAAAAGGCCAAACTTGAATTTGCTGCATGCCAGTAACTATTTGTACCGTATTTGCATTGTATTTACAACCATTTACACAGCATTTACATTGTATTAGGTATTATAAGTAATCCAGAGCTGATTTAAAGTACAGTGTCTGGGAGGACGTAACTAGGCTGTGTGCAGATACTACGCCATTTAATAGAAGGGACTTGAACATCCATGAATTTTGGTATTTGCGGGGTCCTGACACTAATCCCCCGTGGAGACTGAGGGAAGACTGTACTTTCCTCAGCACCAGGCTGCCTCCTGTGTGTTGATTATATTTTGTGAATGGATTACAACCATTTTCAAGGATGAGCAGGCATTTAGAAAGCAGGGCCAACCAGGAGGACTACATGGCCTTGGCAAAGTCCTGGAGATGAAACTTGCTTGGCATAATTTTGGGGGGACAGCAGTGAGGCCACAGTTGTTCCTACATAAGAGTCTTGGGGGAGAGGTGGACCAGGGAGGACCTTCAGTCTCCTGGTTTGGGGCTGTAAGGCGTCTGTCACTGCCGAGCCACCTGCCAGAGCCTTAGAGGGATGCCTCACCTCTAAGACCTACCCTTCAGAAGTCGTGGTAGGGCTGTGGGGAGTGGGGGACAGCTCAGGGGGCTGGAAGAGGTCATGGGGAAGTGCCTGCTTAGAGACGGCTGGGTCACATTTGCTTTGGGCCGTGAGGAAGCCCAACTTCAGGAGTGTTGAGAAGTGCCACCGGTAATGCCGTTATATATAGCTTTCAACTTTAATAAGGTGTTGCAAAAACTATGAAAATACATATAACTGAAAACACATTTCACTGGAAGCTTGATCCTGAATCCCTTTCTACTGCTCCTGTGCGGTGCTTCGTGCTGTCAGTAGAGCTGTTCAAACACAATGGAAAGTGGGTAATTGTGCGTCATATGGCTTTTGTTTTCCGTTACGAAACGTTGACATCTGAAAAGAGAGTGGGATTATCGTGGTGGAGGGCTGTGGGAGAGACGTGAGTGGGAGGCTGGCAGGGACAAGGTAGGGTGGGAGGGTAGGAACCTGGCTGCTTCTAGTCCAGCGGGTCTTGGCTTTTCTAGCCATCAACCTGGGGAAATTCACACATCTCCCCAGCGTAAAGAGACTCAGAGCTGATAATCAGGGTTAGCAGAGGACTCTGGGGTCCTGGCATAACGTGCGAGGGGAGGACAGGGCTGCGGGGAAGGAATGTGTCTGAAGGCAGCTGGGGGAGATAAGGGCAAATTAAGTCAGGAAACAGGCGCTGGAATTGTCTCCCTGGGAAACCCAGCCGGTGTCCATGCCTGAGTGCCGCTGGCGGGGGCCCTTCAGTGATGTCCTCCCACCTGAGCCCAGGGCCTGGCGCTGGGTCTGGAGAAGGTGGTGCCTCTGCCCAGGGCCCACTGGCTCTTCTCACAAGTCCCAGCAACCGTAAAGTAATAATAGCTGCTCTTTATGGAGTCCATGTGGCAGGTGCTTTATATACGTTTCCTAACGTAATTCTTACAAAAGCCTCTCTTTCTGGATGGAACTGAGGCCAAGTTGGAGGACGCTGCTTGTCTCCCGAGCCTCTAGCCCCTCCCTGCTTCTGAGGGTCCAGGAGGTCAGACACCTGGGAGACCCGTAGGAAGCCAGGGCCGACTGGCCTGGTCCGTCTAGGGGAAAGGGAACAGCACTGGCTGGCAGGGAACAGAGCTGTGAGCTGCCGGTGGGCTGTGTTGTTTCTGCTGAGAAGACTATTCTGAGGGAGCCTGATGGCAGCCCTGCCCACGGGAGTCTTGGAGGCACTGGGGTCACCTGGGACAGTCCCCTGTCTCCGTACAGGTGACCCACTTGCTGCGGTGGGGTCTACAGGGTAACTTCTCTGGGCTGTTCAGCACTGCAGGGTCTGCCATTGAGTTTGAGGGACGGCCTGTCTCTGTAGATAGATTACATTTGGTTTGCTCAGAAGGCATTTATGGCTTTATAAAGCTCTTAAATTGGCTCTTTTCCCCCCTCAAAACATTTCTTCAAGCTTACAAGGCCAGTTTTAGAATAGCAATTACCAGCTCCAATATCCCCCAGCAAACTCACGCTGTGCTGTTGTGTATAAACTGCTTGGGACATTTGTAACGCTGCCACACAGCGTCTCTGCGTGGCGGAAAGCCCGTCTGTCCCGGGGAATGCTGCAGAGGCCCTTTCTCAGCTCTGATTTATGGGCCATATAAAACTCTGTGAAGTTGCCCTGCATCTTTCTGAGGCAAAGGTGAGGTTTTTTACTGTTTCAAGCTACTAGTTTTTACCATTTAAAGCCAGCCTTCTGCCCGTGCCAGTGCACACGTGTGCACACAAGTTGGCCACTTTAATTTACGTGCCTCTTTCTCTCTGTGTGATGCTCACAACTCACAAATGTGTGCGTGTTGCACAGCCAGCGCTTCCTCATTCTGAGGCTTGGCTGCTTTGTCCTGGGCCCATGCTAACTCGGACCCCCTCCCACCCCCTCCTCCAACCTGGGCAGGAAGCCCCCGTGCAGAGGTGGACCCCGGCCTGGGAACAGGAGCCGGGAGGAATTTGCTGTGCGTGTGAACCTGGCCCAGGGTCCCTTCCGGTGAAAAGAGGTTCTTAACGAGAGGCAGCGCTGTTGGGTGCAGAGAGTCGGAAGTTCAGAGTTGGGGACTAGGATTTCAGGCTGAAATGAAGCACGTTCCAGATGTAACCTTCTAAGCCTCAGTTTCCTTACTTGCAGGCTGGGGGTAGGATTATAGATTTTTCACTGGGGTATTGGGAGTATCAAGTATGCTAATGGCTGTGAAGGCCGTTCCTCTGCTAAGGCAACATCCCAGGGCTGGTTGGTAGCTGTTCCAAGCTCGAAACTGCTAGCAGGGCCCCGGAGGAGGCGGAACGGCCAGAAGCAGTGTGATGGCTCAGGGCTTTCCAAAGGCGAATCGCGGTACCTCTGGATGAGCCTCCCTGGGCTCCACTGGGCTCTGAGCCAAGAACCGGAGAGCCGCTGTGTGACGCAGGCCTGGACGTGGGAGCTCTGTGCACTCAGCTCCTCCTGTGCCCCCAGGGTTGCCCTCTGATCCTTTGATAAGAGATCTTTGGCACCCCCTTCCCCACCTCCAGGCCAGCTCCCACCCCTCACCTTTCTAGGGAGCAGTGATTCTCCCCTGGCCTTTGCCGATGCTTCTCATTGGGAGATGACACAGGCAGCTTTTCTAATCTCCAGGGAAGACCTGTTCAGTCGGTTGTGGGGTCCAGAGGCAGGAAGGTTTGTAGCCCCAATCTCCTGTGTCCCTACAGGAGGACCCTCAGGGCACAGCAGGGGTGCTCGGTCCTTTTGCCCTGCTCCCCGCCCCAGGCTGGGATTACGCCATTACACTGGCTGACAGAAGAGTGGTGTTCAGCCTTTCCTTGGGGTTTGGGTGAGCCCCTGAATCACAGGACTCTCGAATCCCGCTCTTTCTTTAGTATCCCTCCAGGCCTCGTTCCTCCTCCTAACTGCTTCTGCTGGAATGCTCCCACTTGGATATTTTGCCACTAATGTGAACTCCACGAGTTTCAAAACGGGCTAATTCAGCACATTTTTAGTGAAGGGAAAGATGCTGTCACCTACTGAGCAACCACTGTATGGCAGGTGAGGTGCTCTGTATGCTGCAGGTAATTCATCACCACAAGCCCTGCTGGTAACAGTAACTAAAATGTATCTGGCACTTCCTGTGTGCCAGGCACCGTTCTGAGCTCTTTACATGAACTCAATCCTCACAACACATCTATGAAGCAGGTACTATTACGATCCTCTGATATTATAGATAGTGAAACTGAGGCACAGAGAGGTTGAGGAACTTGCCCAAGGTCACATAGCTAGTAATTTGGGAAGACAGGATTAGCACCCAGGCAGTCTGGTTCTGAGCCAGAACCCTTAACCACTATACAAGAAATATTGCTTCTTTAAGGAGAGTATTGATCATTACTCCATTTTATAGGTGTAAAACCTGATATTCAGGGAGTTTGAATAACTTGCTCAATAACATAACTAGGAAGAGGAAGGGTCAGAATCTGAACGCAGATTCGTCTGGCTCCAAAATCTATGGTCCTTCCATTATACCCTCTGTGGTCTTGCTTACTGGTTTAAGACACAGGCTTAAGACACATGGTTTTCCACCCTCAATTCTTAACATTGCAGGCAGATGAGTAATACCATAAACTGATGTTTTTTAAGAAGATATGGATGGTTTGGAGCTGAGAGGACTGAGCAGCAGGAGGAAGGGGAAAGACTGTAGTAGGCAGTGAAGGGAGAGGGGTGAGGTTAGGGTAGAAGGAATGGAAAAGAGGATGGACTTAAGATCTGTGCTGAAGAATCACTAGAACGTGGTGACTGACCAGGTACTGGAAGTCCGCCTTAGGGTGGAATTTCCAGCCTGAAGATTCAGTGGGTTGATATATTATTCATGAAAATGAGAATGAAGTTCTTGTGGGACAAGAGTCTCATCTATAAGATGCTGCCTTTGAGGTGCCATGGAAACCTCTGGTGGAGGAGTTCTGCGAGCAATGCCTGATCACGTCTCCAACCTCCAAAACTGACTTTGGGGTCACAGTTTTTAGAGTGTTTGGGTCATGGCCTCTTTGAGAATATGGTAGAATGGTGGATTTTCTCCCGAGAAAAATGTTCACACACACACGCAGTGCGCACTCACGCAAAATTCCTCGACAATGTCCCAGACTGGGCTCCCTGAGACACAGAGACTGCAGCTTACTCAGTCCAGGGCCTCCATCCTGGCCAAGGGCTTCCAGGCTCTGCCACCACTTGGGCAGACTGAGGCCTGGTTGGGAAGCTGGGGACGAGGCATCCTGAGTGGCACCGGGAATGTGGATCTGTGCCAAAATTCCTGGAAGGGGAGACTTTTCCGTTTCAAAGCTTGTACCTGGAAACGGTGGGTGGGATTTCCTCTCAGACTCTGAGCCAACAGGAGGGTTGGTGGGTCATCTTCCCTGGACTTGTGCCGCCCTGGGTGCACCCCAAACTTGACCTCGTTCTGCTGAGTGCTGCCTGTGTGTCAGGGGCTGGGCTAGGCATCCCTTGAGGACAGCGGCTCAAGAGAGGGCCTGAAGCAGGGCCTGAGCCCAGGAGACCCTCTGCTGCCAAGCCCGCCTTCTGTGCCTGCACACCGGACACATGGGGTCTCCCCAACACCCTCACCTGGTATTGTGTGCTTCCTTCACTGAGAAGCTCGTCTGTACGAGGGCAGAAGCGTGGCTGTCAGGGAGAGTCCGCTGGTGTTCAGAGGCAGTCCTGGGGTGTTGGGGGGCGGGTCGCAGAGCAGTGCTGTCCAACCTGGCTTCTGATGGCCCTGCCACAATCTCCTGGGCAACCCCTGGGCAGGGCCTTTGTGCTCCATCACTGAGGGAGAGGGCCTGGTGTCAGGGCTGGGAAGGTGTGGAGAAGGTTCCTCCCTGAGTAAGAAGGTTCTCCTTGCTATTGGGTAAGAATACGGTAGCCACCACTATGTAGCTATTTAAGTTTAAATTAATTAAAATGAGATCACATTAAAAACTCAGTTCCTCAGTCTCACTGGCCACGTTTCAAGAGTTCAATAACCTCATGTCCATCGCTGCAGGAAGTTCTACTGGACAGCGCCCCTGCAGAGGTCAGCCCCAGCCAGGCCCCCTGTTCCTCTGAGCGGTTACAGACCTTGCTTGGTTGGAGAAGGCGGGTGTTTGGAATAGTTGAATAGTGACACCTGGGGAGACCTTGGTTCTTGTACAACTCATTATGTCTGAGGTGGGAGGAAGATGAAAATTTTCAATTAATTACAGCCACTCTGACCTTCAGCTCATTTAATTACTGCCCGGGCTATGGAGGATGGTGGCGAGCACAAGTCCAGAGCCTCTCTGCCTCCCCTAGAGGCCCCCGAGTGGGGATCTCTCTGAACCCCCATTTGACGGAGGCCCCAGAGAAACCTATTCTGCTCCACGCGGCCTGGGAAAGAGGCCCTGCCAGGGCCTTCCCTGGGAGTCCTCACCTCCCCCAGGGCTCCACTGAGGCCCAGGCTGGGAGGGTTCCCATGCAGGGGACTTCTTAGAAGTAAATGACGGCCTCAGAGCCCTTGCCTGCAGCAGGGAAGAAAGAGACCCAGGCCAAGGCTCTGCTGGGCAGCAGCAGGGGTGAGCTGAGAGTCATCAGTGAAGGGTGCACATCCCCAGGGGTCCTGGGCTGCTGTGAAGCGGGGGTCAGTGGACAGCTAGGGTTGTGCAGTTAGTAGCTAACCTGTGCACAGAGCTGCTGGGGTCCCTGGAAAGGGGTCACCATGACCTCAGGGTGGGTCATCTCCACTCCTGTTCACTGGTCCTGCACACAGACGCCCTCAGCTGTCTCTGAGGGCCACACCACAGCTGTGGGCTACAGCTTGGAGGCCCGGGAAGCAGTGCTCTTATCTCCGTATGTTACACATTAGCCGCATAATCCTGTCCTCGCAGGCTGGGGGAGGGCCCTCCGGGAAGCAGCTGGTTCTTCGTCTAGACCTCAAGGCAGGCCCTGCAGTGGGTGGAAAGCAGCTTGGGAGGGATTGGGCTCCCCTGTCTGCATCTGCCAGGCCATGGTCAGGTGGAGGCCTGGATGTCCATCGTCTGGGAGCTGCTGGGGGCTCTCAAGTCTGTGGACCCGAAAAGAGATGAGCAGAGAGACAAGCTGTGTCAGGGGCCAGAGTGGAGGCTCCGATGGAGGAGGGCAGATGTTCCACTGTCGTTTCTGCAGGCAGCTTCTCTCCAAAGAGGACAAAGGATTCTGTATCTGGAATCCTACTTGCTCCATCAGCTTTTTGGATGCAAAGGCCAGAAAGGCACCGGTGGGATGGGGAGCGTCTAACACACCCCGTCAACCAGCCTTTCAAACTCGAGTTCCCTCTTTGTCAGGCACCTTCCTGAGGGGTGGGCAGGATGAGGGAGCAGGCGAGGAAGCAATCCTCCCTTCTAAACCTGCTCTGGGTTCTCCTTCCACATCCTCATTCCTGTCCATCGTCATCTGGTGATATGAGTGCCCGGGGTAATTTTTACTTGCACGCAGGTGAACTTGGGGGTCACTGTTGAGCAAATTCATCAGTGGAGGTTTGTTTCTGTTTCTTCTCCTTTTGAGTTCCTTTGACCTATGACAGGGGCCTGCTCAGATGACCATGCGTCCTAACCCTGCAGATCTGACCTCTGGGCTCAGACACAGATACTCCCCCTGCACCCAGCCTCCTCTCCCCTCTCTGCTCTCATCTCTGCTCTTTTCAGATCCTGCTCCTCCTCCTCTTCCCTTTTCTTTCCTTTCTTTCTCCTTCTCATTGGCCAAGTCCCCACCCCACGCCCTCAGCCCACCCCCAGGTGGCACCTCACTGCATGTTTGCTCAGCTGACCCACCCCCACGACCCTGGCCAGCACTCCCATGCGGTTTCCCAGCCCACCCTCCCTGGCTCCCGTCCACTCTGAAGAGGCTGAAGAGATTCATCCCAGTGGAGCGCAGGCCACTCCCACCTCTGTCTGGGTACCCTCTTCTCCTCCACGTCAGACACGCCTTTGTTCTCGCCTTCACTCTGGTCTGGGTAGCCCTGCCACTCCTGCACATTCATTCAGTACAATTTAAATTTATTATCCACCTGAGAAAACTGAATCAAGAGGTGAAGTCGGTTATTGCAAAAGAAGACAGTGTGGCACACTTCACTGTCCCAGATCAAGGGACTTGGGGCTGCTGGGTCTCTCCTTGCTGCTCTGATGGACTGGTTAAAACAGAAGCAGGAACCCTGGACTGGGAACCGGACCACCTGAGATGCAACCCCAGTCCCAGCACCACGGTAGTGAGAGCTGGGCAGATGGTTCAGTCTTCCTGTCCACACGACAGTGACTCTAATGCCCTCTCAGGGCTGCACACGGGCAGCGCACCTGCTGTTCCATTCAAGGCACAGCCTCAGGCCCTGCCTGCTGGCCTCACTGTCTCCCAGGTGTAACTGAGGTAGGGCCACAGGGTCCCACTGCCAAGGCATTTTGTTCTTCATGTCACAGTCACCGGTCACAGGAGGAAATGGGGCACAGGGATGGGCAGAGATTCTCTCCCAAGGGTTGGAGGCAGGGGAGGGAACAGAAGGGGCCAGACTAACTTGATTTCCTCTCCCGCTGACTTAGTCTGCGCCTCCCAAACCCACCCCATCCCACTGAATAGCAGTAGGATTCACCAGGGATCATCCCTGACTTTGACCTTCACCCCCATCTCCACATAGCCAGTCCTGTCCATTCGACCTGGTGTGTAAGGTCAGTCCTGGCGCGACCAGTTCTCTCCGTTCCCCACTCTGTACCCTCGGCCCAAACCTCTGCTGTCGCTTGCCCGGCTGCTGCAGGGCCTCCGGCCACTTCCTGCTTGCCCTCCTGCCCTCGATCTCTCCTCCATACTGAAGCCAGAGCCACCTTCCATACCCCAGTTCCTTCTTCATCGAGGCCATCACAGTTTGCAGGCCCATGTCTATTTGTGTGGCTTGGAGTTTAGTATCTGACTTGCCCATAAGACAAGCTCCAGGAAGTCAAGGACGGTTCTGGGTTGAGCATCGCTACGTCCCAGAGCCCTTGATAAGCAACTGTTGAACAGACGCATGAATGGATGACCAGGTGGGCACTTGCTTTCTTGCTCTTTCTTCTGAAGGGATGTGCGCTCCACGTGGGTGAAGGTCTGTCTCTTTTGTTCATTGATGTCCCCCTAGAGCCTAGGACACCAGCACATCCAGGAGCTCAGTAAAGCTTGGTGGAGTCAAGTGAACTGAAAGGCTCTGAAGTAGAGGGCTCACTAACTCAGACCGCTGGCCGAGAGGGTCACCTTCCCTGTGACGTCATCCCTCATTCTCTCGCCTTCTCACTGGCCTCCCAGGGCCCTGGTTCCATGAGCTGAGAGCTTAAGTTGGGCTGAACCCAGATGGCTGTGATGTCCCTGCTCCACCCCTGAGGAGGAAGCAAGGTCTCTTTGTCACTTCCTAGTTAGGTCTGAGAGATGGGGAGGCGTGCTGGGGCCGATGACCTCCGGGAACAAACCTCTGGACCCCTTTGGAGCTACACCAGTGCAGCTAAAACCCTTCCCAAATACTGCCTTCCTCCCTTATAGAGAGAACACAGCCTCCCCGCTCCCCATTCAGAGTTCTGGGGACTCCCAGGAAATAAGAAAATTTCTACAAGGCCTGGAAGAAGAGAGGACAAAGCCCTGGGGAGGGAGACGCCCAAGGGCTGGGTCAGGCTGTGGGACTGCCCGCCTTGGTCCCTCTCTGAGCTGTAACTTCTACCTGTGGGAGGGAGGCTGGGACACCCGTGAGACTGCTGAGCTAAACACTGAGAGAGTCACTGGAACAGGAAGTATGACAGCTAGAAAATGGTTATTTTTCCTCTCAGCCATCAGGAAAGCCCCAGCCCCTCCCCCTTTCCCATTATTCATGGCCCAGTGGATCAAATTCCTCCACTTCACTCCCTGAAGGTTTGCTTCCAGAGCCTTCTCTGGGGACACTCCCAGCTCCCTTTCAATTTCTCTCTGGTGTGTAGACATTTCTCCCAAGAGCCAGGCTAGCTTGGCTTTACATTAGCCCAGGTTTGGGGAAGAGTGGTGTTTGGGGGGCAGTAGGCTTGTCCGGGAGGCAGGGGTGTGTGTGTGGTGGTGGGGGGTTGCTGCCTTGTGGCTGCTCCTCAGGGTCTGGCAGAGCCCCAGCCTCTGGCTGTGACATACAGCCCCCTTCATGAAACCAGACAGAATTAAGCCTTTTGTTTCCTGTTTGCTAGGCCGGCTTAAAGAAAACACAGAGGGTCCGTGCGGCTGGGTCTCCCAACAAGACGGCCTTTGTATTCATTTAATTAATCAGTTAGCTGAGGGGAAGGAGAGGAGGGAAGTTCATGTTATAAATACATGTTTTTCTTTGGCTTTTTCCCCCAAAAGACAGGGCTTGAATGGCATCCCCGAGAGAGCCCCCATCTCACCCCAGACTTACTGGGGGCCGGGGACCTGCCAGGCTGCAGCTGGGACTCCCCCACCCCCACCCCTCAAGGGACATTAGCTCTGATCCCTCTGGGTTCTGGGGAAATGTTAAGTGCTGACAGTGTAGGGGCAATGGTTGGGGGGCGGGGGGGTGGCCACTAGGCTCTGGACTCCATCCCCCCACCCTTCCTCTCAGACCCTGTGTCCTCCTAACACCCTTATGGGTGAGATACCTCCATGGCCACGTGGAGAACCGTTTGTCCCCCAAGAGGCCTGGGCACTTGACAGGTGCACCTGGGGGACAGGTCCTGGCTTAAGGGCAGAGTGTCTCGGTGCTCCCTGTGTACACGCCCCCCCCCCCCCAATTCCGCTGGTACTCGCCAAACCGCCCAGACAGACGGACAAGCACCGGCCATCCCAGGGGACACCTGAGCCCCGTCCAGTGCCCTCCACCCTCACCCCACCCAAGTACAGGGGGAAAGGAAAACGAAACTGGGCTCATGGGGCTCTGGGGAGGGGCTGTAGTCCTTGGACAGATACCTTCAGGCCTCTTTCATCTCCACGGAGACGTGGTTTGTTTTTAAAGCTTCCTTTGATGATACTATTTAAATTATTTTTTTTTTTTCATTTCAGAGACAGGCAGATTCACTCACTGTTCTCTCACTGCACCCCTCCTCCCAGTTGCCAGGTGTTTTCTGAGTTCAAAAAACCTTTCATGATGAGGTAAAATATTTGCAATCCCTAAATGCGTGGCCCTTGTCGTGGAATTTCACTGTGGTAAAGTTTCCTTTATGTGCTCCTCGCCTCACGTCTTGGTGGAAATGCTCCTGTATGTGGTAACCACGACTCTAGGCCTCGAGAACACACTGTGCACAAAATCCCCAAAATAGAGTGTCCGGGGCTCCAAACTCACGTCTGGCCTCTAAATATTTCTTTTGTCTTATCAGGCGGTCAGGCCGATATCCAGCCAAGGTGCCTCCAAGGCTGGGGGCGCGAGGGCCCTGCTCCCTCCCCACACCTTCGTTGGCTCCTCAGGGAAATGGGGAGACAGCAGAGGCAGGAGGGCAGAGCTGGTAAATGTTCATGGAGACAGGACTGCAAGGCCTTGGTTTTCTCTCTCCCCTCTGCTGAGAACATTCTTTCCCCAACCACTGAGTGGGGCCTACACTATCAAGCCGAAAACCCGCCCCCATCACTCTTGGGTTTTCTGGGAGTCGGGCTAGCTGCAGCCCTGGGGCTGGTGGGCTTGCCTTGGCTAGCCAGCAAGATGCCCGGAGCCGTGCGTGGCTGGTGTCAGCAAAGTGACCCACTTCGTGTACTGTGTGGCTGACAGGAGTGTGTGTCTGCCAGCCTGTCCCCTGAAGCAGTGACGACACCTCAGGACTCCAGAACCTGTGTGTCGCCTCCGGGGTAGTCCTGTGCCCGCCCTTTTCTCCCCATCTTCACATCCCCAGACCAGTGTTTCACGTTCACCGCCTGGGTAGCCAGAAGTACAGCCCTCTTGGGTTCCTCTGCCTGGAGGGCGGGTCGTAGGTTCAGGGAAAAAAACCTGTGCTGCCCTTTACTTGGGGGACCTGGAACTGCTTTTTACCAGAGATCCATAAATTGGGGGTTGGCAGGGAGAGAGGTCAGACCCTGGAGAGTAAATCTCATTTTCACAGTAGTCTGAATCGTGGAAATCCTGGAGCTGGAGCGGGTCCCAGTGATGAGCTGCACAGGGAAGAAGAAAAGGCTCCGCCTTCCTGAGAAGAGTTTGTTTGGTTCATGGCAGGATGGTGGGTTGGGTTGGCAGGGCCCTGGTTTTGGTCCCTGGGACACAGCCAACATGGCTGGGAGTTGGATGTCCGGGGGAGAAGGGGCCACTAAAACCACGTTTCTCAAATGTTAATGTACAAATGAATCACCTGGGTGTCTTGTTAAAATGCAGATTCTGAACCAGTAGGTCTGAGTGGGGCTGAGATCCTGCATTTTGAACAGGCTCCCAGGGGATGCGCTGCTGCCGGCCTGTGGCCACACTGTGAGCAGCAAGGGGCTGAGGGACTTGCCAGTGCTGCGCTTGCTAAGTGGAAGGTTGCTGGCCTGTGGGCTTGACTTACCACTTTGTTCCGGTCATGGGGTGACCACTCATCCCAGTTTGTCTGGGGATTTCCCAGTTTTGCCAATGAAAGTTCCCTAGACAGTGAACCACCCAAGTTCCAAACCTCCCCTCCAGGTATATGTCTTTAAGGCCCTCACCCATCTTTTCCCTGGGCCTCACCCTGTCACATGGCTCCCATTTAGAATGTGAATTGACCCCAGTCCTGGCCTTAACTCTGCAACCCCTTGAGATTTGCCTCACAGTAAACCTTCTTAGGTTCTCACATTGCCCTTCTCCCAGCTCTGCTAACGCCTTTTCTCCACTGTGACACTCTCTGCCACGTCCCAAGACCTGGCTGAAGCTGCCTCTTCTCTAGGGCCCCCATCCCCACCCCTGCTCTGAGACCCGGGTCCACTGCGCTTGGCCCAGGCTCTCTGGTGTGATTGGCCATCGTGTAGAATAATGGCAGCCACGAGGACGCTGCACCTTGTACACAAAGGGCCTGACTCCGGTGCTGGACTGGAGGACAGGGGCTGTGTCTGATCTTTCTTTGCAGTGCCTAGCACACAGCGGTTGTTTATTTTTGGAAGGTCGGGGCCTGTCCTGTGTGCTCTTCTGTTCCCAGAACTCAGTAGCAGGGCCTGGCAGAGTCTGTGCTCCTTACGTGTTCATTATGTGTTCATTACATGTTGCTCCTAGAGAGGAGTGAATTAGAAGATGCTCAGTGCATATTTTAATCATGGATGCTTTTTGAGACCTGGGTTCTTGGCATTTATTTATTTTTTATCCATTCTGCTTGGCATCTAATGGGCTGAAGACTTTTTAATTTTAATGAAAGCGTGTTACTGGGCATGGAGTTGCTTCCAGAGAGGAGGGGGAGGGGTGAGCCCTTGTCCAAGGCCGGCCAGAACCCCAGGCTCTATGTGGGCTCTCTCCCCTCCACCATTTGGCCCACAGGAGCTCCCGAGGGTTCTTAGATCGGCCAAGGGGGAACTGATGTAACAGGGGCTTCAGTGTCCAGCAGGCCAGGCTGGCAGCTTCTTGACTGAGTGCCAAGAGTGGTATTTTTGGCTTTTATGCACACGTTGTGACTCCTGATTCTAAACTCCAAATTTTAATTCTGTATTTTATTCCATCCAAGTAAAAATTTATTTCAAAGCCAGCAGGTGAGTCTCTTACTTGGGAGGAGGATGAGCAGAGACTGGGTTATGCCCCTTTGAGTCCTAAATATTTTGCTCCTCTGAGCAGCCCCTGCTTTCAAGTCACGGTCTCTTCCCTCTTCTCTCACTATCCTGAAGCCCAACCTTGGCTTCCCCAGATTGTATTAAATTATTATTAGTTATTATTATTATATATAATAACATAAATTATTATTATTATTAGATTAAATCACTACACTTTTATTGGGTGCTTAAGATGTACGAGGTGTTTAGGAAGATAAAAATGCAAGCGAAACCTGGCCCCTAACTTCCATCTTCAAGTTTATCCTTTAACTGGGAAGACGGTTCATGAGAAGAAAAGTAACAATGTAAGAGTTAAATAATAATGAAGATTACAATGCAGGGGCTGTCACACGGTGGGACAGGATTAATTAATTACTAAGTGAGTGGCACAGATTCTCCTCTGTGCTGAGGGAATTCCTGGAAGAAAGAGATGGCTGTGCACCGGGGTGATCTGGAGGGATCCCCAGAGCCAGGGCCTTGATTGGGGTGGGAGGGGCTGAGCTGAAGAAGGCAGCGTTTAGTTCAGCCCAGCGAATTCTCACGGGGCACCTACTACATTCCAGGTACCGTGCTGTGCTTTGCAGATACAGAGGCAAATAAGACACAGTCCTCACCCTTGAGGAGTCTACAACCTAGTAGAGAACCGTGGAGGAAAGTTCAAGGGCGAGGGGCTGTGGAGGACCGTGGAGGGGCACTCAGCTCAGGCTGATGGCTGTCAGGGAGGCTGGGAGGAACTGTCCCTTTTGACATCTAAACTGACTTGAAAGTAGTCCAAAATGTGGCCAAATGTGGGGGAGGGGAGACTTAAGCAAAGAGATCACCTGCACCAAGGCGCGGATACCTGAACCAGCCGGCTGTGTCTGTGCAAAGTAAGCAGGAGGGGATTTCTGCAGCGTGAGGCGGGTCCGGAGAGGAGCAGGAGGTGAGCGGAGAAGCAGGCATGGCCAGGTCCTGGAGAGCCTTGAATGCCATCTAAGGAGCTTCGAGTTTTCATGTAGCCCACCTGGAGCCCTGAAGGAGCAGCGGGAAATAGCGGAAGGAACAGACCCTGCTCTGCCACTTGTTATCTGTGTGACCTTGGGCGAATGATAATCTCGCTGTGCCTCAATTTCTTCATCGGTGAAGAGTGTAAAAATAGTGCTTACCTCATTGAGCTGTTGTGAGGACTGTGAGTCAGACAGCACAAAGCGCTAAGAGAGCAGCCTTGGAACAAAGAGAATGCTCAATAAATTGTAGCCATCCTTCGTGTTAAGGGATTTTAGGCTGGTGAGTGCCTTGGGCAGATTTGTGTTTTAGAAAGATCATGTTGGAGGTACTGGGAATTCTGAATTCACATGGGTGAGACCAGATGCTGGGAAGCCAGTTAAAAACCTAGAGCAGTGCTCTCAGCAAGCAGGGATGAGGTGCTGTGGATAGAGGAGAGGGGACAGATTCCAGAACTTTGAGAGGGTAAGGGAAAGGCAGGACTTCAAGGAGATTTCACCTGCGGACTGAGTGGATGGTGATTCCAGCAACTGTGCCAGGAAGCCCAGGAGGAGGAAAGGGTCTTTGGGGATGTGGGTCCTCTTTCCCTCCCTCCCCTCCCCTCCCCACTTCTTTCCTTCCTTCCTATTTTTATTTCTTTTTTTCCTTTAAAAAAAAAAAAACAGTTGAGTTCCAGTATCTGTGGGACGTTTAGTTGGAGATGTCCATCAGGAATTGACTACACACTGGAGGATGTGCCTGGAGATAGAGGTGTGGGAGCCATTAGCCCACGGATGGCGGTCACAGCCACCGGGGGGAGGAGATCAGCAGGGAGAGGGTGCGGAGGGAGAAGAGCGGCGGGCAGCGACAGCATCCTGAGGAACACACATTGGAGACAGGTGACGGAGAAAGAGGTGCAGAGGGTAGGACAGTTAGGAGAAGAATCTGGAAAGGGTGGCATCACTGAACCAAAGCTCTGTGGTGGAGACCGTGGCGTCAGATGCCACAGCAGCAAGACCCATAGAGAAGGACTAGAAAAGCATTCATTGACTCTGTTGGTGTGAAAACCATCTGCACCCTGGGGAGTATGGTTTCAGGGACAGCTTAGGAAGGAAGAGACTGGAGAGAGATGAGGAGTGAATGGGAGGTGAGGAGGTGGTGGGAGCAGATGTGTGTGGGGCGTGGCTGGCTGTCAGCCTGGCTCTGCCAGAGGACTCTTGGATGGGGAGGAAGTGAGCTGGTCGCCAAAAGTCAGCAAGCAAATCCTTCATGCAGCACTTGGATTGGAAATCACTAGAGAGACTTAATTGTGTCATTTAATTTTTTATTCGGCAAGTATTTATTGTCTAACTACTGTGGATTTAAGAGTGTGCTAAATGTAATTCAGTAACAAACAAGTCTAACAGAGGAGATCAGACAAGGATTTAAGTAGCCATAACACAAAGATGATACATATCATAGTTGACATACTGTGAGTTGGATAAGGAAACGTTACTTCTCCCTTGGGTTACTAGGGAGCACTTCAAGGATAAGATGGTTCTGAGCAGGGTTTGAAGGAAGAGTAAGGTTCTAACAGACAGTGGTGGAAGACAGGCATTCCAACAGATAGATGACATGTGCAAAGGCCCTGAGGCAGGTAAGTATGGCACATAGTCCAGGAACAAGAAATATTCTAATTTATTTAGAGTGTAGGATTGGCACAGAGGGAGACTGTAAGTTAAGGCTGGAAAGTTAGGTTAGAGCCACGTCATGAATACCTTCTATGTCAACCTTAGGGATTTGCACTTTATTCTACAGGCCCGAAGGTTTTTGACATAAGGAATAACAAGAGAAGATTTTGCCTTATAGAAAAGTTTTGTTGACACTAATGTGTTAGGTAGATCAGAGCAGAGAAGAGTAAGTTGGGAGATTATAGTAATTTCCTGGGAATGAAGAGTAATGAAAGGATTAACAAGGGTGCTGGTAACGGGAAAGGAGAAAGTGAGCCTGGGAGAGTATATTATGGGAGCTGGAGCAGTCGGGACTTAAAGATGCTTATGTGGGCATGTGTCGGGCCTGAGCTGGTTGAGGGGTGAGGTGATAGTTGGAAGGGGGCATAGGTGGTGGTGAGGGAGAAATCAACACGGATTCCAGCCTGGATGATGGGAATGGAAGTGGTACCCCAAACAGAAAAGGTCAAGACAAGAAGATGGGCAGGTTTGAGGGAGGGAGAGGAGCCAAGTGTGGCACTTGTTGCCTTTAAGAGGGGCTGTGACTGAGAAACAGCTCCTTCACATATGAGTAGGACCTGGGCCACCTCAGGAGCCATGTCACCAGCGTGGGGCCAGCAGCCCAGGGTGCAGGGATCAGGGGAGAACAGCAAGTGAGGACATGGCAGTTGTGAGGAAAGAGAGATGGAAAGGGTATTATTGTAGAAGGTTGAAAAAATAATTTAAAAATTGTATAATTCTTTACATTCATATTACAATTTATAGGATACTTAAGTCCATTATCTTACCAAATCTTCTCAGTATTTAAGGGAGTTGGGCAGGGGCTACTGCACCCATGTTACAGATGAAGAAATTGAGTCTTTGGGGACACAGGGCCCATAAGTGTCTTGGCTAGAGTCCTGCCTTCTGAGCCAGGGCTCTTTGCACTGCACCACACACCAGTGGTGGTGACGGGTCTGGGGGCCTGTCACATCTGTAGCAGTGATAGCTGGGTCTGGGAGACTCCGTGTTTGTAGGTCCAGAGGAGTAGCCTGAAAGGAGGGAGAAACTGCATTTACGTGGACACACACGCACTCACAAGTGATGGGCACTGTGGGACGGAGGGTCAGAGCCCAGGTAGGGTCAGCCTTGGGAAGGAGGAAGGGGCCTCTGCTTTTGAGTGGGGAGGAAGGAGACAAAGGTGAAAGATAAAAGCTGAGGAAGAGAGGGCAGCTATTAAGGAAACTCTGAGACCCAGAGCCAGGGGACACTGAAAATGCCCAGAGGACAAAGTTGGTTGAAGTGTTGTGAAGCAGCTTCTCCACCGGCACAGGGAGGCGCAGGGCTGGGCTGGGGGCTGGGAGAGGTGACAGGTGTGTTGTGGGCCCCATCGCTCTGGGCTAGGAGATGCAGGTTGGAGCCACCTTTGTTGTAAAAGAACAAATGAACAAAGGGGCAAAAGGGCTCCTCTCCCAGGGCCCTGAAGACAGAGATCTTGAAGGCGGGGAAGAGTATGTCCCATGCAAACCCCACACCCACCCCAGTGTCTTTCTTCACTCCTACCCTCACCTCCACTTGGTCTCGCTGCCCTTCTGGGCCATAGTGCTCTTCTTCTAGCCCTGGCCCCAGAAGAACCGACCCACCCCTACTCATGTGGTCCAGATGGAGGTGGAGGGGGGGGGCTGTGAGGATGGACCCAGGAGGCAGGAGACAAAATATGAAGTAAAGTTTCCACCAAAGCCTGGCCAGAGGATAGAGGATGTCTTCTTGTACAGAAAGAGAACCCCAGAGAGGTGACTTTTCCCTCTGAGTTCGTGCCTTCAATCCAAGAATCCAGGAGGGTTCATCCCTTGGGCCCTATGGTACTTCTTGGTAACTCATTGGCGGTCCTGAAATCTGTCTTCCTGTCTGGCCTCATTGTCTGGAATTCCAGGAATCTGCCCTCCTTGCTTTCAGAAGGTCATCTCATCCTGGGCAGCCCTTCAGGGAAGGAGCCCATGCTGTTCTTGTTCTGAAGCCAAAGTCTGCATTTGGGGCAACAGAGGGCCAGGACACCTCACAGGTTCCTGTTAGCCACCCCTGCCCTGCACCAACATGGGCTGGGACCTGCTGCAAATCAATTGCAGGCCTGGTGTTGGAGGGCATGCGGCCATGTGGCCCAGACACAGCAGGCCCTCCCATCACTGCCAGTGGGAACACGTGGAGGCAGGGGTCCTTCCCAGGAAGCCCCTTGCTCTCTGGCTCAGCGTTGTCAGAGTCTCCAGCTGTGGTTGCCTCCCATCAGGAGTGACCAGCCATTCTCATTTGCCTGGGACTGGAGGGTTTCCTGGGACATGGGAGCTTCAGTGCAGAAACCTGTGAAGTCTCAGAAAAACTGGGACAAGTCGATCACCAAACTACTGGAAAAGGGCAAAGTTTGGGATCTCCAAATCCCTCCAGGCACACTCTGGACTTTCCTCTGGGATGATGCCCCTGTGCAGGGGTCAAAGGGTAACTTTGCAATGCGATGCCACCAGGTGTTGTAGAAGTGGCTTCAGGATCTGCAGGCCTGGGTGGGAAACCCCTTTCCATCACTTCCTAGGTGTGCAAGTTTGGATGAGTTACTCTATATTTCTGACAGTCAGTGTCCTTATCTGGGATCAGGTGATAATAATATCAATCTCAAGGTGGTTGTGGGGATTAAACAGGGTGACATTTGTCAATCAGGTGCCTAGCACAGTGCACAGCACTGGCAGGAGATAGTCAGCATTAGTTCTCCCTGACTCCTCCCTCTTCTTCTTCCTTGCACTGGAGTGATACCCATTCTGCAGATGGAGAATTTGAGTTTGATGAGCAGGAATAGTTGATTCTGGGTACAAATGGCAGTCTGATTCTGAAATCAATGAGACTTCCAGCTTTTGATTCCTACTTTGGAATAGACAAGGGTTTCTGTACCTGGAATGTTCCCTGGATGAGGGGGAAGGAATCATTGTATCTATCTATTCATTCATCCATCTAACACAAATATTTCTTGAGTACCTACTATGTGCCAGATACTGTTCTAGGTGCTGGGGATTCAACTGTCAACAAAACATAAATTTTCTGCCCTCATGAAGCTTACATCCTGCTAAGGGAGATACACAACGAATATCTGTCTAATACAGTGTAAAGCAGTAATAATTGCTCAGAAGAGAAAACAAAGCATGTTAAGGTGGTAGAGCGTGGCTAGGGCACGAGCATCGCTCCGTGAGGGGTGGCAGGAGGGCCCCTCTGAGGAGGTGACATTTGAGCTGAGGCCGGAAAGAATGCTGCCTGGGCCTCGTGGGCCTGGCTTCCCCTCCTCCTGGAGCTCCCAGCTCAGGCCCAGCTGCCCCAGGGTGGAGTCAGCTGCTGAGGAGAGACAGTCAGTCCCTGATTTGGGCTGCAGGGGAGGTGGGAAGTGCAGCTGTTTCCATCAGCTGTCTTTCCACGATGCTGACCCCTTGGCTGGTCTGAGCCTTCGGGATGGGGGAGGGACTCGAGCTGGAAAATCAGTATTGAGGGTCAGACTGCAGATGAAAATGATATAAACTCCACTTAGGGACACTCAGCATTTGAGGACAAGTCACAGTGGCTTCAGTTTCCTATATGACTCTATTTCTTTGGCATGCCTTTTCCTTTAAGAAAAAAATACACCCCTGTTTGGATTGCATGCTAAATGATTTATGAACATTATTCTTCTCCGTTAGTTCTACCTGTAGGAGCTCCAGCCCCCACAATCCTTTTCATGTTGATTAAGTACATTTGAAAGCAAAAGGAGACTGTCTGAAATTGCTTCACAATATAGACTAGCGGCTTCCCTGGACCCAGGAGGGATTCCTCGTCATCCCTTTGAAAAAGTTCCTTTGCAGCTGGTTAAGCAGGAGATCAGTCCAGAAGCACATCATCAGTCTTGTGTGTGCCAAAGGACGCAGAGGGACAGTGTTCTTTCTGGAGCTGGTAGTTACGGATTTGAGACCCCAGAATCCCTGGATGGAATGTCCTCCAGGAGTCATCCTTCTAGTCCAAGTATGACTCCACCTGGCTTGGCCCTAGGGGCGGGTCAGCACCAGTCAGGAGGTTAGGAAGATGTTCATACGAGCCAATCAGAGCTCAGTGTGTCAGGGGTACTTGCCTGAACAGGACAGGACAGGAAGAGAGCAGAGCGAGAAGGAACGCCACAGCCCATCTCTCTAAACCTGGGCTGATGGAAGGTGCATGTGGAGAGGAAACAAGACCACCGGAGCCAGCCCCCAGGATGAAGGTCCTCTTGGCTGGTTTTAAAGTTAGGCCAGGATAGCAGCCTTCTCTACTGCCTGCCTGGTCACTGTTTTCTACTGTGTGATGCAGATCTTGGACACATGTTCTGCGGGCAGATGGATAATTGAAGGTCTAGCCTTAGAACTCGCTTTGCCTTTGGGAAATAGACTCTAATAAATTCTAATTTTGCTACATGCTCGTTCTCTTGCACCCTAGTTTGACCCAGGGCTCCCTTGCACAGTCTTCATGTCAAAGACATAATAGGACAGCTTTCCCTGAATTCCTGCTGTGGTCTCAGAAATTGTGTGAAGTTGTTCTCTCTTCTCCATCTCCTGACCCCACAGATGTCCCTCTGAGTTGCCTTCAGCTTCCGGTCTTTCAAATCCAGGCTTTAAAGGTTTATTTAGACTCCTCCAGCCATCTTCCAAAAGTTGCTGTCCTTTGTGGCTTCCCTTAGTGTAGAATCCACAACTTTCTTCCCCTCAGTCACCCCTCCCTGCCCCGTGCAGGGTGGCCTTTCTCAGTTGTGTCTGCATCAGACGCTGACTAGACTTGGCCTCATCTTACCTCTGCTGCTTACCTCCTGGGTGACTTTGGAAAAGTCACTTCATACCTCTGACTCGATTCCTTCATTTATTAAATAGAGGTAAGACCATTTGAGGAACAAATAAGACATTGTTTTGAAAAATGCTTTGTAAATTCTGTTTATTGTCTCCTCCTGACAGAAGTTAAAATAGACACTTAAAGATGTAAACATTTAAAATTCTGCCGTCTGACCACACGCAACCTGGGATAAGGGTGAAACGGGGCCCATAGGGAAAGACACAGCCCATTAGTGTGGAACCGTAGGTCCCCTGCTTGGCTTTTTCGGTCTGTTGCCTGTTCTTCACATCAGCCTTGAGACGCTGTTATCCCCATGTGAACAGATGATGGAGATGAGAGACAAAGAGATTAAATAAGTTGCCCAAGATCATAAAGTGAAGCAAGTTGTAGGCAGAGAATCAAACCCAGCTCTGCCTGACCCTCAGGTCCGTGCCCGTGATGTCACGCATCAGGACCCGCCTCCTGGAGGGCGGTGCCCTTGAGGACAGCTGGGCCTCCGTCGGTGGCCTTGGCTCACTGCCGCCTCCAAATGCCATCCACCTCTGGGACCTGTCATTCTCCCTTAGCCATGTGTTCCCCAGAGCTAAGCATCTACTCTTCCTGTTTTCTCTCTCCCTTTTTCTCCCCTTCTCTTTAGCGTACACACCAGGAGGGGTTGCCCACGAAGCGTGGATACATGTTGTTAACCCCTTCCTGGCTGAGAGAGGCGGCCAGAGCAAAATCTTGAAATTTAGTACCACACTGTGTTGTGGGGGTGGTGGGGGAGGGCTGGGTGGTGAGGGGGCAGCCGACCCCGAAAAGGGCAAAAAGGAAAGGCTTGTCCATCTAAGACAAGCGTTATCCCCTTCCAAGTTCTGCCGGGGCTGGCTCTGCCTCAGCGCAAGCTGAGCCAAGCTCCGGGGGCAGCCCGGGAGACTCGCCTCCTGCAGGCTGAGCCCCTAGTTAGCAGCCTCACCGTCGAGGAACACGGCCTCCACCTGATGGCTATGGGGATGTGGTTAGGCGTCCTCACCCCTTCGCCCGCGCTCAGAGACACGTGTTCCCCCCAACCCTGCCTCCATCTCTCCCCCTTCCTCTCTCCCCATCCTTCTCTCCATCTTTCTCTCTCTCCTCTCCACTCTCCTCCCCCAACCTTGACATGAAGGGCTCAGTCCCACTGAAGCGTCTGTCCATTCCAAGACCCTCCTTTCTCCAGAGTGGCTCAAAGGGCCTTTTGAGTGGGGAGCAGGCAGCCTGTGGGCCTGGGAGGAGAGATAAAGGCGTGAGATCCCATGAGGGCTCGAAGGGTCAGGAGCTGTGTATCTGGTGACTTCTGAATGCAAGCTTCAACAAAGAGAAATCTGTGGTGGGAGAGCCTCCGCAAAGGAAATAAAATCTCCATGAAAACAAACTTTTGTTGGAAGCTTTCTCCTCTTGTTTTGGCAATGATGTGAAGTCCTGGAAGGGGAAGGCGGTGTCTTCCGGAGCAGTTGGGAGGCTCTCAGATTGTCCACATATCAGCTTGCTGCTAGTGGACTGTTTCCCTCCTGCCAGGAAGAAAGGGCCTGGGAGTTAGTTTGACGATAATTGGTTTTCTGATCAAGGCTACAGTGAGTAAAAGAAAAGCTGAGGGGCAGTGCATAGCACTCCAGACTGTGAATTAGGATCTGGGCGGACACAGTGCTGTGTGTGCAACATTCTGTGACTCAGGCAGACCCCGCATCCTCTGGGTCTTACTTTTCTCTCCTGTAAAATGGGCAGAACTTGCCCAAGGGCTTTCAGCCAGAAAAGCAGCATCTGAGCCAGGAAGTAAACTTCTATTTTCCATTGCCCAGTAATTCACGAACACCAGAGGACAGAGGTGAAAGGATCTCTGGGGGCATCGCAAGGCCCAGGAAGGCGGCATGATTGTCGTCCTTCCTCCCAGGCCTGGGTGGTCACACTCCAGGCTTGGTTGTCTAGCTGCTGCATCTTGTTTTCCAAAGAAGCTGGGGGATGGTTAAAAAAGGACCTTTCCACTTAAATTGTGAACTGCATTGGCCTCTCTCTAGATTGATTTGGGGACACTGGGTCCTCAGGGTTGGAGAACTCAGAGGCTGAGGCTCTCCCCAGCTGCTGGGATGTTTTTATGTTAAGTAAATACAATGATGTATTTTCCCCCCTGGAGTCCAGGGAAAGGGTAAGAATTTGCGTTTAGTCCAGGCCCCATAAGATTGTCTTCTTTGGCCCTGCTCAGGGAGAAAACCCTTGGTTGTGGCTGTCCTCTGGAGGTACTCAGAGGCCTTCGGAGCAGCGGGTGGCCTGGGGGATTAGGCAGGGATGGGGCAGAGCTGTGTTCCGAATCTGCTCCTGACGGGCTGGGCGACCTTGGGCCCCATTTCTCTCACCGCAGGCAGCGTCAGATGGAATGAGAGGCAGCAGGAGAGAGAAACTCAGGGGCGAATCCTGGTGGGTGCTGAGAGGGGCCTGAGAAGGTTGAGTGGGAACTTCTCCTGTGGCTCCCTCCCCACTCCCTTCCCAGCAGAGGCCAGGCTGCTGCCGCTTATGGCTGGTTTGGGAAAATGTGTGTCTCCCCCGTATTCTGAATATCTTTCAAAACTGAGAGAAACTTGGGCAGAAGGGCCTCCCCAGAGTCCTCTCTGACCAGAGGGGCCATGATGCATCGAGGTTTGGGAAGGCCTCTCTAGGGAGCCCAACTAAATCACAAAAGGTGCCTCTTCCCTCCTCTCTTCCCTCTGCTGGCCCTTCAGCAGCCTCCCCAGGTCACCCACGGACTAATAGCAGAGACAGCCCCGCCCATGTCACATGGCTGGTTGCAGCTGCCTGTGTCAGGGAGCATCTTAAGAGGCGAGTTAATAGGCGAGGTCTCCCACTGCTGCCCACAGGCAGAGTTCACGCCGGGCGGCCGTGTTTAGGCTCGATGCGGCCAGCGTGTGAATGTGCATGGAAGTAGGCAGGAGGCCAGTCTGAGCAGGCTCCCCTCCTCCCCTCCTGAATACACACACGCACACACTCCAGGCACATGTGCACAGCGTCGTACACACATGTAACACACAGAGCCATGGACACATGGACATGTCTGCACACACAGACTCATACACACAGGCACACCAGAGTCTTACACACACACACACACACACACACACACACATGCACAGAGGCATGCTGGTGATAAGAGGGAAATCTTTTCTGAGAGCTTCTCCCTTCACTGTCCCATCTCCCCCGTCTCTCTCCCCCCCGATCTCCCTCTTTCCTCCCCCATCCCTGGTCACCTCCTCTAGTTTTATCAGAGGGAACACAAGTCCCGGATTCATCAGGCCAGCCTCATTCCTATGGTTTGGAGACAACAGAGACAGTAAGAAGAACTCAGGTGTGAGAGCCAGCCAGACAGAGCGGCGATGAGACCCCGATGTCCCCGCTGAACGGGGTTCATGCTGCGGACACTCTGGCAAGTTGTTCTGCTCCCGTAAGCCTCCCTTATCTCTAGTATTGGGCAAAAAGCACCGCCTCGCAGGGTGGCTGTGGTGCGCGTGCAGGAGGACGGGTGGGTACCACACAGCGCAGGCTGCACTGGGAAGTGCCCGGTGGATGTCCGCCCTCCTTGCAGCTTGTTCCTAGGAGTACAGTTCTGCTCAGTGGTCACCAGTTTGCTGTCTGAGCTAGAAAAGGGGCCCACCTGCTGAGGTCTGCCTCGTCCTCCAGGGGCTGGTTTCAGCTGTAAGGGGGGAACGTAGCGTGGCTGTCACAACTGAGCATTTTCTGTGAGACAGTTACACTCAGCTCATCTTCACGAAGGCCTGCTCATCCCTCTTTCCCAAATAAGGAAGAGGAGGCACAGAGGGCTTAAGTGATTTCTCTGGGTTTCAGCTGGTTAGGCAGCTGGGAACCGGGCTCCTGACCCCGGCTTTTTGTGGCAGCAGGCGATGTGCTGCAGCATCGGGAACACTGGCACAGAGCCCACGCCCAAGGCAACGGCCCTGTTTAATCTGGTCTCTTAATAGGTCATCTGCTTCCCTTCTGAGAGCAGGCCCAGAAGGGTGGGACCTTTCTTCTTGCTTCTCTGTAAAGTGACGTGGACTTGTGTAGAGAGGAGGTATGAGGGGACATCTGTGGGCACAAATGAGATGACTCTGAGGGGCTCCATTCAGCTCTGCAAACACAGCTTGAACGCCTGCCATGTGCTGGGTCCTGAGCTAGGTACTTGGGATGCAGAATAAACATGGTATTGCCCCTGACTTCAGGGAACTCACAGGGAATGAGCAGGGTTGGGGCTGAGGCACATAAGAAGATAAATAGACCATGAGGTTGGTACAGCCCTGGAGGAAAGCATTGGACGCTGCATGGTTGTGATGGGGGCGGGGTGGGCTTTGGTCTGCAACTTGCTTGGAGGAGGTGATGTCAGAACAGATTGTCCTGGGAATTAGGCAGGAGAAGGACGGAAAGGCCCCTCCAGAGAGTAGGGACAGGGTGAGCGACAACACAGAGGTGTGAAACAGCAGGAGCAAGAGGGGAGAGGAGTGGGCAGGGATGGACTGAGAGCTACGGCACTTGGACCGTAGATCGCAGGTGATGGGAGCTACGGAATGTATTAGAATAAAGGAGTGATATTGTCAGGTTTATATTCCAGAACACAGGCCTCAGCAGCAGTGGGGATGGATTGGAAGGGACCAGACTTTTGCAAGAACATTCAACATGTGTATTGGTCAGAATGCCTTTGGCTGCCAGTAGCAGCAAATCCAACCCAAATTGGCTTAAACAATAAGGGATCCATTTTCTTACTTACTGTGAAGTTCAGAACCAGGACTGCTCTAGGGTTGGATATACAGTGACTCAAGGACCTCAACAAGCTCCCAGGTTCTTTCTCTGTCATTCTCCAGATATCAGCTGTTTTCAGATTAGCTTTCCTCTGGGTCACATAATGGTGGCAACAGTTCCAGACATCACATTGCAGTCCCAGCTGACAATTAAAAACAGTAAAGCAAGTCAACTGTAAAACTATGGGGAGTCATGGAGGCTGCAACAGTTAGCAGAGTGAATGCTCCTGGCCTGTGGAATTGAAATGAAACATTTTAAAAGCACCGACAAAATATTTTAAGCAAAGTCAAGAGACAAATGGGGAAAAAAGTTTTGGAACTCAAATCACGGGGCTATTCTCCCTAACATAGAAAGAGTTCCTAAAAATCAGTAACAACAGAATACAACCCAGTAGAAAAAATAGGCAAAGAATTCGGACTGTTCACAGACAAGAAAATACAAATGGCTCTTAACATGTAAAGGATGTTTAATCTTACACATAATAAGAGAAATTCAAACTAAAACTGTCCTGAGATAGCTTTATTCATTCATCTTTGAAATGGGCAAAAGTCCGAAAGGTTTGTTATCACACTGTACTGGCAAGGCTCTGGGGAAACAGGCTGTCTTACAGTATAAATCAGTACAACCCTATTTGGAGCACAATTTGACAGTGTCTATCATGTGCCTGTTGACCAGCAATTTCATTTTGGGGAAACTGATCCTAAAGATATACTTGTGCACATGTGAAATGACATATGACAAGTTTATCCTTTGCAACATTATTCCTTATAGCAAAAGACTGGAAGGAACCCAAATGTCCATTAATTGGGTACCAATTAGTTAAACTATGGACTATCCTGACAATGGAATACTATACATTTAAAAAAAGAAATGAGGAAACTCTCTCTATACAGTTATGGAAAGCCTCCAAAAATATATTAAGTATAAAAAAATTCACCAAAGTGTATAAAAGGGTGCATAAAAGGGGAAAACAAGAATCTGTATTTGTGTTTGCTTGAGCAAGTGGGAGACAGGGATGGGAGGGAGACATTTTAGTGTATACTTTCATATACTTTTTCATTTTTGACCCATGTTACATGTTACCTTTTTAAAAACAAAGCCAAACCAGAAACCCTGAGAGTCCCACAAAATGCAGGATAAGAGCTGCTGATTTTTACCCCTGGGCTCTGAATGGTGCAGTGGTAGTGGAGATGGAAAAGGGAAGACTGGAGAAATGTTTTGGGGGAGTGAAATCCCCCTGGGTTGGGTGTAGGAGTGAGAGGGAGGGCAGAGGTATAATCAAAGATGCTTCCCAGATGTGGGTACCTGGTGGAAGATGCATGATTCTGAGATGAGAATGCTGGAGAGAAGCACATTGGGGATGCAGGGAGGCCTGGAGAATCGTTTCACCTCTTGAACTCAGTCTCTGCAGTTCTCCAGTCACTCACTTGTCCTATGGGTCCCTTCGCCCACAGGCAGTATATCTGGCTACAGACTTCTAGTTTGCTGGGGATGTTCCTTCCTACGGGACGCACAGTCAGCACAGCCTTGTGGGTACGAATCCCAGGAGAGGGCTGGGTCTACAGGTGGCTCTGGGCAGCGGTCTGAGCATGGAGTCTCCCAGGAAGCAGAGGCTGATGTCTGGAGCACGAGGGCTGGGGAGGAGGCCCAGTCAGTAGACACGATAGCAGAAATCCACATTCCCCACTGGGTCAGTGTGTCCTGGAGAAAGGGCAGGTCTTTGTGTTCTATTTCCCATCTCCATTCTAATTCTCCTTGGCTCGCCATTCGCTGCTTGAGAGGGCTCTGGGGCTATGAGCCTGGCGCTGGGCGTCCCAGGAGGCAATGACTTGTGTTCTCCCAGGGTTAACATCGACCCAGGGGCACCTACTGACAGCAGTGGGAGAGGTGGACAGGAAGGGGATGCAGAGGAGGGGAACTCTAGGCAAAATGAACATGTTCTGGGGACATCCATGGGAGAGGTATTGGGCTGGGGTGTGCTTGGGGTGCATCTACCCCTTTGCTGACAACAGCAACCCCCTCAGCTCCAGGCCCTGCTCCGGGCCCATTTGCAGAGTCGGGGCCAGAATGAGAAATGGACGTGACAGCTAATGGTGGACGTGACAGCTAATGGCAGCCGTGCTGTCTGGTGTTGGAGGCATTAGGAACCAGTGTGTGAAATACCGCCACACTCTTGGTTTTAGTCAGAGCTGGAAAGGATTAGGAGCCAATTAATAAATCATTTAGTGCCCTGAGTTTAAGTAACTTATTATTATGGACTGCATATATTCAGTATGCTTCACTGAGCAACATTGGCAAATTTCCTTCAAATGTCACACAATTTGTATGCCATTTGTTTCAGAAGGTTTTTTTTTTTTTAAAAATGCATATATAAATTATTAACCTGAATTCTTCAGGACAAATTGCCAGAATCCCAACCCCTCCCGCACCATCCCTTATGAGTGTCATAAAGACTTCCTGTCTCCAAAACCGTGACAGTGCCATGTCCCACAGCCTGTGGTCTGAGGGACTGGGAAGAGGGTGAAGAGTCACTTGCTGTCTCCTCGGGCTGAGCAGCCGGGGCAGGGATCGAAAACACACACACATTTTTGGCTGATTGACTGGAGGCTGGAGAGGAAGCGTTGATCAAAATCCTTCCTTCCAAAGCTTTGGTGAAAGTAAAAATCAGGCTGCTGGGGTGGGGGTCAGTCCTTAAGTAAAACCAGGATCCTGTTGACCAAGGAGCTGGGAGCATTTCAGACACTGATGGCTCTGAACTGATTGTTTTATCGACGGGGAAGCCAGGCCCAGAGGGGCGACGGTTTTCTCTGAGGTGAACTGGAGAATCTTTTCCACATTTTTTTAGAACCGATGCTGTGTTGTCTTTTTATTTTTCTAGGTGGAAGAGTTTAAAGTTTTGGTAAGATGACATCTTTAGTTGACTCCTGAATTATTACAACCCCTCCCCACAAAGACTCTCGTGTGAGTGGCTAGGGACTGGGTCACAGGATAGTCTGGTGGGCTTCCTTTTCTCCTCTTTCTAGATGTGTTTTCTAACGTCTGTACAACATGCATCTGCTGAGCACCTAATGTGTAATAGGCGCCCGTGGGGTGCATGTGTGTGTGTGTGTGTGTGTGTGTGTGTGCACGTGTGCGTGTGTGTGCGTGTGTATGTGTGTGCGCATGTGTGTGCACGTGTGTAGTGTATCAAAACCATCCCTGCCTTCATCTCGCTTTGTGCATCACTGGGCTGCCCCAGCATCCAAGGAATGAATGCCTGTTGAGTGAATGAATGAGCCACCCAGGAACGAACACAAGCCGCTTCTGAACACACTCAAGACAACCTATAGGAAGAACCCAGGAGCCTAGAAGTGTCAAGAAGGAGACCCATTTGGGATTTTCCAGATAGCTAAAGGTTTACTTCTTAAAGTCCTCCAAGGATGTTTTAAGCATCAGCTGTGGACATCCTCTCACTTCCTCAGTAAATGACCCTGAACATGACTGAACCTTATGTGATGATTCACCAGGTTCCCCTTAGTTCTCTCCTTGGTCAGCCCTCCATCTCTCAGCATGCCTTGTGGCGAAGCCCGGCCCCCTCCTCTTCCATTGCTTCTAATCAGCTGAGACCCAAGGGACCGGATAACTAAGCCTATTAGAAATGTGTATAAAATCAGGGTAGAGAGGCTCTAAGTTAAAGCTGGGGAGTGTCCTTCTGAGTAAGGTTCATAAACTTTAGTGCAAAGATTTTGTGACATGTGCTTTGACTGCTCAGAGATTTTTAAAACTTGTTTACTTTCCAGAGTTTTTTTTACTATATAGAGTTTATGAGGTCGCTGACTAGCTGAATCACGTGCTGGTGAAGGAGGCATCTTGTCATAGAAGCTGTGGCCTGTCTGCTAGGAGGCCAGGAGTAAAGGATGAGGGCTGGTGAAGGTCTTTTATCTACTACTTTGCTTTCGAGAGAGTCACAGGGAAAGTTCTCTGATTCAGTTATTTTAAGCCACAAGAAGGCAATTTAATGACGAGAAGGGCCTCCTGTTTCTGGGGGCTTTCACGCAGAGTCTGCAGGAAGCATCTGCTGCAGGGGCCTCGCTCCCCAGCCCTTCCTTCCCCTCTGCCCCTGGAGGGTGCTCGCTCTTCACTCTGCCAGAGACAGAGCCGCTTTTGTGTCCTCTCTGGAGGGGCATCCCAGGCCGGCCTCCCTGCAGCCCGACAGGGGGCCCTTCGAGCAAGTCCTGTCTCGGAAGGGCCTTCGCAGTCCCCTCCACGCCCGGGGAGGTGGCCTGTGTCAGCCTGCGATGCCCGCCAGTGCTTTGGCTGGTGGGTGCCAGGTGGAGACAGTCAGTTGTTCCGGAGAGAGGTCGTTCTGGGTAGTTACAGCTAGCAAGGGGTCCCGCTTTCTCTACCTGCCTTCAGAGTCATCTGGCCTCCACTGGAGGCGCCTGGGAGGAGCGCTGAGCAAGTGAGGCGTTACAGGTGGCAGGGCGGCCGGGTGAGTCCGGGCTGGAGAGGGGAGCGGCCAGGCCTGCTCGGGAGGCTGCGGGCACATGCGGAGAACGGGCAAAACTGGCCCCTCTCCCCTGTTTGTGGTGAAATTGGGCCCCCTTTAGGAAAGACATAGTTTTCCTACCCCGTTTATTCCCAGATTGGTGTTCTACCCTGGAGCCAGATTAGTGGCCGAGAACAATTGGAAGCAAGCGCTCTTTGAGCATCCCGCTGTGGTGCGGGGCTCCAGGTGGGGACACCCGCTGCGCGGCTGCCTTCTCCACAGAGTCACCCCTCTGCAGAGAACCAGCAACCCGGAACCGTTCGGCGCAGCCAAGTTCCCTGTTGTCAGCTGTGCTGCGCGCATCTGCCTAACTTCGGCCAGACAAGCTGGAGCCCTCCTACGTTATTGATGAAACAATATCCAGGACCAGGCCCCGGAGGCGAGTTAGGAAGTGGTGAACAGGAAGCCCAGTTTGGAGAGGCCTGCCTCTCCCCGCGGGGCTGCACCCTCGAGGCTCCCTTTGGCCGCTGCCCTGGTGGGCACCCTTCTCTGCGATGCGGGTGGCTGTTGGCTCGGCTTGGATTTCACAGGGAGTATCTCCACCACTATCAGCACCGCCTGGCCTGAGGGGAAGCGGCTGAGCCCCCTCCTGGTGCCCATCTGGTGTACCTGCTTGAAGTAGCGGACCCTCCTCTGTGGCCCCTACACACCTGCTGGATGGCACGTCTGTCTCTCCCGTTAGACTGGGCTCCTTGGGTGGGAGCTGGTTGGTCCTTTATTATTCATCGCTGACCTACTAAAGCATCTGACATGCAAAACGCACTTTGTAAATGCATGAAGGGAGGTATCGGCCGGGTCTCCAATTCTGGACTCCCTGATAGGTCTCCACCCCTCTCTCAACCCGTTTCTGCAAATGTGAAAAGATGAGTTGGAATGGGTGCTCTCTAAGGTCCCATCTGGGTCCAGGCATGTGTAGTTCTGACATGGCAGCTCCCCCACTGCCTCTGAGCTGCTCCTCCTGGCTGGTACTGCCATTGTGCTGAGGTCCCCTCTGCCCTGGGGACACTGGCTTGGTCATTCCACAGGTTTCCAGTCTGGGGCCTGCTCTCTGGTGGCAGGTCCTGTCCTCTGCCCATGCTCTTCTCCCTGACACAGCCTCTGTCTGCCACTTTCCCAGTCACACAGTTGAAATTTCCTCCCAAGTAAAGCCGGATGCAAGATGAGGACTCATTGGCACAAGGGGATACATTTGTCCTACCCTGGAGTGCACCTCCTGGGGGGCTGGGTTTACTTTTCTTCATGGCCTGGGCCCCTCCCCACAAGGAGAATCAGGGGCCTCTTCATTTCCCATCAAAGGAAGGTCAGCCTGTAGACATGACATCCCTTGGCCACGCCACCTTTGTTCAGGAGCGCAGGCCCAGGACGAGCTGGCCGCTGCCTCTGCCCTTACGCCTGTGCACAACTGTTCCTGTTTCCCTGAGACAACAACAACAATAACCATCTTTACTTACACGAGAGAAATCGTTTTAACTTTCCAAAGTATGTAATTATTTCACTCCATCTTGATAATATCTCTGTGTCGCAGGCAAGGCAGGAATAAACATCTTGATTTCTCTGAGGCCCAAAGATGTACTGGTATTTAGTCCAAGATTCCTTGGAATCTTAGAAATTTCTAGATGAATGAGAACCTAGTGAGCATCTCCTGAGTGACTCTGAACCTCTCTGGGGACATGGACAGCCTTGAAATCTTGGTAAAATGTATAAATCTGTCCACAGAAAAATGTACACACATTCTGGATCAAGTCCCAAGGGGGTTGTGGATGCACTGAAGCTTTAAGATTCCTGTTGCTCTGATCTAGCCACTTGGTTCAATAGATGAAGAAGTTGAGGCCTAGAGAGGGTGACATCCACAAGGTCAAAGGGTCATGAAGACGAGGACTGTCTCCTAGGTTCTGTCTAAAAGCCTTTCCAACAGCAACAAAAAGTTTTCTTTTCTTTTCTTTTCTTTTTTACCCTAAATCGTGTCTCATTTGTCTACCATCAGCTCCCTGGAATCACCTTAGCTCAGATATTCCCATAGGAAAGTTGCCTACCCTGTTGGCCATCTGGCCTGGGGGCCCCAGTCCCTCTGGGTTCCCCAGCTGTGGCTGCAGAGACTTGGGGCTCCCTGCTCTCTCTGTCTGCCCTGGGCTCCCTTATCTTTTTTTAAATTGTGGTAAAATACACCTAACATAAAATTTACCATCTCTACCACTTTTAAGTGTGCAGTTCAGTGGCATTAAGTACATTCATATCATTGTACAACCATCACCACCATCCATTTACAGAATTCTTTTCATCTTGCAAAACGGAGATTCTGTATCTATTAACCAAAACTCCCCAGCTCCTCTCCCCTAGCCCCAGGCAGCCGCCGTTCTACTGTCTGTCTCTGTAAACTTGACCGCTCCACACATCTCATGTGGATGGAATCACACAGCCCTTGTCCTTCTGTGACTGGATTATTTCACTTGGCATAATGTGGTCCGGGTTCATCCACGTTGTAGGTGTGTCGGAATTTCCTCCCTTTATTAAGGCTGAATGATTGCTGTTGTGTGTACAGATCCCATTTTGTTTGTCCATCATCCATCCATGGATGCTTGGGTTGCGTCCACTTTTCGGCTCATGTGAATGATGCTGGTATGAACACGGGGGCACAAACTATCTTTTCAAGTCCCTGCTTTCAGGTCTTTGGGGTATTATACTCAGAAGTAGGGGGATGTTTTTAAGGTGTCTGAATTATTCTCCGCTCTCCATCAAATCTATTTTTATTTTGTTCTTAAATTAATAAATTTGCACAACTACTGACCTCGCTGGGCACATGCCACAGAGAGGACTTTCTCAGAGAGCTCTGAGCTTCTCTGTAAAGTGCCCCACTCCCCTTCCCGATCACTTCTGCTCCCTAGCCCGCTGCACTTTTTCCTGAGTGTTGGTCATCTCTTGACATTGTATGTATATATTTACAGTTTGTTTCCCCCATTAGAATGTGAGCTCCATAAAAGCAGGGACTTTTCTGTTTTGTTCATTGTTGTCTGATGTCAGGCACGATGCCTGGTGCATCTGCCTAAGATATAATTATTAAGTTATTATTAACTTAATAATATATGGAATAAGTGGATGATTGAACGAATGAATAAATAAACAAGGTACTGTTCCCAACCACAAGAAGCTTACAGTCTGGTAGCTAGAATGTTAGATCTGGAATACAAGGCGAAATAGAGGCATATAATTAAGTCCTACGAGAGTTGCCCCAGAGGGTCGATCCAGAAATTTCCTCTGTGTACGGGGCAGATTGTTCCCTCAACATTGATAAAAAGGCCCACACTATTGAACAGGTTTAACTTCATTTTCTCATCAGTCTCCCCCCAACCTCATGATATGATATTATTATCATCAATTTCCAGGCGAGGAAACCAAGATGGACAGAGGTTAAGGACCCGCAACAGTGCGGTACAGCGAGTAAGTAAGGCAGGTTCGAAGTCGAGTCTGAGCGCCTCCCGAGTCCAACCCCTTTTTCTTTCATCAATTGTTTTTCTTTTCCTTATTGAGGTTTCTTCCCCCCCCCCCCCAAATTGTAAAAGTGGCAACGCTCACTGCAACCAGAAACAAGGCAAAGATGTGCTAAAAACGGCGAGGATTCCTCCCTCTCTCCCTGTTCCCCCGTCAGCACCGGCGGGAACACTCCAGGCTGTTCCGTCCACGGTGTCTCCGTGCCCACACAGACTCCTGCACTCGGATGCATTCATTCTGGAGTTTTCTCCGCTTTTACAAAAATGGAATCACCCTGCACGCATCACTCTGCTACTTACTTTTCTTACTCCGAACATTATGGCCCTCTCTCATGGCAAAACATGTAGCTCTAACTCGTTCTTTTGAAGAGCTACATTTATTTATAGTGTGGCTGTACCACAAGGCATCCAGACATCCCCCTATTGGTGGCTTCCAGCTTGTTTTTCACTTTCTCCCACTGTGGGTGCTGTGGCGCTCTCCTCGTGCGAGGGCACTTTTCTTTCCATGGGATACGTTCTCAAACTGGGGCGGCCCAGGAAAAGTGTATATATTTTTTCAATAGCCAAGATCCTGCTATACCGTTTTCCCCAAAGACAGTGGCAGTGCAGTCACGCTTTGAACCACTGCAGTTTCCAGGCCTGGGCATCCCTCATTCTTCCCCTCCTCCTTCTCCTCAGAGCCTGGTACCCTCAGGCGCAGCCCCAGCCTCTGCAGACCTGGCCCAGGACTCCCCAGGAAGGCTGGAGGGACACCACTGTCTTCTCTCAGGGCAGTTCTCTGTCCTCTCCCTCCACCAGTGAGGACCGGCCATCAGGAAATCCGGATTGTAGTCCTAACTCGGTTGCTAATCAGCTTTTTGACCTTAGACAAGCCACTTAATTTTTCCGTGTGTTGGTTTCTCCATCTATAAATGGAAGGAGGTTGGGCGGGATGATTTATGAAGCCTTCCCTCTCCAAATGGCCTTCCCAGTTTTGAGACCCCACAGAGCTGGCTCCCAAGTGAGCACTGGGGTCTGTCTGCTCTCCACGGGGTGGGGGCTGGGGGAGCAACAGCCCGGAAGAGCCTTTCTACCACCAACTTTCCTCAAAAGCTGATTCAACTGCTGGTTCTATCAAGAAATAGTGTGGATGGTGGGGATCCTGGGGCCAGACTGAGTCAGAGCTGGACTAGAACCCAGGTCAGCCATGACCTTGGACAGCCTGCCTCACCTCTCTTTCCTTTGATTTCTGAATCTGCTAAATGAGCAAGATAAAATGACCTCAGTATTCTAGAGCAGCACTGTCCGGTACACCCACCCGTGGTGATGGGAACACTCTCTGTCTGAGACTTCAGGACAACGGTCACTAGCCACACGTGGGCGTCAAGCACTTGAAATGCGGCTGGATTTTAGATTTTATTTAATTTTAATTAATTAGAATTTGTATTAAACAAACAAACAGATGTGACCAGTGGCTACCTTACTAGACTCCGCAGCTCCAGAAGATGAAGAGAGGACATAGTAATCCAGTACCTAGAAGGCACTTAGCTAGCCCAGTGTCTGGCATACAGTAAGCACTCAGTAAGTGTCTACTAGTATTAGGTACCCTGTGTTTCACTTTCCAGCCCACCACTTCTGATGGCTTTCAATGACAACCCACACTGGCTGTCCCAGAGTCACCTGAGGAGGGCGGGAGGGAAGGTGTCGCTGCTGGTGGTGCATGTCAGTAATGAGCCCGGCGCTAATGTTTCTGGTCGGCTACTTTCCCTGGAGGGTCATGTGAGCCAGAGTGGTATGTGGCCTGCTTTGCAAGTGATTAACATGGTGTAAGCAATCTGCATAGAGAGGAAAACCCTCCGCTGGTATTCCATTATTCTATTAGAGTTTCAGAGCCGGGATTAAGTGGACATGATTTCTTCCTATGGGCCATTAATTTTGTTTTATTGCTGGTCTGATGGCCATTACCCTTTTTTGCCAATGCATTCCCCCATTAGGTTTGTACAATTAACAAAATATGTGCTGTTAGGGCTTTGATAGGAACAGTGGGCTGGAAATCAAGGGAGAGGGCGCAGGCTCCACTGAGTTGGGGGTGGGGAGTGGCTGGACCCAGGGGTTGGGACTCCTTGGCACCTGCCGGTCATTCCTGGAAACTGCCCTAAGACCTTCGCCAGCTCTCCCCCGGCTAGGAGTGGAGGGGCTGCTTGCCGGGGAGAGGGAGGGACTCTGGGTGGGCCTGCCTAGCTGGGAACAGTGTAACTGCGAACGTAATGAGCCACCTCCGTTCTGTCATCTTGAACCTGAAACTCCTCAGCAGGCAGCGCGGTCCACCATCCAGGTACCAGTTCTGGCCGGAGCGGCGACACCCGCCCTCTCTGTGCTGGGCAAACAGGAGCGCTCGTGCCTGGTGAAAGGGGGCGACTGATACTCAGCGTCATCCAATGATTGGCCCGTGGAAACGCAGGGTGGGCGTTGTTAGGTCATCCCACTTTAGGAGAAAACTCAGCAATCTGGATTTTCAAATGTGAAATGTCCCACTTTTTAGATATTGGCAAAATTTACAAACACAGGCCAGGCCAGCGGCCACCTGGGAGCTGCCGGAGGGAACTCTGCCAGGCAGTGAGGAGTCATTGGAGGGTTTTAAAGAGGAATAGACATGATGAAATTTGTGTTTTAGGAGGATCCCAGGCTTGGGGAGGGGATGGATGGGCCAAAATGGGGGCAAGGCTGGAGGCCAGGAGACCAGTTAGGGGCCCAGGACAGAGAAAGAAGCCTGAGGCAGGTTGTGATGATGGACCGGGGAGAGGAGAGGTGATGTTCCTGACGGAGAATCGGCACATCTTGGGTCTTGGTGTTTCTGCACTTCCAAGGATGTCTGCAGGGCTGGGGGTTTGGTCATGAGTATCTGCGGTTCCTTCTTCCAAGTAGGAAGGTGGGAGCAGCCCACCAGTGCCAGCGCTCCTTCCAGGGTCTCATACACATACCTGTACTCACAGGTACAGGCCCCAGCTGAGGGTCTTGGGCCTGGGTGTGGCCTGTGCAGTGTGACCGAGGGACCTTTTCCAGGTCCTCTGCTACTGGGTGCACAGCACTGCTCATGGCCCAGGGGGCTGTGGACAGTGGGGAACTGGCGTCAGTCTCACCAGGCTTAGAGGAGGCCTGAGCAGAGCAGCACCCTCAGTGCTGGGCAGGAATTTTTCTTAGCACCAAGCATTTAGTGCCAGGTAATTATATCAGTATTCAATTACCCAGTTATTGTGTAATTTAGAGCCTGGTGGTCAGGGCCTGCGATGCTGTAACTGACAGCCTCATTCGACTAACGTGAACAACTGGAAGCTATTGTCAAGGGCGAGGTGGGCAGAGGTGGAGAAGAGAGGGGACCCTGGCCATGGAGTGGGACCAGGGCCCTGCAGGCGTTTTCTCCCAGGATGGTCTATTCAAGTTTTGTTTCTCTTGTCAGGGTTTTGCTCATATGCCTACAGAGGGCTTCTCAGAGAAGGGGAGTCCAGAGAAACCCTTGGTACCCAAGAACATGTTGCCATGATTTGTCCTCATCCTAAAGGTCTGGCTGCGGCAGGAGAAGAAAAGCTTGTCAAGGGCAGTGGGATGAATGCAGGTTCTCAGCCGTCTTGACTGGCCTCTCCTTTTCCATTCAGCAGGCTGCCAGCCCTGACCTCATAACACTGAAAGGCAGCAACAGTAGCCCCGTTTGTCATTATGAGTATGTTCCCGGCAGCACACAGAATGCTGTAGGTGCAGCATCTCACTGAAAGGTGATCCCTCTTTTAAAGGCGAGAGAACTGAGGTTTGTAGAGGTTACGATTAGGTACGTGGCAGACTCAGGCTTAAACCCAGAACTGCCTGGCTCCCGCATGGACACTCTTAACTACGATCACATACTGAACTACTTTAGCACTGGGGACTTAGGTCCGCCCTGGGGAGTGAGTCGGGGCAGCCTCAGAGAAGTATGGGTTTCAGATGGAATTTTGCTTTCAGGATTATGTAGTCTTAACACGATCATTTTGCAGAGGGGAAAGCTGAGGCAGACAGTGGTTAAAGTTCCTTGTTCAAGATCACACAGTAAGTTAATGATGGAGTCAGAGTGTGAACTCATGACACCCTTGGTCTCGTGCCCTCTATGTTAGACCTACGGCCTTGCTAAGCCCTAAGCTTATCTTGGTCCGTCCTTCCAGCTTACCGGGGCATGGCTCGTGGGAGTTTGCTCAGCTCTGTTGGGCATGCAGAGTCAAGTTCTTGTGTGCTTCCTCCCACGGGAAGCTTTCTTCTCTCCTTCTCCCTTCCTCTTCCAAACAAACAGGAGAATTCCTCATTTATCATTCCATACATTTCCTCATATTTATAAATGTGAATGGTCAATCCCATTTATGACTCAAGTTTATCTTCATGATGAGCAGGACAGGCCTGAGTTTAAATTCTGGTTGCACTACTGCAGGGCTGCTTGTCTGAGGGCCTTGGACATGATCACTTGCCCTCCAGGACTGCAGGCTACTGGCTTTGGAAGGCCCTAAAATACCATGCACCTGGCTGGTTCCCAGCAGGCGTCCCCAGGTCGGTGCCAGTCAGGAAGACTTCTCCACTGGTGCACAAGGAGTGAAGAACAAGGACAATGTGGAGAGGTTGCATGTGCATGTATGTGTGCATACATGTGTGTATATGTGTGTGAGAGAGATGGACAGATGGAGACACAGAGAGAGACAGACAGACAGAAAGACAGAGAGAGAGAGACAGAAAGAGAGAGGAGACAGAGATTGGCGGGGGTGAGGGGATGCTTTTCATGATGTGTCTTCATTCAGTTCAAAGAGTTCAAAGGGTGGCCCTTTTTGCTTTCCTTACTTTTGGGGGTTGAATTACTTTCTGAAACGATGGTGAAAGAAGACACCATTAATGTTTTATCAGTGTATATGTTTGTCAGCCCTCCCAGTTTCCCAATTTTTTTTTTTTTTTAACATTTTGTGAATTGGTGAAGCCAAACCTGGGAGACCAGGCTCAGGGCATCTTCTCACCCAGTACTGGTGAGTGTTGAGAGCTCATTACCTTCCAAGGAAGGCCAGCTCACTTTGGGATGGTTCTTATTACCAGAGAAGTCTTTCGTATATTGAGCTGATGGCTGGCTCCCTCGGATACCTATCATTTAGCCCTAATTCTACCGGGTGGAGCAACACAGCCCCTCTTTCACATAGTTTCTTCAAGTATTTGGAGGACCACCGTGTGGGAGAGAGATTGTTGCTTTAGTCAGTAGAACTAGGAGCAATGAGTAGTACTAAAGAGGGACAAATGAAGGTGTATCTCTAGTTTCTTTTCCCATATCTTCTACTTCACAACCTCCTAATCATGAAAATGACAACAAAGACAGCTAACATTCAGTGAGTGCATATTTTGGGCAAGGCTCTGTTATAAGCGCTTCACAGTATATGCAACGATTCAACCCTCACAGCCAACCTCAGAGGTAGAAAACCCTTATTAGCCCTATTTTATGGATGAAAAACTGAGACACAGGGAAGTTAAGGAACTTGCCCAGGGTCCCACTGCTGGTAAGTGATGGAAACCTGCACTGTCTGATTCCAGCGCTTGTGCTTTTAACCAGCCCTTTAACCACTAGACATCTTTGCTCACCTCTCTCTTCTACTCATCACTGTCAAAGTTACTAAAATGTGATACCAAAACTGCATCTAAAAGTAATGTGGATTGAGAAGTCCAAAGTGAGGGGACCATTTTCCCCTTGGTTGGCCACTGTCTGGCTATTAAGGCAACCTAAGATCAATGTAATGGGCTTGACAGCCACACCATACCCCAGGCTCTACCTAAGCATGCATTTAACTCAAATAACCCATGCCTTAACCCATAACCCATAACTCAATCTGTGATTTTGTAGTTGATTTTTGAATGTAAGAGTATATATATTCTCGTCAAACCTTTTTCTACAATTCTGTAAGAAAATTAAAAGACATTTTCATGTGGCATAGTAAGTCGATGGTTTAGAGTGATGGGATTGTGAGCAATTTTTTTAATTTTCAAATTTATTTCACTTATTGTGCAAGAAATAAAAACTGGTGGAAGAAAAAACTGACTTTTAAGTTTTGGCCTATTCTTTTAGCTTGTTCAAAGCTGTATAACATCCTTGAACCCATCTCCCAGCAGAGCGGCTGTCCTTCCGAGCTTAGCAGCATGTGCAAATGGAAGGGCCACCACATCTTCTTCCAAGTTGCTGTGTCTCAACAGACAGTCCCAGAGGGCAGGGTAGATACCCCCTCCATGCAGTCCAACCAAGAAACGTCCTGTACTGAGTTCATGTATGCTCAGCAGCAATGTGTCAACAGTTCAGAAGATTACAAGTTGGAGCCCCTTGTCAGGGGCTGGTTCTGAAGTGCTGCTTGTGGACACTGATTAGAATGAAAAGGATCCACCACTGAACATTTCAACAGACATTTGCTGAGAACCTGACACATGCTTGGCGTTCTGCTAGGATCTGGGGCTATAAAGACGCATAAGATGCTGTCCTTGTCCTCAACACCTTGCCACGGGTGTTCTGGTCTTGTCTCTGATGTACTTCTGTGAGTCACCAGTCTTGGTCCTGGAGAGGTTAGTAGACAGTCCCAGAGGAAGTGGCTCATCCTGGGGGACATCATCATGAACAAGAGGGACATCTTTCCATGAGCACATTGCCCTACACCCTCTGCCTGAATCTTCTCTCTAAAATTCCACCTCTTCCAGGAAGCCTCTCTGTTTCATTTAATTAAAAGGAAAATACTAAGGGGAGGTAGCAGGGCAGGGAGGTACCTCTTCTTCACAGCCTTTCTTTGTTGCAAAACCTTCAGTGGCTCCAGGAGCTCACAGCCCAAGCCTGGTCTCTGCCTGATGCTCAGAACCCCGGTGCTGTGGCCCCACCCAGCTTACTCAGCGTTAGTACCTCCCCTAGTCTCTCAGGCGGACCAGCCTCTGCTTTGTCCCTGGGCCACATGCTTTCCCCACCTCTTCCTCACTCAGATTGCTCCCCTTTCTTGGAACGCCTTCTCTCCTCCTTTCACTAAATCTTGCCTGACCAGTCCTCCAAGACCCCTGAAAACTTCCTGGAGGGCTCCAGCTCCTGCCGACCTGGTTTCTCTGTGGAGAGAGAGGGAGAGGCTCTAGCACACAGCACAGCACTACTTCATGTATTTGCTTGTCTTATCAGATGATGTTTCATACGGATATTCTTATTTTGCAATGACGTGGCCGCACTTTTACAGCAGGACCCAGGTGTTTTTCTCCTGCGGCGCCCAGCAGGTGTGGATCATGGAGGAGACACCGGATACATACGTGCTGGGTTTTTCTTGTTGTAGTTGTTGCTTTACCCAGAAAGAGAGTGAAAAGCAGTCATGTTTTTTTGATCTTCCCAGTCACGCCCTCATCATTCCCCACTCACATCTTCCTTCCAGCCCAGCGGGACTCTTCCTTCACTTTTGCTTGTAAGTTTCCTCCTCCATCAGGACTTTCCATAATCCTGCCGTAAACAAGAGCATTGGCGTTGTTGTTTGCTTGTTTTGGCAGCTCCTCTGTATAGATGGCAGACTTCCCTGGGGGCTTCTCAGCCCTGTCCCCCTGCACAGGGTATGGCGTCAGACACGAGGCATCCGTAAATGATCACTGCCTTGGTCAGCTCAGGGCTCTCCCCAGCCATTAGCCTCTCTTTCTCTGGGATTCCTATAGGGGAGGAGATGAAACTCACAAGAAATTGAGGCACCAGCAGGGAAGGAGGGGGTGACCGTGTCTTTCTGTCCCAGTTAGTTCTCTAAACAATCATCATTTTGTACCCGGAGCCCCCTGCTCAGGAAGCTTCTCCACTCAGCTGTGGGCGCTGGGCCGCCTACCCTGGCTGTGCTTCTGAGCCAGACCCCCACCCCGCCTTGGCTCTCACCCCCAGCAGACTCAGACAGTCCATAAAGGTATTTTCTTTCATCGACAGGTTGAAGTCTGGAGCAGGACTCTGAGCTCTCTGTCCTCCATGCCGCTCACCAGAATAGATACTGTGAACTGTAAGTAACTTTGTTTGGCATTTTCCATGTTGACTCAATAAGGTGATGGGTTAAAGACCAGCCCTGAACCTGATCTTTCACAGCCACGCATTGTGCAAGAGAAGCACTCTACAACGAGCTGGTCGGAATGCAAAATACAGTGGCCCTCTAATTAGATGAGGTCTGAGTGTGACAAAGGAGCCCTGTAACATGACATCCTCTTTAATTAGATGGTATTGATTGTGCATTAAGGTGGACTGGATGTGTTATGTATGTCACGAGTGTTGAAGAGGGGAGCTCTTGAGCTTGCAAGGCCAACCCAGACCCCAGCCGCGGTGGTCTGCGGGTTAAGCTTGGGAGGCCATAAGAGGAGGAACCGGGCCAAGTTCATAGCTCGCGTTGCTTTTGCGTCCGGCTGTTTCTAGGGGGGCGGGAGGGCGGGAAAGGAACTGAGGCTTCCCTCCGTCAGCACAGTGACCGCTCCACCTTAGACTGTACTTGCTCAGAACATCGGCTCTCCCACTCGGCACAGGTCTCCCCTCCTGGAGGACCAGTCGGCTTGGTGGGACCTTCTCTGGTAACTCCAGCTAGAAGGGATTTCTCCCTTTTCCGAGAGTCTCTGCCTCCCACGCTGGGCAGCCCTCTGCCTGTACTCTGCTGTGCGGGGTTGTGAGCTCCCGCAGGCGTGTCAGGGGTCCCCTGGTCCTCCGTCCTCTCTGCTCCCTCCACCTAGTCGCTGGTAAGGCCATGTCAGCTAGAAGCCGCTCGCCTTGAGCTGCAAAGCTCCCCACCCTGCTTCGGGGGCTCCTGGGGGCTGAGCGGCTGCAACTTTGATAGTACATTGGCTCCCAACCAGTCCATGGAATTATAAATGATTAACCGTTATCAGCGCACATCTTCACCTCTGTGTAAAAATAGATTGACTGTAATGAGTATTTGAATAAATCATAAGAATGGCCGCCCTGCGATCGTCTAACATCCTGCCGATGGCTGCCCGGTGAGTGAGCAGGGCGCCGGCCCTCCGCCTAATGGCCTGCAAGTCGGTGCTGGTGCCTCAATGATTGACGGGCGCGGCTCCCAGGGCACCCCCTCTCCAGCCCGGCTTGGAGTGGTTGGATCCCGGGGCCTGGGGCGGGGAAGGGTGCCTCCCTCCATCCTGTTCCAGGAAAGCCTACCTAGGAGATGGGGCCGGGCGGGGGTGGGGGGTGAGGAGCCAGAGCAGGAAGATAATGACCTTTGTGAGAATCGATGTCTCCTCGCACCGGAGGTTAGAGGGACCTCATAAGTCAAGTCAAGTATGAGAGGAGCAAGCTAAGCGTGAACCTTAATGAGAGTGGCGAGTGTAGGGGAAATAGGTCTGTACGTACCCTCCCTGTCCCTGCGGGCAGCGGGCGCCTGGCACGGGGCCACTCCCACCCAGGGGAGCGCCCTCTCGGGGACACTCTGGGACCCATACAGAGGAAGGAGAAGGAGTGGGGGTCTTCAGGTCCCAGGACTCTGAAATGGAAAGACTCAAAGGACATTTCAGGGCATGTTTTTTGCTAAGGAGGAGCCTGCCTTTTGGAGGCAGCGAAGAAGATGAGGATGAGGGAGGGCAGGCTCCGAGGGATGGGGACCCACTGAGCAGGGAACAGTCTGAAAGTCTGAAGTGAGGGTTGGATTTGAGAGGGAAACAGCCAACCGTCTAATTTAATTTGAGTGGTGTTCAGTTATTACAGCTGTGTAACAAACCACCCTGAAACTTAGCGACTTACAATATTCATCATGCTCATTTATTCTGTGAGCCAGGAGTTCAAAGAGGGCACAGCGGGGAGATTGTCCCCCATCCACAGGTCTGGGGTCTCCACCAGGGCAGAAGCTGGGTGCTAGAATCATCTGAAGGTTCATTCGCTTATAACTCTGGGGTTTGAGACCAGCTGTTGACTGAGACATTAGCTGGGGCTGTCCACCAGACCCATGAGCCCTCTCCATGTGACCTGGACATCCTAACAGCGTGGCTGGAAGCCGAGAGGGGGCGTCCCGAGAGGGAACAGGATCCAGGCGGGGGCTGTACCACCCAAGCCCAGCAGTGTTACTTCCACCACATTCCCCTGGTTGGGGAGGTACAGAGGCCTCGGTTGTAAGAAGGGAGCATGGACACCACCCAACCACATCTCAAAGGAGGAGGATCCCAGCACATTAAGAGAAGAGCATGAGGGATGAAGGATACACTGTTGCCACCATCTTTGGAGAGTAACATCTACCACCACTAGTGTTGGTCAAGTCGGGCACAGACAGCCTCATCTATTCCAGAGTTAGGCTAAAGAAACCTCTTCCTTCAAGAATCACACTGTCCCTTAACTCACACAATATGTGGGCTTAAGTTACCCCGAGGCCAGAGCAGGATTCCCGGAGTACATGCTGGTGTTAGGAGGTCCTACAATTGGTAGAAACCTCTACCTTATAGTCCATCTCAGCAAGAGTGGATCCAGCTTGCCACCCTTAGCTTGAGGTGCCAGGTCTGGAGAGGGTCTTAGATCTGCGACAAGGACTCCACAAGCCTTGAGCCCTTCATTCCCATCCATAGCTCTCACATCCCTGGCTCCATGGCCTTCCAAGCTGGAGGAGGCTTCAGCCAAAGATCAGGACAGAAGAGGCTATCGGGACTATGCAGGCCCTGGGGAGGTCCAGGCAGCCCTTCCTCCCTGATGCCCACGTCCTTTCCTCGCCTTCCTTCCCTCTGCCCCACACTATAACCCACAGGAGGCAGTGCCCTTGAGGACCTGTATCCCTTTCCTTTGCCATTTTTCTGACCTGGATGCAGCTAAATTTTGGAAGAGAATTTGAGTACCCTGGATGCTTTGTTGTAACTTAAGGGGTTGGAGACAAAGCTCAGGTGACCGAAGGGTGGCAGCAGGACCAGTTCATTGTCCCAAGGGGCCAAGATATGAAAATGGCTAATGGCTAAAGGAGGGGGCAGGGAAGAGAGGGGTAAGGGGCTTGGTCTTGATGAAAAGGGCTTGGAATTTGGAGGGAGAGTCTTGGAATCTAAGTCAGCTTAATACCAACGTTAATAACCAATGTTTATTGCATGCTGGACACTCTGCTAAGCACGTGATGTGCATTTTTCTCATTGAAACCCTTACACTGCTCTATGAGACACAGTTGTTGTCTCGGTATTAGATACAGAATGGGGGCAGAGGCTCAGAGAACAAGAGAGGTACCCTAGTTAGTGACAGAGTAAGTTAGTCACAGACCTGAAATTGAACTTAGAACTCTCCATTCCAGAGACTTCATCACTTCGTTGTGTGGTTCCAAGAAACTCAGTTTACTCTCCTGTAAAAGGGGAAGTTTGATGCCATCACTTCCAATATCACCCTCAGTTCTAAGATTCTGAATGTGCAGAAAAGATTCTGGGAGCTGGCTTAGACAAACCTACAGTGGAGGTCGACTTTGTGGAAATGGGTCTGTGTGAAAGCATGGAATGATTTCCTGTTCTCGCCTTTCCCCTTTTGTGAAACATAGGTCAGGAAACTAATGTTTAATTTGGGCAGGTGAAGGAAACAGATAAAAACATAAATGATCATTTGTATTTTCAAGGCTTCAACTTGTGGGGAAAAACACGAGGCTTGACGTCCAAAGCGTGGGTTTGGGTCTCAGCCCCGTGACTTGGAGCCTTTGTGCTGTGATTCTGGACATGTCTCTTTGGTCTTCGGATTCTCATCTGTAGGATGGAAATGGGTTTGTACACCGTTCCCAGGACGGCTGTGGGGCTCAGTGAAATCCAGCATGTGAAAGCTGGCACACAACAGGTGCTGGATAATGGTCCAGCCGTCCACTCACCCAGGAAATAAGCAAAAAGCAGAGTTGGAAAGAAAGATTGTTCCTCTCCACTGCTCCTGGAGGAGATGGTCAAGCGTCTTTCCTTTAACTGTACTCTCCATAAAAGTTCACTCATAAACTATTGATATTTTAATAATACGCATTAGCATCTTGCCCTTTGACAAATGAATATTGAATGAGCAATAAAGAGGCAAAAGAGTAACCAGGTACGTGGCTGCGGGGAAGCTGGAATCACGAGTAGCTGTCAGAGGGACTGCCCCTTCTCTGGGACCTTGTGGCTCCCCTCTCTCTCCAGTGACCCCTATGAAACAGCTCTAAAAAGGAGCTCAGACTCTGGCCCAGCCCAGCCCAGTCTGAGCAGGATTTTGTTTTCTTTCGCTTGGCTGGAGGGGACTTGGGAGAAGACAGAAAAGGTCATTAAAGTGGTGCTGAGGGCTTAGAATTCCACTCTCGTGTGAAATACCTGGCATCTCCCCACTGCATTTGCCGAAGGTGCGCGCTTCTTCTTCACATACTCTCTCCTGCCCCGTCAATTAAAAGTCTGCAGACAGACAGTGTCTGTCTGAATGCCCACAAGAAATCAGGCAACAAGCTTAGAAATAAGTCAGACTAGTTCCTCCCTTCTCTGTCCTCTCTCCACCGGATCTTCATGGGTGCCTGTGCTTGGGGTGTGTGTTAAGGTTTATAAGACAGAATTTCCTGCCTTTTGCAGCTCCTGCTCCAGCCCCACGGCCACAGCCTCCAGTTTGTCGTGGCCTCCATCTGGGCTGGGAGTCCTTGAGTGTGCAGGGAACAGTGACAGGGGCTCTTCGTTGGTCCGGCTTAATTGGTGTGATTTAATGGCATTTCTGGCGGATTCAGATTTATACGGCTTTCTGAGCTGCAAATCTGCTTTCTAAATGTAGAATTTTTGTGGAGTGGTAAAAAATAATGGCTGTTCTGTGATTCCTGCCTCCCAAGCTAGGAGATTGCAATTTACATTATGCAAATAGACATTATGCAATCAAGGCACTTTAGCAGGAATCTGGCGGCAGAGAGGCCGCTGATGAGATTCGAGGTCTGCAGCCCCAACTGGAGGGGCCCTGGAAGAGCGGCGGCGACGGAGTGGGGAGGGGGTGGGGCAGGCGGGGAGGGGGCAGAGCCTGTTCCGCTGGCCCGAGGAGGCACAGTGGAGCCTGCCCAGAGATGAACGCATCGGGGGCTGCCAAAGCGACTCTCTCAATTAATGGCTTTGTTTAATCATACCCCCTGTCCAGAGGAGTATTGTCTTACGGATAATTTCGTTTGCCTAACGAGATTTTGCTAATTAAATCTCCTTTCAGTTCGTGTGACTGTGCCTGCAGGAGAGGGGCTATTTGGAGTCTTCTCCATAAACCTTTCTGGAGAGGAACTGGGGAGGAGGGACGAGAGGGAGGGGAGAAGAGAAAGGAGGGGAGGGAGAAACCTCCCTGCTGTGAGCAGGACTGGGGACGCTTCCAGCAGGGCTTGGAAACTACAAGGTGTCAGCAGCCCCCTACCTTGCCTCTCTCTCCTGTTCTCTGGAAGTGCAGGTACTCCGAGATCTTTGTCCAGCCTGAGGGTGTCCCCTTTTTTTTCTTCCTCTGGTGGCTCTGTCAGCTCCACCATTATCCTTTCTCAAGTTCTTCCCAGATCCGCAGGAGGTTCTGCAGGGTTTCCAAGCCCTGCTCCCAGCAGCTCTGGCTGTGGGTGGTGGTAGTGGTGACGTGGGAACCCTCCCCTGGCCTTCGCTGTTAGCCAGCCAGCCTGGCTCTTCAGAGAGGAAAAATTGCTCCCCAGTTAGCCATTTCTCCAGGGATAATTGTGTGAATCAAAGAGGAAACCTCATCAAATTCGTGTATCCTGAGAGTCAGCCGGGGTAGCCCCCTGTGTGTGGAGGAGCCCAGCGCTGGGTCTGCAACAGCTGGAGCCTAATTCATGCTGCTGTGAGTTTGTGCCTGTGTCATGCCTGGGCTCCTCCATCCCCAGTTGTTCTTTCCTGTCTGCAGCTTCCTTGGCCTGGCTGACCAGGGGGCTCACAGCTCAGCCCTGCCTACTTTTCCAGTTTTGTTTCCTTCTGCCTTAAAGCTCCCTCCTCCCTGCTTCTTACAGACACTCAGATACCTGGGCACACGCCTGTTCCTGACACCCAGGTGTACCAGGTTGCTCAGTTCCCCCCCAGATACTCTGTGTAACTTCACACCTCAGTGCCTTTGCACTGGCTGTTCTGTCTTGAACCTCCTCAGCCTGGATAACCCCTGCTCCTCCTGCAGTACCCAGCATACACATCTCCTCTGTGACTACCACCTACAGGGCTTCCTGCCTTTCCTGAAACACTCCTGTACCCTTTCCTCATCCTGTACGTTCTACAGGACCTCAAACATGGGTATCTATCTATCCAAGATAAGAACTGAATCTTATTCTCCCAGTCCCAGTACCAAGAATCATGCCTGGCCACAATAGCTGCCCTACATGGATGGTTGAATGACAAATGAATGAATGAACCAAGGGGAAGAGAGTGGAGCGGTGGAGAGGTTTTCTCTAGTAAGCTCTCCAAACCCCAGAATGGGCCGTGGTGGTGGAGGGTCAGGAGACTGATTTCTGCAGGGGCTTTGCAGAGTTACTTGCCCTTCCATTATCTTTACTTCCTAGGCAGGAAGCCCTAACTCCCTCTGTGTGTAAGGCCGTGTACGAGGAGGGTCCTGTCACACATTCTTACATGAAATCTGTGAAGTGGTATTGTTTTTGCAGAGGGCACTGAGGCTCGTTTGTCCTCATCAGAGAGCAAGGCAGTGTTTACCTGTAACTGGGCCCACTGGTGGGGCCCTAGTAGGATCTACCTCTAGGTAGGTGACAGTGCCTATGCTTCCCAGTCTTTCCTCCCCATCCATCCATCCATCCATCCACCCACCCATCCATCCATCCCGTCTATCCATCCATCCATCCCATCCATCCATCTTGACCAGAACCTAAGCTGCCCGGGAAGTGTGTCACAGCCTGGGCTCTCCCAGTGCTGGCATGCCCGCGCTGCAGCCTGGGAGGGCCTGTGTGTCTGTGTGTGTGCCGGGGGACAGGCGAAGCTCAGGCCCCACAGGCAGCATCTGGCTGCTGGCTCTGGTCTGTTGCCCAGCTAGCACTGGGGATGTCAAGGGTGAAGGAGTCTGCATTCCATGCTGGGGAGCTTGGGGGTGGTCCAGGAGAAATGGCTCATATCTTCTTGTGTGATAAGGGTGCATGTGGCCTGTGTGTGTACAGGCTGCAGGATGTGTAGGGGCAGTGTTTGAAGAGAGTACTTTGTGTTTTTCCTGGTTCCTGAGTTTCAGTGCTTTGTTTTTGGCTCTGATGTTTTCCTCTTGGTCCAGGTATGTCTGTCAATGTTCTGTCTCTTCATCTAGGCTTGTAATCCTCTTGACATCCCCACTGCGCTATCAGTGCTCTGAGTCTGAAGTGTTTCTTGGTACATAATAGGTGCTCAACAAATACTGAGTGATGCGACGAATGATTGAATGACTGAATGAGTGAACCAGCAGGCACTTTGCTGTCAGGCAGGCTTGAGTTTGAGCCATAGTTCTGTTTGCATAGCTGGGAACTTGGGTTTTCATTTTCTCATCCAGAAAGTAAGAATACTAATCCCATCTATTCTATCTTTCTCAAAGGGTTGGTGGAAGATTATAAGAGACATATGAACGTGCTTTATAAACTATAAAGCACTACGCAAGTATAAGAGATTATTATTATAATGGTTATTACACTTGAAGTGATCGTTGTGTTTGAAAATTAGGGATTCTGTTTTCAGGAATATAAAATCACCCAGGCCTGGTTGGAATGCTGAGACTTACAGAGCAATCAGTATACGAACTGATTCCAGATTGGCCCAACTATGGGAACTCTCAGGGGCTGGGGTGTGGGGACGGGACTGGTGAAAATGGTCAATCTTCATTTGTGCCACCTGCCCCCATATAAATGGTCTCTCCAGGGTCCCTGTGATTGCCCAGCCTTCTATGCCTCATTATCTTTGCAGATGCTGTTCCCTCTGCCAGGTGTGCTTTTCCCCTTTACTCCCCTGATCTTTTGACCTGCTGGTGCCAAGTTGCTGTTCTGTCGCTGGGCTCCCAGGTTACCAAGGGCAACCTTGGACTCATGCCCAAAAGATCAAGTTGGCTGAACTTCCCCAGGCTCCCTAGGCCTAGGGCCCCCAATCCCTCACAGGTGGCTAGCTGGCCATCAGCCAGTTGGGCAGGGAGACCTCAGGCTAAACTGAGTCCTGAGGACAGGGAGGCATGCCTGTGGCTGACCCACCTGGGGAGACAGGTGCTGCCTGCCTCCATCCCCAAGCCTTCCAGATTCTACTTCTTGGTGGAGTCAGCCCCAGCTGGTGGAGAATCTGCTGGAAGCCCTCCCAGGCCTTGTTCCCTTGCCTTCTCCCTGTGTGCAGAGGCATCTTGTCTCTGCCCCTGCGCTGGCCTGTCCCCCACGCCCTCCCACTCCCAGCAACCCTCCTGGAGCCCCAGGCAGCCGCAGCGAAGTGCCGGGGGCTGGGAGGCTTTTCATTACCGAATGCACTGAACCTATTTGTGAGTGTTTTGCAAAGTGTTTAATCCAAGGTGTTCCCTCAATTAAATTAGTGCAAACATCTGTGTCCCACATCCACGTCCATTTGCATTCTGTGCCATTTATTACAGCGGGAAATTGGAAGGCACCTTAGGAATACTTAGGACTGAATTAGGCTAGCTTGGGGTGGGGGTCTGAGGGTGGGCATCTGAGGGGGCCTGTGAGGCTGGTCCACAAGGCGGATCCATCTCCAGGCTGGGACTGGCGGAGGAGCCGCTTTCTGGTGCAGGACCCCTGGTCTTGTGGGGGAGGTTGGGTGAGTTTAATTAATGCCCTTGACCCCCACCTGGGCCCAGGTACCTGTGGAGGCAGGAGGCATTTACTGCTATTGTTTTATAACTTTAAACCCAATTAAAAAGAAAAGTGTATCACATTCAAGTGACCCACCTGGGTCTCTCCCTGGGGTAGCCCTTTCCTGCTGGAAGGTGGGTTTTTCCATCAAGAAACTGCTCAGCCTTGGTGACTGGCTGAGCGTGGGTGGCAGCTCTCTGCATGTACTGTGTGATTCCCAGGACTGTCAGGTACCTTGGGAGTCCTACTATTAAACTAATCTAGGAGGCACTGACGAAGAATAGCTTCGGCAGTGTGACAGGCACTGTGCTCAGTGTATTATCTTTTGTAGCTCTCCCACCAGCCCTCTGAGACAGGCCCTCTAATAATAGAACAGATCAGAGAGCCAGGCTTCATCAGACAGGTTAAGCAACACACTCGTTGTTCCACAGCTACAAAGAGGAGCAGTTGGGGTTTGAACTCAGGTCTGCACAACTGCAGGCTGTGTGCTTCCCGCTGAACTAGGACATCTCTCGTGAATGAAGCCATAGGGATAGGCTTTGAATCAGGAACCTTGCCTCCTCCCCAAATCTCGTGGCCAGCACACCCTGGCCGAGCTGTGCAGAGGCCCTGGTCCTAGCCTGCCTGCACCCATTAGGATAACGAAACCTGGGATTCCCGGGGGCCTGCGATGGTGACTCACTCAGTGGAAGGGATTGCTGGATTTTGTAGGATGGGGCAGGAGGAAAAGGAGATCTGAGGAGTGAAGAAGAGACTCGCGGATGCTCAAGGACTTAGCATTCACCAAATTCCTCCATACTGAGTGGGGAAACTAAGGCTCGAAGGAAGCAACCCCTTGCCTAAGGCCACGGAGGGTTTGGTGGTAGAAGCTGGACTGGAACCCAGGGCTCCCACCTCCTGGGAGGGGAGTGATGTCAGGGCCTGGGGAAGTCCCAGGGGTGCTGTAGGGTGTGTAGGTGCTCTAGATGTGAAGTGTAAATCAAGGCTGGAGCAAGGACCTGGGTGAGAAGGGGATGAAAGGCGGCTGTGGACTCGTCCACTAATGATCCTTCTGCATCACCTTTAACAGAGAATGTTCCCGGTCCTAGAGGGCTGCGGCCCATCTCTGGCCCGGGCCCTGGGGCAGGTCCTCACCAGCTCCTGAGGTTTCACCTAGGGATGTCTGGGGGCGACAGAACCTGGGGAGACTGGAGGGGACCCGTGACCTGGGGCTGTGCACACCTGCTGGTGTCCATCTCGCCTTCCCTTGGCCCATCTGCCCCGTGGTCTGGGCAGCATCTGGAGGAACAGGGTGCAGTGGATTGGAGTTCCAGTCCCTGCTCTCCCACTACCTGCTCCTCCAAGACAGGACCAGGTCTTAGCCTTAGTTCCCCATCTGTTAGAGAGTAATAAAAATCTCGCCTTATAGGATTGCTGGGAAAATTAAAGGGAATCAGAGGTAGGCATGCTTTCCCCTGCTTCTGATGCAGAACACTGTTGCTAGTTTTCCTTTCTTCTCCGTGGCCCTGGTCTACTTTCTCCTCTTGGCCCCTGCGCCTGCCCCTGGATATGGAGGGTGGTGGCTCTGTCTAGACGATGTTGGGTAGCCCACATCTCAGCCCTGCCCCTCCCTCTTCTCTTCCCTCCCTCTCTCATTCGAAGACTTTAATAAATGCATCTCAGCATGTGGCCCTGTCTGGGGCTTTATAAGAATGAATTGCTTATCCCAGCCCTTACTTCCTGGAAATGACAATCTACAATCAACACACATTTATTAAGCACCACTGTGTGTGGTACCCAGCTCTAGGCACAGCAGGGTCAGCCTGAGAGTGACCTCTAGGCTTCATGTGTCCTCCCAGGGCCTGGCAGTTCCTTCTTTCCTTGGATTTGCTAGATCCCAGGGCCATCTGTCGTTACCAGCAGGATTTGGGGTTTCTGCACCCTTTTGTGCCTCTCTGCTTCTGCACATGAGGTCCTCTTTGCCTCAAATGCCCTCTATCCCCCTCATTTACCTGGTTAGAGCTCAGTTTCTCAGTGATGAGTATGTCTGTGACCACATCTCAGCTAGCGTTTATCTTCCTTGAGCTCCCAGTGCACACTGGGCATCTTCTGTGACTGTTTATCACAGCATATTTCAGTTGTCTTTACTAGAGATGCCTTGGTCTCCAAGGGTAAGGAGGATGAAGCGTAGCAGCCTAGAACCAGCACGGGTCCTAGGGGTCATCTGCTTTGCCTCGCCGGCAGGTCAGGTCATGCTCAATTCATCCCTCACCGAGGAGAATGCCCATTACTAGAATGCCTTCCTCTCCCGTTAGCCTTTGGCACTCGATAAATGCTTGTTTAGTTGGACAAGCCACTGGCATGTTTGAAGGGAGGCTGTCATGGCTGCACGCCTCCCCCTCCAGCTCCCAGGGTGTTCAGTCTGAGAGCATGTCCCTGTCCCTTTTATTTGCAATTCTAGTAAGTATTCTCTCTCTTCACCCGGCCTCAGGATATGGGATCTCCTGATGGAGGTGAGGATAGGCAGAGAAGAATGAGCCCTTAATTTACTGCCCCTGAGTCTTTGCCACGGACATTTCCTTTTCCTGCAAAGTCTGCCCTCTCTGCATGGCCAAACCCTGCCCATCCTCCCTGGTCCCACACCACCTCTTCCACGAGTCTTAGATCTGTCAGGGGAAAGTTTCTGTCTCCCAGAGCACCTGGCCTGAATCTCCCAACCCTGACCAGTGTCCACCTGCATCCCAAGTATACGTGTCTGCCCTTCTCCGTGAAGCCGTGTCGGTACAGGGTGTGTGGGTGATGCTTCTGTAGCCCTCACTCCACCTGGCGTGGCGCCTGGCACATTCTGACTTTATCCTACGTATTTGCCAAATGAACAGGATTACCCCTGGTTTCCCTCAGAGGGAAGTGTCTGGGTTCTCTTCCCATCCTCTGCTTTGACTTTTCTGTCCCATGGTCCTAATGGGCCTGGAAGCACGTTTGTCACCAGTTACTGGAAACTGGACTCTCTGGCCAGCAAGAGAAAACCAGGTGTTGAATTCTCATGGTGTGTTGAGCAGACTGGAATTACTTCTGTATGGCAGGCCTGTCAAGTCCCAGCTCTGATACTCCACACGTGAAGTCCCCAAAACAGAGTGTGCAAGATGGGCCATTGGAATAAGAGAAAAAAACACTACAACTTTATTTATATGTATTTTTTTAACCTCATCCTGCTGAGATTTCTATTTTTGAGTATGTTCCATAAGACACATCTTATACTGGTAGAGCAGTAGGTCTAACATAAACACCCCTACACAGGCATGTTTTTATATGTACGTACTGAGGGTGTGTTAAACATTTCTTACCTACAGAGTTGTAAACTCATCTGAGGACCATGGACTTGGGCCCCTGGCCTACTGTCCAGAAGATGAGTCCAGTGCATATTTGCCCGTATTTGCTGACAAATATCCCATCCCCTAGTGTGGCCTCAGGTCATGCCTAAAGCATTGCAGCCTGAATCTCACTGATGGCGAATTCCTTAGGGACAGTGACTTGGGGACCCTCTTCACCTGTGACTCTCCAGGGCCTGACATGAGGCAGGCACTCAGTAAATTACATGTAATTACATTACATTGAATTATATTTATTTGAATTAATTGAGGCTATCTGAAAATCTTCTAAAGTTTTTAAATTTGACTTCAATTTAATCTTCAGTTGTGCTGCTCGCAGACAGTACACTTGAGGTATTTACAAGGAGCCCACATGCAACAACAAAAATAAGTATATGCCTACTGTGTACCAGGTTCTGAGCGACAAATTTGAGGTTCCTGATCTTCAAGTTTCTTACATTCCTTTTTTTTCAAAAACAACCAAACACGAAATCATAATGTAAACCAGCACTCGCCCCTTCGCTGGGGTTGTTCTGAAACCAGTCCCAGGCCTCACACCATTTCCTCTGCAAATGACGTAGACGGTCTCTAGAGGGGACAGAACCCATCAGCCGATGCAGCTGGACCCCACTGGGCGTGGCCGGGGTCCGGTGCAAGCAGGGAGTGTAGTTCTCCCCCAGGGGAAATAGAATGGGGTCAGGAAGGATTTTGTATAAAGGACGCTTAGGCTGAGTCTCTAAGCTTAACTTCTAGGCCCCCATGTTGAAATTTCAGAAGCTAAGAGGGGGCCCATCAGATAAGGGGTGAACCTGAGGGGAAGACACACAGCAGAAGGAGATGGCCTGACAGAAGACAGACAAAGCACTTACAGAGCTTGACATTCACCTCCCTCGTCTTAAAACCAGAAAGCCGAGGCCTCTTGCCTCTACTTTTGCAGAAGCAGAAAAAGTCAGTGGCAGAATCTGGGCCCTGCCGGCTCCTCCCTGGCCTCCCTCCGCCCCTCTCAGCACGTGGAGGACCCCTGCAGTGCAGGCTGGGCTTGCCTTTTCCACACAGTGGGGTGGCTGTGGCCAGGAATAGCACACTGAGCCCCCAGTGCCTCTGGGCTGCGGGCGCCCCTCCGCCCTCCAACAGCTTCCGGAGGGGCCAGCGGCCTGCGGCCCCGGCATCGTCACGGGCTGCATGTGACTTCTTTCTTCCTGTACAAGTTGAGCACTTGCCACCCTGCTGTCTGTTTTTCCTTGCTAAGGTTCAGTTCTAATTATGTTGATTTTCTTCATCCCACCCCCTCCTGGAAGCTTATTAGGTTGAATATTTTTATTTATTATCATTTCGCCCAACTCCTGCCAGCATTTCCAATTACTCTCCCCGCTTCCTTGTAATTGTCTTTCTGTAATGGCTCTGAAACAATTGCGCTAAATGAGGTGTCTCCTGGAAGATGAGAGTCTCACTTCATTAAAGGCTAATGTATTCTCAGCTCCAGCTCTGTGGGGCTAGCTTGGAAGCAAGACATTTAAACAGCTTCTTTTATTTTATAGGGAGCAACTTTTCAGCGACGAAGATGTCTGTGGGGTATATGTGTATGTGTGTGCGTTGCCTGATTTTAATTTAAAGAAAGTTTATGAAATAGTGTAAGTTTGCCTGTTGATGAAACTCTGTTCTCTGGCAGCCGAGATTTATGCAGGTGGGGTCCAGGGCTCTGAAGCAGGATGGAAAGAGGCATTTTATTTGGATGTCCTCCCTGCCACTCCCCTCCCCTCCTGTTTTGCTCCTTGCCTGCTGGATCAGCCCCCAGACCTCTTCATGCCTCCATCCTGTGTCAGTTCCCACTGGCTGATGGCCCCCTGTTATGTCTTATTTTTTTCAGTTTATATATCCTAATTCATTCATTCATGCATTTATTGTTTATTCATTTATTCATTTGTTATTCATTCAACAAACGTTTATTGCCTGCTCTGTTCACGCATCATTCAGGATGGGGCTATGCCCTTTTGGAGCTTCGAGAACAGTGAGGGCATAGAGGCAGATGACAGGTACGCAGACACCGCTAGTGCAGTGTGTTAAGTGCTGTGATCACTTAGGCAAGGGGAGACCATCTGAAAGTGCCTAGGAGGGCACCTAGTAAAATCCAGGGGGTCAAGGAAGCCTTCTAGAGGGCAGGGGTGGGGTCTGGGTTGATACTGGAAGGATGCGGAGTTAGGCAAGTGACAGGGGGGTGGGTAGAAGTAGTCGAGGCCGAGGGAACTTCAGTAGCTAGAGAGGGCCTGGCAGGTAAGGTGACATGAAAGATTTTCCATCTGACTGGAGCACCGGGTGGGACAGAGGCTGTGATGAGAGGACAGGGCTGGAGATCATGGAGGGTCTTGAAGCCTTGGCTACTGAGGGATTGGTGGAATGTAGAAGAGTTTAAGCTGAGGATTGATTTGGCTAAATCTGTGTCTCGGATAGATTGCTTCTGCTTCAGTTTTTGGAGCAAGGCAAAAAACAAAAACAAAAATAAAACCATGGAGACCATTTAGGAAACTGTTGTGGGCAATGACGACCTGCTTGAAGGAGGTGGCGGAGGAGACTGAGAAGGCTATGTCACCTCCAGAAATGATGGGTTCAGAATGGGGGTGATGGTGAGGGAGAGGGGGTGTTAAGACTGAGATCTGCTTTCTGACTTGGGTAGCTGGGTGAGTGTGTGTGGTGGGTTCCCCATAGCCAGGGCAAGACTGTGAGAGGTCCATGTGGCTCCCCCTGGATTTGGGACTTGCAGGCTTAAATTCAAGCAGATGCGGGCTCACAGTCCTCAGTGACAGCCATGGAGTGCCGGCACCTTCACCAGCAGGGCCTGTGGGTGGCATGCAGGCATCAGCTCGCTCCTTTAAGTGGCCACATGCACTGCATCGTTGGGTTCTTTAATGCATCCGTGCTCTGAGCTGAGCAGGTCACCTCTCGGCTCTGACTTCTGACCCAGGCAACACAGCCTACACCAAGGCCTTTGAGCAGCTCCCACGGTAAAGGGCTGTCTCTTCTAAAGGGTTTGTTATTTCATAGTCAAGAAAGAGTAAGAAGGCCCTTTCCCAATATGTTTGTGTTGGAAGTGAGGAATTACACCAGGTGGTGAATCAAGTCCATCCAGAAGTGTTGTTATGCCTCTGGGGCATCTTTTTAGGATCCCTGGAAGCTGGTGAGCAACAGTGGTGGTGATAGTAATAAAAGTAATGATAGTGGTTCTCCGTGTATCAAGGCCTGCGATGTCCCAGACACCCTATAGCATCTCATTTAGACCTTGCAGCAAATCCATCGTGTATGTAGTATTATTGGCTCTGTTCTAAAGAGGTGGGAGCAAGGGCACAAAGAGGTTAAGTAAGCAGCCCCCAGGACTCCCAGCCTGTGGTTTCCCTGTCAGAGTCAAGGAAGGAGGAAGCCGGCCACCCCAGAGCCAGTCTGGGGGCATCCGAGGGCCAGGAGAAGTGGCTTGTTCAGTCCTCCACTTGCTGTTTCCCCATGCTCTTCATGCCCCCTGTTATGTCTTACTGCTTTTCAGCTTATGGATTCTAACTCATTCATTCATTCATTCATTCATTCATGTACATCCTTCAAGGCAAATTCCACTGCCTCCTGAGCAGAGCCAAAACTCCCTTCCTCCCTGGTTCCCAGAATACATGCATTTCTCAGTTACAGCTGCTGATCTGTAGTTGGTTCTCTGCATGTCTGTCACCTCAGCTCTACTTCGGGTTTTCCCTGGGAAGGGAGCTTGGCTTACTCCTCTTTATATCCTTTGTACCCAGCACCAAGCCTGGCACACAGGTTTTCTATGAATAAATTAATGCTATTAGGAATGCCAGGATGCTCAGGAGGGGGCCTGAGCTCCCCTGTGCCCTGTCTGTTACAGGAGGAGCAAGCTGACCAGATATGCTCCAAATTGGGCCTGGCTCCCCTGGATGACTGCCTGTGTCAGCAACAAGATTCTCTCTCTGTACTCTGGGAGGATGTGGGGGTTGAGGGAAGTGCTCCTCCAGGATGAAGGGCTGAAGGAAGCAGCACCGAGAAGCTGGATGTTTATTCTGATGAGGTGCTTATGTAACACCAGGCTTCCTCGGGCTCCCAGGGACGGCAGAGAGCGCACACCAAGGGAGCAAACAAACAGAGACAGCAAGCCACTTGTGCTGTTAGACAACCGAAGTGGAGAGGTGTACGCATCTGACATCTTCTGCAAAAATTCAGCACCAGGGCAATTGCCAAGTCACTTTTTTTTTTACGAAAAATAAAATGTGTCTTTAAAGATTCAGGTGCAAAAAGTCACCAATAGTCTTCACCTCCTCGAGTCTTGCTCTGATTGCCATTCCTTCATGGCTGTGATGGGCTGCCCCCAGGAGAGGCGGGGTCCATCTCTTCTCTCTGTAGCCAACAGAACCAGGGTTCCGGTCACAGCTCCAGGGCAGTGAGGGGAGAAGGTGGAGGAAGCACTGGCGCTGAGAGCTGGAGGTCCTGATCACTAAATAGCTGTGTGACTTTGGGCAAGTGGATTACCCTTTCTGAGCCTCAGTTTCTACATCTGTGAGAAGAAGAGAACCATAACTGCCCTGACTAACTTGCAGGCTTGTTTTGAGGCTCTACACCCTGTGGCAGTGCATGGGATCATTACCGCTTTGCGATGCTGCCTGTCATTCAAGTTGGGTAGCACAGAACCCTCTGCCTGTCCCTCTTCCTCCAGCTCTGGAGCTGAGTCAGGCATCGCCATCTCACTATCCATAGCACTGGGGACAAGGATCCAGGTGAGTTCTAAGTCTGAGATCCCTGGGGCTCTCAGAAACAACAGGCAAAGCCTCCTGAGCCCAAGGGAGATGGGAAGCTGAACTTTGTCCTGCAGAGCAGTGGGAAATTGAGGGTAAGAAGGCTTCAGATGCTAGAACATTTAATAAACATTTATTGAGGACCTACCATGTGCCAGGCACTGTGCTAGATAATGAGGGTGTAACGGTGAACACGGTCCCTGTCACAGCCCCTGTCCTTTCAGAGCTCACAGTCGAGCAGATATTCCAGATCAGGGCCCACTCTTCTCCATTTCAAAGATGAGAGAGGAAATGTGGCCCAGAAGAGGAAGTGACTGTCACGATGTCTCATGGTCAATTAGTGGACTTGGCAGAATCAAAAACCCACATTGTGAAGTTGAAATGAGCTCATGTGCGCCAAGGGCTCAGAGCCACACTGGGAACCTCCCCACTGAGTACTCTGTTTGGGTTTCCACTGGGTTTCCAGGCTCTGGGGGCATGTGCCCTTTGTCCTACACAGCCCCTCGTTGGCCCTGAGCTCCAGCCTCACTTATATCTTTTTTTTTTCCCCTTTTCATCTGGTTTATTGAGATATAATTGCCATGTAACATTGTATAAGTTTAAGTGTATAGCCTGATAATTTGATACACATACATATATCACAAAATTATTACCACAATAACACTGGTTAACTAATTACCACCTCATGTATTTACGTTATTATTTTGTGTGTGTGTGATGAGAGCATTTAAGATCTACTCTCTCAGCAACTTCAAGTACATAATACAGTATTTTTTTTAACTGAAGTATAGTCAGTTACAACGTGTCAATTTCTGATATACGGCATAATGTTTCACTCATGCATATACATACATACATTCGTTTTCATATTCTTTTTCATTATAGGTTACTACAAGGTATTGCATATAGTTCCCATGGCTATACAGAAGAAATTTGTATTTTTAAATCTATTTTACATATAGTGGTTAATATTAACAGTTCTCAAACTCCCAATTTATTCCTTCCTACCTCCTTCCCCCTCTGGTAACCATAGGTTTGTTTACTATGTCTGTGAGTCTGTTTCTGTTTTGTAGATGAGTTCATTAGTGTCTTCTTTTTTCTTTCTTCTTCTTCTTTTTTTTTTAGATTCCACATATAAGTGATATCATATGTGTCTTCCTTTCTCTTTCTCAGCCTCACTCACATCTTGAGTCCTGGTATTTGAGATGAGATTGGGCCACCCCCCAGGGGACACTGACAGAGGGAGGATGGGCAAGACAGTGGGCTCGAGGTTCTTGGCTCTCGGCATTTGATTCTTCCATTCACCCAACACTTATGGAGAGCTTGCCACATACCAGACACTGGAGCTGAACATCCCCCTATGTCCCCTGCCCTCAAGGAATTTATATTTTAGTGGGGAAGGGGGCTGTACAATCAACCATAAATAAGGCAGGTATTTTCAGAATGAGGTAAGGGTTATGAAAGTCATGTAGGGCAGTGCGATATACTAGGTATTAACCCAGATGGTGGGTTAGAGGGTAGTGAAGTTGTGGGTGTGGGGCTGGTGAGTTGGGGCAGGTTTTCATCACTCTGGAAATCGCCCTGCCAAACCAGGCAGGATTCTGGTAAGCTTCTGCTCAGCTGTAATACAGCAGTCTCGAAAGCTCAGCATTCCAAATAATGTATCAGTACTGAGATGGTCTCTTCCCTGCCCAGCCCCCAACCTACCACTATCCCCTTGGGGGTCTCCATGACCTTTCTCCATTACAAATTGGAATCAGGTGTAAAAGAAATACAGAAAGACCAGGGCTATTTCTCAGATGCTCCTTGGGCCTGAATTTTATCATCTGAAATGGGAACTTAACCTGCCCTGGAGGATGAAGGAGATGGTCTCCAGGGCAGATTCCCAGAAGGTAGGAGTGAAGTCTGTGGTCCTGAGGAACCACAGAGAACATTTCATTCCAGGGCAGTGGCAACTGCTGGAGAGCTGTAACAGCATCCATCCCCTTCCATGTTCATGGAAAAGCCATCTCCTCCTTCCCCTCTAACCCCCCTCAGCAATCTGGGCACCTGTTTTTACTGGTTATTTTGTCCAGTAATCAAAGACTTCCTTTGGGCTGGTGTGACCCTGCCTCCACTGAGGTGAGCTCTTGGGTGGGTGGCCCAGGACTGGTACCTAGGACTGCATCATCAAGGGCTGGGATCCCCCAAGCCATCTCATGATTGGGGATCAACCGGACTGTCTTGACGGCACTTCAGGTCCTAACTGAACAAAGCCAGGAGACTTCCCAGGAGATTGGACAAGTATAAGCAAGAAGGCAAAGATCTGAGCAAACCTGGATGTGGAGACTTCACGGCCCAGTCTGGTTCCTTACATTCCTTGTGTGTGCCTGCGATTGTAAGAGGTCACCTTGTCCATCCCCATGTCTCCAGGCAGGACTGCCCTTAACCAACTAACCAAGCAGGTGAAAAATCTTTCCTGTTCCTAAGAGTACCCATTCACAGAGATTAAAAGGGGCTCTGGAGAGGAAGGAAATGGATTAGAAGGAGTCCACTGAATCTGTCTCTTCAGATACCCATCAGAAGCATCCTTAAAAGAGATGTTTGACTCAGAATCCTTCAGGTCTCTTCCCCCATTGCCCTGCTCTGGCTGGGCACCTCAGGGGCAAACCCAGGAACAACAGAGACATTTTCCACTAGATGGTTCTCACTGTGTCTGTGTTTGGGGTGGGGGCAGGGGGGTCAGGCCAGACTTCATCCAGCAAGTACCTTGGCGCTTGCTAAGCCAGTCCTGGGCTGACAGACGCCAGGCTCCCCAAGGAGGCCTCACCACTTGTGCCCCAGTCCTTAGAGCTCCCTTTTTGTCCACCAGCCCCCTGACTTAATAACCCCCAGGAGATGCTTTCTTCCCGGTCATTGGCCACTCCTGGTCTCTCAGCAGATAAACCCTGCTGCTCTTCGCAGCCCAGCTGCTGGAGTGGTTGCAGATTTCTTAGTAATGATCTTCCTCCAGGAGCAGGGGAGACAGAGGAGCTGCTGCCGCTGCCTCGGCTGGTGCCAACATCAAAGCTTTCCGTGTGGCTTTGGTAGAATGTTAAGAATTGTGAGATAATTAAGTTGCATTTCTGTGCATTGTTTACTGTTGCTCTCAACCAATCACTATTCCATAGGGGCTAATCTGTGCAGGGCTTTTTTTTTTTTTTTTTTCCTTTGCAGTGTCTGTTTGTACCACATTCTTCATTATGCTTCAGTTACAATTTTAATTTTACCATTATTAAATCTTCCCCAAAGCTGTATTATTCTGCGTCTCTGAGCTAGAATTCCTGATTTGGGGACTGTTTGCATCTGGGCCTGTTCACAAATGATTGTTCTTGTTTACAAAAGAACATACATTAAAACTCAGCACTGGAGGGATCCTGGCTCCCTTCCTTCCTCCCTGCCCCCAGCTCAACTGGCTGTAGGAGGTGGTGGAAGGGGGAGACAGGGAGCAGAAGGCATCTGGCAATTCCCGAGATTTGTTCTGTTGAAAGAGCATCTTCATGGCCTCCAGTGGCCGAAGGAGTGGGTAGGAAGTTGAGTGCACAGTGCGCTGGAGGCTTCGTTTTTATAGCCTGCAGGGTACCGACAGTAAAGGACTCCATATTTATTCCGGCAAGACAGTGCAGCCTAAAAGTTAGGACCTTGGGCATTGGAATCAGATAGATCTGGATTAGAAACCCAACTTCTCTTACTTAGGCATGTGACATTGGGCTGCTAGGTAACATGGCTCAGCTTCAGTTTCTGCTTTAAAAATAAGGAAGGTAAGGATGAAAGGGGATGGTGTTTTAGAATGGTGCCCACCAGATAGGGAGGACTTAGTAAAGGGTAGAGTTACATTATCCTTATAATCGTCATTCTCTCATTCTATCTCCTGTCCGTTTTGCCTCTCCATCACCTGTCCGAAGTTTGCTCGCTTAGCTTTCCATGAGAAAAGCCTGCCTCTGGTCTCTGTCGTCACTAAGCCAGTGGAGTGGAATAGAAAGCGCTTTCCGTACGCTCCCAAGGACCAGGGAGTGGCAGGAATTAGTTACCTGCCTTCCTAAGAAGGAAACAGGGCAGATTCCTGGGGACCTGAGCTTGCTGCCTCCACTGAAGGTGGCCCGCCCTGGGGTTTGAGAGCCCAGAGCCAGCCGCCAGTGCCCACTGCCCAAGCCGGGTCACCAGGCAGAACCAGTGCAGCTGGTGTCCCGAGCTCTCCTCCCTGTACCCACCGCAGCATCCCTGCCGTCTCAGCTTCCCCCGAGGTCCCCCAGTTTCCTTCTTCCTCTGTCACCCCGTCCCCCATGCCGCCACACATACTAAAACCATAACTTTTTTTTCCCCTTTCCCATTATCTCTAACCCATATACTCCGGGAAGTTTAATTTGTTCTCGGTAGTAATCACCATTAACTAGAAATTGTCTTTCTCTGTGTAAACACGTCATTAGTGAAGCTGGTTTTCTGCAGGGTCCAGATTTCATTTTTATTAAAATGAAACACTTTCAGGCGCCTCACTGTGTCCAAGGAGGGAGAGTATAATTTTAACCCATTGGGTTGGCCACAGATAATTGGGCTGGCATTTGATTGGACGATTAGGGAAATATCTTCTTTGCATGCAGTATAATTTGCATTTTTTTCCCACTTATATGAAGCTAAGTCATGCTTTCGTACACAGGCAGTTTTAATGAGCATTATAAATCCTAATGAATATATTTTCATGTTCATTTTATTGGCTTGTTTTTATTACTAGAGGTCTGAAAAACAGGGCCAGTGAGGGAGCCGCAGAGGAAGTGGCAGGGGAGAGAGGCATGGTGGCAACCTCGTGCCCCTCCCTTGCCTCCCCAGGCTGCTGGGGGGGAGGTAGGGGGTGTTGATGGGGTGGAGGAGAACTCTGGCTGATGTGGGAGGACTGGACAGGAGGAGCTCAGCTGAGTCCTCTTTAACCCAAACCAGCAGTTGCTCTGGACTCAAGAGGATGCAGAGAACGCGTCTCTAGCCCCGGGGCCCATGGAGCTCCTGCTGCAGCTGGCCTGGCCCCTTCTTCAGTCTCAGCTCCTGCAGCAGCAGCAGAGAAAGCAGTGCACCCTGCTTCATGACGGTCAGGAACGGAAGGGGCAGGGAGGTACTTCTGCCCGGGGTCTGGTACATGCTAGGAACCCCATGCAGGCTGATCAAATGGAGTTGGATTGAATTCTGATTCACAAGGAGTTCTGTAATCAGAGCGCTGGTTTTCAAACATGGCCCCAGAAGGCAGTTAGCAAGTATACAGGGCACAGTCTTCTCCTGGATGATTTGAAAGTTTTGTCAAAGTCTTAGGGTCTCGCACATCATTATGAGTATCAGTTATAAGTTTCAGAGTTCTGCTTCTCTCTCCATTCAGTCATTCAGTGAACATTTTGGGGGCACCAACTGTGTTCTAGGCACTGGCCCAGGACACGTACAAGGTGCTCCCTAAAATTTCCACTAGCTCCAGCAGTTTAAGAAATTCTGTAATAAGTGACCAATAAAATATAAATAACTAAAGTGACCTTTCTGTTCCAGCTCGTGGCTCTGGTTCTAGATCACTCCACATGCACCAGGGGTTTGCTCTCTTTCCATTGGGCACCCTAAGTGCCTCTGCTGTGCCTGGGCCCTCCTGCCCAGTGTGTCAGCGCTCCTGGGCACCTGAACAGACAAGGCGTTGTGGTCCTGCTCCCGCACGCTGAGCCTGGCCCTGCGGGCTCAGTCTCTGGCCCAGTGCTTTGCTCCATCTGAAGGGTTCCTACTCCTCCCAAGACCCTGGGGAGGGCCCACCTCCTCTTCCTTCAGAGGACTGGCCAGCACTGGGCCATGGACTCCACTCTGGGGATCCTGGCTGGGGGCCTGCCTGGCCTCCTGTGTCATCTACCTGCTGGCCCTCTGCTTCCGACCACACACCTGGCTCTCTGCTGACTGTCCCATCCCACTCCTCATCTCCCAGCTACCCTGCCCCTCCAATTCTTGATTTTTTTAATTGGAAAGATGTTTGTTTGCTGCTCACATAGGTTGGGAGTTGTGAGGATTTTTAGAAGTGAATTTGACTTAAGAATGTTCAGTTTCCTCGGCCGCCATCTCTTCAGGATGACAGCTCAGCACCCGGGGTGACCCTCCCTGGAAACTGACCCCCCACACAGGCTGGGCCACATCCTCTACCCGCGCCCCCACCACACCCACGAACACAGCTGAACACGCCTGGCCGCGGCCTTCAGGGCCACTTTATGTCTTCCTTCTGTGCAAGAGAAGCTTCCTGACCAACAACCGTGTGCTAGATTCTGTGAGAATCAAAAACCTATCAGAGAGGCCCTGTGGCCATGGAGAGGGGCCTGGCGCCCCTGGGCAGGCTGCGGTTGAGGTCCAGCTTTGCCGCTTTCAGCTCCTCACTTCCCTGGGCCTCTTCCCCCTCATCTGAAACATGGGACTAATAGTCCCACCCACATCACAGGAGGTAGTGAGGTTTAAATGAGACTGTGCTTGTGGAAACTGTAAATGCTGGTCGTTATTCAGGTAGAATGTGACCACATCCTAAAGTGACTCAGACCACAGGTGCTGCCTGGGTCATGGCCCATTTCTCATCTTGGAAGGGCTGGTGAGAAGGTAGAGATGCTTGCGGTCAGGATGGGATGCTGCTGCTTTGTGACTCTGGGTATTCAAGTGCCTGTCTTTTCCAAAGAGGAGAGAGGGAAGCTCTGGCTGGAGTCACACCCTTGGGATGATTTCATAGACCTGGTTTCGCCCTCACCACCACAGTTGGCTCGAAGACCCTTTGCTACCAAGTGAGAGTCTGCACTTGGCCTCAAGCAGTGGGTAGGGACCCCCTCCACAGGCATCTCTTCCCCCGAGAGCACACAGCACCTCAGCTCCCGTGGTATCAGCGTGCAGGCTGCTCTGCTGCTGAGCACTGATTTGTCCACTTTGCGTGGTGGGTCACTCTCATCTTCCATTAGGACTGCAGGCTTCTTCTGGACAGGGGTCCTTGCCCCAGACTTCCTCCACATGTCCCCTTCCCACCACACCCACAAGGCCAGGTTCCAGCTCCTCTAGGCCAGCGGGTTTCATCCCCAAGACAAGGCTAAGTGTCCACAACTGACCAGCTAGTCTTGCTCCCAAGTGGAGAGGTGGCCCAGAGGAGCAGGACACCAGCTTGGAGGCTGTTCTTGCTGGATCCGCCAACACAATAGAAATCACTCACCTGAGAAACCAGCGTTTTGCTAAAATGGTGGTCAGCGCAAAAGCAAACTGCTGGCCCACCCCAGAGCCGGAACTTCAGGGAGGGAGTTTATGTTGGGGGCACGTTATCCAGCTGCTCCGAGCCCCATGTCTGTGGAGCAGTCTTCTGGTCACCTGAGACCAACTGTTTTAGGCTGGCTGGAGGGGAGAAGTATTAAAAAGGGTGTTAGTTCAGTAGGAGCAGTGAGATGGCTTCTGGCGGAGGGGAGGGGGCCACCTGCTCACAAGCCAGTTCCAGAAGAGGGCAGTGGGGGAGGGAGTGGGCCCAAGTGACCTTCGAGGCTGGGGATGAGGGTCAGAGCAAACCGGGTGCGAGGCAGACTACTCGGGAATGAAAGGGACTTGTGTTCCGGCTGCCACACAAGGAAGGGTGGTGGAGGGGGCGCCAAGGGAGAGCCCTCTCTCCTCCCCGGCTGGAGGGTGTTTGTTTAGCGTCCAGCCTGGGTCTTGAAGCTTCACATGAGGAGGGGAAGCAGGATGGCGTGTTTGCTTTGGGCCACTTGGGGAGCTCAAGGCATTATGGGATGGCCAGAGATGCCGCCCTGCAGCCAACTTCCATATCCCTCCTCCTCAGACCCTCCCTTCCCTGTCCTTTCTGACACAGTCCTCCTGGGCCACATGCTTTGTTGGCGGAGGGCGGGGCTCAGTCCTAACTGGGACCTCGGACCTCTCTGCCTCCCTCCCCCACTGCGCCCCAACTCACTCTTCTCTTCTTTGTATGTCCCTGTTTCTAGTTCTATGATAAATCGTTGGTTCTCCTTTTGATCAGTCAGTGATGCCCCCTCACCCCCCGGCTTGTGCCCAGGAGTAAGGCCAGGTGCTTCTGTCTGCCTGATCAGAGTACTTAACCGTGAGTACCCAGCGGTACAGGGAGGGCCATCAGCAAAGCTCCCCCCATGTGCTGGTTGTATACTGGGTGCCAACCCTGCCTTTTCTCTGGGCCTCAGCTTTCCCAGAAATGCAATGGGAGGATGTGGCACCGCTCCCCAGGGATGCGTCCTGCTTTCCTGGTGCTCTGCTCCCCACACCCTCTCCTGCCCTGGCAGACCCCCGCTCCTTCCTTCCCGGCTGTGGCGGGGGGGCTTATGAGGACAGGGTGGGGGGCAGCAAATGGAGGAGATCTGCTGCCGGGACTAGTTTAGGCAAACAGCAGGGACTGCTGGCGGAGGCTCCGGCCCCCACTTACTCGGTAACAGCTGCAGTCCAGCTGCTGGCATCCCTGCTGGGGGAGCGTGCTAAACCTCTCCGGGGTCAGCACTGTGGTATGTCGGTTTCCATAGCAACCAGCCAACGGGCCACTTTCTCAGAACAATTCCCCTACTCAGCCGGGTTCTGGACTTAGCTCAGCCCAAGGGCATGTGGCTGAGGAGTAAAGCAGGAGGGGGAGAGGCTGCCCTAGGGCCAGACTGGGCCCCGCAGAAAGTGGCTATCTCAAGTCTTGTCTTAGCACAAAGGGCATGGACCAGAGGGACAGGACAGGCAGACTGTCTTCCCATCCTGGCTCTCCCTCGCCCCTTCTCTTTGCCACCCTCCCACCCCCGCTTAGCCACAGACCGCCCAGCCCAGCTCGGCCTGGTTGCAAGAAGTATCAGGTCTTTGTCTGGATCTGGACAACAGCTGCCTTGGCTGGGCTCAGAGCTGGGAGGAGAAAGTCCTGGAATGGTATATAGTGGGTGGGGGAGGGGGCTTTTACTGGCCTCCATCTCTGCACCCTTCCATCCAGCTTCTCCAGGACCCTCGCAATGCCATTCGCCCCACCCTCAGTGACCTCAGGAGAAGACAGGGTTGTAGTCAGTCCTCTCCCCATTTTTAGAGGATGGAAAGGGCCTTTCTCAAGCCCCTTAGGAATAAACTCCCTGAACCTTAGCAGGTTGGTGCCACACCTGAAACTTGCAGAAAGGGAGATTGACCAGAGGAGAACATACAGATCAGGAGCTACCAGGGACCTTGACCCATTTTCTGGGTGAGGAACTGAGACCTGGGAGAAAGGGATTGCCTGGGGGGTGGGGGTGGGGTGGGGTGGGGGCATCGCACCTCCTTTTCTGGGCGGAAAGTTCCCAGCCTCCCTTCTCTTCCTGTTGAGCTCGCTGTTCAGCTACAGAAAACATGAGGGATGCCAGAGCTCCCTTCCTGGGGCCCCTGGAATGCAGCTCAGGCTGCTGTGGACTTGGGGGCTATGGGGACTTTGTCACTGGACATAAGTTTATTTCTAGAAAGGAGCCATTAGCAAATGGGGAAACTGAGGTCAGGGATAGTGTCTCTGAGTAGGCCTAATAACTGCAGGGCTGGGCTTCGGGGCTGGGATTTGGTGTCCTGAGAAGCGACCAGGGTGGTCCCTCCTAAGACATGGAGAGGCATAGAGTATTCTTGGGGGTGACTTGTCCAGCTGTTGTCGGAGAATAGTTTCTTGCCTCGCACAGGAAAGAATTCAAGAGCAAGGCATAGGAAAGTGAAAGCAAGTTTATTTAGAGAGATATATACTCCACAGAGTGTGGCCAGTCTCACTCAGAAGGGAGTGCGACTTAGGAGATACACACTCCGTAAGTAGAATGTGGGCCGTCCCAAAAGGCGAGAGGGGGAGAGAGAGAGATGGAGGTGTTTAGTTTAAAGTAAAAGCAGATAAACACTCCACAGACAGAGTGCGGGCCATCTCAGAGGGCAAGAGAGAGTGGGACCACGAGATGCTGGGTTGTGAGTTTCTGTGGACTTGGTAATTTCATATGCTAATGAGTAGAAGGATTATTACAACTATGTTGGGGAAGGGGAGAGGATTTCCAAGAAATGTCTGCCCTTACTTTCTGACCTTTTATGGTCAGCTTAGGAACTGTCATGGCACCTGTGGGTGCCATGTGAGGCTCAAGGTCTACTGGAAATTGGATCTTCTGCCATCTTGGTTGTAACCAGTTTGTCCTGTCCTCAACTGCTGTGTCATTCCTTCAGTGGCTGTGCCCTGCCCCTTCCCTCCTGTCTCACAGCTGTCTTGCTCCTCTATTCTATTGAATAGTTCTTCAACTGTCAAAGGACCTAGGCCTTTCTTCCTCTCCCCTCATCCCATTTACCACCCCACCGCCTTGAAAGGACAGGACAGATGTCCTTTCTTCCATGCACCACAGCTGCAGCCAGACGCATTTCCCTAATCCCCGGAAACAGGTGTGGAGGGATTGTCAGCCCCCTGGGGATGAGGGGCATTCTGGAAGATGGCCAGTTTTAGAAGCTGCATGAGTTTCCATCCTCCTCTGGCCCCATCTGTGAAATGGGAGAGTTGCCTTAGATTAGCACTTCCCAAAGTGGGCTCTACAGCACAGAGGGCTCTGGGTGGCGGGGGGAGGGGGAGTTCCAAAGCCAAACAAACTTAGGAAATGCTGCATGGACGCCAGAGTTACAGGGCTCATTACAACTTTAAAGATTTTAACAAGTCCAGCATTCAAGAAAACCGAGTTTAACTGAGGGCTTCGTAAACTTTTATGTCCATGGCACCCTTATTTCAAATCCTGCGAACAGTCTCACCTGGCAAGCATCAGCCTCTACAAGAGAGGCCTTACTCTGTTCAGGTCCCTCATCAACATCTGAGATGCTCACACCAGTTCCCGGCAGCACAGGTGGCCCTGTGACAAGACCCCCAAACCCTGGGCTCGGCCCTCCTGCACTCCCCCTCCACCTCCCCCTGGCCGGCTGCCCAGCTTTGCTCAGATGATCTCATTCCAGATAGAGACATCGGTGTCTGGCGCAGACACAGACAGAGGCCTTGGCCTGGACCTTCAGAGAGAGAGCAAAGGTGGAGAATCAGTGCCGGGCTGTCTCAGGTTTCTTGAGGGAGGGAAGCCCTCACAACTCCACTGCCACCCCCAACTGCCCCCTAAGGTGTGTGGGTCATCTGTAGTTTTACTGCTTTAAAAAGTGAGGCAATGCTTCTTGAACAAGGGGAGGAGAAAATTCCAGCTACCACGTGTCTAGAGAAAGGACTCTGATGGGGAAGCTTCAAAAAGGAAAAGTGATAAAAATCTAGTTACCCCCCCAAAAAAACAAACAAATAAAAAACAAAAAGGAAAAGTGCCCCCTCCTCCCTACAATCCAAACTTTCAGAAATACAACCTCATATTCGCCAGCCTTTAAATTTTCCAAACGCCTTGTCTGTCCAGGACCTTGTCTGCCCATCAGGAGACCGTAGTGGTGGAGTGGCGATGGCGTGGGCCATGAGGCAGAACACCTGGGCTGCACCCCAGCTCCGTAACTGTCCGGGTCTCTGCCCATGGTCACTTCTGCCGCTACCCTGTCATTCCATGTCTCAGGAAAGAGGAATAGGTGCTTTCTCACAGGGCTTTTGGGAGAACTGAATTACATGATGGATGTGACCGTGGCCAGCATGCAGGAGGAGCTCAGTAAGCATTAACTTAGGAGCATTAAACCCCCAAGGAGGCATGATTTCTCTTTTTTTAAGAAGGAAGAAAACTGAGGCTCAGACCAGCTAAGCAACTTGTCCAAGGTCACACAGCTGGTCGGTCCCCAGACCCCCAAACCTCCGCGTTCCCACTTTACATCATTCCCAGGAAAATGTCTCTGAATGGGTCTGTCTCAGTGGTTTCCGAGGGCATTCAGCAATGGTGATTTCCTTTACCCTTGAAACTTTCACCCTCCCTGAACAAGTGAAATGCTTGCAGGAGAGAGACTGCAGGACAGGCCTGCTTTCTTGGAGGGGCTGGGTGGGGGCTGTGGAGGTGGGAGGTGGGTATTAGTTCTTCGGAAAACAGCTTTTTAAAAATAAAAGTAGGTTTATGAATTAAGATGATCTCGATTCAGTTTGCCCAGAGCTCCTCCCCTGAGAAGGGAGAACATTTTCTCCTTACTCCCTTCCTGGCTGCCCAGACCCTGCACCCCGCCAGCAGGTGCCTCTCGTTCACCTGTGCAGCTGCAGAATTTCTTGCTGGGTTTCAGCCCCTTTTCTTACAGCAGCAAAACCAATCACACCCACGACCTGGGGGACAGGATAGGCCTCAGTGCTTTCTTCCTATGCTTGACTCAGGCTTTAAATCACTTTATTTAGAACATGGAAATGAGGATAGAACAGAGAGAAATGAGAAAAACAAGAATGCCCATAATGTGCTACTCACTGCACTAGGATCTTAGGAGTGTGCCTTCTGCAAACATCGTGTCTCTCTTCTGACTTTTTCATCAGTGAGAGGCTGTTTAGAGCCCTAAGGAAGAAGGGGCTGTGTTCCTGCAAGGTGTCAGCCTGTGATTGCTGTCACTGCATCTGTTACTGTCATTTAAGCAGCAAGGACCCTGATCAGCATATTCGTGTGGCTAAATTATCTTCTTTTCTGCTACCTCCATTCCCCTCTCATCATCTGAAAAGTTCAGAGCCCGTGAAGTTGGGAGGAGTGGGTAGGCTTGTTGGTGAAGCTCGAGCAGCTGGTCTACCAAACTTATCCCCACATGCTCGCAGGTGTGCTCCTGTGCCCACGCAGACCTCGCGGTCCCTGGAGAGGGAATGGAGGGAAGGATGCGCTGGTGCTGGAGGCTCGGCAGAGGGGGGCTTTCTCTGAAGCCAGCCCCGCCCTCTACCTGCGGCAGCCACTCTCCCGTGCCCTTTCAGAGGCAGAAGCAGGTTCTCTGAATAAAGTGAGAGGAAGAAGGAGGAATTCTACCCTCCAGACTTTAAGCTGGGATGATTTCTAGCTCTGCTTATCTCATTGGAAGGGCTGGCCCTACTCCGGTGGGTACCTGGGAGTAAAAACAACAAACAACACCAAACATCTTCCAGCGTTGATCGATAAGCTCTGATCCCACCACAGGCACAATTTCCTGCTCAGCTTTCTGATGGAGGGCACCTCTGTGGTGTGTGTGTGTGTGTGTGTGTGTGTTCTCTGCTGATTTGCAGGCGCTTTGTGGCTCAGGAGAACAAGAGGAGGAGTGGGGCTGGGGGCAGGGGATTGTCTTTGAGCAGAGGCCTGATTAGAGCAAGTTGCTAATCAGCACTATTTGTGAAGGTGTTTTGTACAGGAGCTTGCGGTAAGTGATGGGAGGGGGTGGGACGCCGTGAGACAAGGGAGAAGCACCACGTCAGTGTCTGACGGTCAGAGAAAAGTTGAGACAATCTGTGGGCCTCTGTCGTCTGAGGGGGTCTGGCTCGAGGGTCATGAGAGTCCCAGAAGGAAGGAACACAGGATCCGGGACCAGTGGACCCGGGAGGTGAGCAGAGAGCAGCCACTCCGCCCTGCATCATTCTCCTGTCTGAAGATGTGGGCCCAGCAGGCAGACTGCAGCTCAGAAACCAGGGAATGGGGTCAAAAAGCATCTCTTGGCCCAGATTTCCCTTTTCCCTCTGTGTCTAGTACTCGGGAACCATATGCTGGAAAAGCTTCATCATTGTAACAGTGGGAAGAATTTTGATTTGGAGTAGGGAGACCTTGGATCTGTCACGTGACCTTTCAGAACCTGGATTTCCGGTGTGTAAAATGAAGGCTGATAACAGCCCCGAATGCTTCATGGAACCGTGGGGTCAAATGTGACGTGGGAGAATGCCGTTTCAAGGCAGACCGATGTATGTTTTGTTTTAATTGAGTGGAGTTTGCTCACCAGCTAATTGCTGGGCTGGGGGCCGGGGCTGAAGCTGGGGCCAGGTATGATGTGGAAGTCACTCTCTCAACTACGACCTTCAGGAAGTTATCCCAGGTGAATATGGCTTGCCATAACACCGTTTAAAGCATAGAAAGCTGGTTAAGAGGCCTTAGAATAAAAGCTCCTGGAAGGCAGGGGAGCTGGTTGCTGAATATGACAGAAATCTCTGGTTTCAAGGAGAAGCTGGTTCAGTGGTGGTGTTTCTTCTCTACCTGCGAGATCTGGACCTGGGCGAGCACTTTAAACCCACAACTCTGCTGCATCATCTCTGAGAGTTCTGTGGCCCTCTCTGGGACAGGCTGAAGAGGCCAGGAAGTGGCTTTGGTCCCATCTGTCATTCTGGCACCAGAGGCCAACAACTGCAGTTTCCTGGAGGGGAGTTGAGGGAGCGGCCTGGGCAGGGGGCGCCGCGCGGCAGTGGGGGTGTTACCGTCTCATGCCCTTTTACCTGGGCGATGCCGAAGGTGGTCCCTGGAACTGTAACCGCAGAGGGCCTCGTGGGAGGAGAAGGATGAAAGAGATGGGAATTCTTGTAAATTTTTAATCTGAAAAATAAAGAAAGTGTGAATTAGAATTAATGCAGGTATTAAATATTTAAACTTTCTGTACTCACTTTCACTTTTAACATATTCCTCCCTCAAAAGCCTCCGTAACGCTTGTCAGACTTGTTCTCGAGACGTCCTTCTCTTGGCACCTCCCCCAGCCCCAGCCCAAAGTTACCCTGAAGAACCCTACAGGTATTCATCATCCTGATGGAAATTTTCATTTTATTTCTCCTGCAGGAACCGTCTGATCTCTTTCTTTATATTTATGCTTCCTCTATATGGCAGCGTAAATAATTAATGCCATTATAAACACATCCTATGCAAAATATTTATTAGAAAAAATAACTCTTTAATTTGGCACGTCATTTAATTCCACTTTGTAATCATAGCACATGGGCTACGATTAACGCCAGGCCTGGGGAGCCCAGCCTGCTAACCCTTGCAGAGATGCGACAACGTCTCCCAGGCAAAGCCCGCTTGGCCCCTTGGCCCCTTAGCCGTTGGTTCCTTGTGTGGATTTGGTGGATGGAGGCAGATGGTGTGGGGCTGAGAGTGAGTCTGGGAATGAGACAGGAAACCCACTTCTCTCTCCAGCAGAAGCGGGTGAGGGTGGTCTAGGTCTCTCCAAGAGCATTTCATTACGTGCATCCTGAAGGATGCGGAGACATCTAGGCCTTGGGGGTGTGGGCACGGTGTGGGGGTTGCCCTGGTTTTTTGTGTTGATGAGTTCCCACAAAGGGTTGGCTTGAGAATAGTAACAAGTAGTTTCCTAGAGACTGGGGTTCATGCTTGCATTTATTTATTTTTTATTTACTGAGAGCTTCACCCAAGCTGGGTATTGTTGTTGGCACAAGAGATACAACAGTAAACAAGACAGGCAACAGAGATGAGACCATCCACAGTTCCAGAATATTCCACTGTGGCCCCTTCCCCATTAACAATCTTTCTGGACCTTAAGGAGCCTGCCTCCCTGAGCAGCTCCTCCCCCAAGCTTTAAAGACTTATGGCTAGTATTTGAACAGCTTGGTGTTTCTGGCTTTATCGATTCCTAAGGGCTTAGCACAACCTTGCGAATAAGACTGCACCAGGACTGGCCACTTCCCCTGGGGAGGGACCCTGCGAGCCAGGTGAGTGGCATTAGTGTGGTCCTCCCTCTGCAGTAGGCGAGCGGCTCTATTTGGAGACCACTGATCCTGCCATCACAAGCCCCTCTGAGAGTCATCTTTGGGTCCAGACTTTGGGCTGATGTCTTGGGGGTTTTGATTTTGGTTTTAATGCAGCATTTGTTAGCCTTTCCCCCTATGGGATAGCTTTTCTAAGTGTCCCCATGCCTGGCATCACATCATTCAGCTTGTGTTCCCAAACTAAAATCTTCCATTCACTTGTGGCTCGGACTCTCATTAATTGGTTGGTGGGGCAGAGGATAATGGGGGAACGCCTGGGGAAAAGCTTTATGTCGTAGTTAGCCATTAGCCGCTCGTTGTCTGTAAGGCCAGCGCAGCCTCCTTAGCTGGTAATTCCACCACGGAGAACATTGGGACAAGGGGCGCCCAGCTCCCAGCCCACCTTCCCAGACCGGCTCTGATGCTCACTGCGGTTCATGTCTCTCAAAATAGGATGGTGGGAAGAAACACGGAAATCATAACCGGCACCCGCCTGCCTCCCTGCACGTGGGCGCCTGGATCTGGGTGGATGCCAGAGGCAGGCTATTTGGGGAGGGTGACGTCTGACTTGAGAGGCCCTGTGGGACGGGTTTTCCAGGCAGGCCCGGCAGGGGCTCTTGCTTGGCTGGGATCAAAGAGGCTGAGCGTTGGCTGCCTTGGGGTTGGAACAGAAGGTTCGACACAAATGACCCCTGGTGACTTGACTTCTGTGACCTTCTCAGGGGGCTGATGCTGCTTCTAGGGGTTTGACGGGAGGAGGTTTGAATAACTTGGCTGCCCCAGGCCCTGTCACCCCGTCCTCCTGACGGCAGTGGTCACAGGACCTCTGCCCTCATGCTGGGTCCTACCCAGGCGCCAGGGTGTTTTCTGACCCTTCTTTGTCAGCCTCCTGCCCTGCTTTTAGGAAACGGGCCTCTGCATTTTTTCGAAGACCACGTTCCCATTTGTGCCCTACGTCCTGTGTGTAAAGAGATTCATAATTTCTTTCTGGACTTCTCTGATGCGGAACGATACCTGGATGCGTGTTCTCTGTTCTCTGAGTAGACCTTCCCCCATCATTTCACCTGGAGGTCATGCCTGGCTCAGCTCTCAGCCCTACCCTGTCTCATTCATTCACTCATTCACTCATTCACTCAGTGCTCACCACGCAGGCCCTGTGCCTTAGACACTGTGCTGAGCGCTTGGTTTTCAGCAGAGACTCGGTCCCTGCTCCCCAGAGGCTCTGGTTTCAGTTCTGCTTAGTCCTTCAATGTCTGTCCTGTCATGGAACTAGCAGAGTTAAGGGAAAGACAGCAGTGACTTGGTGACTTTTTCAAGAAAAAACCCCACAAGATCCATAAAGAATCATCTTCTCTGGGAGCCCTGCTCCAGCTTGTGGGCCAGCGCCTGCTCCTGGCTCCACCTGCCAGGAGCCCGGAAGTGAGGTAAGTCCAGTTGGAGCCATAGAGGGGCCAGGCCTGCTCACGGGGAAGCCGCTGCCACCCGCCCCCCTTACAGACACACTGCTGTGTCCCTTGGCCCCACTGATAAAACTGCTCTTCTTTCCTGATGTCTAGGGCCTGGGGTGGCAGGGCCATGGCTACAAGTGCTGTAGTTTGTCCACAGCCCCTCAGGGCCTTTTATTAAACTTGACAGACATCCAATAACCCAGGCCTCTTGCTTAGTCTCCTGGAACATTTGAAACAAATTGCATGGAGGCCTGGAGGTGGAGGGTGAGAACTGGCAGCTGGGGGGCCTCTGAGCGTTGGCGGAGGGGGGGTGAAGAAAGCACTGCAGGTGTTTTCCGTGAGTCCGTCTCCACGCGGCTGATTTGGGATCCTTGGGTGAGTGATCTGCTGATGGAAGGTCTGACTCTGGATGAGGAACACCTAACATGAACGAAACCCTTCACCACTTCATGATGCTCACGTTAACCCCCAGATGGGTCCTGCTGTCCCAGTTTTGTGACTGAGATGACTGAGATGCAGTAAGTTTGACTTGCCAAGGTCATGTGACTAATACACGGGCCAACCAAGACTCAGTCAAGATCTGATTGTATACCCCGTGTTCCTTTGACTTCCCATGTCCTTGGGTGCCCTCCCTGTCCCTCCCTTTCAGAGTACAGACGATTTAAGCTCTGTTCCACCCTGGACCGGGGCTGAGGATTAAAGAGCTCTTCCCCGGGTCTGGCTCTTGTCAAGTAAATAGGGCACAGGGGTCCCCAGGCCTTTAGCACTGGGGCCTGATGCGTGGAGAGCAGCAGTGAGTCCGTGTCTTCCTGAAGCTGCTTTCCAGAGGACAGAGAATCGACTTCTCTGTGTGCCCCACTGCTCCTTGTTTCTGGGGGAGAAGAAAACACCTCTTGAGATGCTCTCTGGGATGTGGCTGCAACGCAGGGAGGGCGTCCTGCAGGGGGAGCCGGGCCAGACCCTTCCTGTCATTGACCCAAGCCAACCTGCTGCCTCAGTCTTGGATTTGAGAAAACTCCCAGTCTGTTTGCCTGAAGGCCCAGGGCAAGAGGCTGAGTGTCAGGCCAGGAGATGGTGGCTGTGCGAGTCAGGAAGGCAGCTGATAAGATGAACAAATTCCCTGGCGAGGCTCCGAGGTCATGGATGTGTGTTTGCCTTTACTTCTCACCACTTGAAATTCTCCTAAAAACCCAGAGGAGCAGCTGAAAATATCCCGGGTAATATGAAAATGAATAACGGCTCAGCAAACAGAGCCCAGCTTCTGAGCAAACAGCCGAAAAGGCAGGCAGCCCAGGCGAACCATGGAAAGAGGAGAATGCGAAAGGGGGGCTGGGTGCCTCAGAGAAAGAGAGACCAGGGCGTGAGGGCAGCAGGAGGCCAGCCCAGGGTCTCGTCTCGCCACCAGTCCTCGTGGCCCCGGGCTGCCCTCTGTCCTGGAGACTGCCCTTCCACCCTGCTCCTCCTCAAGGGGTGAGGGAAGGCGGAGCAGAGAAGAAGTTTTCTGCTTTGACCTGGAAGGAGAGCCTTCTAGGTGTCTTCCCCTGTGGTTCTCTACACCAAAGGGGGATTTGGGAGCAAGAGTGGGCAGGCAGGAGGCCTGAGCTCCAGGCTGTGTGACCTCGGGGCTCCTGTGGGCGACAGTTTCCTAATTAGCAAAATGAAAAGGTGGGACTACATGATTTCGGGGGGCAGGGGAGGGTTCTTTCAACTCTAACATACTGTAGTGTGGGTTTTCCCCCCATAATCCACAAAGACTTGGGTAAGTGCACAGTTCCTTGTTGAGCTGTGAGAGTCAAGAGAGTGTAGTTACGCCTCATCCAATTCCTCTACCAACTTATCCTCTGAGACACCTTGGTCAGTCCCATCACAGGAGCAGAACTAGCAAAAGAGAATCTCCTGCATTCTGAAAGTAAGCGCAGGGAGAGGCCAAATGAGAAGCTCCCAGGAGTGGGGAAGGTGGCATCGCGCTGGCCCTGGGGTGGAGGGTGGATTTGGAGGACCTAGTGCCTAAGACAGTTCTCCCTCATCGAGGGCTTCCTCTGTGTCCAGAGCTGGGCTGAGCACTTTGCACTTACGATCCCATTTACTTTTCTACTAAACCTTTGAGCTGAGTGTTATGATTGTCCCCACTTCACGGATGAGACTCAGAGAACTCAGGTAACGCCCGTGGTCACGTAGCCAGGTCTGAACGATCCACGTTCCTAACACTGCGCCGCATGGCCCTCTGGGACTTCAGGTCCTGGGGAGGGAGTGCTGGACCCCACAAGGGTGAGGGATGTTCAGCAGCAGTAGACTCAACATCCCAGCTCCCAGAGAGGGTCCCACTCCCTCATGAGAGCACAGGAGGGCGTCATGCTGCCTGCTGCGCCGCCACCTCCGCAGGCCTGGCCGGGTGCACAGGAGCCCTGCCGATACACATCGAAGAGCTCTTCACCAAGCCATGGCCATGTGTATTCCAATTTTTTATTTTTTTACCTTTTGATAAACTACGGAACCAAGTAGACACCAAGAACACAGGCAAGGACATGCCCGGGGATACAAAGTGCAGTCTGCAAAGAGGAGGACTGGCTCAGGGCTGGGGTCCAGCCGGGCCCAGGCCAAGCGCTGTGGGCAGTGGCCCTGGGCTACCCTCTTCCTCAATGAACATCGTAGGATCTTGGAAGGCTCAGTGATCACCTGACATCACTAGGCATGTCAGAATACGTGGGAAATCCTGCTTTAGGTGGAAGGTTAATCGGGGTGCTAAGAGACCATCCAACGCCAAGATGCCATGCCTCCCACGTATTTCTGATGCACTGGCTGTGGACCAGGCGTGGTGTGGTCCAGTCCTGGGCGCGGCGGTGAGTGGGACAGCGGGGCCTGCCCTCAATGCCTCTGGGGTGGGTCTCAGAGTTCCCTCTGCCTCCAAGTCTAGCCTCAGATGTCTTCCCGCAGGCAGGCAGGCAGCAGACACTAAATTCCCCCTGTGCTCAAGGCCTTGTTGTAGGTGCAGGGGATCGTGTGCCAAACAAGACAGAGCACCTGCCATGTGGGAGTTCCTATTCTAAGAGGGGAGGGAAAGAGTGACTAAACAATGAGCCTGGGGATAAGAAAATTAGGGCCCGATCAATGCTGTGGCGAAGACAAAGTAGGTGCTGATGGAGGTGCCTTGGCTGGGGTTGGGGAAGCTCTCTGAGGATGGGATATTTGTATCAAAACCTGGTGGATGAGGAGGTGGCAGCCATGTATGGACAGGAAGGAAGATCATCTCCAGCAGAAGTAAAAGGAAGAGCAAAGCAGCCGGGGCGGGGGGGGGCTGACCCTGTGCACCTGGGAATTAGTAGACAAGAAGGAGAATGGAGAGAAACGAGATCAGAGAGGCAGACAGGGCCCTTCAAAGGATCTTAGGAGGCCACAGGCATTTGGCTTTGACTCCATTTGCAGTGGGAGCCCATGGAAGGCTGTGGGTGGGAGGCAGGGGAGAGCGGACTGTGCTGTAGAAAGACCAGTCTGGCTGCTGGGCGGAGTCAGGGAGGCCTGACGGGAGGCTCTGTTGACCCAGTCACGGCCATGGCAGTGGATAAAGAGCACAGTGGTTGGATTCAGGTGGTTCTACTCCCATCTACTTTGGCAGTAGAGCCCAGAGGATTTCCTGATGAATTGGATGTGGTGGAGAGAAAGGAAGGAATCAAGAGTGACTCATAGATTTTTAGCAAGTGGGTGGAGAATGCACTTTTTACTTATATGGGGAAGGCTTGGAAGCAGGAGGTGTATGGATTTGAGGGGGGAAATTGAAAGATCTGTTTTGAACATGCTAAGTCTAGGATACCTTTAAACACTTTTAGTCAACAGGGAAATTGAGTAGATGGTTGGACACAGATGTCTGAGGATCTGGGAAAGATACAGCTGGAGAAGCAAATCTGAGACCTGTGTGTGAAGAGGTTTTGAGAGCTGCAGGGTTAAGCAAGGTCACACAGGGAGAGAGGGTGTAGAGAGGAAGGGCGCTGAGGACGCTCCGGGGTCTTTAGGCAACACCAGCAAAGGAGGCTGAGAAGGAAGGAGTGTCAGTGAGATATGAGAAAAACCTCGTGAGATGAGGTCACAGACCTGGAGAAGAAAGTTTTTTGAGAAGGAGCAATTGGTTGACTGTGCCAAATGCTGCTGGAAGATAAGATGACGATAGAGAATTGACTATTTACTATGGCAAGACCTAATCTTTCGTCATCTTGGTAATTAGTCATTAGTGGAATGGTGACTGGAATGGGCTTTATTTAGTGAGAAGAGAATCAAAGGTGAAAAAGTGGAGACAGTGAGTCTTGACAACGCTTTTGAATAGATGTGCTGTGAAGGGGGCTCAAAAGTAAGTAGAAAATGGGGGGAATGGGTGGGGTCAAGGGAAGAGTGAGGTCAAGGGAGGATTTATTTAAAGGAGGTATGTTTGCATGCCAGTGGAAATGACCCAGAAAAGAGGGAGAAAATGATAATGCAGAAGAAATAGAGGAGTTGCAAAGAAAGTTCTTGAAATGGCACAGGAGAATGGGTTCTGAGTCCAATGAAGGTACTGACCTTGGATAGGAGCCAGGATTCTTTTTCCATTGGAATTAGGGGAAGGGTAGGCAGCGTATTTTGGTTCTGATGCAGATACAATAAAGGACTTGTTGATGGGAAGATGAGATAGTTCTCATCTTACAGAAATCTATTTTCTCTATGAAATATACGCCAAGGTCATCAGTGAGAACGGGACAAGGGAGAGAGTGCTGGACACTTGAGGAGAGGGAAGGAAGTAGGCTAGCTTCCCCAGAGATTGGGAAATTGAATTTTCTAGGGAAGTGTAGTAGATTTCTCTGACAGTGTTGAGTGAGATTTGTGGTCATGTTTGTAGCAAGTCTAGTCAGCAAATTTGTGTCATTTTTCTCCAGCAACGTTCAGCTTCTCTGGTGCAGGGATAAGTGGATGGGACACCAGGCTGGAGTCCTGCTAGACCAGTACAGCAGGAGGAGCGCAGCCAGAAGGTTCAGGCTGTTGGAGTATTTCAAGTGCTGGACTGTGGAATCAGAGCTGGGTCAGGAAGAAAGTGGGCACATGCAGGGAGTGGTAGCAACAAATGACCAAAAAAAAAAAAAAAAAGTGGTGTCAATGAAATGAAGGTCTTGCTGAGGTTGGAGAATTGCTGGAGCATCAAAGTAAGCTGGTTCTCAGGAGGGTGGCGATGGTCAGAAAGTAGGACACTGGAAATCTACATTTAGTGGGCGATTCAGTAATTGGTGTGACAAAGTCTAGGGAATGAATGGCCAGGTGAGTGGAGCCAAAGCTCACTAAAGCCAGGAAGGTCAAGGAAGTAAGAGGCCAGGGTATTGACTGGATCATCTTCATGGGTTTTGGTGTGTCCAACAATGATGGCAGGAAGGGTAGTGGAGAAGGAGTCAGCAACCCCGGTGCCGAAGTCATCCATGAAAGAGAGGGAGTGACCAAGAAGCTGGTAGAATGACAGCATTATATAGGTAGGAGGGGTCATGAGATCTGAGGATGAGCTTGGATTTTTCAAAGTAGAGACAGCTTAGATGGGGAGCAAAGAAGGTGTACACCCACCTTCCTGTTCTGAAGTACATCAGAGGTGGGAGACAAAACTTCTTCCACCTGGAAGGGCTACTGAGAAAACATGCCCTCAGGGGGACACCAGGATTCACTTAAAGCAAGAAAATGAAGGTGATGGAGCAGACCGAGATTTCCAGAGGGCACAGTAAAAGGGAAGAGAGGGAAGAGAGGGGGGCAGGCGAGGGGGTCATAGCAAAACCTGGGAGTTTTAGGATCCTGGTGGTGACCCAGCTGAATAGGAAGTGAGATGTGATGGGGTTAGTCCTGAACTGTGACCGAGGACATTGGCACTACTGGGCTGGGCTCGCGATGGAGATACGGGGGCTTCAGCTGAAGACCGGAGGAGGGGGCCGACCGGCTGGAGTTAGTACGATGTGGTGGCTGACGATCCACGTGGCTAATCCAGTCCGCCACTGGCGGTGTGTTAGCGGTCTGCGGGGAATGGAAGACAAGGACCGTGTCACAGGGAGTGTCATTTTAGACATCCCCTGTCAGCGCCTTTATTAAGAAAACATAGGCCCAGTAAGGTTGAACAATTTGTACACGGACATCAGGCTCATAAGTGGGGTTAGAATTCCCTCAGCACAGAGGTGTGCTGCCTGTCTGAGGCTGAGGCAGAAGGCGCCTGAGGAGGCCAGTCCTCCAGCCCAGCGGCGGCTGGGAGAACACCTTGTCTCTCACTGCGTCTTCTCACCCCTCGTGGTCGCCACGTTTGCACCAAACAGGGACACGTGCTGGGCTTGGAGGCGCCACTGGAAACCAGAGAGCTTGGACCAGGACCTCCATCCCCATCCCCCTCGGTGGCACCTCAGTCAAGCGCCCTCACTGATCCTGCCAAGGACGTTTACCTGTGATTGCAGGCGCACCTGTGCGGCAAGGAGCATGCAGGGCCTGTGGCCTGCGGCGGGCGAGGCTGTCCCCAGACGTCTCAGGACCAGGCTGTGTGCGCCCTAAAGGGGGCTCCTGTCTGACCACATGAATGAGTCGTTTCCTGAGTGTCTACCCAGGGCCTAGGACGCCTTCCATGAGGCTCAAAGTCGGCTTGAGGAGACCAGACTTGCACACAGGACACGGGCTTGTGCTAAAGATTCCTGAGAGGACTTTGAATTCAATTGCTTTATGTTTCAGATGAGGAAATGCCATAGGAGCAACAGAACAAAGGCTGTCCCCGGCGAACCCCTTAACTCTTGGTCCAAATCTTTGCCACCAGCTTGTGCTACATTTTAATTCAGCTTGCAATGGCTGCCGGGTGGCCCAGCATCGAGGGGCTGCCTGGTGGGCCCTGTCCCTCTTCTTCCCGCGGAGTCCCCACCCTCAGCCCTCAGCCAGGAGCAGATACTGAGCACATCACGGTACCTGGGGGCCCGCAGCCCTCAGGAGAGGACGCCAGCGAACGTGGCCCGAGGAGCTGGCTCCTGCCTTTCCGCCCCTCTCTCCTTTCAGCCTGCGCAAGTGTTAAATACAGCATCAAATTAAGCAAAATTAAATACATTTCCATGCAGCATTTTTCTCTTGACTGAATCAAACAATGCAGTTGCCATAGGAACAGCCTCTTCTGAAAAGGTCACCTGCAAGAAACTGTGTTTTAGGTACAACTCAAGGAGATTATGGGGGATTAACTCATTTTATACATATATATTAAATATATATATTTTTTTTCTTTAAAGTGGCTGTCATGAAGTAATAATATCCAACTGAGCTGGAAGATACCCACAGGAAAAATTTTAAGTCCCTGATAAAGGATTTTTTTTTCCTTTCCCTTTTTTTTTTTTAACCAGCATGCAGTGGGGGTGATATCTGAAATGGCGACTCTGTGTTTTTACTTGGCTTTAATTAAACCTCAGTCGGGGCTGAGAAATGTGGTGAAGCGAGATAATTGCACTATTCCCAGTACAGTTTTTAAACTCCGGCTTTGATATGCACCTCGTGACAGCCTGAACCTGCACCCAGACTCCTGGGGCTGCTTGAAGCTCAGCTTATAACCACCCCTCTTAACCTGCAGGCATCTGGGGAACAGCATTCGGGATCTTGAATGAAAAATTAGGGCGGGGGTGGCGAGGAGGGGGCCAGGCCATCTGCACAGAGGCAAGGGGAGGCCATGTCTCCCCTAAAAAAGTTCCCCCATTCGGGAGTTCTCTGTCGGCCTTTAGTATCAAAACCGCAGGGGAAGGACAGGTACCAGCCAGTCTAAGTCTGGGAGACCACGGGACAGGGCTATCTTCAGGAAGTCTTTCCTGGATTTGAGTTAAAATGGGCTCCGAGGCTCCGTTGTGGGTGTCACAGGCTACACGAGGCGGGCAGCGGGAGTGACAGTGGAGTATGTGTTTCTACTCTGTGCTCTGTGCGAAGGGCCCGGCTGGAGTCCTCTCGGGGATGAGGCTCCAAGATTCACATGCTCACACGCTGCGCACGCCCCTCTGGGCTCCGCATGGCCGGGCCAGTCCATCCAGCGACACAGACACAGACATGACCGGGTCCAGCTGTCCTTGGTGCCTGGGCGATGGGCATCTGAGGCTGAAGCCCCTTCCCTCCCCGACCCCAGTCCCGCTTGCTTTCCCAGAGGGCCGAGGGCGGGGCCTCTGTCTCAGGCCCAGAGGCTGAGGGTCTCCAAGCAGAGGTTTAAGACAGCCAGGGAGCCAGAGGAAACTGGGGATCTGAGTGACTGCACTGGCTTCCTGGACGCTGGTTAGACAGCTTTCCTGGAATCAGGGGTTGCTCACACTTTAAAGATAATTCAGAACTTGCTGGTCAGGGCTGATGACCCCAGCTCTCACCTCAAGGTCACCTGGGGGTCAGTATCCCCTGGAGCTCAGGCCACTTGCTGGAACCATTCCTCCCCTCTGGGCCTGCAAGTGTTGGTGGCCAGAGCCAGCTCAGAACTACCTCAGGAGGAAAGGGGTTGAAAGGCTGGGGTATACACGTGTGATCTGGCCGGGTATAATTCTGGCAACGTGTAGTGCAGGCCCAATTTAGACAAATCCCTTTAGAAATATTCCTTCGAAGCCCTCCCAGTGGCTGACCTGCCGTCACAAAGAACTTCTTTATCAGGCTGCTGTGCCTGAGATTTTCTTGTATTTGTCCCCAGATCCCCAGAGTCCAGTCCCTTCTTTAATTTACCCCAGTACCAGACAGGGTAGGCTTGTGTATGTAGTGAAGAGTGAGAACTTGCAAAACAGGCAGACCTGGGTTTGCATTCTGACTGACCGCTCACCAGGTGAATGGCTCTTTCCTCATCTATCAAACGGGGTAATGACAGTCACTGTCATAAATAACAGGTCTTTTGGGGGTTGTTCTGAAGATGAAATGAGATGACCTGAGGGAAAGTATCTGGATAACATAGGTGCTCAATAGATGTCTGTTGAATGTTTCCAGAACATGACTTTTATACAAAACAAATTGTGTGTTTCCTTTGCTGTGAAATCCAACTTGCCAGCCTAGAGATGACTGCGAAGATTAAAGAAGGAACAGTAATTTCTAGCTCTAATCCCCTACAACAATCACTGGAGATTTTCTCGAACTCTTAAGAAAAGCAAAGCTACAGTCTTCCAGGGAATTTTCTTTTTAGAGCAAGTCAGCTTCCTGAACTCACATGTACCCTTAAAACAAGATGCCTGAGTTTGGCCTGGCCAAACTAGCACGGCTCAGAAAAAGACCACTGACCTGAAGGCAAGGGCCTGGCCTTTGAGTTACCCAAATCCAATTCATTTCCCCATTTGGGACAAGGTGGAGCTGCCATTGCAGGGACAGTGCTGTTGTCTTGACTGTTCCATGGGACGTTTGGCCTCGTTCCTTTTGCCGTCTTGGGTCCCACTGTTCAGCTTGTCAGGAGAATCTCCAGGTACCTTCGGAGACAGTTGGCAGGGAGGAGCTCTCTGCTAGCTCCAAACAAGGGGCTGTTAGTGCATGGGTTTTGGAGTCAGACCAAATTGGGTTTGAAAACTGACTCTGCCAGTTTTAAGCTGTGTGGCCGTGGGCTAGTTGCTTCCTACTCAGAACCTCAGCTCCTTGTCTGTGAAACGGGAACATGATGTTTATCTCAGCGTGTCATTGCCAGTGAGATCATACTCGTAGGTGCTCACATGTGGCCGGCACATAGCAGTCTCTCAATGCGTGGCATCATTATTTGTCTACATGGTCAGCCCTCAGCATCCACAGTTTCCTCGCCCATGGATTCAACCAACCTCTGATCAAAAAAATTTGCAAAAAACCTCCAGAAATTTCCAAAAAGCAAATTTGAATTTGCATCACTCCAGTAACTATATACATAGCATTTACATTGTATAAATATTATAAGTAATCTAGAGATGATTTAAAGTATATGGGTACATGTGCATAGGTTATATGCAAATACCACATTATGCTCTATAAAGGATTTGAGCGTCTGTGGATTAATACCGACAGCTGTACAAGTGCAGGGTGAGCATCAGAATCCCTGGGGGGTTAAAGCATAGATTACCCAAACTGCGGGGTCTCTGATTCAAGTCTGAGATGAAGCCTGAGGATTTCCGTTCCTGACCAGTTCCCAGATGATGCTACTGGCCCAGGGAACACACTTTGGAAAGCACTGTCTATACAATCCAAAGTGAGGGAAATAATCCATTATATTTACACCTTACAGGTATTCAACCTAGTTTATGAAGATTTTCATGTGGGTTCAGAGGACTGAACTATCCAGACTGGTGCTGTCCAGCAGAACTTTCTGCAATGATGGAAGTGTTCTACATCTGTGCTGGCCAGTTTGATAGCCGCCAGCCACATGTAGTGATTGAACAGTTGAAATGCAGCTGGTACACGTGGGGAACTGAATTCTCCATTTACATTTAAATAACCACATGTGGCAGATGACCACCATATTGGACAGAGCAGATGGCAATCTCATAGATGGAGCTTAGTGAAGGCACTTCTGTTACCCAGGAAAATACATGGTTGAATGATGTCACCTCAAGAGCCAAGATTGGGTTGAGATGCAATACTACAGCCGCCTCCTCCATCAGCGAGCTCCCTCTATGTAAGGACCTTCTCGGGAGACTTTAGGAGTCAAGTAGTGAAGCTTCCTTCTTCCCTCATATATGTGAGTATCCAGGTATACTGCTCTCTGGAGGAGTTGGGAACAGCTGAAATAAATGAAGTGCAGGGTTTGAACATCCAAGTGGAATAAATGCGATGGACCTCTTAGGGACAACATCAGAGCAGCCATACGCCAGAGCCATGACCTGTGTGTTTCAGGGATAGAGAACAATACAGACATCTTCTGGAAGGAAATAGCAGTCAGGAGGCAGTATGATTTGTTCATGGTTAAGGTGGAAGAACAGAAGGGTCAGGTTAAAAGGAAAAAGGACCTTGTTCAAAGCTAGCTCTGTTACTTCCGAGCCGCAGGCCATTAAGCAAATTATGTAACCTCTTTATGCCTTGGTCTCTCTGTCTGTAAATAGAAATAATAATAGTACCCACCTACAGGGATGTTTTAAGAACTGAATGAAATCCTGTATCTCACGTGCTACACATGATGCCTGGCCCCCGGGAAGTGTTTTTGAGAGGGTAGCTATTATTTTGTTCTGCACACCACTGACCTCACTCCTAGTGGCCCCATGGGCTGTCCCATAAGGGCAGAATGAGGGTCAGGCTCTGGGAGCCCTCCCCTGGGTGAGTCGATAGGGGAGGGGTGTCTTATCCTGGTCCCTTCTTAGGGTAGAGGTGACCCCTCAGCCTGCAGACCCCCCAGGAGTGAGCCTTTACTCCAGCACAACAACCGTGATGCATAGTGGTGCGTGTTAGTGCCAAGACACAAGAAATAGCGTCGCCAGAGAACCAACTTAAGCCTGGCCTGATTTAGTACAGAGAAAATGACAGCTGCTGTGCTCGGCTGGCTTCCACCCAGCAGAAGGCTATTTTTTGCAAATAAAATGGTAAGTTGCTAATCAGAAAGATAAATTAAGAAGCATTAAGATAATGATGGTCTAATCACCGTCCACACAGAGAATTGCTGGAGTGAATATCCAGGCTACCGAGTGCTTGAGCACATTTGGTGATTATTTGTATTATGAAGGGAATGATGGATTCCAGGCCTGGAATCAATCTAACTCAGGAAACCCACAAGACCAGCCTCCTCCGGGAGAGGACAGCAGAGATTTCTGGAGGTCATCTGAGCCTCCGCCTGCCCCCACCCCCAGATCTGAGCAGCCTCCCCTAGACCATTCTTCATGTATGGCTGTTTCACTGCCGAGGTCCCCCAGCTTCCGTGAGGGCACGCGCTGGTCCAGCTTCTTAGCTACACAGTATGCATCTCCTTGGAGACTGGCTGCAGGGTGGGGTGGGGATGGGGCTCTGCTGTAGTTTGAAAGTAGCAGAAGGAGCTCCACCTGGGAGTGCGCCGGCCACAAAGCAGAGAAGGGGACCCGGGCTTCCTCTTGTGCTGTCTGTGAGCCGTTAGACAGAGATGCTGTCCCACGCAGCCTAGAGTCTGGAGGGATGAAGACCCCAGACGCTGTGGTTCCCCCTATTCTTCAGCTGGGGACCCCAAGGCCTAGGGAGGGTGATCAGTCCAATATCTTAGAGACAGAGCCAAAGCTTGAGCTCAGGCGTGTGCCCCCTACAGCCCTGCTGTCTTAAAAGGGCTCTCACACTAGACAGAGAAAGAACTTTGAGAAAACCTCTGCTAGACTCCCAGTTCTACCCCGAGGTGCATCAGGGACAAGGGCGTGGAGTGGTGCTGAGAAATGAAACTGAGGAAATAAAGGAGGCCTCGTCGTCCAGTTCATAGTCTTGACTGGGAGACTGAGGGGTTTCAACTGATCTACTATCGGGCTATAAATCATTTAACTTCTCGTAAGCGTCAGTGTGGCCTCACCTGGATCCTCATCTGTGAAATGGGGATAATAAATGATCCCAGCCCATGGGTTTTCGATGAGGCTTATATGAAAGGCTGTGTTTAAGAAGCCGTGTTTGATGGCATCATTCTGCCCATGAGGAAACAGCAGCGGCGGCAGCAGCAGCTGTGCGGGGAAGCAGGTCAGTCCTCTGCGAGGCAGTGGTACTGGGGCTGCCTCATACCGGCTTGCAAGAGCTGATTGCTAGCTTTTCAGGAATTTTGCAAGCTAATGGTCAGACATGGCCATTACTGAAATTAAATTATGTAGACTTAAATTATATTAAACATAAGAGTAATAAATAGTCAAACTCATGGATTCCTAACAGTTCTACTGTATTTTACTATTGTCTGTGCCCTTAAGGTTATTGACACCTCTTGAATCTGTGTGGGGGAAGCACCATGTAAGGGCATGCTTCTTACTCTGCATCTCTACCCTCGCTGGTAGCTTGAAATTGGTCATGTGGGAGTATTATTCCAGAGAGCAGGTTGTTAAATATTTACCAGCACCTTACGGGTCCTGGAAAGGATGTGGGTGAGGGTCTTGTAATGAAGATTAGTGAGGGACGTAAGACAAGCCCCCATCCCCGTGCTGGGCACACAGCACACACTAAGTTAGTGATGCTGTAACTGGGGAGACACTGGGAGGAAACACAGAGGGGCGAAGAGCAGGACCTGGGACAGGGCTCTGATGCTCACAGGGCTCGCAGAGTTGGCACCTAAAAGAAATTTTAGTGTTACACGAATTTGACTTCCTGGAAACTTGTGCATCAACTGGGTTTTAAAAACATCAAGTAATATCCTAAAGATATTAGGAAGCTGCCAGTGGAAAGTCTCATGGTACATAATTTCTTAAGAGGAAAGAAACCTTCTGAAACAGAGATTCCTGCCCAAACTGAAATCGTGTGTAAAAATGGATGTTTTACTCAATTCCTTCAAAGTAAAGTTCACTAAACTTCATAAAAGGATTGTGTCCAATGTACGGGTGGGTGTTGACCAACTGTGCGCCCTTTTGCCGCCCGCTGAGGTTCTGGGAGCCGCTCCCCCCACTGCCCCCTGCCCCCCCTGCCCCCGGCCCAGGGGCAGCCTTCCTGGGGCCCTGCTGGGCCTCGCTGCCGGGTATGGGGCTGGGTAAGGGACAGGCCAGTGCTTTGCAGTGTGGTTCTCCGTCCTCCCTCCCCCAGCAGTTCCTTGTGAATCTGGCCTCAGGTTCCCTCTGAGGGGGGACATCGGCAGGTGTGGCCCTTGACCCTTTCCCATTGCGGGGGCCGGTGTTGCTGTGTGGCCAGAGTTTCCCAGAGATGACTTGGCCAGAACGCGCAGGGAAGAATAGCTCATGTCCTGAGTGTCAGGCAGAATATGACCCATAGTTTCTTCTTGTCCCTTCCTGAGCGGGACGGTGTGTCTGATGCTTTATCCTGGAAGGTATGTGAGGTACGTGGGGCCCCTCCTCCAGCTCACGTGAGCTGGCCGTTCTGAGTTCCCTGCTGTCCGGGAACTTGCCAGCTGGGAATGGGAGACCCTCTTGTCTCAGGCCTTTCTCTCCCTCAGTCCCTCACTATTAACAATCTTACCACATTAATCCTCTCCACCCCACTAATGAAGTCCATATTTTATTATCCCATTTTGTAGATGAGAAAACTGAGGCACAAAGAGCTTTGTTAGCTTGTCCAAGGTCATGTAGCTCGTACCTGGTGGCATGAGGACGCTGCTCTAGGGCTGTCTGACCCCAGGGCCCAGGCCAAATCACAACACTGCGTCATTTAGGGAGCGGCCAGTGGGAAGCAGCGTCCTTTTGGGGGGATTCAGATGGGGGGCAGCCTAGTCTCCCTCCATCCAGGTTCCCACCCACTCCTCAACCCCACCTACATGACTTAGCAACTCTGGGACTGGCAGGTGACTCAGCAAAGACCAGTCCCCAGACCCACCATGGCTGCAGCCTGAGGAGGGGATGTGTTAGCAGCCAAATACTCTGGGGTCCTTATGGAGACAGAGCCTGGCTCCTCCACCCTTTGTTGGCAGGAAGGAAGGGGTCCTCAGGGCCTCACCAGATGGGGTAATCATGCCTTCCCCGCTCCCTCCAAAGCCTTGGGATCTACAGGCAGACAGCATCACGTGGCTTGGGGCTAGTTCCCAGCTAAGTGGGCGGGGGGTGGTGTGGGGTAGGAAAGGGGCTAGAAATTCCTGAAGACTCAGTCTTTTGGGGAATGAAGGAATCTTCTTCCTCCCGGGTCTGCTCGGCAGCTGCTGAGCTGTGGAATTTATCGAAGGCCTTCACGCTTTGTGACAGACTGCTAATGAGACAGAGGCCAGGGCTTCTGCATCTGCCTTCTTTGGATCCTAATTTGCCCGGGACGCTACCCCCAAGAGAGGGCGAGTGACTTGGAAGCCAGGAGGGCCCCACAGAGCCCTGTGGCCTGTCAGCAGGGCTTGGCTTGAAAGGCCCCTGCCGAGGGCCACCCAGGGGGCTGCTCCCAGCTCCAAGTACCTGCCGGGGATGTGAAACATGCGCTGGGATTAATGGGAACCAGATGGGCAGGACAGCCCCTCCACCTGGCCTCTACCGAGAACGCTGAGGTTGCTGGCATTGTGCTGAGGCTTTTCTTCGGATTTCTCTAATACTGTTTTTTTGTTTTTTGTTTTTTGGTTTTTTGCTCCAGGCCACATGCCCAGGAACAGGAGCTGGGGGGCCTGGCGCTTTTCTGTCCAATGTAAAGATGAGGAAGTTAGGAGGGACCTTTGAGGTCGCCCAGTGCAACGGCTCTCCACCCAGGCTGTCCGTTAGAATCCAGGGGGAGCTTTTTAAAACGACCTGGGCCCGAGCCCTCCCCCAGGCCACTACATAAAAATCTCTTGGGGAGGAGTCCAGGTGCAGTTTTATTTTAAAAGCTCTCCAGATGTTCTAACATGCTGCCCCTGTTGAGAACCACTGAACTCTTCCTTTCTAGGGGAGGGAAATGAGGCCCTGGTTGAGGAAGTGACCAGCCCAAGGTCACACAGTCAGGACCGGTTAGTCGGCTTACAACTCCCAGCCGAGAGTATGTTCTTCTGGGAGCCCTCTTCTGTGTCCCTGTAGCCCCTCGGCCCGCAGAGTTCCTACTGAAGGTCGCAGTAGTCTTTTCCCTTCAGTTTTGCTGTGTCCCTCCCATCCTCTGAACCAGGCATCAGTGCGTCTTCTCCAGGAAACTGACACCCGAGCATCTCTGACTTGTCACAATATGGACCGTACAGAGCCGGGCTACTCCCAGTGTGTCCTGAGGACCAGCATCAGCCTTGTCTGGGAGATTGTTAGAAACGCCTCAGTGAGTCTCAGCTCCCAACCCAGACCCACTGAGTCTGCCTTTTAGCCAGGTCCCCAGCTGGTTCATGAGCATGGTAAAGGAGCAGGAGCGCTGGTGTTTGCTGTTGAACCCGAGCCTCTGTCAGATTCATTTGTGTTGAGATTTTGTCTCAGTGGTAAAATTGCCTGCTTCCTGGGAAAGGGGAAAGTCTATTGTGTCTTGCATAGAACGTGTTACACATAACACAATACTGGGCACACAGTAGGTGCTTTGTAACTTTTTGCTGACCTGAAACGATCTCTCCCAGCGGCCCGGGGTGTGGACATCTCAGGAGAATAGACCTGGGGTCAGGAATGCTCAGCTCTTAAGCTGAGTCCATGGCAGACAGGGGCCCTGTTGGCCAGGGAAGGCATCCCAGCTGCCAGGTGGGAGACTGCCCACTCCAAGGAAGCAGGGAAGGAAAGAGCATCTCTCATTGCCAGCTCTGTGCCACGCTCTCCGCCCATCTCTGCCACTGGCCCACTGTGTGATCTGGGCAGATAACGCAACCTGGTCTTCCAGCTTCCTTTCCTCTGAAATGGGGCCGATAGTATCTGTTCCTCAGACCAGCTGGGGTCACCTAGGATTTGGGCCATGTGGTCAGTAACCAGTAAATGCTTGAATGAGAACTGAGATATTGGGCGTGAAAGCACTCCGTTACCTCCAGTCTTAGTCACATATAAGGCCATTTTCTTATTCTTCCCTTTCTCAGTCTCTGGATGAGCAAACTGAGACTCCATTCTCAGCCCCGAGTTTTGGGTTCTGGGTCAGATTTGAGCAGAGGTGAGGCCTCTGGTGCTGCAGTTGGAGGCTTGGGGGAAGGAGGGGTGCTCATACAGGACCAGAACAAGGGTCACCCAGGCCAGAGCACGGAGTTAGCACCACCGGGTCCTGGTGGGGAAGGAGATGAAGGTGGGATGGAAGACTAGGACCTTCAATCACTTAAAAAAAATTGCTGCTTACCACTAGCATGTCACCCGGTGCTCATTAAATGTGTAAGCACCTTCACCCGAGGCCTGTGCCGTCTGGATGCTTTATCCTCTGCCCAATAACCGTTAATCAGCCCGCAGCAGCAGCACAAGCCCTGCGAGGGCTGGGTCTTGCCTGGCAACCACAATCTGTTCCTATTTCATCTAAAAAATAAAATGGATAGGATGTTGTGTTTCTCCCTCACCCCCAGCATGAAAGAGTGCAGGATCAGAGCTCTCCCAACCCCCACCCCCACCCCTTGATGAAAAATTAACCAGCTGTGCAGAGTGAATGAATCCCTAAAGGGGAATGAGGTCTCTGATGTGAGCTGGGCTGGGTTCTGGGAGCTCCAAAAATCCTCCTGGTCGTTAATTCTCCGGCCCCCGGATCCACGGAGCAGCCGCGGACAGGTGTGTGCAGCATGCTAATTGCCACTCCTCCCGCAGCCAGCTGTGCCCAGCAACTGGTGGAGCCGAGGAGGCCCCGGCCGGGTTTTTGATGCGATGCAGGTCCCTGTGTGCTTTTGGGGAGACGGAGCCACTTGAAGTACACTTCTTGTTTATCTCGGTCTCCATCTACTCTTCCGTGGGCTTCCTGATGACAGAGGCTGAGTCTTATTTGCATCTGAACCCTAGTACCTAAAAGAGTCTGACAGTTAGCAGTGACGGGAATAAACAAACGAAAAAAGGAGTGAGTGAGGGCTCGACCATGAGCTGAGTCTACTCCACAGGCTCACTCAGTCCTGGGGAAACCATTCATTCATTCACTCACTCATTCACTCCGTTCATTCATTCATTCATACACTCATTCATGCAACATGGTTACAGAGCCTACAGTTAGTTCATTCATTTACTTTCATCCATTCAACAAACACTAGGTATTTTTCCTAGGTGTTCTCCACCAAGCAGTTCCTCGTCCCAGGGATGCACAGACAAAATGCTCATTCTGTGCCCCTAAGAGGCTTACAATACGGGGGTGGGGGGTGGGGAAACAGATCAGTAAGCAGAAAACATCAACAAATATGTGATGACAGCCTTGAGAGTGAATTCCCGGGGTGCCCAGGAGCCCAGAGGAGGGCAACCAGCCCCACTGAGGAGATGAGGGGGTTCTGGTGGGAGCGGTGATGCCCGAGCAGAGCCTAGAAGGGCAGATAGGAGTTAACCGGGTGACGCTGCTGGGAGAAGGAGCCAGGAGGTGGAAGCAACGCAGTGGCCATCAACAGGTGAATGGATGAACAAGGTGTCGTATATATATAGTGTATGGTGGGATCCTATTCAGCCATAAAAACAAAATTCTGATTCTGCTACAATGCGGATGAACCTTGAAATCATGCTAAGTGGGGGAAAAAAGCCACAAAAGGACAAATGTTCTAGAATCCACTTTTATGAAATATATTGAATAGGCAAATTCTTAAAGACAGAAAGATTAGAGGTTACCAGGGGCTGGGGGGTGGCAGGACTGGAGAGTTAGAGCAAGGTTTCTGTTTGGGATGATGGAAAAGTTTTGGAAATAGATAACGGTGATGGTTGCACAATGGTGTGTATAGAATAGATGTCACTGAATTATAAACTTAAAAATGGTTAAAATGGCATATTTTCTGTTACATATATGACCACAGTTTTAAAAAAGAATCCTAGGTCAGCTTTTACAGAAGGCTAACCAATCAATACTTGGTCTGGTAGACCCTCTCCGGCCCGCCTCCCCAGCAGGCTCTTCTCCCCCCAAGGATTTCTCTCTGCATTGAGTTCTGCCTGCCTGGCGCGTTTCATTTTTGTTTTTATTTCCTGCATCTGCATCTGCTACCACCAGAATCTGTTATTGCTCTCTGGGGCTCGCGCCCCTGACAGCGATTACTTGTACATGTAAATCAGAGAGCCGGGGACAAGGCTTTAATGACCGTCTCCTTGGTGGGGGCAGGGGAGGCTGCATGAGATGAGTGAGTGCCAGCCCCCTCTGGGTCCCTTTTGGTGAATGTTCAGGAACGGGTGGGGGTGAGCGGCCGACCCCAGCTGGTTCAGGTTCAAGGAACCCTTTCTGGTAGCAATGTTGATTCTGGATCCTGGGGGCACTGCCACGGTGCCCTCCAAAGGCAGGGTTCATTTCTGAATCCCCAGATCCTACTACAAGGCTGGGCACATAGTGGGCCCTCCGTTTGGGACCATCAGGACTTAGCGGGTCTAGTCGCGCATAGAAGGTAGCTTCCATCCATGCTGTTGGCTGCAGTAACCCCTTCCTTTCCTCCTTCTCGTCTATCTATCAGTGACTTTTCAGCCTTAGAGGGCAGGCGGGGAGTCCTCTCAGACCTCAGTCCATGCTACTTTATACCTAAGAAGAGCTTGTCCCTTAAGAGAGCAAATACAGCAGTTCAAGACCGAGGACAGTTATCAACTCGATGTGTGTGAAGTGTGGAAGCGGGGGAAGGGGCCCAGGGTGAACCAGAACCCAGAGACTTAAGGTGTCACTGGGCTTGCTTTGGGAAGAGGGGTGCGGTCACCATGGACCACCTAAGCGTATTCACAGGCCAACACCAAAGGGAATGAGCAAGATGTGGGGCAACATCGTCGAGCGCCTGCTGTTTGTGTCAAAAGCACACACGTTTGGACGCTCATAGAGCATCCTTGGGAGGTAGGCGTAAAAACTGTATCAGCAATTGCCCCTGGCTGTGGAGCGGAAGAATGAGGAGTCAGGGTCAGAAGGAGGAGGAATACTTAGCTTTTCACACTGATCACTTTATGCTGCTTAAATTCTTTACCATCTTTGCCATAATGCTTTTAATTGCCTAATTACAAAAACAAATTTTAATTTTTTTAAGGCCAACACCATGTGTCGTAAGTGGGCAGGTGGCTGACTAATGGGGCAGGTGAGGGAAATGTCGCTCTCCTCCCTGAGTGTTCTCATGATAAGCACTCTTCCAGGGAGGCTGGAGAAGTAGAGGGGGCTCCCTGTCCCCAGGGAACTCACACAAGTGTCAAGTATTACTTGAATTTCTTTCTTGGGAAGAGAAATTCTTTTTTCAAAAGTTCATTTCCTTGTGCTTTGTCTGGCCTCCTGGACAAACACCTTTGGCCTTGTATCCGGAAGATTCCCCCTCTTACCCTCCAGAGTCTTTTATCTTTTGCAAATCTTTCCTCTTTAATCTTTGGGAAGAGTCAGTCCATTTAACCTCATGTGGAAGTTAGTTTTTTTAGAGTAGTTATGACATACATGTGCATGTGCGTGTGCGCGTGCACACCCACACACGCACACACGCACACTCGCACACATGCATGCACACACAATCCCCAGGGAAATACATCTTCTCCCTTGTCCCTCTAACCCTCTTACTTAAATGTCTTCAAAATGACTGTGGATATTACTGTTAATCTCATTTTCCCAGACATTGATGGAAGGAGGAAAAAATTCAGAATGTTACAGAGTATTTTGAGCAATGGAAAACTGCATGTTAAGGAAGGAAGTTGTCTCCTAAGCTGAACTCCGTAGACCCCTGCCATTAATGTTGTAATAATATTTTTCTTAAATAACAAAGCTTCCTAACATAACTATCCTACTTAACTTGTAATTTCAGACAATTATTTCCATGTTAACTAGAGGAAATTAAGACATCATAAACTGAAATACAAGTGATTCTTGCTTGCAGTTGTTTTGAATATCCCCGTTAAGGAACTAGTTGTTATCGTATTTTCATTATTTTCATTTCCACAAGTATTTATGGACTGTCTCCATCGGGCCCTAACAGAACGGTGGGATATTCCGGAGTCTGAGACAAGCCCCTGCTCTTATGAGCTTGTAGTCACCATGGAGACATTCTCTACCTAGGCGGCCGGAGGAGAAGTACAGAAAAGAACCAATGTGTGCATGAACAGGAAGGAGATATCCAAGCTGAGTAGAGAAGCTGGGAGAAGTGGGGCTGGGTGGAAAAAGAGCCCTGGGAGCTGGGCCATGAAGACACAGGATAAAGGGGCAGGAAAGTGTGGGCGGAGGGGCGGCGAGGCTGGGCACTGTGAGCGAGCAGGAAAAGAAGGGCCAGCTGTCCTCCTGGGAAGATTAGTGTGTGTCCAGGACATGGTGTGGCGATGATGGAGAAGGTGTGGGCTTTAAAGTCAAAAGGTCTGAGCATCAGTCCTGGGTCTGCTCCTCACTAGCTCTGTGACTTCCAGGATGTCACTCTTACTAAGAGCCCATTGCTTCATCTGCAAATGAGTATGGTGATGCCTCCCTGGCAAGGCTGGCGTGAGGATGATGTGATTATAGGCCGAGGCATCGGAGATCTGTCTTGCCGGGCACGAGAACCCACCTGGAGCATTTGAACAGAGAAGTGGCATAGTGAGGGTCATGCTTTAGTTGGATCAGTCTATCTAGCAGGGGCCCCCAGGAGGACTGACCAGGCAGGGAAGCTAGAGGCAGGGCCACAACGTTGCAGGATTTCAGTCAGGAGATATAAGGGAACATTTCCTAGAACACAGGGATGGGGCTTAGAGCTTAATGACTTAGTGGATAAAAAGATGAGCAAGAGGAACAAGCCAAGGATGACTCTAGGCCTTGGAGCCAGAGTGTTGGGACAACCATGATGCCACTGGCAGAAGGGAGCAAGGTGGGAGGAAAAACTGATGGGGGCGTGGGGAAAGCACTGAGCCCAGCTTGGCATAGGTGACAACCAGACATCCAAAGGAAAAGTCCAGCTGAGGGGGAAGTCCTAGGGAGAGTGGTCGGCTCTAAAGATAAATCTGAGAGTCAGACAGTCTCATGGATCAAATTCGTGGGTGTGCATGTGTGTGTGTGCGCATGTGCATATGTGGATACACTCGTGCGTGTGTGGGTACATGCATGACATGCACATGTGCACCACTCTTGGAGCCAGAGAGCTTTGTGAGGGCTCGGGTGGCCGGTGGTGGACGCCTGTGTTCACAGCAAACGGGAGCTGTTGGAGGGGGAGCAGCACAAGGATGCCCGGAGAGGCCACACGGAGCAGGATGGATTCTAGCATCAGATAGGATATGGTTAAAGGGGAATGAGGTGACACAAAGTCACTGGATTCCCTGAGAAGGTGCTTTCAAAGAGGGCAGTTTCTGAGCCTGAGCCAATATGATTACTCCCCTCCTGACCAGCCGTAACCATTCTTATCTGGACCGTTTGGCAACTGGCTTCCCTCGGTTTATTCTTTCGTAGATCGCTGTGTCCTGTTCTTCCCTCCTCTGTGCCATGTGGAAGTCCCCCTCTGCCCGAAGGTGTGCAAGCATTTTGAGAATGTGCTTTGGGCTCCCCACCTTTGCCCCTCCTAGCACGTGGGAGGCAGCCTTCTCCACCTAGTCAAGGACGAATCCACACTCCCAGGGGCGAAGGGAAAATACCTCGGGGTCATCCCAGCCCCTCTCCTCTGCTTGCACTCGATATCCAAGAACTCAGCAACCTTGTCGGACCAAACTCATCACCACTGTTCCCACCCTGGTTGTCATCTCTTGCCTGGATTATTGTTAAGAGCCTCCTAACCTACCCTGCAGCCAGGGTCTCCATCTGAAATGACAATCAAGTCCCGCCCTTCTGCTGCTCAAAAGCTTCCAACGGCCTCCCACTTCGTTCAGAGTGAAGATCCAAGTCCTGATCCGGTCCTCAACAATCCCGCCAGCCCTCTTGCCTCGCTCTGCTCCAGCCCCACTGGCCTCCTCACTGTTCCTCCAACAGCCCTCCCGCCTGGGACACTGCTCAGCTGTCCTCTCACCAGTGTGGTCTCCCAACCACTCCTAGAGGAGAGCAGCCCCACCCCACCTAGAGGAGAGCAGCCTTCCTCTTTTCTTCTGGCTTCTTTTCCTCCATGGCTCTTAACTCCATCTGCCATACTGTGCACTTGCTTCTTATTTATTATCTGACTCCCCCAATTAGAAGTGTATTCTATGGAGATGGGGGGTGTGTCTTCTTTATTGCTGTGAACCCAGTGCCTAAGACAGTGCCTGGCACACAGTAGGAGATTAATAAATATGAGCCGAATGCAAGAGAAGGGAAACTAACATTTGCAGGGAACTTACTGTGCACTGAGTTGTGTCTTGAGCCCTTTCACCGATGTCATTTACTCCTCCCAGCAATTCGTAGAGGGTTATTTTCCCATCATACTGATGAGGAAAGAGATAAACCCAGATGTAGATCAATATTATTTAAACAGAGGATTCAGAATACAGGCAGAGGGCAGGGTTGAGAAAGTGAGTAGGTCATTTGACTTCAATTTGCTCCCATCCATTCATCCCTAGAACAATCAGTAAGCACCTGAATATGTCAGGTCCTCTGCTAGTTTCTGGGGATCTAGAATTGAATAGAAAACTACTCTCAATGTCCAGGTTGGTCGAGGAAACAGCCGTTTAAACAAAAACTTAGAGCAATGAGGTAAGTTGCTGTAAGAGAGGTGGGAACTCATCATTCAGAAAGCATGAGCAGGAAAAGTGCTTAATCTGGATAAGTCAGAGAAGGCCCCCTGGAGGAGGTGACATTTGAGGTGAATCTGCAAATGACTGTTATGCATTCAAGAAAATTTGGCTGTTCCTGGAAGGATAAAGGCCAAGCTCTTGAGCCTGGCATGTGGGGCCATACCTGGACTCCACCCACCTCCCCAGCCTCATCTCCTGCACAAACTTCCCATTAGTTCCTGCATCACAATACTATTTCTTACCTTTGCAAATGCCATTTCCTCTGCCTGGAATACCCTCCCCCTACCCCTCGGCATCATCTCCACCCCAGGATGGACCTGGGGCCTTCTTTGAGCCCCGTATTACCCTCTCCATGGACTAGCCCATTGTCACATTTGTGTAACTCCCTCCAAACCAGAACCCCTCTGAGGACAAATGGTCTTAATCATGTTATTCTTGCTGCTGTGTGGCATTATGGGATCTGTCACAGGGTGCACACAACGTACGATGGTTGGACTGATCAGAGCCTGGGCTGGAGGGGAGAAGAGGGCTTCTGAGGCTTGGGAAGACCCATGCGTGTGAGGGCAGCTGGGGAACAGCGGCTGGGCAGGCCTGGCGGAGTGAGCTGCAGGGAGAGGGATGTCAGGTCCCTCAGAAGGTGGCGACAAGGAAACAGGAGCTCCGGGCCACGGAGTGTAGACAGGGCACGTGAGGGCCCTGCACAGCGCACTCTTTCCGCTGGGCCTGAGGAAGCGCCAAGCCTGCTGAAGGACATAAGCCTTGGGGCCGTCTGTTCACATGAAGGTCCTGGCTGGAGACCCCCATGGGACACCTTGGAGCGGGAATCGGTCACAGGATTGCGGGAACATCACTGCCTGCTCCCTACACACCTGGGCCGCCATTGGCCAGCCACCTGAGCGGAGGGCTCTTTCTAAAGCTGGAATGAAGCCCAGAAGCATAGCTGGAGGGGCTGTCCCAGGCTCTGGGGGGGATAAAAGCAGAGTCAGTGCCTCCTTCCTGTGCTCCTGCAGTGCCCGGAGCAGTTGGCCTTGGCTGCTTGCAGGAAAGTCTCCCAGGTACCAAGCTCTGAGTTCCTGGAGCTGAGTTAGCACAGCACCAGGTACCAGATAAACACTTGGAATGAACAAATGCACGAATGCAAGAATGCAGGCTAAGCTGCAGCACTGAGTTAGAAGTGGGCAAGCCTGGGTCTCAGATGAGGGCTCCTGACCTTTGACTTATTTTCAGGGTCTCTTCAACCCATGTGACCCAAGCCTCATTCTCCCCTTTCTCAGTCCTTACCTGACTGTTGATTATCATGTCAGAAGTCCAAGAAACACCTTTCTGGTTTCCCCAGGTCAAGTTCTAAGCCCAGCTACAGTCTGAGTGTGTAACTCAAGTTACTTACCTCCGTTCCTGGGTGCAGAACAGGGACCAATTCTCGAGCCCCTCAACCACCTCCCTGGGGAAGTGGAGAACTGACTACTAGGCCCAGGGGGAGGGCAGGTGGTAGAGGGAAGCTGTGCTTAAAAAGGAATCAGCATTGATGGATTTGAATCCTGCTGGCACCACTTATTTATGACCTTGGGCAAGCCATTTAGCATCTCTGAGCCTCAACATATTAATCTATTAAATGGGGTTGATTATATTTGCTGTATTTATTTCAAAGAATCGTTGGGAAAACGAAACTTTTCACTGTTGAAAATGCATTTCTCCTCGCATTTTGTCTCCATGGGGAAACCTGGAAACAAAGCCCCCAGACTCGGGGAGAGCTCCTGGGATCTGAACACATGGCTGGCACATGGCAGCCGCTTAGTATGTTAGATAACTGAAAGGATGGATGGACAAATAGATAAATTTCTGACCCAGGGGTCGGAAGAAGAGATTTTGATTGCTAGCAGATTGCAGCATGTGGCCCCGGGCAAGTCTTGTCCTCTCTCTAGTCCCCAGTCCCCTTCTCCGGGAAATGAAGGTGCTGGTAATAGATGCTTCTTTCAGCCCCAGGCTGAGCTGGGCTGCACAAGTTGAGAATCTGAGCTCGAAGGCAGCAGCTTGCTCTGCTAACCTCCAGGGCCCTGGACTGGCTCTGGCTCAGGAAGCTTTTGTTTGGAGTCAGATCAGATGCTGCCAATCCACCGCAGGGACTGGGAAAGGGCCGTTGGCGGTGGGGACAGAGGCCAGAGAGAAAATGGCTCAGTTCATCCTGGACACCACAGGAGTGCAAGATCTCCCAGCCCAAATCCCTTGGGGAGGGGGGAGGCTGTCCTTCCCCTTGGACTGATCAGATAAAATGTCCTAGACTCTGATCTAAGACCCTTAGGTGGGGACAGGGCCTTCAGAGCAGGACTGACTTCCGCATGCAGGAGGGAATGTGGCATCTGATTTCACTTCCCACAGCTGCCAGCATAAAGTCGGTATTTTTTTGTGGAGCAGACAGAGTAAAGAGAGAATAAAGTGTTGAATTGTTTGGCATTATCAAGGATTTCAGTTCCCCAGGACTCCTGCATAAAGAGATGGAAATACAGCTGCCGGAGCCAAGAAATACATAGAAGTATATGAATTTATTACATATTATCTTTCCTCCTTCCAAACAGCCCTGGAAATGTCAAAAGATCATCTATTGTTTCATCGTTGATAAAAAACAGTTTGGGTTTGGTGGGCTCTGGGCTTGGGCATGAGGCAGGCAGCGGGAGAGGAAGACACAAACGCTTTCCCGGCATGAGCTTCGGGAGGCCCAGCCATCTTTATAATTCTTCCTTTCTGGGTGTGAGTCTCACAGGTGTATTTCGGCCAGGGCGAGCATGTGATTGCACAGTCACACGCTTGTAAATGTGTAAGTGCCGACCATGTGCAAGGTTCTGTGCGCGGTGCTGCCGGAGAGCCCAGGGTCAAGCTCATCGCTGCAGGGGGCTTGGAGCCTGGTGCTGACCATGTGCTAAGGGCGGCCACAGCATCTCGGACACAGCTAACTCGGTCTGCCTGGAGAATCCAGAGCAGGGTTGGCTGTGCCACCTGGAGGATATCCAGGAAGGCTTCACAGAGAAGGTGACATCTGAGCTGGACCTTGAAGGATGAGTAGACTTTCTCCTGGCAGAGGAGAGAAGCAAAGGCATGGCATACAAAGAGAAGAAAGTATGGATGCCACAAGCTGAGAGGCCACGCTCAGCTGTCAGACCTAGAGGTTGGGCCTGGAGAGACAGACGGTACCCAAGCCAACTCTCTGGCCCTGAGCTGACCCAGTCCCTGGCAAGCCACTGAGTAACTGAGGCCATGTTTGATCAGAGATCTGCTTTTCTCACTCTCCTTTGCTGCTGACATGGGTGTAATTCACCTGGGAACCCCCATGGCCCACCTCCACCCCACTGCCTTCAGCAGGCTGCCGTGTACTTGCAGCTGGGCTCAGAGCCCTCCAGGGAGGATGGCCTCCAGCTCACCTCCCCAGCTGACCTCCCTTCGCTGGAGAGAGGCCAAATGTTGGGGAGCTCTTGGTCACCCCATGTCCCAGGGGAGCCACAGGGCCATTGGGATTGGGTCAGGCCCTCCAAGGTCAAGGCTGTCTCCATCTCAGCGCCTTTGCCAGGAGCCGTCAGTCTCACACACTGATGGTGCCTGACAAGGAAGCAGGGCAAGTGTGTGGGCTGGGAGTCCCCACGGCCTCTCCTCTTCTGGCTGGACACCCAGTCAGTGGGAGGCTTGGTCTCCCCTCCTGCCTGCCCTCTCCACCTCTTTTCCCGTAAGGGCGGCAGGAGTCAGGGTATTTCTGAGTTGTGAGAAGCCTCTGGAGCAGTGTGGCTGTCCAGCTCCAACCTGAACCCCCCGCTCAACCAGCTCCCCAGCCTGCAGGGCAGCCAGTTCCACCGCCAGGTGGCTCTTCCTCTTACTAACCTGAAACCTTCCTCCTATGCTTCCCCCTAAACAGGGAGATGTGTGAGGGGCCATTTGCTCAGAGGTCAGGCCTCTGCCAGCTCCAGGTTCTAGAAGGAACACAGGCTGAGCGGGCCCGGGCCTCTGCCTGGTTTCCCCCGTAGACTCCTTGTTGCTCCTGCGCTGGGTGCAGGGAACCAGGCAGCAGGTTCCCTTCACGCAGACAGCTGTCTTTGCATCTTCCAAAACCTTAATCCCCACGGAGGTAGGAGAGATGCCAAGCCCAAGCGTAACCTAAATCCCTTACTTTTGAATTCTGCTTTTCAGTCTTCATAGTTTTTTCCTGAGCTTGTTTCTCTTGTGACCCTGAAACCACCCTGAGGGGTGTTCGTCACTCTCACTTTTATGGACGAGCAAACAGGGTACAGACGAGTGCCGCGCCTGAGGTCACACAGCTCATTTGTGGCAGAGCTGGCGCTGGGCCCCAGTCTCCAAGCTTCTGGTCACAGCCCGGCCACCCTGCCATGTCCCCAGGCAGGCCCCAGGCATAGGGAAGGATGCAGGTGCCGTGGTGAGCCCTTCCCTAACCAGTGAGACCCTACACTTGCCTCGGCCTCCTCCGCCCTGAATCAGGATGTCCAGCATCAGGGCCTCTGAGATCCCTCCCAGCCTCAAGGCTCCTGCTTTATCAGAAAACTGCCATTTAAATGCTTCTCCTTCTGCTTTCGGGAAACGTTGACAGAAATGGAGAACAGAACTGTGCAAGGAATTGGGCTTCCATGCAGAGCCAGGCTCTAGGAGAACAGCACAGAAAAAGACTCCCGCTGTGCACCTTACCACCGAAGGACGTGGAGGATGGTGGGCGAGACGGGCAGTCCTCCGCAGAGAGAAGTAGAGCCGTGTTCATGTCAACGTGTTCACTACCCAACCCTCTACCCACCCTCCATCCACACTGCCTTCCCAGCCGCCCCAAGACACGTGACACCTCTCTGAGCTAGGGGCTTGATATAGGCCAATCCCAAAAGGCTTCTTAAGAATGCAGGGAGGTTGCCAGGCTCTGGAAGCAGCAAAGAGCAGGGCTGGAGGGGACCTTCCACACACGCAGGGAACGGGTCTGCACACGAGGGCTTGGCAGCCTGGCGGATCCAGAAAATGGCTCTGGGCCTCTCCAGGGAAGGCGGCGCAGGTGGGGCTGCTTGGGTAGAAACCAAGAACTGCTGACGCTCTGGGCCCCAGCCCCAGCCCCAGGGACCCGCTCGCCCAGCTCTGGCCCCGAAAGGAAGACTTTCCATCCCCCTTCCCTGGAAGCCCCCTCGCTTACGGGAAGCTGGGTGTTATCTTAAGGTCTGTAAATGGCCTGCCTGCTCTTCCAGCTGGAGCTGTTCGCTGAGAACCGTTAGCACGCAGTTGAGAGCTGGAGTGGCACGCATGGCCGGGGGGCCCCGGGAGCCCGCATGCAGCAGCCCAAGAAGAGGGGCGGAGGGGTGTTTGGAAAGAGGGGTGCTCCAAGCAGGTCCTCCAAGGAGGGACCAAAGGTGATGGCTTGTGCAAGATGCCTTTTGCATCCCAAGTTGTGAATGCCTTCAGGGTCCCTTAAACTGGCATTTTATGTCAGGATACTCAAGCAGTCTGGGGAACGTTCTTCTCTGGGGAGCTTGAGGGCAGACGCCCTGGGTCTGTGCTGGGGTGAGGGTGGGGATCCTGAGCGGCTCATATTTATCCAGGCACCCTTTGGCATTTATTCATTCCCTAAATGCTGACTGGAGGCCCGTTCTGTGCTGAGAACTGTCCTAGGAGTTAGAGAGACATCTGTGAAGAAGACACACCAAGTTCCCTGCCCTTGTGGCATTTTCACTCTGGTGTGGAACGCCCGGCACAGCACAGAGGTCACTGCTGAGCGCGTTTGAGGGCAGGCTAGCCTTACCAACCGACAGGGGCAGCACTATGATTGCCTTTTTACATGCAAGGAAATGGAAGTTGTCTGAGCTAGGAAGTGGTGAAGTCTGGATGGGAACCCATCTGGCCCAATGCCCATGGCACTCACCTTGCCTCAGAGACAGACAGGATGCCCAAGTCCACGCAGACAACCTCCAGATGGTCTGTGCAGCCACAGAGTCCCGGATTCTCCGAGCGGGAAGATGGAGGGAATTGCTGTGGCCTCCGTCTTCCCCAGAGGAAGAAGGGATCCTGGAGATTTAGTGACCTGCCTACAGTCATGTCCAGTCACACTGTCATAGAACAGGAACCTAGAGGTTCTTTCTATGGAACTGTGCTAGCTTGTCAGGGCTTCTCAGCAAGCCCACAGCTGTGTTCTCAAAGAGAGCCAGCCCCTCGCCAACTCCAGAGAGTGTACACCCTCTCCAGGGCCCCACCTGCACCGCCTGTCCCAGGTCAGAGGGACTCCTGGGCTGGACAGGGGCTGACTCAAGGAGCCTCCCCCAGGCCGGGATTTGGCCCCCCTGGGGAGGGGGCCGAGAAGCAGCATGGGCAGCCACTCCCAGCCCTAGTTTTACTGTGCTCCAAGGAAAGGCTGTAAACAGGTGTCAGGTGTCTTGCAGGGTCAGGAGCTAAACAGCACTCTGTCTGGAAGAAAAATTGCAGTAACAGCATCGGGGGCAACTGCAAAGGTGGAGGGGAAGAGAGAGAAGAGGCAAACTGACCGTAATGCAGTGCTTATGAGACTTAAATTGGAGCCCAGGGCAGGTAAAGAACAAAGCTATAAATCCAGCCTCCTGGAAGAATATTCTGGAGGTAGGAGACACAAGCTCACTTAAAATATGCCTGAGATGAGAACCAAAGATCGTTATTTTTGAGTAAGGATATAAAATGCTAAACACTGCCTTTATTAGTCCTTTCTAAAAGCCAGGTGTAAAATACTGCCATTCCCAAGATTGTGTTTTTCCTTTTTTTGTCTTTTAATGGCAGAAATTAAAATCTCCTTAAGCCATGAGCCATCACTCCCCAAGGTGAGCCCCCAAAGCAGTTCCGCCAGGGACCCCTCCCCTCACCCAGGGGGCAAGGTGGCTGCCCCACTGAGCCTCGCACACCCTTCCCCTTCCCCTGGCCCCTAACGGCACTGAACGCCCGCCTGGCAGCAGGTGGCTGAAAAGGCTGCGAGGTTTTATGGGTCTGCCCCAGTAGACCCTGTCTCCCACCAGTTGCCAAGTTGGCCGGTTGCTCCTGACTCACAAGTACCTAATGCTGGAGACATTCAGGCCCTGGAGCGCGGCCAGCAGGCCTTGTGCAGGATGGCGCTGGCTGGCTGGGCCCGGGTGCTCTCCACCAGCCCTTCTCCTCCCGGTGCCGGCTCGCTCTCTTCCTTCCCACCCTGTCTTTCTTTCTTCCTTTTTTCTTTTCTTTTCTTTCCATCAAAGGCTGATGCTACCAGAGAAAAAGTTCATAAAAATGTTATGTCCACCATAAAACCCCTAATGTGGCATTCTGCATGATCCATGCATTAACATTAACATTTCCCAGACAGTTATTGTGAGATAATGGGCCCCGCTATAATTCAGTGGCCACGTTCCTTCGAGCAAATGTTATGGAGGAATAAATGACTTGCCAAGTGTGCTGCTGCAGCGGGGCTGGGGACAAGTGAGCAGCTTGAAAACGCGGGCTCTGGACCTTAGAGCCCCCAGCACGGCCATGGAGGGGTCGGGGGCTCATTCTAAGTCTGACCACCGACTCTCTGTGGACCCTGAGGCCAGACCCTCTCCGTTCTGTTTCTGTTTCACACAACTCCCATCTTTCTTCTCAGTGCTATCCTGGAAGAATTGGCCAAGAAAAAAGGATTCAAGGCATCAGGCTCCTAAGCAGGGCTGAGAGGGTGATGAGTAGCTTTGGTAGGTTAACCAACAGCATCCTCCTCCCCATCACTCTCCCCGTGGTCCCAGTACACGTCACACTCATCTCTGGGACAGCACTTCTCACCTGTTTTTTGGTGGGTTTTTTTGTTATTTGTTTACATGGCTGTGTCCCCTGTTATACCCAGGCCCTCCTTACAAGCTGCGAACACATCTTAGTCTTTTTGGTGACCTAGCACAAAGCAGAGGTCCAATATGTGTTGGTTGAAAATGGGGATGCATGGATGGATGGGTGGATAAATGGATGGATAGATGGATGAATGACAACAGAAAAAAGATCCAGAAATGAAAACAGACTATAAGACAAACAGGAATTGACTTTAGAGATTAAGGGGAAATAGTTAAAACATGTGTTGCACAAAATCATAAGTGTGTCAGCGTGAAAGGAACTTAGGGATCTGCCGCTGTGCTCATCTTCAGGCACGTGACGCCCAGAGGAGTTGGGTGCCAACCCAGGACGAGCACTCTGGACCACAGTTCAGAGCTCTGCCAGCTACCACCTTGCCACTAACATGCAGGCTAACGCTATGCAGAAGAGCCCTTTTCTGCTCTCAAGGAGTGGCTTCCTGGGGGAGGGGACACATCAGGCACAAAACCAACCTACCATACTTCGAGGCAGAGCACGATGAGTGCGGCAGTGGGACGTGTCTTCAGTTCAGAGACTTGAAGGCACGACCAAGGATATGGGTCTTGGAGGATGAACAAAACCGGAAAGGGCAAACTCGGAGGGGAGGGAGAACATCTGAGAAGAGAGAGCAAAGGCACAGAGGTGGCTGGAAGGAAGAACCCCTCACAAGTATTTATTTGTATCAGTGGGTGCTGAGTGCACAATCCGGGAGCCCGTTTGGCTGTTGGGTGGGCCTTCCTTAGACTGTGCCCCTTTACTGCTCCTTGCTACGCCCTCCTGACAAGTTATCAGCTTGTGGTCATGCCATGTGGTCAGCTCTCTGGCTTGTGCCTGGGCTGGGCCTTGCCAGCTTCACTGGCCCTCGGAGCTCCAGAGGTGGCAGCCACACCCCTGCTGTTCTTTCCCACCTCTGCCCAGTCCTGCTCACACCCCAGAGGAAGATTAAACAGGAGCCACATTCCTCCCAGGAATGTCGGGGGTGGGGGGGAATCTCTGTGAGAAGCACCAGGGAAAACGCTGGCTCTCTTCCAAGTGCCACACGTCATGACCACTGTGATCTCTCCCAGAGCAGTTCCCCAGAATGGAGGACCAGATTTATTAACCGGCAAAGGAGATGGTGACCTCCACAATGTATTCGAAGGACCCTGGAGAGGCTTTGCCCCAGTCAGAAACATCTTCCTCACTCAGAGTTCTCATAATGCCCTGGAGCTGGAAGGGGCCTTGGAGGTCAGCTGGTTTACCTGCCATGCTGTGTCGGCATGTCCAATAATAGGCAGACTTTCGTTGTCTTCCTAACACTCCTGGCAAGGGCAGCTCTTCTTTGTTGGGGCAGCTCTCACTGGTAGATCTCCCTCACCTGAAGGTGATATTTGTCTCTGTCACTTCCACTTTTCTGTTCCGCTCTCTGGGCAGCGCAGCGTAAGACCAATATTTCCTCTGCATAATAGCTCTTTAAATACCGAAGACAAGACGCATGCCCCTCCCTAGCTCTTCTGTTCTGCAGGTATGTACCTTTCTTTAGCATCCTAGCCTTCCTCCTCAGATGCAGTCCAGATTATCAGTGCTCCTCTGATGAAGAAAACATGATCCTCCAGCGCGGTCTGAACCGTGGCTTCCTTCACCTGGACTTGTAGGAACACAGCCTCAGATCACAGTTACCTTTTTACTGTTTTTGGCAGCCACATCACAACACTGGTACTTATGGAGTTTTTAGCCAAACGTCCCTATTTTTTTTCATATGTAATGCTTTTAAGCTCCATCTCCCTCACTTTTACAGTTTGCATTTTACTCCAACAGTATAAATTTATATTTCTCTCTATTCAACATCTCCCTGCTTTCAACCTGTGTTTCCTGTCTCACAAGCTCTTTCTCCATCTTCATTCTGTCTTTAAACACATTAACTATCCCTTCAGTGTGTGGAGGAGTAAGTGCACCTTCCACAACGTCATGCAAATTGTCAGTAAAAATGCTCCGCAGCGCAAAGCTGGTTATCTCAACATGAAAGGCCTCCCTCCAGACTGAAATCTACTAATCAATATTGATTGAGGACAATTACAATCTACCGAAAAGTTCACCTACCACTTTTCCCATCCAACTTACTCTCCTTTATTGAACTATAGTTGAAGCACAATATTATGTTAGTTTCATAGTGATGCTATACAGTGAGCTAGTGATTTGATATTTGCATATATTACAAAATGAGCACCATGGTAAGTCTAGTAACCATCTGTCCCCAGGCATCCACTTACTCTTCCATTCTGTCCTGTCCTGTCCAGAATGATGTCATGGAAGATGTAATTTATCTTGCTGACATCAAGATACTTTTCAGAATATTCCTTGTCTACCAACCTAGGAATTTTATTTTTTTTTTTTAAGGGCAGTAAAGTCAGTTTGACGTGACTGTTTTTCAGTGAAGCTATTCTGGTTCTTGGACATCACTTTTTTGCTTTGTAAATAATCCAATTGAGAATTTTCGTTAGCAATGAATATCAAACTTACTATTATGTAGCTTCCAGAATCCGATGTTTACTGCTTTTATGAAAATACAACTTTTGCGTATTTCCGTCTCTAAAAACGATTTCTTTTGATCAGTTCACGAACAGCTAACAGTGGTTCTACAATCCTGTCTTTAAGTTCTTTCCCTGCTTCAAGCTGTGATTTGCTGGTGTTCGCAGCCTTGACTTTATTTAAAGCTATAAGATACTGGTTTACCACCTCCTCACCTATCTCAAACTTGAAACCTTTATAAATCGTTTTTCTGGTTTGATGATGTTGTCCTTGAAGAAAACAAAGCAAAGTGGGAGTTAAATCATTTGCTTTCCTTCTGTCATCTGTAATCTCCTATGTCTGCCCCGGGGTGTAGCTGCCTCAATCCTTTATTTTTGTCTCTTTCCATTTTGCTTCAAGTATTGCTTTTTAAGAGAGAGTGGAGAGGGGGGTGTGCAGAGGGAGAGTGTGGAGGGGGAGGTGGGTGTTTTCAGACTCCACTTCATTCTGGTCTTTGGCCTTCCTAGTGCACTTTGAATAGGTTCAGGCTACACTTGTGTGTTGCTTTTTGTTTATAAGCCCCTCCTTTCATCTTCTGCACACGTGCTTCTAAATCATCATGGAGGTCAGATTTGAAAATTCGGACAAAAGTTGTGATATCCATTACATTTCACTTTCCCCATTAGAAAGGCAAAGGTCAAACCCTCCCCTCTTAGAAACATAATTAGCAATGCAATTCAACCCAACCAATATTTTTTGATCACCTCTTAAGCCCAAGGCATGGTTCCAGACACAGTGGTTGACACAGAGGTGAACAAGAATTCAACACGATGAAGGAGGCTGACACAAATGACCACAGCCCCAGACGGGATGAGACAAAGATGACAATGCTGGTTTACACAAAGTGTTGGGAGACCCTAAAAAAAGAGGGGCCATTTCTGCCGGAGAAGATCCAGGAAAGATTCATATAGGAGGTAGCATCTGAGGTGGTCTTGGAAAGCTGGGTAGAATATCAGAAGTCAGAGATGCAGGGAAGGCTATAAATTCCTTAGGAAGGCAAGAAGGTAAAGAGGCAAGATGGTGTTTGTAGAGCAGCAGATGACTTTGTATGATAAGACCACATATGGAGGACTGGGGGTAGAATACAGCCCCAGACATTGACTCCAAGCTTTCTTCTCTACTCCAGTGTCCTATCCAGATGTTAGGCACAACACACCCTCAGATAAACTCACCAGCACCTCCTCTAAACCTGTTCTTCCTCTATAATCCACTCCCCTTTTTTGATGACATCACCATCCTCCCAGTAAACTGAACACTGAACTTAGAATCAAAAGATCTGCATTTGAATCTAGGATCCAGCTCTTCATTTCTCTGAGCCTCTATTTCTTCATCTGTAAAACGGGGGAACAGTGCCTAACTGCCCTCCTCATGTAGGAGAGTCGTGAGGATGAAACAAGAAAATGTGGAAGGAACTGCTTTGTAAATGGTGGTGTGCTGTGTGCAGGCTAGAACCTCATCACTCTGATGACTCTGTCCCTGGATGGGTGCACCGGGTGGTGAGTTGTCCTGGATGAAACTGACGTTTCCTGGGGACGGTGCCTGAAGACCCTTGTGGGGGGAACTGGGAAGGGGAGCAGGGCAGGGTGGGGAGGCCGGAGGCAAAGGGAGAGATGTGGGAAAGGCTGTTTGGAGGTTGCAGACTCAAGCCCATTTTGGTTGGGACTGAAGCAGGCTGTTTTTGAGAGTCTTCAAAGCTGTTGGAGTTCACACTGAGTGTTGGGCTCTGTGGGGAGTCACCCTGCCGTGCCTCACCTCCAGAGAGCAGGCTGTGAGGTGAAGCAGGAGTGTTTCTCGGCACCTTCCAGCAAGACGCCTAGTGCAAAAACGTGTTGTGTGGGAGGCAGGGAAAGGCAGGGCCAGAAGGGGCCTCGGGTCTCAGATAATTCTGGTGCAGACACACCTGCATCCTTCCTGGCTACCCTCTCCATGTGCCACACACTGCGGGCCCTCTGAACACGAAGAGGACACAGCCACCATCTCTGACTTCAGAGGACGCCTTGGGAAGTGCCGGTACTTAGCCCACGTGTGTGCTCGGAGTCACAGGAGCGCAGAGGTGGAAGCCACTGTCTGCCAGAGAGGAATATTGCTGAAAGCCTCCAGGGGCAGAGACCCCAGAGGTGAATCTTCAGGAATGTGTGGTCGTCCAGTTAGACGAGGCAGGAAGGGCGAGCCAGGAGGAGAGCACAGCAGATGCAAAAGACCAGGGACCTGAGAAAGCATCTTGAGCTCCCGGAACACCTGTTACCGTGTGCCTGGAGCGCGGGGTGAGGTGAGGGAGGGAAGAGGACGCAGTGGCGGGGCAGGGTGGGCATAGACAGTGCGGTCAGGAAGCAGAGGGTATTTAAAGTACCTTTAGGAAGAAATATCAGCATGTGATGGAAAGTAGGATGTGAGAGAAGGGGGAGGAAGGAAAAGAGAAGGTGAGGGCGTCTCCAGGTTTCCTTCTTGGGTGCCTGCAATGATGATGCTGCTGTTCATCCGAAACAAGGAAAAACGTGGGGAACCAAACGGGGAGAGTGGGCAGCATGGAGATAATGGGGTCATCGCTGGGCGGGGCTGAGTGCGGGGCGGGGCTGCCGTGGGGAATCTAGGCAACTCTGCCTCCTTCAGTTTCCCATCTAAGTCCTCCTGCCCCAAGTAGAATGTACTTTGTCTCTCAGTTGTATTACAGTCCCTTGAGGGCAGAGACTGGCTCTTACTCACCTTGGTACCCTGAAGGCAACCCTGGCGTCCTCATAGCCTCCATGGTCACATACCAGTCCTTCACCTTCTCTGCCTGAGTTGCTTCATGCACCTGACAGTACCTCGAAGCCACACAGAAAAGCGGACACACGCGGTGTGAGTCCTGGCCGCACCCCGACCAGCCGCGTGTGTGGAGCATGCTGCCTGACCCTCTAGTCTGTGCTGTCTAGTTTTGTAGCCACCAGACACGTGTCTATTAAAATTTAAATTAAATTAAATTAAAAATTCAGTTACTCAGTCACACCAGCCACAGTTCAAGCGCTTGCCAGCCACGTGGTGTCTACAGTACTGGATGGTGCAGACCGAGAACATCTCATTGCAGAGAATCCTGCTGGACAGTGTACACGGGCACCTACCTCACAGGGTCGGTGAAGGTCAGCGAGATCACGTGTGTGGAGCTGGGCACGAAGGCCAGCACACAGGAACCTTCAGTAAACATCAGCTGTTATTATTCAGAATGAGCTGGGGGCAGAGCTGAGGGCTAAGAGGGCTGTCATCTCCTGTCCTTGGGGAGAATAAATGGATTCATGGGGAGAGTTGAAGGGGCCTCAGTGTGCACTGAGAATTTGGGGTTAATGTGAGCAGCAGATCTTTGGGAACCTCCAGAGAGAGGCATTTTGGGGACTTCAGTGACACTAAGATGATCTGGAAGAATAGGGGTGGTGCCCCACTGTGACATCACTTACCTGTGGATCTGGGTTTGGATCTGGGTCTGGGTCCTGGACTGCAGCAGATGGGCTGGGACCTGGGGGTGAGGAGGGGATGGGGACCCCAGCTCAGAAGTCCATCTGTGTGGTAATAGCGGGAAAGGCACGGAGCTCGCGTCCAGATGGCCCGGTGATTTCTCTTCCTGAGTGCGTGCTGCGCCTCTGCACGCCCTTGCCCCTCTTTTGTGCCCTGCATGTCGGGGATGAATGAGCAGGATCCATCACCGACCTGGAGTCTCAGGAAGGGGAGAGGGGTTGTTGCGGGGGGCCCGGCGGGAGGGAGTGACGCTAGATACCAGCAGCTGGGATGAGGGAGGCAGTGCTGCTGGGGGGCACCCCTTCTCGGGGGCCATCAGAGAAAGCCTGCGTTCCATCCCTGAGCCTGGAACCAGCTGGCAGAGGTTTTCCAGTGAGGATGCCCCTTGGTTCCCCAGCCCAGCAGACAGCCCTAGCTGAGGAGCTTGGATGGACAGATGGACAAACCCTGGCCTATCCCTGATCAGCATTCTCCCTGAAGGGAAAAGCAGAATATTCACTTTGGCTGGGAAGAGGACTGGGAGAGGGAATCCTGGTGCAGTGGGAAAGCCCCGGCCACAGGGTTCTGTCCCAGGCACGCCCCTCTCACTGATCCTCCCCGTGGCCCCAGAGTCATGCCCCTCTGGTTATCGATCTGGTCAAGGGACTGGAAAGGTCATCTCGAAGTCCCGGCCAACCCTCTGTTCCACCAGCATGTGGAGGGTGGAAGGGAGAGGGTGAAGCGACGCGTTTTCCTTGGACTGAAATCTGCTCAGAGACCGGAGACTCTGTTGTCTCATCCCAGCAGCTCTCTGCAGCCTTCCCGTCCCACCTCCTCCCTCCTCTCCTCCCTGGTAGGATGGATTGAGGCAATGTGGAGAAATCCGAATAACTAATCAGAGTCCTCATTAACCCCCTGCCAGGATGCTCAAACATTCACTTTGCTGTTTGTGAAGCAGGAAAAAAAAAAAAACCCTCTCCCCACATTAAAATTGATGCGTTATTAATCCCTGCGCTCCCGACCTGGCGGCCGCTTACCCCGCCCTGCCTGGGGCCCAGCGGCTCCGGCTCCACCTCGGGCCACTTGCACTTTCTGTTATTTATTGGACCAGCGCAGAGAGGCCTCTCTTCACAGGGAGCGGGCTTGGCGCCAGCTCAGAGGCAGCTGCTTTGTTTTCTCCCTGGTGGGCTGGGCCCCACCCCAGGGTGCAGCTGCCAGGCTGCTACGGGCTGCCGGGGTGGGCGGGCGAGTAAACGGCGGGGTGGACGGGTCTTTCTCCAGACCCGCGGGGACCCAGTGAGCTGCTCTCTGCTTCAGACGAGCCAGTCCAGTGGTGGGCTGGGCTTTGAAGGCCTTAGCGTTTGTCTGGCCCAAAAGCCGATCCTTTCTGCACACCTGGGACCTCAGTGCCCCACACCCCAGCCTCGAAGTTGTTCTCTGGCTCTCTACCCGGGCAGGTAGCCCACGTTGCACACCCTCCGCGGAAGAACAGGAATCCACAAATAGGCATCACGTGTGGGACCTTGAACCAGGAGCTGGGGGAGGGGATACCCGAAGCCATTCGAGGCGCAGTTCCTGTCCTCAGGGAGATTGCACTGCAGTGGAGTCAACATGTCCACACACACAAAGAACCTTGCTGGAGGGAAGGAGAGAGGGAGAGAGGGAGGGGACCTGAGCAGTAGAAAGGACTCCTCTGGGTTCTCCAAGCCTAAGATGCTGTGAGAAGGAGTGTGGAGAAAACAAGAGCTGCTGTGAGGCCCTCATTCCGTCTGCTTGGTTCTGGCCCAGCCCTCTCTCATTGGCTGTCGATCTGCCCTGTTCGGGTCTGTCCACATCTCCTGCCTGTCTTGACCTATGACCTCACAGCCAGTGCCGAACTGTGTGTAAACTACATTTTGCAGCCCTCTGAATAACAGGTTCCTAAAGACAGCTTTGTAGGGAGAAGGAGGAAAGGAGAACGAGCCAAAAGTGGAGGATGAGAAGAAAGAAGCACTTCACCCCTCGCTCTTATTTCCCATCACTTTAATTTACTATGCTGAGCAGTGGTCAGAGATCACCTTCCTGATCTTTGACTCAGGTTGGGGAGGATGATCATTCCACCAGTACTGGTGGTGCTGCTGTGTGCCAGGGATTCAAGGTGAGCAAAACACACCTGGGTCCCTGCCCACGTGGAGCTCACAGCCTAGTGGAGAAAACAGGTATAACCCAAATCATCACAAATTAATATACAGTTATAAACCGAGTGAAGGGCTCAGACTGAATCATGAAGTGCGATGTGCAGAGGAGGCTTCCCTGCTCTGGGAGGTCAGAGTAGCTCCCCTGAGGAAGAGCTCCAGCTGAGATGCAAAAGTGAAGCAGACTGGTGGTTTCTAGTTTAAGGTGGTTGAGGAAAGAGCATCTTCCAGGAAGATGGGTGGCTTGTGCAAAGGCCCTCTGGTGGGAAAAAAACATGTCCTGTTTTTTCCAGGAACCAAAGGCCCGGGTGGCCAGAAGGCAAAGAGTCAACTAGATGAAGCAGGAGACATGGTCAGGGCCAGACCACACCTGACCTTCTAGGCCAGGGTGAGGATATTGGTCTTGATCTCAAGAGGAATAGGAGGCCAATAACTGTTTGAAACCAGGGAGAAGGGGAGGGGGTCGAATGGAATTTGCACATCAAAGAGGTCTCCCTAGCTGTTTAGTAGAGAACAGATGGCAGGTGTCTATTCGTTAAATGGGTCATCTTAGTCCCTTGCTGTTTGTTTCCTATCTCCCACTTTGTTGAGCTGAAGTCTGTAGAATGTGCTGGAGCTTTATGAAGGGAGACGTATATCTAAATTCTGACCATCCAGTATTCAGCCTCAGCTCAGAACCTGCAAAAATAAACTCTTACTCTTGAAGTGGCATGCCTCCTTTCCTAACTCACAGAGACTCAGGCAGCTGTGACCACGCTGACCCCTGCAAGGCCAGCAGTATGATGGATGTGGGGCCCTGTGTACAGACCCTGGCATCCCTGGGAGGTGTCAGGAGGGGAAGCAGCAGGGCCGATGGACTGGCAGAGCTGGGAGGAACAGGGAGCAGGGAAGCGGAGAGGTGGGACTTGCAGGGGTACAGGCACCAATCTGGCCTCTTGTGCTGGGCGTGCGGGCACAGTGACACGGACACAAGCGGGCAAGCCCCCTTGGCCACAAGCGCCTCCTCGCCATTTGGCTAATGGCTCCTCTGTTTTGGTTATTCCAGCTGCTGCTCCTACAGAAATAGCCTTTGTTTAGGACAGGGGCCCTTCCTTTCATTTCAGCAAACATTAATTGATCTTAGCCTATAGATAAGAATACTCTGAGCAGCAATGCCCCATAGGAGGCAGGATGAACTAAGTACCAAGTCTCCCCTCCCCTTCCTACGGGGTGGGCCTGCTGGTCACATCTCCTGGGGCAGCCCAGCAACTCTGCCTGCACAACTCCCAGTGGACAGGATGCCGGTGCCCTCACCATTTAATTACTGCATTGGACTCTTAGCTGCAGAGCTGGAAGGGAGAGCAGCTAGCCACCTGCCATCACTCATGTGTCCCCCAAGCCCCCTGGAGTGCGAGGATCGCCTTTCCCGTGAACATCCCTGTAGAACAACTGGAGATTTTCTCCCAGGCTGCGGGACGTCCATCTCCCCTGGAGTCCAAGAGAGGAAGGTGTTCAGGTTCTCCTGGTCCTGTCTTGCTTCAGGGTCCTGCCCTGGAGTAGGTCCTGCTCCCCTTTCTCCCTCCGTCCTGCACGTGCGGCCTCCTCTGTGCTCCATGCACAGCTGTCCCCACTGTGGGTGCCGCCCTTTCTCTCAAAGCTGCCACATCTGTACATTTTTACTGGTGTGGGGGCTTGGCCTGCCAGGCTCATTCACCCCAGGCATAAAATTTAAGGGGATGCCCAAAAGTTCAGCAATCAAGAGAAATAATATTTTAATGCAATATTTTTAAAAACCAAAATTAACGGCAAAAGTGCATGGTAAACAAAACATCAACGTTCTTAATGATGGCAGGCTCAGTATTACTGACTCTTTCTTCTGCGTTGAATTCTAAAGTGTCCAGGCAGGGCGTGGTTTTGGGTCCTGATTTCATCTCCATAACTGAAGTTCGGGTCACCCCCTTAAACTCTGTGGCCAAGGGAAATGCCACTGGTCCCAGCCCCCGAGGAGATGCCAGAGGGGGCCCTGGCTCTGTGGAGGGTGGAGAGCAGAACAAGTTGAACTTCACTTACGAGATAACGAAATAAGGTCTTCCAAGCCCTTCCACGTCCCTCCTCGTGTCCCACGGAAGGAGTTTCTCACTGTTTTCTCCCGCTCAGTCTGGCCTGCCTCCCTTTTACCTGTTCTCCCAACCAACACCTGCTTTCTTCTCCCTTCTGCTCTGAGTTTTATGCTCCTCCATCTTCGAGACGTCCTAGACTAGATTCACCAGGAAGTTGGCGGGGGAACTTTATAAATTCCTCATTCTCCAATCCTTTTTTTGCCTTTTCTCCTTTGCCCTTATTATCTGACACTGTATGTATTATTCACTATCTTGCTATTATCTGTCCACTGTTCCCCTCTCCACCCTGGCCAGAATGTAAACCCCATGAATGCTGAGATTTTTATCTTTTTTGTTAACAATTGTGAACAGTTCCTGGCACACAGCAGACACTCAATAAACACCAGCCAAATGAGTAGGTAACAATTGAGTTCCCTTTGCTTTCATCTTTCCCCTCCCAGAGCAGGCCTGGCCTCCCCTTTAACAGCTAAAAGACACTGAATCTTTTTCCTAAATGACAGAACATCTGCTCTGGGACTCCACCCTCGGCCATGCAAACAGGTAGCAGAAGCTTTGAAATCACAGTTGTTACTTAACAAGTCCAACCTAGGCAATAGAAACAAATTTTTCCCAGGGCAGACTTCAGGGTTTTCAAAGTATGTTGTGTATTTTTTTCCCTTTTAATAGGGATTGATGTTCAAGGGAAGATTTGAATTTCATGTAATTTGAATCAATACCTTGGCCAAGATGCTTTAAGACCCCGTTTTGATTATTCTGTCTGTAAAATGGGTATGCTGGTTCCAGTACTAGTAACTCCACAAAGTCACTGTCAAACTCAGGCAAAATGCTAATGGCTTTGGCTGGATGTGCTCTGTAATGTATAATCACCATGCATATACAGTTGTGTGAAGTCTCATTAGAACTTGGCCAAGGTCTCCTGATGAGACCATGGCAGAAGTGACCATCCAGTTCTAACCTTCTTCCTTCACAGATGAGAAACTGAGGCTCTGGTGGTGATGGAGGTGCCCAGGGTCACATCCCCAGTGAATAGAGGAACGTTCTGGATAGAAGCCTGGTGTCCCGGCTCCCAGAGCTGTTCCTGGCCTCTTAGAGCTTCTCAGGTGCTGATTTCACAAGAACAGGGACTCTATTTGCAGCTCTCAGCCTAGGTGAAACTCACCATGGCTGGAAGGGGGCACATTCTTGGCTTTCAGTAACCCTTCACAAACTCACCCAGGGAGGGAGACGTTTTTAAACAAAATCCCAGTCCCATCCCTTCCATATCTGAGATTTATTTCTGAGAGGCATCTGAATGAGAATTTTACAGGCGTTTCATTCCCCAGCCTTGTTATGGTTCCTTTGCTATCCTCTACAAACTGATTTTGACTGAAACCTCTGTAAGGCACGCAGCAAGAATCCCGGAGTGGAGACCTGTGCCTGGGGTGCAAGTCATCTGGTCAGCAGCATCTCCAGGCTCAGTGGATCATTGCAGGAGGGGACAGAGCCCTGAGAAGGGCAAGGAGGCACAGAGAGATTAATTTCTTCAATGTCATGCTTCCTGTGTGTTCCTTAATAACTCAAATTTACACGTGTGGGGAAAATCATAATTTCCCATGGAAGACATGGAAGGGGGTCAGAGCCATCAGACTATTTTGCAAGTGGGTGTGTCCACAGGCTCTGAATTGGTCCCACCAGCAGTCTTTTGGCGTTTTATGGGGTGTGTGGCCATGATTGTGACCAAGAACTGGCATTTGTGCCTTTGTCAGTGGCAGTGTCTCTGATATTATTCCTGTGTGTGTGTGTGTGTGTGTGTGTGTGTGTGTGTGTGTGTGTGTGTGTGTGTGTGATCATCACTTCTCTCTTTGTGACCATGTGTAGATCAATGTGTGTTTCTTTTTAAAAAATTATTTCTCATTTCCTGCATAAATTACTCCATGTAAAAGGCCATCCGGAGCTCAGTTTCTAGCATCCTTTTTCAATAAAGCAATATTATCACAGCCCAGTCCCAAAACTGGTCCCAGGAGAGGCTTTTCCTAGATTCTTTGTCAAACGAAATGTCACTGACTCACCAAATGATGAGAGGAAGAATTCTTCTTGTTTATTTCCCAAGTGAGGCAGAGCAGAAGCAGTTCAGCCTCTTTGGATCCTCTCCCTGGCTGGGCGGGCAGGCGGGCAGGTGGGCAGAGGTGTGGAGGAGACCACCCTTGGACTCTGCCCTTTCACTTCACCCCCTTAACCAGCTTTGTGACTTTGGGCAAGTCATTTTTCTAACCTCAGTTCCCCCTTTTAAACATAGGACTAGTGACACCTCCTTTGGAGGGTTGCTGCAAAGATTAAATAATAAACTGGGTGACACAGTTCTTTGTAAGGGACATTAGCAGGTTGTGTGCCATACATTCTGCATATCCTCTGCTGAACATATACATTTATTTACTCCTTTATTCAACCAATATTTATTGAACACCTTATAGGTATACAGATTAGGCTCCAAACACATTCTGTTTAGGATTATGTAATCTAGTAGGGTAGGCGAATAGAAATCAGAATTTTGCAGGATAAGTGCTAAGAGAATGGTGCACAGGATGCTCTAGGCTGCTAGAACCGTCCTGTGGCAGCCACGTGCACGATGAGGAAGGCCGCGGGGAGACTGATTTGCAGGCTGTTGCTAAGCTGAGGTGTGGCAGAGGAGATGGAGGGGAGGAAAATGTGGCTCACTCTATGGGGGCAGAAAAGAATGATTCGTTTGTACCAAGATGCACTGACCTTCCCCTGCTTCTGGGTTGGGAACCCAGGGTCCATCAGCAGCCTGGTTGGTGAGGGAGCTGGGGCTCCGAGGCTGGACGGTCTGACCGCTGTGGGAGGAATGGCGGGGAACAGGAGGAGGACCGAGCCCAGCTGAGGGCAAAGGAGGGATGGAGACAGGAAGGGCTTTGCAGAGGTTTTCAAAAGGCTTCGGTTAGGCTGGTGGTTACCCTTAGAAACGTAATCCTACTGGGAAAGCCAAGGGACTTCACTAAATTTGGGGCTGGTCTTAGTTGAGTTAAAAGGGACATGTGCTTTCTACGATGGGTTCCCCATGACCCGTCTCTAATCTGTGTGTGGTCGAATTCTGCCCTGGTCTCTTGACTGCTCTTAGCATTCCTGCTCATCCATTCACTCCCTATTTAATAAGCACACGTGGAGCCTGATGCGAGGCCAGAGCTAGAAGCAGGAGCACTGTGCTCAGGAAGCTCAGGGCTCAAACGGGAGGGGCGCCCATGGGAACATGTAATGAAAATATGCTGAGATACCGCCTGGAGTTCACGGCTAAGAGCTTTGGACTTTATCGTGAGAGAAAACTTTACAGAGCTGGATCTCAAAGGATGAGTATGATTTTGCCAAACAAAAGGGAAACAAACTATAATTGCTATGATTGTCTTAACAACGACACTCACCATTTGTGGCTCAGTCTGTGTCGATGCTGAGTCCTTTACTATGTGCTGAGCACATCGTGTGTCTGATGTAATAAATGACATAAAACCCCAATAAACACCCCGTAAGTTAGGTATTACCGTTCCCATTTTCAGAAATAGGAACACCGAGAGGTCACACAGCCAGGAAGAGGGAGATGGAGGATGTGAATCCAGGCTGTCTGACTTCGGAGTTTTTTTCCAGACCACTGTACTATCTCCCACGTTCACTTCTTCATCTTAGTGTAGGAGGCACATGAAATAAACCACAGCGTGGTCCGAAGCTCTCAATTCAGAGACACATTGAAGTGGAGGGAATTGTAATGTCTTTGACAACAAGTGATAATCACTAACTAGGCAAAGTCTAGCTAAGCTGGTTGAGCACTGGTCTGATTGAGTGTTTTCTGGTGATGCTTCCTCTTCACGCAGCAAGAACGATCCTCTCGATGTTCCACACGGGCACAGCACCAGCCCGGGTACGCGTGGAAGGCATAAGAGAAACTGAAGACACCGATCTTGTCCTCAAACATTTATGATACCATTGAGGAGACTGAGACTAACAGGGAACACAGAAGATCACAAAGCAAAGTAAGATTAAGGGCCAATCGTAGGGCGCGGGACCCAGAGCTTGACTCCACTCAGCTGCAGAGGTTCAGAGAAAGGTAGGACTTAGGGGATGGGTAGGACCTGAGTAGTGGAGAGGAAAGGGGGCCTCCAGGGGGTGTGGGGACCTGAGCAAGGGGTCAGAGGGTGAGGGTTAGCTCTTCACCATCTGTAATACCATGACAGCCTGGTGCAGATGGAGAAAAGGCTCAGGTTTGAAAGACCAGGGGATTAGGTAAGAGAGGTAGGTTGAGTCTGATTACAAAGGACAAGAAAGGAGGCTAAGAAACTTGGATTTTGTCTTTATAGGTCCTGGCAAGTCATTACAGATTTTTGAGTTGGGGAGAAACAGTATAAGCCAGTCTGTAAACTATTTTAGCTTCCATGGAGGCGCTCTCCCTTCCTAGAGAATTGGAGTCTGGTCTCTTTGAGATCAGCCTCATGGCTCTGGTGAAATCTGAGGCTTTCTCGGGGACAACTGACTGCAACAGCTAATCACCAGCAGTCCGAGAAAAGGGCCCCCTGTCAGGTCCCGCCTCTTGTGTACAGACGGCAGCGGTGCAAATTGATGATGACGGTGATGGAACAGAATTCTAAGAAGTGGAGGGTTTTGTGCAACATCACACAGCAAATTTTTGGCAGAACTGGGACCAGCTATCTGCCTCCTTAGCTTGCTCACCCCACAGGGAAGTAGGAGGAGCTATACCCTTGGGGAAACACCCCAGGGACTTGGTAGGCAAACCACACCTCCATCACTGCACTTACGCAAGAAAAGGGCCTGGGAGGGTCTCCAGAGTGAGATCAATGAGGACAAAGACATTGATGTCGTTTGCTCCCGGGATAGATTGCAGGCTGGGGCAACACCCCCAAAGTGGACAGGGGACAGGCCTTTGGTTTGGGCTTCTGGCCAGAGATACCAGAGGCTCAGTCTTCACTGCTGTCCCATTCATCTGCAAAAAGTGTAAGTGCAGGTTGGCTAAACGAGCAAAGGTGTTCTCTGGGGAAGCTTGCTGGGCTGTCAGAGGTCAGGGCGTGCCCACAAAATGACCTGGGAGCGGCCTGATCAGAGCTAAAGAGCGGGAGCGGGGCCACTCCATTTCTTGGGGATCTTATGGGGATAGAAGGGACATTATCTTCAAGATGAAGAGCCTGCTTCCTCCTTTGTCCCTGAAACATCTGGGCCATCAGGTCACACAGGGCCCGTGTCTTCCCATCCATCTCTCTCTCTCTGTCTCTCGGTCCGCCTCCCTGTCTGTCAGGCTGCCTGTTAATTGGGCCCAGCCCAGCCTTGGGATCAGGGCAGCTGTGTCACAGGCGCCTGCCAGCCTCTGAGGGAGGCAGACTTTGTACAGGACGAAAGAGAGGGGCTGACACTCTCTCTGGCGCCCCCAAGGCCCGCCCTGGGGCAAGGCCAGTGTGAGCATGGGGGGAGGGCAGCTGCGACCTCATTGTCCCCCCACCCCCAGGGCTGCAGGCTCTTTCCTGTGTCTCAGTGCCTTCGGTCCTGTGAGTTGCCCTTGTGATGCTCAGAGGAACAGCTGGCAGAAAGGAGATTACCGGATGTACTTCTGCCTTGAAGCTTTCTCCAGGCTGTGGGGACTAGGCAGTTGTCAGTGTGGGAAAGGGGACATCTATGTCTAGTGTCGCCCTGCAGCAGTGCCCTGCGTGGGGCACGCTGGTGTCACTGGGGACCGTCCTTCCCTCTCAACTGTGTATTTGTTAGTCCCTGAGTGTGGCCAGGGTGGGCTTCTCTTCCCTAAACTGCTGTTGGTCCTCTCTGAGGGGCTCCACTCCTTACGGGGGCGGGGGGGGGCAGGGGTAAGACTAAAGCGAAAGACAGAAAAGCAGGCATAGCAGCAGGACGTGGGGAGGGAGCTCCAGTCCCTCGGTGACAGAAAGGACACAATTAGCAAGAGGGGCTGCAGGACACACCAGGCAGAGAGGGCTTCCTCCTTCAGCAACCCTGACCCAGACCCTGGCCCTGGCCCCAGCTCTGTGGGCTTTGGCAGAAGCGGAGGAGGGGAGGCCAGCAGCCAGAAGCAGCATCGTCCACACATGACCGGATACCGTTATGTCCTTACCATCTAGACAGTGAGCACCTCAAAGACAGGGAGAGCTTGCCTGTGTGTGTGTGTGTGTGTGTGTGTGTGTGTGTGTGTGTGTGTGTGTGTGTTTCATCGTTGCACGCCTAGGCCCTGGCACATGGTATGTTCTTAATACACAGAGTCTAAATTGAAGCAGTTTGCATCTTGGGGGTGGAGGGACTAGTAAAAAGCTACCCAAGAACAGAGCTCTCCTCTGCCAAAATAGGTCCCTGACCCCTGGGCAGAAGACGGGAGGCTGACATCAGTAGGGCCCCCCGGAATGGCCCATCCCCACATCGCCTCGGCCTTCTTCTTCGGGAAGCCCAACATTTACTTAGCACTTACTACTGCAGGCCCCCTCTCTGGATTGGTAAGAAATATAGGAGCAAAGAGAAGTGGGGGTGGGGAGGGGGGAGGGGGAAGAACAAAAGGTCTGGAGTCAGAAGATATGCCGCTTGTTGGCTGTTTTCTTAGGCAAACCCAGCGCTTGACTTTCCTAAGCCTTATTATCCACCTTGATAAAATGAGATCAGCTACCTGGCAGGGAAGAAGGCATCTCTCATAAACTCCATATATGATGTAAATCGGCGTGACCTTCCGCAAGTAATTTGTAAAAATTCTTTGAAATGAGTACACCTTTGGATTTGGCAACTCCACATCTAGAAACTTACCCTAAGACAATCATCAAGTCTGGAGCAAAACTCAGCTGCAAGAATGGGCATTATGTGTTTCTAATGACAAAAACTGGAAATAATCTAAACAACAAATAATAGAAATTTGGCTGGGTAGTTGGAGTACATCCGTAAGTGGCATGCCATGTGTCACTAAGATTATTGTGTACATTTCCCTTATGTGCAAAGGTATTTACGGTACGTCGTTAAATTTATAAGGCTGCTTACAGAACAAACAGCGTGTAGAGTATGATCCTGTCTTGAAGAAAAAGGCGTCTTACTCTACATAGTAACTGTGGTTATGTTTGTATCCTAGGACCACAGCTAACTTAAAGTTTTCTCCTTCTTCTGTATCTATTTTGTACAATAAGGATATATTATTTTATGAAGGTAATAAAAATTAAGTTATTATATTAACATATCGCCTTCTAAGATTGTTTTAAGAGTTAGAGAAGATACTACATATGAAAGTACTTTGTAAAATGAAAAATTATGCAGCTATAAGACAGGGTCTCTGCCCACAAGGAGCCTCCAGTTTGGAGAGAGACGAGAGGGATGCGAGATTAACTGTAGCATGAAACCGAGCCTGGCAAGAGCTTTCGGAGGGTGACAAACATGTTACTTGGAAACACAGAGGAGATCAAATGACGTCTGGCTGTAGAGGAAAAAGCCAGAATGTTCGAGTTGAACACTGAAGAGTGATAAGGTTCTTGTCCAGCAGAGATGTAGAATTGGGGCAGTAAGAGAAGTGGGAGGTCACGGGACAGATTTGGAGAACGCAAGGGCTGTGTGTGGATGGCAGTAGCAAGCCTACGGTGAAGGGTCGAAGCTGAGTTCAGAAGGCAGTTAGGGAGGTCAGGGGCCAGGCTGCACTTGATCAGTGCGACAGTGAACACCAGAGGTGCCTTCCATGAGTAAGGAGTCACTGAAAATTCTGGAGTAGGAGGTAGCACGGCTGTAAGGTCATCCCGGACAGTGTCTGGCAAGTCCGAGGCCCTGGATGGATGCAAAATGAAGCCCTCTGCCTGGGAAGCTCAGTCCCAAGGCAGCTAACAGGCTGGTGGGGCAAACAGCAGGGAGGAGGAGGGACTTGGCCGTCATGGCCAGGGATGCGGGCCCTCTCCAGGTGTATCACTGGGAATGGAAAGGAGAAGACCATCTTCCTCCCGGACTGGAAAGAGCTGGGATGTGGGGGAGTGATGGGGAGGGAACATGAGGTGGGGCTCAGGAAGGGAGGAAGTGGACTTGTCCTTCAGATTTGCTGCCTGGGGGACCGGGGAACCAGGAGTCATTCACAGAAGTCACAGGCAATGCCAGTGGAGGAGGAAAGGCTGGGATGGGGGCACTTCGGTGCTCACAGCATCCTCTCCCTCAGTCCTGATCTCTTGGGCAGGTGATGGCCTGGGGGACCTGAGCCTTCTGCCACGTTGAATGGATCTCATATCCATCATCCCTCCTTGGGAGGAATCTGGGCCCCATGTGGGGAAGGGGGTTTTGTTTCAACCCAGAGAGATTTTTTAGTGGAAATTCATTAACCACGTGCTCCTCTCCAGTCATCCCATCTCCTAGCTCCCCCACTTCCTCTCCCTGCAGCCAGGAGTTCACACACCCCTTAGGATCCTGGATGCTGTGTCTCTGCCACCCTCACCTCCAGCAGTGCACACGCACGCACACACACACACACACCCCAGAGGGAGGCAGGAAAGTCTTGTTCAGGCAAATGTCTGAATTTCCATTTCCCACTGCAGCTCCCAGCCCGGCCACTGTTTAGCTCCTCCTGTTGTCATGTCACTAGTTAATTACATTCTTTACTGAGGTGCAAATGTGTTTTTACAGGGAGACTAAGATGGTGTTAACTAGGAAGGAATTGTGAATGTTAAAGATGCGTTTACCTCTGGTTGCAGGGCTGGGGCTCTTGGCTGGAGATGCTCCCTGCTGCTGCCCTGAAAATGCAGCCCAGGCATCAGCAGCCCCCTCTCCCTTCCCATGACCCCACCATCCTGGCCCCAAGCGCAGCCTCACTGGAGTCAAATCAGCAACTCCATCCAGAGGGAGAAATTGCTGTGAGTGGGAAGTGTCAGGCCAGGCCTTACACTGGTGCTGACCACCAACCTCATTTCTGGACACTTGGTGCATTTCAGACATTGAGAAACAAAATTAATCCACTTTAATCTAAAAGTAAATAAGTAAGTTGTGCAGTCAAATCCCCCTTTAGGCCGAGGCTGTCTTCCACTGCCTGGGTCCGTTACCCCCCTGACTCTTCCTCCCTGCTGCCAGCAGGCACCCTCCCCTCCAGCCCATCAGTGTCTCTCCAGACCCCCAGCCAAAGCCTGCCTGCAGGGAAACCATCTGAAACTCTTCTGCACACCTGAACAGGTTGCAACTGCCGCCCTTTCTCTGAGTTCCCTACAGTTTAAAACAAAAAGCCAGCTGTGGCTCCCCAGGACCCAGCTTCACTCAGGGACCAGCCCACACTTGCAGGGAGAGAGGGCTGACTATGTGTCTGGTGCCAGGGGACCAGACAGGTGACCACAGGGCACTTCCCACTGTGACAAGGGCTGAGCGGCCCCTGAGAAGAGGGGCTTGAATGGTGCACGTGGTAGGAAGCCTGCAGAGCACGCAGAGTGTACCCCTTCCCGCCAGCCTTGGAGTGGGGGGGACAGAGGTGGGTCCTCTTTTCCCTGATCCCCTGCCCCGAGCACTTCTCTGCCCTTTTTGAGCACTTCTCTGCCCTTCTTTGCAGGTGCGCTGGCTCTAGCAGGCAGGAAGACATTCTGGCCCAGCTGGAAGTGAGAAGAGGGGAGCAAGTCTCCTGAGGGCCATCCTAGAGGCCACCAGGATCACCCGAACAGTAAGAAATGCCTCTCCATCCTTTAACACATAGTTAAACCCTCCAGGCAGATTCTCTTTTCTTCTGAAAACCTCGAGAACCAGCCCGTAACATTAGCTGACACTTAGCACACACAACCTTCGACAGCACAGCCCTGCGTGATTTCTCCATGTCTTTGCTCCTGGAGGACAGCACAGGGCTGTGTGCCTGGTCCCTGGGCACCTCTCTTTTCTTCTACATACTCCATGAACAATAGACTGTTGTTGATACAGACGGATGGGCTGTTGCTGACACCATGATGATGGTAACACTTGTACAACCCTCTGGAGCGAGCGTTATCACCAGGGGTGTTTCTGGAAAATTCAGTGCCTGGATCTCACACCGGGGTTCCTGATTTGCGAGTCCGGGTTCAGACCAGGAATCTGCACCCCAAGTGTTTCTGATGAACACAGAGGAAACTGCATCCCAGTGGTTTGTGATGAAGTATGAGAAATAGCTCCTCGGAGTGTATAAAGCATTCTGAATGGAGAATCTCACTTAATCCTCTTATCAGATAGGGTTTTTTACATCCCCTTAAGTAACTTCATGATCTCACAGACCTGTATCTGTATAGGCAGGGATTTGGAAGTCAGTTATCCAAAACAAGCCTTTTTTCTTTCCAGTATGCCATGATAAGGGCTGGGTCTGTTATGGTGAGATTGGGCCCCAACTCCAAAGGACCCTGCCCAGGATTTTGTAAGTTTTCCTGATGTCTTAGGGCCGCCATGACCTTCTAATTCCTCAGTCTTCATTTTGGAGGCAGTAACAATTGCCAAATTCCTCACAAAAGCTGGTTTCCCTCTAGAGAAGAGGGAGAGAGACAGTCAGAAAAGTGAATGTCCCCAGGCAGGTGGTTAGAGAAGCCCCAGATATTCAAGGGGACGGCCCGTCCAACAGCAGCAGAACTGGCCAGCCGTGGTCGTCTGTTCCTGTGCCCCCTGGCTGTTAGGGGAGCCCTGTGTTCGGGGTGTGTTATGGGGTAGGGAGCACGCTGAGTCATGCTGGGTCCCCTCGAGGTGAAAGCCGAAGGAAAAGCTGGATCCCAGGGGTCAGGGCTTCACCCCAAGTGTGAGCTGAATGATGCCCATTTAGGGGACAATCTTTTCAACGATCTTCGGAGCCTGTGCGCACAGTGATATGGAAAGGAGTTCCCTGCAGGCAATGGCTGTGGTGAGGGCTTGGAGAAGATGGGGGATGGTTAAAGAGGAAAAGGGGGCAAAGGGTCAGAGACTCCTGGGGAACCAGTGTGGACGGTTGTCATTGCCCTAGTCCAGTGGCTGCTCTGGGACTGGCGAGTGAATCAGCTTCCTCCTGCCGAGCTACCTATTTCAGAGGGAGCCCAACAGAGTCCTATACACCCCTTCCCCAGCCCCTGCTGATGCTGCTGAGGCTGGAGTCTAAACAGGCAGTACCTGGGGGTGGAGGGGCCTGGCCCTCCCTAGGTAGAACTAGGGGGAGGATGGAAGTGTGTTGACGGACCACTAACTCCTGCTGTGAGTTGCGTCTTTCTACACAATGGAAGGCATTCAAGAATGAGATAGAGGCAACCTCAAATATCACCCCAGCCTCCCCCTCCACCCCGCCACACACACACACGCACACACACACGCACACACGTACACTTGCTGTGCACGGAACAGCCTAGCCAAGTGAGCGCCAGTGTGGTCTGTTCTGGGGGCTGCATAGAGTTGACACTGTTGCTTGGATGGGTGCAGTCGGCAAGGACAATTTTTGCAGCTAATGCTGGAAGTGTGGCAATCAGAGGAGCCGCCAGCTGTCTCACTTCGATTCTTAGCTCTCTCGCTCTCTTTTTTTAAAATCATTTTGCTTACATAATCCACCCCCTTTTTATTTTCTAATTCTCTCCTTGCAAAGCTGGCACCAGAGGGGAAGGGCTGGGGTGGAGGGGGTAGCAATTACACATCAGTTTGGGGCGCATTTACATTTTGCAATTACAATTTAAAAATAAGTCTCGTTAATGATCTCCACGTGTCAGCGACAACCCCAAACTGACACAGGTACTCTCCTGGGCCTGCCTGCCTGCCTCCCCCTGAAGTCAGAGGCTTGGGGGTGGGGTTTGCGCAGAGGTGCCCAGGGAGACCTGGGGGAGCCAGGGGCAGCAACTGAACGGGGGCGGAAGTGATGAGTGTGTCCCTGGGGCTGCTGGAGGACAGGTCTGGCGCTAACACTAGAAACCAGAACCCAGGCCTCCTCCCTGGTCTCCTGCTCTGTCCTCGCCCCAACGTCGCAGGCTCAGTGTCCTCAGGAGGCAATGTCAGTGCTCAGCTGGGAGGAAGGGAACCCTGTCTGCTGTTACCCTCCGAGCTGGGAGGGCCCTGTTGGGCCAGCGTAAATCCTAGTCCCCCTGCGCCGGCTGACGCCTGGATATTCATGGACTGGGTAGAGGGCCCGAGGCCGTACACACGCGGGGGTCAGGAAGGGAGAAGGATTGGCTGTCCCAGTCTGGGGAGGACACTTCTCTTAGTAACTAGTTACCACAGACTTATTGACGCCCTCTGACTCCTTGAGCAGGGGCTTTGGAACAGACCCACCCAGACTCAGCTCTACCGTGTGCTGGCTGCGGGGTCTGACGCAAGTTGTGTGACTTAGTTTTCTAACCAACACCATCTTCATGTACCTGGAATAATTATATTTACCTCACAGGGCTAGCGTGAGGGTTGAATAACGTACCAGGCGGCACCTGATGCAAGCCTGGCCGGTGGCGAATGCTCAGTAAACGTCGGTCCCTCCCTGGGCCCCTCCCCAGCATGCTCCCTCCTGCCCACACTGAGCTGCTTCTTTCCAGCTCCCGTGGACACTAAGGAAGCATGATCTGGTCCAGTTTCTCCAGGTCTCCCATCTGCACCCTGAGCAGCTCCTGAAGTGGACCCCAGCCCCTCACACACCCACCATCTCCCGGGGGGCTTCTCTGCGGGGCTCAGGCATCAGGCCTTCAGCATCTCACAGCCTCTCTTCCTGCCTCTGGCTTGTAACAAGCCCAGCTCTCTCTCTTCTGGGCACTAGTTCAATGGAGCTTCCATCAGGCCTCACGTATGTTCTTTATCTGTGAAATGAGGGGGTAGATGGAGCTCTTTGAGGTGCCTTGGAGCCTCAGCATCTGAAACTCTCAGATTTTCCTCCCCTCTTGGCTTCCTTCACACCGTTACTTGCATGTGAAGCTTGCATCTCCTGGGCGGCTTCATCCAGGACAGTCTTTGGACTGATCACTTGTAGTCCAGAATGTGCATTCATTACTTGAAACATACATGAAACAGCTCCTCCCAAGGACAAAAAGTGATTTGCATCTTGCAAAAATCAGAGAAAGGAAGACATACCAGAAGCAGGCTGCCTGGCGTAGGGCAGAGGACACAGAAGGGGCTGCAGACAGGGGTTCCTTGAAGGCAGAGACTACATCTTACTGTTTGGGTGTTTAGTTGAACACAGTTAAATGTTATGTGTTCAATACTGTCCTAAAAACTTGTTTTGTTAACCTAAGCTATATAAGGGAGAGTTTTCCAGGTCAAAAGCAATAGATCCTTGTTTTTAATGATTGTGTAGTATTCTCTTACATGGATGTTTTATAACGGGCTTAGCTATTTTACAATTTAGAAGTAAAGCATGTATGTGAGGAGGAAACCCACAGTGCTAAAGATATAAAGTAGAATTAAAAATCTCCCTTCTTTCCCCACCTCTGCCCACTAGGCTCACGATCCAAAGTCAACCCCAACGCTTTAGCTGATTTTGAGGCCATTTATTATGTTATGTAATATGCATGAAAACCCTCTTTTTTAACATATGCATTTATCAGGTAACTCCCTGCTATGGAAGTGGGGCAATGAGCACACGTTCTGCTCCCTCCAGTCTGTATGCATTTGATCAAACAAAATTTGGTATTATCTACTTTTAGTATGCCGTATATTTATAATACAGTGTATATGTGTTATATAGTACACAGTGCTACAATTTTAGTGTAATCGTCTATGTACTATCTTTATGTTAAAATTTAGAAGATTTATTATGGTCCGTTAAGTAACTGTAGTTACCCGCATTCTGACTATAGGTTGATTATAAGGTGGAAATGTCATTCAACCACAGAACTAAATCGTGTGATTTGACCACAGAAAACGAAATGGAATCCTATCGTCACCACTTGGCTGCTGCCAGGGATCTTCCGAGCCCCCAGGTTAACACCTGCCCCCCTCCCAGCTGCCTTCCCTCCCATTGGTCACGCCGGCTGCTGCTCTGTCTTGTTTTACGTTGTCCTCTTCCTCCGACCTCTTTGTTCTACTAGAATACCGCCTCTAGTTATTTTTATGTTGATGGGAGGGAAATAAACTCCGAGCTGTTACATGTCCAACACGGACTTTACCTTGTCTTCAGACTTGACTGTTAATCTGACCCAGTTCAGCTTGGCTCCCGTGCTCAAAACCTTTTCCTTTCCATCTTGAAGGCGCTGCTCCGCCACCTTCTTCTTTCCACTCTTGCAATGAGAATCCACTTTTAGTTTTCTTTTTCTTTTTAAAATTCTGAAATTTCACCACGCTGCACTGAGGCTTGAGATTTGGTTTGCTCTTTTTTTCGTTACTCTTACTCAGTCCTTGGGATCCCTTTAAATCTGAAGTCACCTGTCTTGCTTCATTTCATCGTATCTATGTGTATTCTGCTCTGTTGTTTCTGTTTTCTTTTTCTGGAACTTCCACTGCCCAGCGCAGAGCCCAGCACATAGTAGGTGCTCAGCAAATGACTAATGACTTGGTTACCTGGGTTCTAGTTAGGACCCGTCTCCAACTGGCTGCATGAACTTGAACAGGATTTCTCCTTTGTACAGGGAAGCTGCTCTGCCAGCCCTCCAGCCATCTGCTCTGGACAGAATGCTCTGGAGCCTTGAGTCCTACGCTGCCCCTGGGGTTGGGGAAGAAGCTAAGGAGTGAGGAGTGAGGGGAAAGCGGAGAGTGAGCCGTAGGGCAGCGTGGTGGCCAGCCTCCCACTACAGACAATTCCCCGAACCTCAAATCTCTTCAGCATCCCCTGAATGTCCCCTTGGGGACCTCTCTCCTTGACCTTCCCAGTCATTCTTACACAGGCCTCCTTCCCACTCCCTCTCCCTCTGCCCATCTCTCCCACTGCCCCACTTCTCCACTCACAGCTACTGTTAGGGAAATAACCCCTCACCACAGCTAGTGCCTCCTTAGGTGAGATCTTTTTTTCACCTTTATGAATTCCAGAACAAAAAGACAGCAGACTTCTCTTCCCAATGCTGCCAAGCAGATGCTCTGACCTGAGACAGCCAGGCCCTGAAAAACAGACCATCACAGAGTCCTGCCCATAGCAGGGATCTGATCCAGCCTTAGGCACCTGTGCCCCTGGGGAGGCGCCTTGGATGAGAATTTCGCCTGACTCCTCCTCCCCTCCCCAGAGACCCGCCCTAGGAGCAGACGCCTCCCACACAGCACCCTGCTCACCCAGATCAGTCTGCTCCAGACAGAATCTCGAGATCTGGGAGTCAAGATGCTTCACTCCTCCCTGAATGGGCCAGGCACTGGAAGACTCAGATTAACAAGTGCTCAGATCCCAGAAGATCATTCTCTGTTCTAAGTCGGAGCATCCTAATTGGTCCCCCAGGGCCAGAGTCCACTGTGTGAGGCTGTCTCCTCCTCACCCCTACCCGCCCCGTCCTTGTCCTGACATGAGAAGTGGGGTCCATCTTACTGGAGAAGGGTGAGGCACAATCTTGAACTTCAAGTCCATAAGGATTCTGTACTGAAGGCAGGCCTCTTTCCTTCCACCGAGACCACAACAACAGGGAATGAGTTGTCATTGCAAAGGGCAGAATTAAGGTTTGTTGCGAGTTATAATTTTCAGACAAGCTGCTAGTATTCAAGGATTCTGCTGCTAATATGAAACACTTCTCCTCGGTCAAGTGCAGTGGAAAGCGCCAGCATATGACTAAAGTTTTCCCTGTTAGAAACCAGAGAACTATAGACCCCTTTCCAAGGCTGGAGGTTGAAGGGGCTGGAACTTGGCAGAAGGCAGCCGGGAGCCTGTGGGAGGCAGAACACGGCTCTGGTCCTCTGCGCTTTTGTTTATTGCAGCCTGCTTCGGAGGCTGTGGGTAACAACCCCACTGTTGGCCCGTGGAGATGTCTTCACTGGTTGCCCCTTCAGAACACTGCCTGGAACCTCTGTGGGCAGAGAAAGGAAGGGATGGCTCTGAAAGGAAGGTTCACAGGAAGGGGCTTCTGCAGGGGGATAAAGTCGGGATCCAGGGAGATGTGACAAGGATGGGACACTTCCTAAGGATGATCTGAAAAACCAAAACACAGTACTGCTCAACTGGACAGGTTTTCCAAAGACAGAGCCAGGTGCCTCTTTGCCTGTGAGTCATAGCATATTTCCCACCAGAACAGGGACTTCTTTGCAGCTGTGGGTGGTCCCTGGAAAACCCTGGGTGGGGCAGGAGAAGAAGGCCAAGCAGTCACAGTGAGGGAGTTCAGGCTGGCTACATGCTCCCTTCCACCCCACCCCGCCCACCTGGGCCACAGCACGGCTCCTCGGTCCCTGCTGACCGGAAGGAGACGCTACCAGAGTCCCAGCCAATGTGAGTCAGAGCCTTGGCCCGAAGCTGCCTCCCGGCGTGGGGTCAGGGCCCAGGCCGTCCCCGCCTTCACCCAGCACCAGCGCCCGGAGTTCTAGCCCACAGCTGAGACACATGATCCAATTCCCAATTACTCATCACCTTGCCCAGCCCGTCTTCAACCATGTATTCCATCATATCTATTCATTCTCTCATTTTGTTCTTTCCCTTCATAACTGAACCCACAGTCCAGCGAGTCTAGGACGGAGGCTCAGACCTGCCTCTATCAGCTCCGTGTTTCCCGTCTCTGGTTCTGCTGCACTGTGTTTATAAGACCCCAACTTCCTATCGCTGCTATCAGCACTTTCCACTTTCCATCTTCCACTCATTTTTTTTTTTTGCAGTAATGAGAGCAGATGCAATAAAATATTGAAATAAATTTGTACACACACTGCTGCCCAAAGAAGACAGGGCTGACTTCAGAAATGAACTTGGCCGTTTAGCAGTCCCACCATCCACAGGCAGAGAGTGTGTGCTCATTAATGAAGTCCAAAAGCCCAAATCTGGCATACGGGGGATGTTTTGGCCTGTCGATATGGGGGAGTCTTGGAAATTCGGTGCCTGTGGAGGTCCAAGGACAGCCCATGTCAGATGTCCCAACTGCAGACGGTCGTATTTCCACAGACAGCCTATCTTTCTACATCTCCAAGGCTCTCACTCCTCCTCTGGTGTTCCTCCCCTCCGCCCTGAGAGACTTCTAGGTTAAACATTCAGACCCTGAAATCAGACCACGGGTCACATTTGGAAACTTTCTCAACCTCTCTAAGCCTCAGTTTTAGAATGGGGATAACCGTCATGCCTACACTGTAAGGTTGTGGAGAAAAATAAACAAGGCTATCTGTGAAAGAAGCCCAGTGTACCACGCCCAAGTGTGCCCAGTGCGTGTGAGGGCTCGGTCAATGACAGTCGTTACTAAGTCTGTGTTATCGTCTCTCCCTGAGCAAAATTGGCTCCAGGGAAACAAACTCGTTCTCACTGAGGTGTGAATGACTGCTGGGACTGAAAGATTTATCCTTCCCAGATTTGTTTGTTTGTTTTACCTTTAAACAGTAAACCAAAGAAATTAAATTGTAATTGTATATATATTCAGGCTCGGTAAAGAGGCAGACCTTGTGAAGTCATATTGCACAGTCTTTTCTCCCCGAGAAGGAAATGCAAGGCAGAGCCACGAACTCGTCTGCTGGGGAGCATAGGGTTCAGTGGGCAGGACGGGACACGTGGCTGGGGAGCAGATTTTCCGTAACATAGAAACACACGTAGTGCTAATTCACACTACGGAGCCCTACAGCCGCCTGACGGCAAGGCTCCCAGTGACAGGGTGGCGCTGGGGTGGAACGTGAAGGAAGGCTTCATGGAAGAGTAGGCTTTTGAGCCAAGTTTTGATGAAGGTCAGGGCACAATCGGTAATATAGGAGGCTTGTCAGCAGAGAAGCACAGCAAAAGGCATGGAGGAAATGTTTCTCGCAGTAGAGAGGGGGCGCCCGCTTAGCGGGGGCTGGAGTGGCCATGCCCAGGAGTGGACTTGCTCCCAGCATCACTTCTGCTCACGTGACAGCCGTCATCGTCCCTTCCCCGGGGCTGCCTTTCTGACAGACCAGGACACCAGTTCTCCTTCCAAGCAGCAGTGAGGACCGAGGGTTGCGGCGGCCTCGCTGGCGTCCTTTCCTCCCCTGAGCTGACTCGGGGACTCTACCTGGTCTCCCTTTATCTCATGAGCTCACCTGGGTCACCACCAAGGCCCAGCGGGGAGGACATCTGTTGGCTGAGTCAGGAAGTGTCAGGGATGAGTGGCTTTTCAATGATAAACTGAGCCCAGAGGGCCACTTGCCTCCACAGCCCTGACTCTTGACCCTTTTTTTTTCCTGGAGGCAATTAAGAAAAATGGAACCAGATACCCACTAGCCAGAGGACGTGGTACCATCCTTCGCAGAGAAAAGAGGAGGCTGGATGACCCTCTTAGCAGCCTCTGCTTCCAGGGGAATCTGAGAGCATCGTGGGTGACAGACTGGAGAGGGGCCAGGGTCCCTTACCTCTGTAGACTCCCTCACCCCAGCCCCCTCCCTGCCCACCCCTTCAGGCCCCTCATTTCCCCTGCTCCTTCCTTTCCGCAGCTCCCAGGGAGTGCTGCCCTCCCAGGCGGGCCACTGCCTCCAAGGAGAGAAAGATTGATGGGAGGGGGCAGGCAGGTAGGGCAGCAGAAGCAGAAGCACCCCTTCCATCTGGGGTCCCCAGTGACGGAGCTGTTTGTCTGTCTCTGTTGAGTTGTGAGCCCCAGGGGCCCGGCCCGTGTTGTTTTCTCCTCTCGGTTCCTGAGCAGCGGCTGCTGTCAGCTCTCAACAAATAATAATAAACCTGGGAATCAGGTTTGTCGAGGGGGATTTCAGTCCCTGGGTTCATTTTTAGATTTGTTTCTCTGCATGTGTGTGCAGACAAGGGAGCACGTGATGGGCCCCGGGGGAGCCGGCCCGGGCTCCCAGCTGCCCTGGCAATCCACCCCAACCGCTCCCACGGAAGAGCTGGCGGCCCTCCTCCGCCCTGACCATTGCGGCTGCCTGGATGCTTAAAAGAGAAGAAAAATAATTGAATGAAAGGCCGCCAGCTCTCTCCTTTCTCTGTTCCTCCCCACCTCTCCCACTCACGCTGTTTGGATAGAGATGAAGGGGGCTGGAGATGAAAAAGGGAGGGCAGGATCCCATCTCCAGGTTCCAGAGCTGCCTACGGGATGGGCGGGAACCTGGCCACAGGCCCCCGGAGAGGCTCTAGTGCCTGGAACCTTCCCGCGGACTCCACCCCGGGGCAGTAGCGATGGCCTCCCTACCCCCATCCCTGGGATACAGCAGTAAGAGGAGGGGGTTCAGAGAAAGGGAAAACATGTTCTAAGTTGAGCATCACCGACAAAAACAGGACCCAATTGTGGGTGAGTGTGATATTTAGGACCAGACTGGCGGCGCCTCTGGGGCAGAATAGCACGTGCTTTATGGCAGATTGGGAGTGACCCTTGGAGGTCACTGCTGTCAGCCCCCTGCCTCCTGGCAGGAGAAGTTACAGACCACGTCTCTGTGAGACGAATGCAGGGCTGTGCCTACCCTTAGAGCTCGCATGCTTTTTTCCTCTCCCTTTCTGTTTTTTTGTTTTATTTTGTTTAAAGGAACCAAAGGGGGAAAAATTGCCAAGTTGTAAAGTGCTTAAAGAGGAGATGAGAATCTTCATCAAAATGCTAAAAGCTGGAGGGGGAGAGTAATGTGAAAACTCTTGCCGCTATTTATGGGATTGATTCTCAGATCAAGAAGAAGCAAGCAGTTGGATGAAAGGAATTATTGTTAAGCTCCTCGGTAGGAAGATCTAATGGACAATTGCCGCTATCAGGGGGAATTAAATTGCTGTTTCAGTTTGTAAAATATATCAGCGGCTTTTTGAAGCCAGAAAAGGTGTGACAGGCAAGGCAGAGAGGAAAGCAGGGGGCTCTGCCACTTTCCGGCCCCGGTGTGAGAAACAGGAGCCCGGCGGGAGAGATGCCGGGGCCAGAGCAAGGGCTGCTCTCTGAACGCTGAGCCTGGTCCCTTTCTTGGAAGCCAAATTGAAAACTAGCTGAACTAGGGGAGTAGAGGAAGCTGTAGCCCTGGAGCTCTGGGCCCTGATGTGCTGGGAGCCCCCATGAATCAGAGGCCACTGGGCAGGACTGGGCTCTTCTCTGGGAAACCTGGTCAGGGGTGGGTGATGTTGGGGTGAGAAGGGCAATTTGGGTCTGCGGTTGCCAACAGCCCCACCCACACCCAGGGTGTAGTTGAATCCTCTGCCTGTGTCACCGCCAAGCCTCCCCCGACGACAGTGTGGACACAGAAGGATCCAGGGTGGATAATCACCCACTTCCTCCCAGAACTGGGTCTCCCAGCAAGCAACTCTGCCCCAGCAAGGTTTTGCTCATCCCTGGGCTGCAGTCAGTGAGCAAGTGAGCTTGTAAATCACCTGCTGACCCAGCCCCACAGGGGACATATTGTTATTCCAGATAAAGAGCGAAATGGCCTTGGGAGTGGGGAGAAGGAGAGGAAGGGGAGGCTCTTGGAGGGAGGACCACGGGCCATTTGGAGGGGGCCACACTGCTGAGACAGGGAGCAGCAGGTCTCTGGGTTCCCAGAAGGCTCCTGCCCCTCCCCAAGTCCCCATGGCAGTTGGGGGCTGGAGGAGGAGAGCAAGGTGGGGAGAGGGGCGATTTCCAGGCTCTCGAGGAGGCAGAAGCCGGCAGCACTAGTCAGAGCTCACGCTGGCTCCACTCTGTTCCCTAGAGACTGCACCATCACAGGAGGGCGTGACCCTCGCCACCTCCCAAGCAGGCCTCCCAGAAAAATAGCCGATGACAATTAGTGTCGAGGGCTGTGGGAGGCCAAGGGGCCTGAGTGGCCGGCTGTCTTGGTTGTCGTAGAGAATTCTTTCCCCCTAAGAGTTCCAAGTGGAACCAGAGGGGCACCAGGGAAGTGGCCCTTCTGGCTTGGACCTTCAGCGAGGACTCCAGCTCTGTGCCCACTGCAGTGGCCCCCTGGGACCTAGGACCTGGTGGAGCAGGGACTCTCTGTGACCCCTTAGCCACCAGCCTTCAGGACAGTGAGTGAGCCGGGGGATCTGATCCTGAGTGCAAATTCTGCTCAGCCCCTCTCCACCATCCTTCCTCCAGTGTGGACACTGGAGCGCCTCAGACTGGAGACCGGGCAGGTGGTTAGCACTGAACAGCTCCAACGCTCACACTCTGAGCCTGGTCTTATCAGACTAGAGGATCTCATTTGCCCCCAGTACCCCCAGGTCAGAAAGATGGGGGGAGCAGCATCCCCTAGGCCATGCATTCCTGTCACCTCAGGCCCTGGGCTTCCGCCCGGCTCCCGGATCATCCTGGGTGAAAAAGCACAGGTCCAACTTGACGTGCGGGGAGGTGGCGGTTCCTGGGGGGCTGACCTCATTCTTCCCTTTCTTCCCTTCACATCTTGCTCCCTTTGAAACGTTTCTACCAGCCCTCCTCACATTTTGAAACTTCCCACCCACAGGTGCATCCTCCTGGTCACCTCCATCCTCCTCACCATCCCACACTGGCCTCACCCTGGTCACCTCCCGGTGCTGGCTCTGGGCACCAAGGCGCAGGGACCACTGAGTTCCTCTAGGCACTCAGTTTTCAGCTTGCAGTTTCTAGCCCTTACTGGGTTTTGCAAAGAGACCTGGTGTGTGTGTGTGTGTGTGTGTGTGTGTGTGTGTGTGTGTGTGTGTGTGTGTGTACACGTACGCCTGCATTTCTTTAGATAAATCCAGAGTCACATGAAATCAGTGACAGGTTGACACCGTTATTTCAAGATTCATCGCTCTGAGTTGCCAGCAGAGGAGACGTAGCCAACTCCTTCCCACCACCAACACTTTTTTTTTCCAGGCATAATTTATAGCAGTGGGGGGAATTTGTTTCCAAAAGATGAATATCACACTATCAGCAACAGCTGCCTCTCATTTTTATTTGTTTTTAAATTTGACTCAAAGTCCAATTCTCTATACACATCCGAAGCTGTAAATCCTAAGGCGACTGATTACATGATTTAGTAAACAGGTTATATTATATAATGCAATTAAAGCGGGGCTCCGCGGCGCCACCTACAGGCCGCTTCCGGGAAGGGAGCTGGGCCAGGGACTGATTTTGGACCAGGCTCTCCGCCGCCCAAGGAAAATAAACGGGATTGCGCCAGGGTTGAGGCGACTGCTCCGGAGGGAGACGCTGAAGCCAGCTAGGTTACTAATGCAGCCTCTTGGTCCCTCCTGCTGAGTTCACAGTGTTATTTCAGCCTCCTGCAAATCCGTCTAGACGTCAGAACCCAGACCTGGGCAGCTGCTCAGAGGGCAGACCTGGGGTTGGGGGAGGGGGTGGTAACCACCTGGGGGCTTCGGGGCTGGGGGCGCTGAGGAGGGCTCCGGCTCTCTGGCGTCAGGGGCCTCCTTCCCTCACTCTCAGGTGAGGGAGCCTTTGGAATGAAGCTACAAGCTTCAACTATTTCCACCCTGTTCCCCAAAGCTTGTGTTGAGTGCTACCCGTGGGCAAAGACTTTTAGAATGTTCTGCTGCAGTCCCTCAGTTTGCAGTCCGGGAGCGAAAGTGACCTGTGCACGTCACAGAGAAGTGGCAGAGCGGGCGGGGTGTGAAATTCAGACGTTCTCTCAGCACAGGCTCCATCTGATCATGGGAGTTTACAGATGAGGACTTTGAGGCCCAGGCAGGAGAGGGAACTTCCACAGCCTCTGCTTGTAGCAGGGAGGGAGAGTAACAAAAGGCTGCTCATGTGTGTGTGTCGGAGGACAGCAGAAGGGCTGCTGGGGGCCTCAGCATTGCGGAAAGGAGGGAGGGAGGGAGGGAGGTGGGCAGGCCCAGGGCCAGGTCTCCCTCCCCTGACCCCTCTGCCTGAATTACAACTCTCTTCAGGTGAGTTGGGCTCTGGGCCCTCAAGGATTCTAGCTTCTCCAAAGAGGTTTCTTCAGAGTGGCAGTGTCACAGAAAACCTGTTCGGGAGAGGAGAGGAGATTGACCTCCCAGGCCTGGGAGGGAAACGGGACCAGAACCGGGGGTGAGGAGGCGAGGAGAAGTGAGGGAGGGGTGGATGAAGAAAACACAGCGCTCGGAGTCCAAGAGGGTGGAAATGTGCCCCCCACCCCTGGCCAGTGCTAACCACCTGCCCAGTCTCCAGGCTGGGGCGACAGGGCTGGACAGTGAGGAGCCGCGGGGAGCTGGGCCCTCCCCCCGCCCACCTCGGTCCCTACAGGGTAGGCCCAGCCGGGGTCAGGGGGCAGGAACAAAGGCTGTGGGGCCAGCTGGCCGAAGAGTTCCCAATTAGACTTTGTTTCTCATCCTTAAGGCCGGGAGCCCCCAACCCCAGCACCCCAGCCCAATTACTGTGGGGCAGCTTAACCCCTTGGTGCCCCAGGCCGTTAATGGAATGTTAATTGGTCTAATGGGTTTCATGTCAACAAGTCCTAATGAGCTCCTGCCTAACGAGCTTGGTCGTTTTTCCCTAAGCCTGTTTGTCAACACACTGAGCTTGGGCTTCAGACCCAGGGCCTCACCTTGGAGCTGGGGACAGAGCTGAGGAGACAGAGGGAGAGGGTGCTCTGGGCTGCCCCTGCGTCAGTCCTACAGGGGCACCCTTCCCGCCCCCTCAGCCACCCCCGACCTGTGCACACTGCCTCACTCATCTGGCTCCTGAGCTCTGGAAAACGGCAGTTTTAGCTCCTTTTGATGATAATATCAGTGACAAATTATTTCTTCTGGGATCATTGTGAGTTTGTGTTGCATCAGGCTTTTTCCCTCTCCTAGCTGCCATATAATAAAGGTTTTCAGCATAAAAGCAACCTTTTGACGTGACAGAAGCCTCTCCTCCATGGGAAGTTTCTCTGTGGTAAAGGGTTCCTCGGGTGTCCTCCGTTTGCATTCTTGGCTGTGCTCCCTCGAGTGCCCTGGTGTCTGGTGACAGAGGGCCGGGGCCTCCGGACAGGGCGGAGCAGCCTCTCGGCCACAGACAAGTGCTCAGAAGCCCTGGGCAGGCCTGCTGCTCCCCGCCACACTCCTAAAGAAGGTGCAAAACTGGCAGGTTTCCCCCGAGGGCTGGGGGGCCAGCTGTTTGTTCTCCAGGAGTCCCCGCACCCCAGCTGTGGATTCCCAGCCAAGTGTCAGGCAGGAGAAGTCAGGTCCCCATGTTCCCTTACAGGATGGTTCCACCTGGACCCCCAGCCCGCCCGAGCCCAGGTGATGGGAGGAGCCAGGACCTCTGTGGGCAGAGGTGGGTGAGGAAAAGAGCGAGCTTCCAGAGATGGTGATGGGCACCGAGTCTCCTGAGGCATCAGGTCACCAGAGGCGTCTGTGCTTGAGCAAGCAGAGAGGGAAACTTAAGCCCCTGATGAAAAGGCCTCCTGTTTCCTTGCAGAAGCCCCCAGAGGGCAATGGGGGCAGTGGCCTAGTGGCCTGTGGTGACCCCATAGAGGGGGAGGGGAGGGGCAAGGGCCATCTGGGGCCTCAGAAAATTGTTCCCATGTCCTCTGGCCCCTGCTGCACAGCCCAGCAGGCTCCAGACTGAAACATCTCCTCTCAGCCTGGACAGTGGTTGTTTTTGGGAGCAGACTACACTTCGCCATCTCTCTTTACCCCGAGTAGGGCAGCTCCCCAGCTGCTGCAAGTATTTCTAGGGACAAAGACTAAAATGACCCTACCTCCCATTCATTGGACAGTGAACAAAAGAATGCAGACTAGAGTCCTCTGCTTAGCCCAAATCCTCCTCATTCAGCTTCCCGTGCTTGGCCTTCATGATGACTTTCTCCTCTGTGGAATGAGTTACCAAAAGACCCAAACCTGAGGTGGAAGGGATCCAGTTGCCCCTAAAACGGGAGAAAACGCGCCGCCAGACTCTGCCCTCAGGCTCCCCCTTCTGGAGGCGGCTGGCACTACAGCCCCACAGCGGTTGCCTCTCTGGAAGGGATCTTGCCTTCGGGACCCGTGGACCCCATCCAAATTTACCTCATCTGCCAGAGGTCCAGGAAGGGCTGAGCCTAGAACACCCCTGAAATACCCCTATTTCCTTTATTCCCTCAGGGTCCAAAAAAGAGAGATTTCCACACCCATCTTGGTATCTCAGAAGTCTTTACTCTGGAAGTTCTTCCTGGTGTCTCAGAGTCTCTATCCTCTCCCCTCCCCCAACCTCTTCACTCTGCTCTCGCCTTCCTTGGATATTTCCCACCTCCCAGACAAGACCCAGCCGTGAAAACTAGGCGTTGGTCAGTGAGGCGCCCCTCAGAGCCCCCTGCCGAGCCCCTCTGTGGAAGTAAAGCCTGGATCTCGGTGCCTGGTGTGTGTGAGCTAGGGCGAGCCTGAGTGCTTCTGTAGCAAAGACATCCTGGCAGTCCAGCTTCTGAAGTGAGGCCGGGGGTGCGAGGTATAGGTAGCAGTGAGGCCAAGAGGAATTCCCTGCAGTGATGGTGTTTTCAGCACAGGAAGTCATCCCTCCCTCTGCCTTCTCCACTGGAACCTCTGTTCACTTTCTTCCTTCCCGCTGGACCATCACCTCCCTTCTTGGAGAACTTGCCTCTTTCTGTCTGTCCTCCCACACCCCCTTGTGCACTTCAGGTCAAAGCACACCTGGTACTTCAGAGACTCAGGTCAACCAGAACTGATATTTCTTCCACTTCCTGAAAAAGAACTAACACAACAACAAGATACTCACACTTCAATATAGGGCCCTGGGGACCCTCCCTTTGACTTAGGCAGCTCCAAAACACCCTTAAATTCCCGGAGAATTCAGGTATGTGAACATTTTAGAAGACCTTGGGGAGGGAGTTGGGGGAGTACATTAGGCCAGAAGAAGGTGGAGCCCTGGGGTCCTCAGGCGGAGGGGAGCAAGGAGAGGGAGGGTCTGCCCGCCATGCTCTCCAAGGCCCCCTGCTCATCAGCACCCCCCATCCAGGAGAAGGGCAGGCCCTGCATCCCACAGAGGTTCTCAGGAGTCCCCATGTCCCACGATGTACTAGCCTGTATCGGGCAATTAGCTGTGGTTTCCAGCTCTAAATATTTCAGGGCATCTACTGTAGCTAAACAGCTCCCTCGGCATTCTGTTTCCTTGGGTGGCACTGCCAGGCTGTCTCCACTCATGGCACCGAGTTCAGGAAGAAACCTTGAGGCTAACGGGCCAGCTCGCTTAGGAGTGACGGAGTGGGATGGGGGTGTGGTACAGCAGAGCAGAGCCGAACAGGGAATCGGGAGGTCTCGGTTCCATCCCTGCTTCAAAAGCAGCACTCCCCCGCCCCCAACACACATATTTCGCTCCTCTTGGCCTCTGTCTCCTCCTAAGAGGACCACTTGGCGCTGAGGGCTCTTCTGGCCCCACGTGCGGGTGAACTCTGGATTGAACGAAGGCTAAGGGAAGCCTTCTTCCTAGCGTGTGCAGGCACACCCACCTGGCCGTGCTCACAGCCCCAGGCTCTCCGATGTTGCCCTGCCTCTTTCCCTTCCTGGAACACCTCCAAATCCAGTGGGCTGCTTGCTCCACCGTCCAGTCTGAGGAGGGGACCAGTGCCCACAACTTTCCACCACTAGGGGGTGCGGTGAGCACACCTGGGAGGGGTTAGTGGGCTTGGAGACCCTGGGGCAGGGAGGTGGGATCTGGAGCCGTGAGGGCTGAGGTGGCCCTCCCTCGGGAGGCCCCAGGAAAGAGAAAGCACCCTTGCCTTGTGGGGTGCCTGCATGGCCCCGAGCCCCCTGTGCTGCCGCCAGCCAAGCCCCCTCCCCATCTCCTGCCACCCCCCAACAGCAGGCCGGAGTGGTGCTGAACAAAGCAGGGCCGTGGGTGCACAGGTTGTTTTACATATGATTTGAATATTGTTTCTTTCAAGTCAAAATAGCACAGGCAGCCCCTCCCCACCCAGGCTTCTCCCCTAACTCTCATCCAGCCCTTGCTGCATCTGGTGGGTATGAGAGCATGTCCAGCCGGCTGGTCCCCAGGGTTCCCTGCGCTCAGCTATTAACAGTGCGGCCCCTTTCTCCTGCCACAGATCCTCCATGTGAATCAACCCCATGATGCAACATGCCTCCCCAGCCCCCGCTCTGACGATGATGGCCACGCAGAATGTCCCTCCCCCACCCTACCAGGACAGCCCGCAGGTGAGTGTGACTGACCGACGGGAGGGGCGCGGTGGCCTTCCCAGGGGCAGAGGGCAGGGCCAGGCCTCCCTCAGCTGCGTCCTGGTCCTGGTCGTCCTGTCCGCACTCTAGGTTCTTTCCCTGCCAGGCCTGGGGAGGCCTCTCTGGACAGAGCCCGGCAAACCCAGACCCCTGGAGAGAGTTCTTGCACTTGACAGAGCACCAGGCTCAGGTCCTACTTGGGTACCTGTGAGCCGTGTGGAGGACTGTTGCCTGGAGCATCCAATCCTGGTCCTGTGCCACCGCCCTGCTTCCCACTCAGACATCAGGCAATGCGCCCAACCCCTCACTCGGTGAGGCCCAGGTGCAGGTGAATCGAGTCTGCCTTCGAGTGTTTTCTTGATTAGAGTTTCCTTCGCACCAGATCCCCCTAGTCACTGGTTTCGGCCTTTCTTTTGGAGGACTCTCCCTTCTATCCAGGACAAAGGCCAGGACTGCTTCTCTGTACCCTCCGGGCCTTTCCTCTGATTCCTAGTTTCCATCCCTCAGCTCAGACACACCAGCCCCCTAAGTTCTTCCGAGACCCCCAGCCTGGCTGCAGCTCCCCTCCGCCCCTCTCCTGTTCTGTCCTGCCGGAAGCCGGGCCCAGCTCCTGTGGGTTGGGCTCCGCAGTCCGTCTCTCCTGATGTTTGCTGCCTCGTGCGCACCCCTCCCCGTCCAAGCGCCGTTCTCTGCGACTCAGTGTCAGTCACAAGGCTGTGCTCGCACAGAAGACTCCACCTTCACACTCTCCTGTGTTCTCAACTGGTATTACTTGAAGCTCTGTCATGTGAAATGCAGCTAGAACATTCCTCCATTCATTTCACAGGAGCGCAGTGAGCGCGACTGTGTGCGCTGCCGTTGTTCTTGGTCGCTACTCTGCCCTGCGCTGATGTCCCTCATTTACCAGCGACTCAGACACAGCCGTTCTCCTACCACAGGGATGGTCTGTGCCACAGGGAAAGGACGTGAAGAGGCAGACCCAGGGCGCCTCCCATCAGGTCCTGGGGCCCTGACACCCCCAACCTAATGTGAGCATACGGTGGCTGCCCTACCCGCCCTTGTCATCCCCCCATGAAATGGCCACTTTACAGGGCGTCCAGCACGCGGCCACCACTGCCTCCTCTCCCTGCACAAGTCCAGAACCACTGACCTTCGAGCACGTGTCCTTTTGTCCCTGCCCCCCATCCCCGCTCCCACACACCAGCTCTGTGCTCCTGCCTCCACTCTCCCCGGCCTCACTGCAGGTTCAGCAGACCGTCTGCTCTTGTCAGTAGCTTTTTACAAATGACCGTGGGTCAGACCGGGCGTTTGCACAGTCCCTCTGTTTGAGCTGTGCCAGGGCTGTTCCCTCTGCAGTCAGAAGGAAGTTCAGAAGGAGCCCTGGACCAGTGGAGGCTCAGGAACCTAAGGGCTGTGCTGGGGGCATGCCCCAGACCCATCCCCCGCCTGCTCAGGCAGTGTTGAGGGAGAGGCAGGAACTTGGCTCCATTTCCTTGGTAGCTGGAAGCCATGGGGAATGGAAATGGGGAGCCTGCCTGTATTTAGCAGGTGGGTGCCAAGGCCCACACCCCCCCGAGCCCAGGCCCAGGGACTGACCAGGGTATGGCCAAGAGGTCAGAGAGCACAGGCAGCCGCTGCTGCCTCTCTGCCTCTGGCCCCAGCCATTGTTTTGCCTTCCTGGGCGGTTGGGGAAGTTTGGGTTTGGCGGGGATTCCCCGGAGAGCTGCGGCAAGGGCCTGTGCTGTCCGGGAAGGCTGATCCGGTGTAGTTAAGTGGAGGAGCCTCATCTGATGCTCAGCACACAGCTGAGAAGTGGTCCATCCCAGCTGCCAAGGGAGGCAGTGGAGGGGATGCTGTGGCCCTAAGGTGCGCTGCCCCCTGGAAGCTACCACCAAGCTGCTCTAGCCTTTTGGGGGAGGAAGGGAGGCTCCAGTTCCCCACCTGGGGCCTCAGAGCAGAAGCCCAACACAGGGACTGTACCAAGGCTCTCCTCTCTGAGGAGTCGTTGGAACTTCACCATCAAAAATACCCACATTTACATACAGCAAAGGAGTAATTTGCCCTGGGGAAGCCACACATCTTCCCCAGAGGTTCAGGAATGAAGTCTCGGTGTCCATGGTAAAGTGACAAGGCCAAGGTCTGGGGTCGTCATGGCCTCAGCCAGTCCTCTAGGCTGTGGCCACATTGCCCTGGGCCTTCCCTGAACCAAGCTGGTTCCCAAGGAAACCAATCAGTAGGTGGGGTCACGAGGAGAACGTAGGCCGTGGATGGAATGGGTGGGAGGGAGGAGGTGGGTGAGGGAAGGGCTGTTGTCTCCAGAGAGTGCTAGACTTTGAGGCCAGTTGGCTTTCGGGGGGCCTTCTCCCCACCCTTTGGGGCTTCTAGGAGGGGATCCCATGTGGGAATGCCTTCCATGTGAGTTTTCTGCTGGGGAGATTGCTCTGGTGCTCCTACCCTCTTCCCTGTGTGCATTCAGAGCTGAGCCTCACATCTCAGAGGAAGCCCTGCTCCATTGCCTGCATCGTGCTCCTTACCCTGAGGAACTGGCTGCTCTTTGACATTCAGTGTCCTCAGGAAAGCCGAGCCTGATAGGAACATGGGCCGGGCACGCAGGGGAATCCCTCCCTAAATAGGGCTCTCTGGGAGGGATCCCCACTTCCTCTTCATTTCTTCAGGTCCAATCTCATTACTTTTGGACCAGGCATGACTGGTTTCCTCAAGGCCTGGACCACTGAGTACATCTTTTTATCACCCCCTTAGAAGTCCAGTTTCTTCCATGGGCAGAAACGGACAGTGTCTGCCATGAAGTCCCCAAAATGAAAAAGGAAGCAAGAAGCAGGGCCCTTCCTCTGAGACCCAGGAAATCGTTTTAATAATGTTCCCGTTGTGCTAAGGGCTAGCGATTCTGAGCATAATCTATTCAAATGCACAGGAGAATCTCACTTTGGAAAATTAGGACTCTGCATTAAAAAATTCCCAAGCCCCGGACCTTCTTTATAATAAATTAGAAATTTTTTTCGAGGCAGTTTCTTAACTTGGCAATTTCATTTTTGAAGTTTGGGGAATAAAGTTATTAAAAATGAGGGAGGCTTTTTCCTCTTCCCATTTCAGTGGAGAAGCATTAACAGTTATAGCCGTGTGCTATTTGCACACAAGCCAAGTGGCATGATGGCCAAGCAGCTCCTGGCCCCTCGTTTCTGTTCCAGTCCATCCTGGGGAAACGCCGTGATTACTTGTAAGGATGTCACTCTGCATTTACTGTGCACTAAAGACAGAGCGTAAGTTTAGAAAGTACAAAAGCAACAACCCACTGGAACCTTTCCCGTGGCCTGCTTCCTCCTTCCAGTGGCTCACTGTTAAATGCTATCAGAGTCGCAGCGCCCTCTGCTGTCTACCTCCAGTACCTCAGCTCCACCCTGACGTACCTGAGTCCTGATGTACCTGAGTCCCTTACTTCATGCCCTGAGAGGCAGGACAAGTCATGGGGACCGCGGAATTCCAGAGTGGTTATTTAATGCAAACATTGTCTCTGGGAGGTCAGGATGTGAATGAGGTGTGTGGTCCCTCCATTCAGTTCCTCCATTACTCTCCTTCCATTCTTTTGCATCTTTGCCTCAGCCTGGCCATCTATCACCTGGACTTTCACAAACCCCCCTCCCACTGCCCCAGCACCCCCACGGATCCTAATGGGATCCTCGAAGTCATATTCTCTGTTTGCTGTTGCTCTCGTGTCCCAGCGAGTGCCACTCCAGTCTCTCCCCAAGAATTGTCGTGGTGACACAGCCTCCCTTTCTTCCCTTCCGGGCACACGCCTTTCATCCACGCTGAGACGTCATTCCGGTGCTCCTGTCTCCTGTAACACACCATAAGCAGCATCAGCCCCCAAGCAGAGTTCTCCCTCTGCAGCTCCACCAGCAATTTCAAGAAACCATCGGATTTACTGGAGAAGGCAGCAGCGGCTTCTGCCTCACCTTACACCCGCCCGAGTCCTGCTATTAGTAACCTCCCCCACTCTTCCTCAAACATCCACACATACCTACCGTTCCACAAATATCTTTGCCCTTGGCTTATAGGCAAGATAAATATTGTATCTGGTCTATTTGTGTATGTATTCAGTGTTTAGTATTCCTCTGTCTGTGTGTCCCCAGCATGCCGGCTGCATAAGCATTTGACTAGAAAGCAGAAATCCTAGTGGGTTCTAGTCTGACCCACCAGGCACAGCCCTGAGTGCATGTGGGCAGTCAGTTATTAGTTTGGACCAGGAACAAACTGAGATGCAGGTAGGTAGGTGGTTACATAGCATGACTTCATGATGGGTGATATTAAAAGGGTTTTGGCAATTCACCAAGGATGCAGCCTCCTTACTTACCAGAGGGAGGCAAGACAGGTGAAGTCAGAATTCTCAGTTCAGGGACCAATGGGGAGGCTCACTTCAGAAGGAAGTCAAGCATTTGCTTGGGACCCTACAACCCCTCCCTCCTCCCACAACCCTCCAAGCCAGGAGAGTGGTGCTCAGGACCACAGGATGCTGTGCTTGGAGATGTGGGATCAAGATGATACTGTCCTACCCATCCTGCACAAGGAAGGCCAGATCCGTCTCTCTTGCCCTCTGAGTACCTTCCTTCCCTCCCTGTCCCAGCATCATTCACCCTCTGGGCTGAGCCGGGGAGCCGACATCTGGGGAAGCGGGATGGGCTTTGATCAGTCATTAGGATCCCCATGCTGGTTTCATTAACCGGAGCAAGGGGGGTGGCCGGGGCCCCCTGGCTGTGAATAGCGCTCCCGTCCAGGCCAAGCAGCTGGGACAGGGAGAGGTCGGTTCAGATGTTTTCGCACTTTACATTCCTCTCATCCCTTTAATGGCTGGAGCCCCCTGCCTCGCAGGGCCTTCTGCTCAGCTGCGGGTGAGACACGTTCGCTCTGCAGCAGTAGAGTTAATTCCACGGCTTTGAAAGTGCCCCTAAGCCTTTTCTGTGGCCGTGATTGACAGCTCCCTCTGCCCCTGGGGCCAACACCCCAGGGGCCAGAGGGGCGACCTGCCTTCCCTTGCTTTGACTCATCAAAACAGACTCTTCTCTCTCTTTTTTATTTTCTGCTGGGCCTTTCTTCTCTTTGTGCACAGTGACCTGTCTCCTTGGCCTGCTTGGGCCACCCAGGTCTTTAAACTGGACATATCCCTGAACTCCATCTCAGTCCAGACCTGGAATCTTCATTGTGGCAAAGGTAAAAACAGCCTTCACGTCTGAGCATGGGGCCTCTCTGCCTCACTCAGGAGACGGTGGACTAGCAACAGAACTTTTAAGCTTGTGAAGAAATGCTCACTCTTGTGGTCTTGTCTAAAGTGTTTATTTGATGAACTTCCTCCCTGAATTCTTGTATTTACCAAAAACACAGACATTTTATTGTCTGTGCTCTTGCCTCCCAGCAGGATGAGTGCTCTCAACAGCCACAGTATAAAAAGCTTAAAATAAGTCAGGGAACCGGTGACCGGGCAGCAGCGGGCCTGAGGAGCTGGAACCCTCTTTGCCCCGTTTCCGGTTGCTCTTCTAGGAGCTCTGGTGTCTGCGTGGCCTGGCGGGAGGGGGATGGGTGGGGCCGGCCACGGTGCGTGTTGTCTTTGGAGTTTGTGGTCTGGAGGAGGAACAGCGGGACGACTCAGCTCAACATGGAGGAAATTCAGGAACCCGAGGCCTGTCCCACTCCACTGCTGCTGAATTATAACATTTTGGGCAGGTCATTTCAGAACTATTTCTTTCATTCACTCAACCACTTAACAAATACCAAGTGCTTTCTGGGGGTCTTGCAGACCCTGTGGTGTGTGCCAGGGGTGCAGAATTAAATAGTTCCCACCCTGATGGAGCTGTGGTCCACTTTGGGCCTTTCTGCAGCGGTCAGGTGGGAATACCTTCTGCCCTGCCGGCCTCACGGGGTTGCTGGGAGTGGGTGTGAAAAGTACGGTGGTGTTTTGCAGCTTTTTCTCCCCCATGACCCTGACATTGATTTTCCACTCTGTCTTCTGTGCGTCTCCAGTAGCCAAGATTGGACTGAACCTTAATTACTCTCCTTTTTATTGGAACACAATAGGCATATCAAGTATGTGTTTCCAGCTGTAAACACACTCCCTTACACACACCCCAAAGGGCCTACTGGAAATCACTGGTGTGGGACTGTTATATAAGCAAGGGGTCCTCCAGAGATGGACGGGAAGGATGTGGAGCAGACGGTGCCCAGGAAAGTACCCCAAAGTGGGGAAGATTCGGGCCCCAAGCCACAGCCTTCCTCCCTTTAGCCACAGGTCAGTAACCCCCCAGCAGTGCGGGCAGGGCCAGGGGACATTTTCAAGCCTCATTTGGGAAACCAATGCCTACAAACCCTTTTAGATTAATCAGTTGATCAAGACCCCCATTTTACACCACTAAGTAACTGGTGGTTTGTTCTCTCTTGGGTCCTGGGATCAGGATGTAGGGGACCCAGGCCTGCTGTTCCAGGAGCCTCTCTGAGCTGACCTGGGCCGCCCTGGCCCCGCCACCAGCCCTTCCTCTCCCTGGGCCAGTTGGGTTGGGGGCTATTTGGAGGCGCCATGTTGACCCCTCCCCATTTTGGATCCCTGAGCCTTTCAGAACATCACTTACCCATTTCTTCATTCAGTCAATCATTCAGTTATTGAACAAACACACTGGAAGCCCACGTGGGCCAGGCGTGGCGATGGGAGCTGGGAAGCCAGTTCACTCAGGGAGACAGACCAGTGAGGGGCCAGAGGTATCGCAGGCGTTACGTTGGACACACCCACAGATGAAGCAGGGTCAGGCTCCCTGGGCCAGGGGCGCTGCGGAGAATTGGGGAAGGTTTCTTGGGAGAGTTGATTCTCCCTCCACCGAGTCTTGAAAGAGGGGTGGGTTTACTGTGGTCAGGAGGGAGGCAGGGCAGGAAGCGTGGACATTTCCTGCTGAGGCAGCTGTGGGAGCAAAGACAGAAAGATGTAAATCATTGGGTGTGTTCAGGCAACCCAGGAGGGTCTGCTGGGGTGCAGGGGAAGGGGAGGAGCGCTGCACCAGGGACAAGGCCAGGTCAGTGAGCTGGTCCAGGCCTGGGGTGCCCTGTGGCTGTGCTGTCCCCCTAAAACTGTCGCTGATGCCCCCCACTCCCCGCCTCCCATCTGTTCAGGCCAAATCTGATATTTACTAAATGGCCTCAGGTCCTGACTTCCTCCCACGTCCTTGGACTCTCTCCTGAATGCAACGAAACCAGATCTGGCCCCACCGGCTGGGCCTGGTGCTGCAGGGAGGGCCGGTTCCCCGGCTGGAGCCTCAGCGGCCCCTAGTGGGCCGCGCCTGCACAGGCCCCCTGTTCTCAGGACCCCAGGCTCCGGTGGCCTGGTGGGCAGGCACTGGGGATGGGCAGCCCCTACCCTGCTGGGTCAGAAGAGGGGGTGTGCCCTTAGGAGCAGTGTCTGTGCTGAGTCATGCTGGGGAAGTGTGGACCTAGGTTGCCCAGGGTTTGCAGAAAGGACCCTGTGGGAGGTACACGGCAAAGTGTCACAGAGATTGACGCTGTCTGTGGGGGGAAGGGTGGAGGGGGCCCTGGCAGGGGTAGGTACTGGGGTGTCTGGGGCAGAGTGTGGACAGGTAGTGGGGTTTGGATTCAGAGGAGAAAGCGGGCAAAAAGAAGCATTAAAAATGCTTAGAAACCAAGATTTACTGAACCTCCACTGTGTACATTAACATACTCTCATATGTGGTCTCATGGTAGGCCCAGGAAGAGGAGTTCTTGGCTCCATTTTCACCTGATAGGGAAACTGAGGCTCAGAGGAACTGAGCCATTTACCCAAAGTGATGTAACTGGCACCTCCTTCAGTGACACCATGGCCCCTCCTCCTGTGCCTGAGCCCATGCCTCCCCACTTCCCTGGTGCTTATGGGAGAGAGGGTTCCTTCAGCGGTGTCATGTCCCCCAGGGCAGCGCGCGTAACAGAAGCACAGTGTGGGCTGCAGGGCATGTGGGTTATGTTAGTGATAACCGCCATATGCTGAGCATCTCCAAATGTGAGCACCCCACACCAGCCAGCCCTGCGTTCGGTCTGTGTTTAGTCGAGCCGGAATAGTGTGCCAGGCCCTGGGGCTACAACAGTACACGGAACAGACATGGCCCTGGCCGTAGCCCGGAGCCTCCGTTCCTTAATAAACCATCCCCGCCTTCCTACTTGGGCTCCACCAGAAGGGCTGCTTCTGGCACAACCAGTGTCTGGGGAGCTGACCTGAGAGGTCTGCGGGGAGCTGGGGGACCGGGCTGGCAGTGAGGAGACCTGAGCCTGCGCTGGGAAGTGATACCTCACCTGATCCTGCAGCCCCTCCTCTTCGGCCCCTCTCTGCTCAGCAGGGGAAAGAAACCTTCCCGTTCTCCTCCTCAGACAAGAGTAATTAAATGCAGGCATTCCCACAGTGTGATTTAGTCAGAAAGCCCTTGGTTCCTGTCCCAACCTTTGCAGAAACTGTGTTCGCCAGCAGTTTCTTCACCGCCGTGGCTTCCGTTTTCCCGTGTGTAAAGTGGGGGTGACACTAACCCGTGGCTCGGGGTCATTGCTGAACAAGAAAACCTGGAGAGTGACTTCCTTAGCTCGCTGGAACATGTCGGGCCCCTCTCCCCTACGACTGGGACAGGGTGCCACTCAGCACAAAGGACGGCATCGTGGGGCATCCAGTGTCAGTGAGGGCGCCTGAGGTGGGCAGGTAACACGTGCCTCCCAGCACCTCGTAAATCACACCATCCAGCATCTCCTGCTCATTTTCATAGTCAGACCGGACTGTGGGAGTGGCCGGCTCTCACAGCCCCTCCAGACTGCCTTCCTCCACACGCAGCTGGCAACCCCCAACTCCTCCCATTTCATGTTAGGATCGGGGGGGGGGGGGGGCAGGTGTCACAGACCGAGAATCTGGGAAGGCTGCTAGCTCCGAGCTTCATGCAGGACTGGCTCTCCTGGGTGAGAGAGAAAGGCCCAGTGGTTAGGGCTTCTGTGGGAGGCCGGAGGCCAGAAGGACCTGAGCTGAGAGAGGAGAGAGGACTGTAGAAGCCCGTGTGTTCTGGACACAGCACCGAGGCTTCCAGCAGGCAGGCCTCCCAAAGAACCCTGCCACCCTTCCCCATCCATTCGTCCTTGCCCTGTTCTCCTGATGAATCCTCCCAACCTGGGCAGAAGGTATTATTATCCCCTGCATTTGACAGATAAGGAAACCAAAGATCAAAAATTCAGAAAACTTGCCCCAAAACACGTAGCTAATAATCGACAGAGGAGCCCCAGGCCTCAAACCCCTGCTCCGTCCACGATCTGGGGCTCTTCTCATTGCCCAGAAAGCCCTCAAGATGTTGTCCAACTCTGCCCCTCCTCCTCATTCCTCAGTTCCCCTTGTGACAAGGGACAGTGCTCGTGTCTGTGCAATGCCACGCCCTCACCCTGTTCTCCCATCTGCTGCCCCGGCAGGGAGTCTGGCACTTTCCCGGGAGGAGGGCTCAGAGTCTGGAGTGGCCGGTCCCAGGACCAGCTGTGGACACACCAAGTAGCCTCATAGAGTGTGGTTTCTTCACACACCAGATGGAGAAGAAAAGGAGAAAGTTACTCTGAGAGAAACCCTGACGTTAGTGGTGTGCTGGTGGACGTTGACCAGCCAGCTCTCTGGATGGAGTTTGGGGACAGGGCTTGACTTGCAGCATTTACCAATTTCCGTGGTGTAATTGCTCCCACCGTGACCAGTTTCAAGCTACCAATATGATATCACCCAGCTTGCAAATTTCCTGAAAATGGACCAGTTGCTTTCATAGGTCAGAACAAGGGGTCTCTGCCCTCCATCCATCCATCCTCTCCCCCAGCTTCTACCCTTCAGCTGTGCTGCCCAGAACCTCCCCCCAGACCTCCCCACCTGTCACCCTCATCCCTCTGCCTCCCAGGCCCTTAGGACAGCTGCCTCTCCCTTCCAGCTCCAGTTCTTGGGAAATGGGTGTCTCTGGCTAGAAAAAGAAATCTATTTGGAGATAAACGCTCCTTCTCCAAACCTGGAAGAAATGCAGAGTTTGCTGAATTGGCCCCCAGGAGCTAAATAAATTTGAATCATCGTCCTCCCCAGGCCAGCTCTGCTCTCCTCTCCACTCCCCTGCTCCCTGAGCCTCAGTAACAGCCTCTCAGCTGGGGCCTCGTGGGATGCCAGCAAGTGACCACTTTTGATTTACACCTTCCTCTGGAACCCAGAGGGGCTCTCCACCCCACCTTTCCCCAAAGTCCTGCCTAGAAAGGGGGGTGGTGGTGAGAGGAAAAGGAGCCCCTCCCCTCAGCCCTCTCTCTCCTAGACGCTTACCCTCATAGAAGCCCCTAGTGCATTCCTTCAAAGACACGAGGAAATACGCCCTTAGTAGGCAGAGCGGAGCACACCGGCCCACCCTGTATTTTACCCTTAAACGAGCTGTGCAGGTAGCTGTACTTTATGAACGATGCACCTTCTGGAAATCTCGTGTTTAGTAACAACCACCGCCCCTCCATCTGAGAACTTCTGAGTTTCCAAAGCACTTTTACACATTACACGTCATCTAATCTGAGCCCCCCGCCAACCCTGGGCCATGGGTGGTGATCATGAAATCACCCTCCTGGGTTGGGTCCAAATCTGTCTCTGCGTTCCACAGATTTAATGCATCAGATGTAGGTTGACCCTTTGGCGCACACAGAACAGAGCTGATACAATCTAATCCCTTGTTCAGGTAGTCAAAGGGGGCTCTCATGTCTCTCCACTCCCCCTCCATCCCCCAAATCTTTCTTAACATTCCAGATTCTTGCAAATATTCCTCATACGACAAAGTACAGAATCCCTTCACCAGGCTGGTCAGCTCTCCCTTGAGTGTGCTTTCCTGCACCTGTTTCAGCAGAGCAGGTGGGACTGGAAGCTTTGCGTGATCTGTGCCTCTGGCGATGTGTGCTCACATAGCATTAGTTTAGGCTTTTTGTTTGTTTGATTGACACATTGCACTTTGGACACACTGAGCTTGCCGCCAACTAAAACACTGCTGCTAAACCACGTCTCTCCTGTTCTGCACTAATATTATCGATTTTTTTTTTTTGCCCAAGTGTTAGAAGTGTTAAATTCCAACCTATCAGGTGAAAATTAATCTTATTAGACTTAATATGTTGCCAAAATCTGTAAAGATCTCTTGGATCCCAGTTTCCAGTCACTCATAAATTTGTTAAGCGTTTCTTCAGATCTCCTCTAAATCGTTGATAAAAATACGGAAGAAGAGGGCTGAGAGGAAAGCACGTGGCAGCTCCTAAAAGCCTCACTCCAGCTGACATCTATCCTTGACTCGTCACCCTTTGGGTGTAGCTTCCTAATCCACACAGTTGTCCCCTGGGCCACATCCCTCCATGTTTTCCACGAGGATATCACGGGTGGTACCTTGCTGAGGTCGTTTACATCATCCCTGTCACATCGCCCCACATTTTCCTGATCTGCCAGCTGAATAATTATGCTAAATCCAAAAAGGGAGCGCCATTATAGCAGGCATCGGTCATTGTCACCCCAGTGCCTAGTGTGTGGCAGTGACTCGAGAAGTATGTGGAAAAATACTCAGTTGCATTAGTGAATGAAAGAAACTGGCCCAGATCAGTGTGAAGGTCAGAAGGGTCTGGTTTTCCTGATCCCACCTTCTTTCTGTATTTTGAAAATGAGAACAGCATTTGTTTCTCTTTTCTGCCTTACAGCTCCTCTTTAATACGCATGCATCCTAAAAGGACACCCGTTTGCTTACTGATGAGAAAGTGGGAGCTTAGGGAAGTCGAGGGATTTGCCCAAAGTCCAAAAGCTATTAACAGGAGACAGTAGGAGTGAAGCATGGTAACTTGTTGGCTTCAAGGTCCCACGATTCTCTGTCCAGCCTCTTAGTCACTGAGTTTGTAAAGTTCCCCCGGCTCAGCCAACAGTGACAAGGGTATTTCTTCCTAACCAAAAATGATGGGGATACGTTGCAGCAAAGTAGATACATTCTTTTATAGTCTCAGTCTCATTCACCATCCATCACTCATTCATTCATTGATTCAACAAATATTTGTTAAGTATATACCAGTGTCAGGCTATTCCAGGCCCCAGGAACACAACCATGAACCAGCCCTCTTAGCTTAAATATGACAGGTGGGAGGGAAAATAACCTAGCAAGTAGTTATACAGTACACGGTCACGATGAGGTCTATGAAATGTATGGTCCTAATAAGGGCTGTGAAATGAGGCAGAGTAAGGGGACAGCAAGGGGACAGCAAGGGGCAGAGGGACTCTATTGTACTCTGAATATGTGACATCTGAACAGAGATCCAATGAAGAAAATGAGACAGCAAGTGTCTTGGGGCCGTTGACAGCACCAATAATGTGTGTGTATTTATGGAAATACAATACTCTTTCTTCCAGAAAGCAGGGACCTTGATTATACGATGAACTTCCAGCTGTAAAATATCTGATTCTTTCAAGGTGTGTTCATTCATTTGTTCACTCATTCATTTTCTCTGCAAATACTAAGCATCCACTCTGTGTCAGCTGTGGGGCTGGGGAGGAAGGTGTGAGTAAGGCATCCGCTCGGGAGGCAGACAGGGGTCTGAAGTCCAGCAACGCAACAGGGAAGAGCTCTCGGGTGCTTGCACCGGCTGGAGGAAGGGAACAGCTGAGACATGTCACCATGCATGACATGTCTGTGGTCCATTTAACTAAAGAAAATAAAATGTAAAAGCATTAAATTCTGTAATGAGGGTTACCAAAAATTTTAAAGCCATGTTACCATTTCTTTAAATAAAATCTTATACAGAAAGTCCAAAATACAATATTTTTTAAAAAACGGTGCTCTGATTGGCACAAACTTGAGGCCCTAGGGGCACCATCAAAACCACATAACATGGGAGGAAAGCTACTACCCTAAATATTTGTTGTGGTTAAGAACAGAAAGCTGTTCACTGTCCACTAAAACCTGCTTATCTTCAAGTGCCCAGGTAAACCAAATTTGCAGAACATTCAGTTATCAATCAAAACCATTAAAACAGTTACTTCTGGCTTGCATTAAGCGGAATAAACCTCCACCCAACGGAGAACTGATTTAGCAATTTTTTTTCCTGCTCTCCAAAGTCACCAAATCAAACTTAACACTACCTACTGCAGCCCAAGTAACTCATAAGCACAATTTAAAGCGTTCATCATTCTGGTTTTTTCTGCTTCTGGGCAGAGGTCACCACCTTCATCTGCATTAAGAGCCGTCTCTTCTAAAGTGAGCTAATGCACCACCTGGTTTGGGATGGTCCTTAATTTTTCTCCAGAACTTTCTCACTTGAAGAAACACCTGCTTTCTTCCCACAGTAGCACAGATACAAATGGACACTCATTCTACTCTCACAGTTGTCTCGTATGTGTTCTCTCATCCGCACTCACACCGCGGGACAAGGCCGACCTCACAATTCCAGCTGGGGAACCGGCGGCCCCGGCCCAACTAACGCACCGCCTCCTCTCTCTGCAGATGACGGCGACCGCTCAGGCACCCTCTAAGGCCCAGGCTGTCCACATCTCTGCACCCTCGGCTGCTGCCAGCACGCCCGTGCCCAGCGCCCCCGTTGACCCCCAGGCCCAGCTGGAGGCTGACAAGCGAGCTGTGTACAGGTAGGAGACACTTCAGCCATGTTCAGAAGCCCCCACCCAGCCTCGGGGCCCCCTCAGCAGTGAGACAGAATGCAGGCCAGAGGGTGGGCCCAGGAAGATGACAGCCAACAGCTGCTCTCCCCACTTGCTCCCTGAAATCACCCCAGAGAGCCCTCAGCTGGCCGCGGTGGGTTGGCTCCAGCTTCCTGGAGTTGTCTGGTGAGGGACGCAAGGCCTGGGCTGTGGCTTCCCGGGGGGCCCCCCTCATCCCAGGAGGGGAGATGAGCGCCCCAACCCTCCACCCAGCAGTCGGGCAGCCCCCTCAGGACTGTCCTTGCCCTGCCCCCTCGCTGGCATCCCCCCAGCATGCCCACCAGAGCACTGAACCTCTGAGCGCGCCATGCAGGGCTCGGTGGTGAGCGAACTTCAGTGCGCCCGAAAGCCGCTGGGAGAGCTCATTAGAACGCGTATATGCGGACTCCATGCTCAGAAACGCTGACTCAGGAGGTCAAGCCATAGGACGAGGAATTAGACTTTTTAAAAAGCGTTCCAGGTGAATCCAGTGCAGCTGGCGCCTGGTCCACACTTGGCTTCACAGCCGTCTTTGTTTCTTCAGCAGTAGGGGTTGCACGCCGCCGTGTAGTCCCGGCTCCCTGACTGGGGGTTTGCCGAGAACAAGAGGCTTTCTCCTCTAGCTCTGCATCAGCCCCAGGCAGCCAGGGCTGGGCCCTGAACGTTGCAGAGGGCAGGAGGCGCTCAGGGAAATTCTGGTCTGTCTGGTTGGGGAGAGGATGCGTCCTCAGAGGGCACACCAGAGTGAGGAGGCCCCAGCAGGGGCTTGGGTCATCAGTTACCCCTGGGGAGCCCACACCACTAAGGAGCGATGCCTGAGTCAACACTGGGCATTGAGGTCGAACCCAGGCTCCCTTTCACGCGTGAGAGCTCGCACGCACGTGCCCTGCAGCCGCCGCCGCCATGTCTCAGGTGGACAAGGTGGACAGGAGGGCTGACTCCTTCCTGCCTCCTCCCCGGTGACAGTGGCTTTATGGTAATGACGGTAATTATTGCTGTTATTATTCTTGTCACTGGCGTTATTTTTAGTTACTCAGGTGGTCTGAATGTCTCTAATGCCAGCAGGTGGGAGCCCAGAGTGCTGGGCCCCATCCACAGATCCTGACACAGGGTCCTTCCTAGGCCCCGGGCCCCACGCTGCCCAGTGCACGGGCCAGGCCCAGCTGCCTGCGGGTAGAGAGCTCTGCCTTGGGCCCCACAGGCTGCCAGGATCTGCACACAGGCCCTGAGGGAGAGACCCTCAGGAGGAATGCCAGCTCCCCCCTACCAGCCCGGACTGGGCACCCTGTCCTCTCTCCCTCCTTCCTTCACACTGTCATTGAGCCCCTGCTATTAACATGTGGATGCGCTGTGCTGGGCTTCGAGGGAAGGAGGGTGAATTATAAAGGTAACGTGTGGGCTCCTCCCCACCTCTCCAGGAGCAGAGAGATACACACACAAGAAACCAACATAGAGTGGTCAGAGCTTTGACAGAGAAGACTTCATGGGGGAGGCAATATTCCAGTTTGATCTTAAGGCTGAGTAATAGAGTTCAGCAGGAGGAGAATTGTAGTGGGGGGCAGCTTCCAGGCAGAGTAGAGCCTGGTGTGTCCCCAGAATGGCTGGCGGCCAGAGCAGCTGCATGTGGGGAGATGAGGCTGCAATGCACCTGTGGCCTCCCCTGTGTGGGGGCTCTTGCTTCTGTGGGGAACATAAGAAGGAAGAGGAGAGTGACATGGCCTCTGAAAACTGCCCAGTGGTCTGATGACTTTGGGGTACATTCATCGTACTCCATTAGATCATTGCTGCTCAAAGTCCAGTCTGCAGACTAGCAGGATCGCATCACCTGTGAGCGGGTTGGAGATGCAGAATCTCAGGCCCCACTCAGACCTGTGAATCCCGGATCTGCACTTTGACAAGATCCCAGGTGATTCATGTGCACGCTGGAGATGGACTCCTGACACCTTCTGAGACCCCAAGGGGCAGGGACCTATAGTGAACACAGATCTTAGTCTAGAAAGACCCCCTAATTAGTGGTGCAACAAAAAGTTTTTGGAACCCTCGGCTTGAGTCCTACCTCCTGCTTGTACTAGCTCTCTGAACACTGGTTTCATGATGGAAGCTAATTAGTGGTTTGGTAAGAATTGTGAGACAGCCCCTGTGAGCACCTGGCGCTGTGTCTGGCACAGAGCAGATGGGTCCCTTGTTCCAGCCAGTGGAACTTCCCAAGATCCCATAGCCTTTCCCAAGACCCCAGGCCCCTACCCCAGCCACGCCCAGCCAGGAGGTGGGCCTCCTCCCCAGGGGAGCTGTCCATCATGGTGTCACGTATGGAGGCCCAGATCTTCCTTCAGCCAACACAACTCACCTTCTCACCCTCTCCCACTGGGCTGGTCACCTTACAGCCCGTGGCATTTGCACAAATTATCTCCTCAGCCGGCTGACCTCGAAAAGGAAATCCCAGACTGGATGCCACCAACGGCCCACCCAAACGTGGCTGCCCGGCATCTCAGGACAACCGACAGATGGACATTAGCATCCTTGCCCAGTTCTTTCCTCTGCAGCTCTTTCTGCCTCAGGGGGCCCCAGGGTGTCCCCCACCACCACATCTCTCCCATTAGTGCCAGCCGCCCTCTCCACAGCCCTTTCAGGGAGGGGGAGGGGGCTCTGCCTCCTGTAGGGTCGGATAATTCTAATTAGATTTGCCTGCCTGGGGCAGCCTGGCTGCTCCAAAGCACATCAGGGAGTCGGCATTTCAGGTCAATAAATGTAACCAGACCCTTTCAGCGGAGATTAGTGCCTGGCGATGACTTTTGGGAGCCCCCACCAAGGCCCCCTCCCAGAACTACAGAGGAAGGAAGGTGGGGGAGGCCCCTCCCTGGCCAGGCCCACAGGGCAGTAGGGGGCAGTGTGACAGGGAGGGAGCCTGCCAGTGCCCCTGAGGTTTTATTTGTATATGAATATGTGTTAATGAAATGTATTGGTTCCTTCTGATGTGGAAAGTGTGTGTGTGTGTGTGTGTGTGTGTGTGTGAGCGCGCATGCGTGCGTGTGTGTGTGTTTGTGTGTGTGTGTGTGTGTGTGTGTGTGTTGGGGGAGAGGGGAGGCAGAGACTGCTTTAATTGGATCACACCAGAGCATCATCTGGGCTAATCAGCAAGGCAACCAGGAGCTCCCGCGCAGATTAATGATTGCAGCCTAATCCGCTCGGATCCCGTGATTGGATGCACATCGCGGGTAATTGTGTTTGTGGCCCAGGAGCAAGGCTGAGGTGGGGCCTGCGGAGGGGAGGACCCATGGAGTGGAGACCACAGGTTTGGACCCAGCTCAGATCTCTCCATTCCCAGGCCCACCTCACCCCTGGGGTTTTTCCCCCAAGAAGTTAAAATTTAGCTTGGACCACACCTCCCCACCCTTCTGTGCCAGTTGGCTATGGGCTGGATGGTGTGAGGTGCTGCCTGGAACTTGGGGGTTAGGTGGCCAGCAGCGCTGAGACAGGGGCCAAGAGGGTGAGGTTAATCCAGCCTCCACTCTCCCTCCTCCCCTCCAGTCTCCTTCGTTCCCCTCTGAAGTGAGTGGGTTCCCATGGAAACCATGATGTCCTGGGGAGCAGAAGAGTGGCAGGAGCTAGGCCTGGCCAGGTGCGGTGGGGGAGGAGGTGGGCTTTGCAGAGACTGCTCTGCTAAGGCGTTGCTTCCCACCCCTGAGGCTTGAAAACCCTTCTGAGAACCTGGGAAATGGCCCGCCTGGCGCTGCAGAAGTTACCTGTTAGTGACAGCAAGTTCCAGGCTGGAGGGAGGGGCAGTGAGAGGGGGGTGGGGGCAGCGGTGCTTTGCTTCTCCGGTAACACAAGCTGGCGTTTCTCATGACTGAATGGCCTGTGTTAGTATCAGTTCTGTTCCCCACCCCGCTAGATCGTTACCTCCATGAGGGCAAGGTCTACATGTTTCCACTGATTTATCCCCAGAGCTTGACACGATACCTTAGAGCCAGTGGCTTGGACTAGCACATGCTAAATCAGGGCGTGTCGAACGGACTCCTTAAATAGGCGAGGTAGTACCCGTGGGTATACCACGGCTCTAGGCTGGTGTGTGCTGGCACACTGGCTCTCGGGGGAGAGGGTCGGGGAGCCCTCATGTAGCATCTGCCGATTTCTGTAGTGTAACTGCAGCCACCATGGCCCCTTGCAAACTATCAGTACTGCTGAACAGAGTCAGGAGGGGATGCATACAGTCGGCTCTCTCCAGCCTCAAGTACAAACCCCACTCAGGAAGCCAAGCTGCAGGGGCACAGTTGTAACAGCACCTTTATAACCAGTTCTATGGAAAGGTTTTACTCACGGCATTAGAATCCCACACTCCTTGGTCCTCACTGGCCTGTCTGGTGCCCAGTCCTGGGTTCTAAATTTGGAATGTTCTCTCTTAATGGATTAATACTCCGAACAGTGCCTGGCACAGAATAAGTGCTTTATAAGTGTTTGCAATTGTGACTTTTCACCTGAACCCCAAGGCAGTGGATTTTCTCCTTCCTAGATTCTGCCCAGCTCTGTCCGACTCTTAATGTCTGCTTGAGCAAAGCCCCAACTTCTCCACCTTCTCCAAGTAGATTCCAAGGCTTTCCTGGTTTATCTGTTAACGAGCTCCTTCCCGGCAGCTCCAGAAACTCCACACCAAACCAGCCTCCCGCCTCCTCTTCAGTTTCTCAGCGGTCGGCATCTTGGCCTCTCCATGTAGCATCTGTGCTTCTTCCCGTCAGTCTCATCGCTCTGTGAACCACACTCAGGGCTTCCACCCACGTGGGACCTCGCCCTAGACAGCTCAGGCTGGAGGCCAGTTCTAGTTCAATGAAAGCAATGCATGTTTCTAAAGCCCTACTTGTAATACATTTGTCCCTGTCACATCCAGACTGGACCCCTCTAGAATCCACATTCATTTAGGGAAAGATCAGAACAGGGAGGTGAGCAGTGTTCAGATCACTCCCTTGAGACCATCCCTTGAAAGGTCACTGAAGTTCAGGCTTGGTCCTGATGGTCAGGTTTGGTCCTGATGGTTATACAGCCAGAGGGGCAAAGGCAGTAGACTGGCCATACTGGGCAGCGTGTTGAGCTCCAGAAATAGACGTGGTGATAACTAGCTTGGTCACCTTCAAGTTAATCTCTCCAAGCCTGTTTTCCCAACTGTAAAAAGGGAAATTGGCATAGATAAACTAACATGATACAACAGAGGATAATATCTACCACGCAGACCAGTGTTTGCTGCATGGGGTGGGGTGGGGTGTGGGGGTTTTAAACAGAGGGGCCAACTGTGTCTTCTTGGCCTGTTCAGAATGGGAGGCATCTAGTGCTTTCAGGGAGGTGAGATCAGGCTCAGGAACACAGCCTGCGGACCTCAATGGCTGGGGTTTACATTCTGGCTCCACCCCTGGGCACTAAACCTTTCTGGGCCTCAGTTTCCTCATCTATAAAATAGGACTGAAAATAGTGCTATCTCTTCACTATCACTTCTTTGTTGTGAGGATTAAATGAGATCATGCCTAAAGTGCTTGATAAAGCACTTGATAAAGAATCCGGCATTCCCAGAGTGCCCTGCCGGCTCCAACTGCCATTAGATGTTTGGGGAAATGGAAGCGAGGGTGGTTCGGGCTAGAAGATGAATGCTGAGCGGTGACGCAGCCAGAGGCCAGCCAGGAAAGGGCTCCCAGCTGAATGGTCTTCACCCTGCAGTTCAATTCAACATTTCTTGAGCTCTGCTATGTGTAAGCATTGCATCAATTTCCGAGAGGGGTTCTGAATTAAGAACAGTCGGTCCAGGGAGTGGGAGAAAGATAGCCATAGAAAGGAGCTATAATATAAACTTGGCACATAGTATGGCCTCCAAAAAGTATTTGTGGAATTGACTGCAGGGCTTCTGGCCCCCGGCGCAGTGTGGGAGAGTTGCACTGCGCTTCCCAAGGGAGGGGATGTCTGAGGGAAATGATAGCTAAGCGGCCTTTCCTGGGCTGGGCTGGTGCGTGGGGCCGGAGGAGCCCCTGTGTCGGGGTTGGGGCTGGGGGGCTGGGCAGGGGGGCTGACGCTGTGTGTCTGTCCTCTTTAGCCTCTGCCTGGCCAGGACCCTGGGAACTGGCACTTCCCAGTGAAGCGTCTTTGAGGAAACTCTTCCCCCTTCTGACCAAAGGGTGTTCTGTCTTCAGGGAGTTGACCCTGGGGCTTAACCCTGTGCCTTCCCTGGCACAGTGCTTGGTCGTTCCTGGAACGTGCTGGGTGAGGTGGCCTGAGGGTGGTGCGGGAGAAGTTCAGCCATTCCAAGCGGAAGAGTCAAGACCGGATGCTTCTGGACTGGGTGCTGGGAGCAGATGTCCCAGGCTGCGCCCCAGCTCCGCTTTATGGGCTGAGGGCTCTAGCAGACAATTCTTGCTTTTGGAAGCATTTGGATTCACTGTCATCAGAGAAAATATCTCAGCTGTTGACCATAGTCAGGGGAGTGGTCCTGCTGGAACCATAATGTGAAAGTAAAATCGTGCTCAGTTCCCCCTGCCGGGCACCGGGCAAAGCCTGTTCCCTGCCCTTCCTGCCGGCACCTAGAAGGCCCCCCGCCCCCAGCCCCGCCTCCACACGTGCTGCTGGCAGGCACAGAGGCCACAGCTGCCTGGCCCGGGGAGCAGGTGTGTCCTCTGCTCCCACAGCTCACCGCCTGGCCCAGGCAGAGCTGAGAAGTCCAGGTACCCCACCAGGACAAGACACACTGATAAGAGATCCAGGAATCTGGAATCCCAATGACTTTTATCCTCACAAGTTTACGTTAGGATTGAAGGAGATAACCGATGCTAACAGCTGACAATGCTTGGCACATATGAGGCTCCCAGTGAATGGGGCCACATTGGTGAATAGTTACTGTGATCAGCACTAGGCCAGATCTGTCCCCCTTACTAGACAGAAGACAACTAGCCATTGGGCCTCCCACTGGTGTGAAGGGGTGGGATGGAAAGAGAGGGGAGCCGGCACGCTGGAGCATTGAGGGTTCAGATGGCCCATGGCTTCTCCTTAGGCCTGGCCTAAGCCGGTCTAGCCCCTCTCTTAACCAGAGAAGCCCCACTCTCTGATTTTCCCAAGCACTGGTCCATTTTGTGGTCAAGTGGAAAGGACATAGACTAAGACTTCAGTCTCAGTTCTGACTCTACCACTGAGCAGCTCATTTAACCTCTTTAGATAAGCTTTCCTACCCCATAGGGTAGGCATCAGATGAGAAAACTGAGAAGATGTGTTAAAAACTTCAAAGCTTTCTCCAACACACAGAAGTGTTCTCAGAAGGTTCTTTTGGAAACTCATTTGATGAAGTAGAGACTCTCTTGTGCTGCAAGGGTCCCGGTTCTCAAAGGGTAAACCAGGCAGCTCAGTTCTGTGACCCCAGGACACATATGACTCGAGGATGGTAGAGAAAAAAGTGGGGAGGAGGATGAAGTGATTCTAATAATGGTTCAAAAATAGTCTGTGAGAGAGGGGAAACAGTACAAAATTTGGAGTTTGGATGCCCAGATTTAAATCTCAACTCAGTCACTTATTAGCCTGATGTAATTATGTAACCACTTGGCACCTCAGTTTGTTATCAGTAAAATGGGGATAATAAAAATATTGGGTGTTTAAATGCAATAAGCACATGAAAAAGCACTTTGTAACTTACAAAGTGCCGCCAAATGTGTGTGGATACGTCCCTGCCAGTGCCTGAGGCAGCATGGATAGAGTTTCCCTTCCCACGCCATCCCTTCCCCCACAGTGCTTTCTCCCTGGGGACTGGCTGAATCTCAGGTGACTCAGATGGGACCTGCCTCTCGCTAGGTGCCAAACTTTGAGAAAGACACTTCTCTTTTCTCTTTCTGAGTTACCTCCCCTTAAAATGAAGGGGCTGATCATCAAAAAGAGATAACAAGGGATATTAAAGATGCAGAGAAAAGGGAACCTTTGTGCACTGCTGCTGGGATTGTAAACTGGTGCAGCCAGTATGGAGGATCCTCAAAAAATTTAAAAAAAGCTACCACATGATCCAGCAATCCCACTTTTGGGAATATATTCGAAGGAAATGAAGACACTCACTTGAAAGGACACCTGCACCCCTATGTTCACAGTAGCATTATTTGTGACATCTGAGCCAAGGAAACAACCTGAGTGTCCACTGATGGATGAATAGATATGGCAGTTATGGCATATATATATATATATATATATGCATATAATATATATATATATAATATACATATAATGGAATGTTATTCAGCCATAAAAAGGAAATCCTGCCATTTGTGATAACATAGAAGGACCTTGAAGGCATTATGCCAAGTAAAATATATCACAGAGTAAGACAAATTCTGTATGGTCTCAATTGTATATGGAATTTTAAAAAAAATTTACAGAAAAAGAGATCAGATTTGTGGTTATCAGAGGTGGAGAGTGGAGGGAGAGGGTAATGGAGGTGGGTAGTCAAAAGGTACAAACTTCCAGTTATAAAATAAATAATTACTAGGGGTGGAATGTACAACGAGAGGCTATAGTTAACACCGCCGTGTCTTATATAGGGAAGTTAAGAGAGTAAGTACTAAGAGTTCTCATCACAAGGAGAAGATTGTTTTCCTTTTTCTCTTTTTATCTGTATGAGAAGTTGGATGTTAGCTGAACCTGTTGTGGTCATCATTTCACAATATGTGCAAATCAAATCATCAAGTTTTATGCCTTAAACTTACACAGTGATGTATGTCAATTATTTCTCAATAAAACTGGTTTGGGGTAATGAAGGGACTGGACCTGAGATCTTACTGGGTCTCATGTTTTAGGTTCTTTGTATTCCTGCCCTTGTAGACTAGCCTTAACAACCAACTTGTTGAGAGTTCTCATTTATTTTTAAAGAAACATGCCACATGCCAGGAGGGAAGGGTGTGTGTATGTGTGTGTGTGTGTGTGTGTGTACACGAAGGGATGGGGACAAAGCAGACTGTGGTCCGCCCTGGGCCTCACACTTGCCAGGAATGGATGTGTCCGCCCACCTGGGGGAGGAGGGCTGGTCGGAGCCCAGGAGCCCTGGCAGATGCGATTCCAATTTAGCAACAAGAAGAAGTCCTCTCCAAGGCAACCCGGGCGAACACACCGCCCACTGGGCAGCGCTAAAAATACACCCGCATGGTTTCCACCTCACACCTGAAGTAAAAATACATCCAACCAGGAGCTGCTGGCTCGTCCTCCCCCATCCCTCTCTGCTCTCTCCATCTGGTGCCTTGGAGGCGGGGGAAGAGGAGGGCTGGTCGAGCACTCCCTTCACACTCACTCCTCTCCCTCTAAGACCTTACCGGCAACCCCCCTGCCCTCCCCCCATCACCCCCAGCAGAGCAGGAGAACCCAGAGGAGGCAGGGCCCTTAGCAACTGTGGCTAGAAGCTGCCAGGTGCCTGGTCTGGGTACCGCAATGGAGTTGATTCTGAGCCTGAAAGAACTTTAGGACTGTGTCTCAGAATCTTCACTCACTTAGTCAGTGCTCCCTTCATTCATTCATTCGTCCCCCTTCATTGATTCCCCTAATATTTACTGACCTCTGCACAGTGTGCCAGGCACTGTGCTGGACCCTTGGGAATTCAGAGATAAGACCATGGATCAGAGGAGCTCCCCATGTCGTGAGGAAGGCAGATCTGTACACAAACAACTATAGGTGGAGGGTTTAATCGTTGTCCTAAGGGAAATAAAAATAAATTCTTATTGGCAGTGCTTTTTCAGTTAAAAAAAAAAAAAAGAGGTTCTGAGTTCTGATAAGTCAGTTGCACCTTTCCTGTCCTCGTTCTGTGCCTCTGTCTGAATTGACATGTGGGCTTGTTTCCCCGCCAAATGAGTCAGTGGAGCCGGGATTATATGTTTATTGGAGCGGCTGGCGTCGATGTTGCTCTGAATAAAGAAGGTGCCCCACACCATCCCAGGGAAGTGGAACGAGCATTAGTTGACAGCTGAGTAAGTGCCAGATGCTCTCCGTGTTTCTTCATTTACTCCTTACAATAACCTCTGTGGTAGGTGGTGGTATCCTTGCCTTATAAGAGGAAACTGAGGCGCAGAGAAATTCAGTCACACATTGCTCGAGTCACACAATTAAGTATCTGTCCCCAGAGTCCATGCTTATTTCAGACCACCCAGCTTCTCACCAAAATTGTGAGTGAGGTCAAGGTAGAAACCCCACCCCCACCAGCATTTCTCATGGTGGCTGGGAGGAGGCGATGGTTTCTCTTGCTGGAGAGACCAATCAGGGAGCCTTCGTGGAAGAGGTGGCATTTGGAGCTGGATTCTGAAGGTTGGGAGGAGGGACAGAGAGAGACACAGGAACAGGCATTTCAGGTGGCGGGGACGGCAGGAGCACGGGAAGCCTGGTTTGCCAGAGCTGGTGAAGGGGGTGGTGAGGATGCGAGGGGCCTGGGACCACCTGCCCTCTATCCAGCCACAGCCTTCCCTGCTGCGTCTGTTGAGGAGAAGTCCTGAAAAGAGAGCTGAGGCCACCCTGGGACGCGCCCTGGGTGCTCATCTGATGATACTCATGCTGTCTCTTCAGCGTCCAGGAGAGGCTTCACTCTCGTTCTCGGAATGACTACTTGTCTATTCACGGGCCTTCTGGTCGTGAATAGATGCCCAGGCAAGGGGCAGGGGGCCGTCCTGCAAAGTGGCTCCAGGCTATCATCTCTGATTCTGTGACCCCAGTGACCTCTGACCTGGGGTTCCAGAAATAAAAGATTACAATCCAGCCCCTGGGTAGGGTTTCCAGGGTGCTGAGCCTTTGGCAATTTGAGAGCTCCACTGTGTGTGGGTGGAGGCTAGATTGCGTGGCTGGAGAGCCGGCCTGGTCCCTGCTTGCCCCCTGGCACCCCACCTCACTGGCCAGTGACTCATGTCCCCTGCAGCAGTCTGACCCCAACCAGCTTACGCTCCCACTGCTTCATCCCTGAAAGCCTCCACGCCTCCTGCACATCCCCTCCTCTGGACCGTCCATTCTCATCCCAGCTAGGAAGGGCCTGGAGGCTCCGACACCCCGCCCCCACCCCCACTGGAAGAGGCAGCCAGGGCTCAGGGACAGGTGAGCACTGATACTGGGCCCCCGCTGCCCACCTGGCCCCAGCCCCGGGGGTCTGGGCTGTGAGGGGAGGTGCAAGACGGGCCTGGGGGCTCCAAGGTCAGTCACAGAGAGAGGCAGTGGACAGCCAGGCAGGCAGCCGCACAGTTGGCTGGACCCATAATTGAGGTCTGCAGTCCTGGCCAAGGTCACAAGGGAAGGGATGGCTGAGAGGCTCAGAAGTGACAGAGTGGCACGACCGTGAATCACAAGGTTTATCACCCAGAAAGGGAGCTCAACACTAATGTCTCCCGCTGCGTGTGACCACCCCCCCCACCCCCCACCCCCGTCTCTGGTGCTTGGTTTCTCTCTGCGTAGCTGTTCTCTGTCTCTGTCTCTTGTGTTCTTTGCATCTTAGCCTCTCGGAAGCTCTGTACTTCTGCATTCTTTCTTTTTCCCATCTCTGCTTCTCTGTTTCTGGTCCTCTGAGCAGAAAGGAATGTTTAAAAGAATTTTTTTTAACCTAGGTGGTCCAAGGCAGAAGGAAGGGAAGTAGAAAAAGGCCCACTTGTCTTTTCTTGCGTCCTTTTGACAAAAGGAAATGAGCTTCAGCCTTGTAGGGGAACTTCAAATTAGACATGAGTATAAAAATTACCAAGGAAGTTGTGGTCTCCATCCCAGGAGGTCTTTGAAAATGTTAAGGAAACCTATTGGGCCAATCTACATCAAGAAAATCTGTCTTGAGATAGGGAGGAATAAAATACAAGGTGTTGAAGCTTACCTGCCTGAGGATCCCCTCAGAAGCCTCACCAGAAAGGTGGGCGTGGCGGGGTGAGGGGGAGTCCCAGATCCCTTTGCCCTGAAGGAAAACGGGGGCTTTGGTGAGGGGTCTCAGCTCCTCTGCTGCCAGACAGAGGGTGACATTCAATTTTACAAAGGGCTTCATCCAAAATCCTGCCCCATTTAGGGCCAGGATGTGTTGGGTACTCCCAGGGCAGCCCCACACATCCTGGCCCCAAACTGGGCATTTTAGGTCAGTGAGTATAGGTGATGTAAAAAACACGAAAGCAGAAATGTCAGAAGTAATTAAACCAAATGATGGCTTAAACCCCTGTAGAAATCAACACATCCGGTTTAATCACCTTCTTAAGCCAGCACAAGACTGCAAGTCTGTGGAGAGGGGTCCTTTATTTCTTTGAATCGTTAAGAAGAACTGCATATCTTGAGCTTGATTTTGGTTCAGATGCTCCTGGGAAGAGGTGATGAGGGCTGGGGTGGGGGTGGGGACTCAGAAAAGAAAAAAGAAATAATAAACTGTTATTTGAGATCATCTCTTCTCCTCTGCTCCTGGCTCCGTCTGCACTCAGGACGGCCCGCCCTCCCGGCACCCAGGCAAAGGCACAGTGCTGCGTGTGCTAAATTAGGCCATTAGAGAAATTCATTTCTCTTTATTAGTCTGTGTCAAATCCTTTTTATTAGTGGCTGGAAACGACCTCTCTTCTGCAGTAAAATGTCATGCCAGTTCACTCCTTTTATTTGTTCTGCACTGACGAGGCTCAAACTCTCCCTGAATTAGTGCGGGGAGATTTATATCCTCCAAATTTTGAACGGCTTAAGAGAGATTGGGGTGGAGGGGGCGGCCAGGCGGGAGGCCACGTGGCGGGGGGAGGGGGACAGATCAGAGAGGGAGAAGGTGAGCGCTCCTGGAGGTCAAATGTCCTCGGCTCTTTGGAAGTAAAGTCTGATGGCCACTTTTCCTCTCTGGACCAGCATCATCTGGGCTCGGGGGACCGTGTTTCCCAGTTCCTGCACCAGCCTCTGAAGAGTGCTAATCCACAGGGGGAGAGGTCTGAACAGCAGGAAGAGGAACTCCTTAAAGCCCATTTTCTAGTTGGACAGACTAAAGCTCAGGGAAGGTCACGAATAACAGGGCCAATATCCCACACCCAACTGGAAATCCTTCCTCCCATCCCATGCCTGGCTCAGACAAGGCCATTCATGTCTAAGATGCCCAGTTCTCATGGTCCCTGCCCTGTTCACCCCACTCCACCACGGGCCTGCAGTGGGCGCTGCTAGAAAGGACCCCTTGAGGGTCGCTTCCAGCCTCTTCCCCAGCCTCGTGGGGAGATGTTGGAGGGTAGCCTAGAAATACAGGTCAACACCTAGGCAGGTGTAGGATGGGCAACTGGGGAAGAGGCTAGGAACTGGGCTGGTAACAGCCTTAGAGAAACCCACAGCATGACTGCAGTCACGGAACCCGGTTGAGTCACTGGGAAACTGAGTCTCTTTCTCAGGGGGTGGTACAGAGCATCTCCCCGAACTTGCGGTAGCAGATAGCAGTCTGGATTTATCGAGAGACCCAGGTGCATAGAGCATGGGAGCCACAGGCAGCCCCGCTGCCCCTGGCTGTGGTTCATATGAAAAGCTATGGGTAGGCACAGATGTCATCTGAGCTCCCGGGCTCAGGGACCAGGGATCAGGGTGGGTGGAACGAGAGGCAGGAACCTAGAGAGGGCGGGGTATGAGGAGGGAGGATTTGGGGGCTGACAGTGCAGCTCAGGCAGGGAGGGGCTGGAGAGAGGTTCATGGCAGCACCCACGAAGCCAGCTTTGTGCACTGTGGGTCCTTGGTTAACTTCAGGGAGAAGGGTAGAAAACACGTTTCCTTCTAACGAGAGATTGCTGGAGCCATAGAAATACCCCCAGATATGCCCTCGTCTCTCTCACACACACACACACACACACACACGGGAGATCTGACACCCACAAGAAAGTTTTGTAAAATGGACTGATGGTAAAGCATAGAAGGTGCACGCTGTCCCGTAGTGGAGGTGACAGTGCCTCTACCCCCCCCCCCAGTCCCTGAAACCCCGCCCTGTGCAAGACGGATGATCTGACTGCAGCTCACTTCTTCATCTCCATTTCCCTCCTTCCCCCCCTCACCTGCCTTACTGCAGCCACACACGTCTGGATTTTGTTCATTTCTATCTCAAGTGCTTCACTTTTTCTCCTGCTTGGAATGCCCCTCCCTCAGATCTTTGCATGACTGCCTGCTCATCGTTCAAGGCTTAACTCAAATGTCATCTCCTCAGAGAGGCCCTCCCTGACCACTCTCCTCGCTGCGGGGGCAAGGACAGTGGTAGAGGACACCACCCTCCTCTCGCCATCCCAGCTCCAGCGCTAGTAGCTGGGAGTCGCAGTCATGGGCAGATCCCTCCTCCCCGCCCCACATGCCACTCACGCTGTGTACACAGAGCACACAATCCTCGCACGCAAATTGCATATAGATAACACACATGCACACAATATCAAGCATATGCACCTTGTATTCACAGCACACAATCTGCACCCCAGTTCCATACACACAACCCATATGCACAGTACTGCAGAGTCACAACACCGTGTGTGCACACACAGTAAAATCACCCAGGAGAGCCCACTTACACAGCACTCATGGTCGCTCTCGTGGACAGCCTACATTCTACCCAGGTGCACACGTGTGGTCATGCACACACACGCACACACACAGACCATCCCTTCCCCATTCAGCAGCCGCCCACCCTCCCTCTAACCCGTGAGAAAGGAACGTGCGGTGCCCGGCGGCCACCGTGGGGCTGGGGGGCTGCACCCCCACCACCTGGCTCGGTGCTGCGGATTATTAGTTCCTGGTAATTTAGTGCCCTTGTGCGGAGTCGATTTGTGCCTTTCATTCCTAATTGATCTAGTGGCTGTTTAAATGGCAGCAGGCATCTGTTGAGAGTAGGAAGGTTCATAAGGCGCAATAATTCATAACACCGTCTGGAATTTGCCTTTCATGTCCCTCAGCTAAACCACTGCAGGGCTCTGCTTAAATCACAGCCACGGAGGCTTTCTTTGGTATTCCGCTCAGGGCCAGGAGAATCTTGCATTAAACTGGGATCAGGTTAGATTAGACTATAATATGCTGCGGTATTAGTGGCTGCAAATGAAGACTTAGACTGGAGTTTAACCCCTTCACCTGGTTTTCTCTTTGTCTTCGGCTGATGGCTGAGCAAACCCATTGTTTTCCCACCGGCTTCCTAAGGGGGCTGAATAGACCTTCTAGCAATTTGGGGCTTCAGATGGGCTACCCTCAGCTGTTGACCCATTTTTCTCTCCAGACTATAACCCAGCCGGCGGCCGCGGAGCCTGCTGTTCATGCATCAGCTCCCAAAATCAGGGTTTGGGGAGATGGTGCCCCGGGGCAGCTCTGCCAGGCGAAGCAGCTCACCTGAAGCAGAAATGCATCTGCCCACAGCCCCACTGCCCCTGAGCCTGAGTAGAATGACCAGTAGGTATGGGTTTGAGTGTGGGTGGGATTAAGCCCCTTCTGCGCTTTTGCCTAGAATTATTCGAATCCCAGAATGCGACAGGCTCGTAGGGGTTGCCTGTCTGCCTACAAATACTATGTAGGCTGGGTGTTCAGTCCCTCTCGGTGTGTTTAACCAAGGGTGCTGGAGGGGAGAAGCGTGATCTGTCTCCCCCGTCAGGACTCACGGCGCTTTTCAACATGGCAGCCACTAGCCACACGTTGCTATTTAAGTTAAAATTAGATAAAATTAAAAATACAGTGTCCTGGACATAACAATCACATTTTAAACATTTACATCATCGTGGAAAGTTCTGCTGGGCAGTGCTGGCTAGGATGTCCCCGTTGGCAGATGCCTGGGGGCCAGGACATCCTTTCTCCTCTCCCAGCAAGCAGCACTCAATCAAAAGGAAAGGAGCTAGACTGGGTGGTCCCAGGGTACCGAGGAAAGCAATCAGAGGGGGATGTGCAGGTGCTTTTGGGGACCACAGTGGGAGGAAGTGGGGCTCTTGAGTCCAGTGTCAACACCCTGCAAACATAGGGACATGTGCCGGATGTGAAGACGTGGCTGTTCACTCGTGCTGCAGAGAAATGAGAATGAGACGCACTTCCCCGTGCAGACAGGGGCACACGCGTGGCATATGTATATATGGTATATTCCACAAGTATTTATTATGACCCTCATGCCACTGCTAGCCTCTGGACAGACCTGATGAATAAGGAGGGCCTGCTTCCTGCCCTCATGGAGCTCACAGTCTAGTGGGGAAGTCAGATGATGAAACAAATGACCCAGAGAGCCGGCAGCTTAGCCTGGGGGAAGGGACAGTCAGGGGAGCTTCCCAGAGTTGCTGATGGCTAAGCCAGGACCCTCGGAGCAGCCAGGTAAGCACTCAGCCTACATCCATCCATCACAGAACCTCCCTCACACCCACATACCCACTCACACTCCCGTGTTCTTCACTCAGTGATTCATTGTCGGTCACTGAATATTTATTAAGTGCCTGCTGTGAGCATGCAGGGTAAAGTCCTAAGGATACATACACTGATCATTAAGACAGGAATAGTCTTGGAGGAAAACAGTGGGCAAATAAGGATGCAAATAATTATTTAATTACAGTTGTGCTAAATGTGTGATGACAGAAAGCTGCAGTGTGGTGGTACATGTGTAACTGGGGTGTCTGACCTAAACTCTATTGGCCAAAAGATGTAGGACAGGTGGAGACATCTGCCCCCCATGTGTGACGAATACTCAGGCTCACAGCCCCGCCGACCACCCCCCACACTCACAGACACACGCAGGTGCTGCCCTTGGCTGACTCCACGCAGCCAGCAGTGGGTCTGTGACCAACCGTGAATGTTCCCGTCTAGGACATTTCTGGACACTTCCCACGTTTCTTCCCCGGATTGACCTTGAGCCAGAAATGGACACCTACTTCTTTGAAGGATTATACCCAGTTTCCCTCATCAACTCTCTATGCAGTTTATCTGGACAAAGAGAAAAGTTAGGCCCCCTGTGGGGAGGAACAGAAGCCTCCGAGGCCCCAGGAATCAGGAGACTGGCTCTTCCGTCCCGGGGCATGAAATGCTGCCATCTAGGCTGACCACGGCGACTGGGACTTTCTCAGGGAGTGGGACCCTGGGAGAAGAAGTGGCAGGAGTGTGGGAAGGGACCCTGGTGGCTTCTGAGCTCCAAGAGCAGCAGGTCTCTGAGTGCACATGTATGAGCTCTTGATGTCCCCGCAGGCACCCTCTTTTCCCGCTCCTGACGCTGCTGTTTGAGAAATGTGAACAGGCCACCCAGGGCTCTGAGTGCATCACCTCCGCCAGCTTCGACGTGGACATCGAGAACTTTGTCCACCAGCAGGAGCAGGAGCACAAACCCTTCTTCAGTGATGACCCGGAACTGGACAATCTGGTAAAGACCCTCCGACCCCCGCCCTGGCAAGGGTCTTCCTACCCTTCGATCCCCTCCAGATGCCCTAGAAACAATCCAGGTGTACCGTTCCAGCCGCTGAGAACCATGTCTAAGTCCCTTAAAGTTGCATGCACAGGTGTCGCTGCCAAAGCTCTCCCCTCCCCTGCCTCTGAGCACCAGCATCTACCACCCTCCTGCAGCACAGACAGGAGGAAAGGGGCGTCATAGCGCCCAGAATGTCTGGGGTAGCTGTTCCCAGGGCTGGGGTCCTGGCACGTTAGTAAATCTGTCTTGGGCTGCCCAGAGAGGCGCTGGTGGCCGATGTTTTACAGTGTAGGGATGAGGGTGACTGGTGGCCGATGTTTTGCAGTGTAGGGGGTGAGGGTGGCGGGCTTCTCAGGCACATCGGTGGAGAGGAAAACCCGAGACGCAGCCATGTTGAGAAGACCAGCAGATGTCCTGCCCATTTTGGGGGACACAGTAGATCAGGCTCCCAAATTTAGCTTGTTATCCAGATCACCACTAAACTTTAAAAAGGGACATATTCCTGGGACCCACCGCCTGGAAACTGATTCAGTAAGTTTGGTGGGGCCTGTGAATGTATGTTTTTAAAGGCTTCCTAGGCAATTGCAGTCTTCAATAAGGCTCGGTAACGACTAGATTAGACAATACCTGAAGTTCTCATCCAGCCGTGGGGATTCTACTGAGGGAAAGACAGCTGCAGAGAGCCTGCTCTGTTCTTCATGACAAACGGTCATCCTGGGATTATGAACCCAAATTCTTGATTTTTCTGTGGGTGGATTACCCAGATTCTGCACGGTATATTTTGGAAACTCTGAAAAACTCTCTTCCAAAAATTGATTGATTATAGCGCTGACCTCTTGCGTCCAGTACCTACTCCCAAAAGGGAAACAGAATTAGAAAAACAAATGTGACTCTGGGAAGGAAGGAAGAAAAACACACACACGCAGTGCACCTGCAGAACAGATTTAAATGACTTGGGTATTATTCTGTGTTGTGAATTATCCACCCCACTGCTTCTCTCAAGAGCTGAATATGATACTTTATGGAATCTAAAGAGCTACCAGGAGAGCCCACCCCGGCCTGGAAATTTGTGAAGTGTTAGGATGCGTTTAGAGGCCGGAGGATAAGCACTTGGCCGAGCAGGACTGTTAGTGCAGGTTTCTGGGAGGCAAGGCCCAGATCCACCTCTGCTCACCCCTGGTCCTCCCTCTCCCCTGCCTCGGAGCCCAGACCCCTGTCTCGCAGGTGCCCTGGGAGAGCCATCCCAGAGTGGGCTCTCCAGTTGGTTGATGGTAAATGCAGGCTGGTCTGGTTCTGCCCTGCTGCTCAGCTGATCAGAATCTCAGAACTGCAGTTGTGGGTCAGGTCTTCAGAAGTTACACCCACGCAGCCAGGGAGCCAGGACGGGAGGCGGCCGTTTCTGCAGGAGCTGGAATGAAGCCGGGGGGCCAGGGCCCACTGGCCAATGGCCTCCTATTCTAGTACAGCCTGGAAAATACCCAGAAGCGGCCTCCTGCTTGCTCTCCTCTGGTCCACACTACCTGGTCCCTCAGGGTTCTGCAAAGACTCAGATTTCTTCATTTAATCCAAAAAAACTTGGTTAGTGTCTGCTCCATGCCACGCCTGGCCGAGGGACGTGGATGTTGTGGGAGCTGCTCCATGGCCCCAGCCCCCCGGTGTTCCCCAGTCCTCTGTCTCAGGCTTGCCCAGAAGAGTTAGCCACAGTCAACGACTGATAGATTGATTATTTAAATGGAGGCACTTGAGGGAGCTGGGGACCTGAGCCGGCTACACAGCCTACCCTCTAGGTGACTTTGACGACAACTCCTTTGAAGCTCAGTTTCCTCGTCTGTAGAGCCAAAATGCCGATCTCCTGTGACTGTCATAAAAAGTTAACGAGATGGCTTGTGGAAGTCAATGACCTTTAAAAATGCGTGGCATCCAGAAGGTTGAGGTCAAATGCGGCATCACTAAAGCAAGGCATTCCAGTTGCCTCAGCTCACCTCCAGGCCATCAAAGAGACTGTGTGGTGGCCAGGAGCCTGAAACTCTACCTGAGGGAAGGGGAGGGGGTCGGGCATTACACAGTGCCCTCGGCCCCACTTGTGGTCCTGTGTCGGAGGCGGGAGCTGAGAGGCCAACCACAGGAGCCATCATTAGAACAAGAATCATGCAGCCAGCACAGCCGAGATGCACATAATTAGAACTTAGAAAAAGGTCAGATCGCGTCATTATCAGCTCAATCAGCCGCCGAGTGCCACAGCCAGTTAATTTGGCATCTGTATTTTTTACAACCCCGCACACGTAGCCCAGCGGACTGTAACTCTTTATCCGGACAGATATACTGCGCAGCAGAGCAGGGACATAAAGTGAGAGACCCCAAGCAAATGAGCTGAGATAATTGAGAGATTTATTTTTTATATATATGTGTGTCAGAGCGGCTTTCCTTTGCCCTTGAATGTTGACTTTCATAGGCAAGATTGTCAGGAGGACACTGGGGTCCCCCAAAACTTTGTCCCACCCCGGCCCTGGAGCAGTGCCCTAATCCTGCCTCCTCCCCAGCCCCAGCAGGCCCACCGCTGGGACGTGGGTCCTCCCGGCTCTGGCTGGTCCCCCTCTTCCGCTCCAAGCAAATGGCTATGTCTCCCTCCCCTTGCTCCCACAGTCCCAGACAAGTTCCCATGGGAGCAGCTGGCCGAGTTCTTCCAGAGCTGCTCAAAGATCAGAGAGTTTCCCAGATCATAGGTTTCTGAGGGACCCGCCCTTCCTGGTCAGCCGGCTGCTCCCACAGCACCCCTGCTGGAAGAGAAATTTAGAACCACAAAATGTTAAGGGGGAAACCACAACCTTAGAGAACAGTGCGTCCATTTTATAGATGGGGACAGTGGAGTCCGCAGAAGGAAAATGACTTGTCGGCAGCTGGGCTGGCTCCTTCTACCACATCAGCCACCTCTCTTCTTCCTGGGGGCAATAAAGCCCTCATCTATAAATAGTACCACCAGCACCTCTCCCTCTGGTGCCCACACTCTGACCCTCTCCACCTCCCTGCTTCAAAGCCAGGGGGATGGCTTTCCACCCCTGTGGTGGCTAAGCCGGAATACCCTCCCTCCAATTCCCATAGCCACCCAGTGCTCGCCAGGCCTGTCACCTGGCCCGCTGATCCCCTGTTCGGGCCCAGCAGACTCTGACTGGCAGTTGGTACAGTGTGTAAAATTTGCAAGTTCCCGAAACCCCTTTGAAAGGTAAAAGCTTTTTGTTTTATGAAATCTGATTTATGGGCCCCCAGTGCCGGGCCGAGGTTTTATATATTATGCAAGATTTCAAACCGAGGCTGTAAAACGTACGGTTTCAGTTTCATGCATGGAATTTTTTTATGTGTAAATTTTTTAACATTTATGGGGCACGTTTTAATGAGACTCTGGTGTGGCTCAAGGGACAGATTATAGCTGCCTGACCGCAAAGCCAGCTCCAAAATGGGGCCCCCCAGGCCCCTGGGCCCACTCTAAGGAGGCAGGGCCGGAGGCTGGAGGCACACAAGGGAGGGAGGCCAGAGCCCTGGGCCCACGGAGACCACGGGCTGGCCACTCGGCCTTGTGTCCAGAGCAGAAAATCCCGCAGGACCCCAGGACATGGAAAGGAAATAAGATCATCAAAGCCAGTAATAATTAACATTTACAGCGCACTTACTGGCTGCCGGGTCCCATTCTAAACACTTCACATGTATTATCTTATTTAATCCTCTTTTCCAACCCACAAGGCACACATTACTATTATCCCATTTTAAGATGAGGAGCTTGAGACACGAGCTGAAATCAGCAGCTCAAGACCACATGGCTTGTACGTGAGGCAAACGCAGGCTTGGAGCCGGCCTTCTCTTAGTGCTTCCTGTGCACTTGTCTTCAGTTCTCTTCTGGCCAGATCTCATTAAACCCTCAGGACGACTCGGAGGGAGTTGCTGTCATCATCCTATTTTACAGATGAGGACACTAAAGGGCAGAGATGACGTGGATTGTCCAGAGGGTCCCAGTAGGTGGAAGACCCAAGACTCAGCCCCCAAAACCCACTGTCCTCCAGCATCCTCAACTCTGCCATTTAGTTCCCATGATCGCCCTCGGAGGTGCTCATTATCATCCCCATTTTACAGAGGGGGAAACCAAAGACTCAGAACCCTGTAGCTGATACATTACAGAGCTGGGATTGTACCAGGTGGGTCTAACTCCCGAAGCCCATCTCTTTCCCCTGAACCACAGTCCTTGTCCAAACTCCGAGGACGTCAGGCGGGAAGTGCCACATCATGACTTGAAAGAATTTAACTTGTCCTGTTTGGTGATGTCCAGAAATGTGCATCCTATGCCCCATCATGTGCAGTCTCCCGCCCCTGGGCTTCACCTTCCTTCCAAGTCCCGTGCCTTGTCCCAGTGACCCTGCACTTCCAACTGCTCAGCCCGGGCTGGTCTGGTCTGGTCCAGAAAAAGTCCCGAATAGATTTTAGCTTTGTCTGCCCTAGTGACCGTAGGAAACATCAGAGCACTTCAAGGAATGTGTGTTCACAAACTCCTTCATCTGTAAATGAGGGAGAGTATTCCAACCTTCCAAACTGCAGAAGGAGAGGATAAAAGGAATCTGCCCTCCAGGGTAAAGCTACCTCCCTAATTGCTGCATGGAATTTAGCAGGTCCCCTAATCTCTGAGCCTTCATCTCTCCATCTCTCATCTCTAGGAGTGTGATAACATTGCCCTGTGTCCCCACATTTACCTCAAATGAGGTAATGGAGAGAGAAGCGTTTTGCAAATTTAAAGTGCTGTGTATGTAAATGTTTTGAAAGGCAAGGATTTATTACTATCAAATGAAGAGGCCGCAATCCTACGAGAGAGGCCACTTTTCAGAAAAATACTTGAGGATGGAGGGAGGGGCGCATTGGCATAAAGAACAAACATAGCAGATACTGTTGGAGGGGAGGGTATAGCTCAAGCTTAGCATGCATGAGGTCCTGGGTTCAATCCCCAGTACCTCCATTAAAAATAAATAAAGCCTAATTACCTCACCCCCAAAAAATACAATAGTAAATAAATAAAATATTTTCAAAAATAAAAAGAGTTACCGTGTGCCCAGGACATACGTGCACATTATCCTATTCCATTTTCACAACAACTCTGCAGTGGATTATTTATCAGCTTAAATTTTACAGATAAAGTTAAATGACTTGTCCCAGGTAGCCAGGCAGGAAATAATAGATTCAGGACCTCATGCCATATGACTTCCCAGAAAATGACAGATCCCAGTCCTGTGGACTTTCCTGAGACTCGTGGGGCTAGTGTGCGTTGCTATGAGACTGAAATGTAAGTTTGCATCTTGTTTTGCTTTTGTAAAGGGTACTTCTTAGACGAAGAGGGCTGTTTCTTTATTTTGAAAGAGAAGGGAGGGGGAGAAGCTGAAAGATGAAGCAAAACTTGGAGAAAAGGAATTAAGGACCCATTCATCACATTTGATGATGATATTAAATTAAATGGAATTGTTACTGCACTAGCAGATTTCGAATAACTTTACATGGCGCCGATCCCTTAGGGAAATAGTTTAATAAATCAGAGTTTTATTCTGATTTAGAGGCAAAAACCCCAAATTGCAAACACAGAGGAGAGAGGATGGTTTACTAAACATAAATATAGAAGAAAAAACTGAGAATGATTATTTTTCCACTATCTGAAAATGGAATAGCAATAGAAAAGCCAACAGGATATTAGAAATCATTAAAAACAGGTTGCAGAAATTTATGTGCATTTGATTCCATGCGGTTTATAAAGCACTTTTACATTATTATCTCTTCTTTGGTCCTTATCAAATCTTGTGATCTTGTGAGTTAGGAATGAGGAAACTGAGGCTCAGAGAAGTCGTGGAACTGGCCCAGTGTCACCTGATTTGTGAACAGTAGGCCTGGACTCAAATCCAAGCTGCCTGACAGCAGATCCCACAGGCTTTCTGCTGTGCCAGGCTGTTGCCCCACATTTAACGGCATTGTCCATCTTTTTCTCTGATGTTGAATAGGTCCTACGTATTCACTGCCTTGGAATGCCATTATGATTTACTACTTTCTTAAATCTTTAAAAACAAGTCTGTTATCTCATAAAAAAGTGATCTTTCAACTGTGCTTTATTTGACCAAAATGTAGGTGGGTCCACTTTTGGCCGCGGGGCACCAGATCTGATTTAAACACATTGCAGTGTATTTCACTTGAGCAAAGCTGTCTGGGGTGGATTTTACTTCTTATTTTGTTCTACTTAATTGTATTTTCTGATTCTTTTTATATAATAAGTATTTACTGGCTGTGTTTTTAAAATAAATGAATAGATATGTGCACTTTTCTGTGTGTGTGGATGTATATTGTGTGTACTCATGAAAAGATTTTACAGTGAGTAAACAAAATGTAGATTGACAATGAAGAACAGTCCAGTAAAGGAAAGCTCAGAGAAAGAAGGAGAGAAGAAATGAAAAGATGGATGGAAGGAAGGAAGGAAGGAGGAGAGAAAAAGAAGAAATGTTTAAGGAATTAGGATTATTTTGTCTGGAGGAGACAGAGTGCATTGGGCAACTTATTCAAGTCAGAGGCCTTGTCTAGCGTTTGGCTAATAATGAGACTCAATTGCTTCTTGAACCGATAACATTAAATTAGGGGAGGTTGTACTGATGGAGGCACTGGATGCTCTTCGTGCCTGCAGAAGGCTGAGTACGCACTTTGTATTAAGGCAGGAGAGATTTTGGTCAACGTTAGGAAGAACGCAGCAGGTTGAGAGGACGCAGAGACAGAGCGAGGCGGTGAGTTCTCTCTGGGAGCGCCTCAGAAGGGAAGCAGCCGCCGTGTGTCCGGGGGAGTTTGGACCTTCACTCAGCTCGAGGCCGGCCCCTTCCAGCGCCGGTGGGGCACTGAGGGCACAAGTCCTCGTAATGTTCAGAGAATCCAAAAATGGAAGGCACCTGATGGTCCAGCCCTCTCTTTTCACCCAGGGGAAGCAGACGCCCCACTGGTGCGGTGTTCTGACTCCTGGGGGCTAGGCCTGAGCCGCCGGATGAGGGAACGTTGCCAGGGCAGGTTCTGGAAATCCTAAAACTTTCTCCAAAGACATTTGGTTTTTCTGGAAGCCCATACTTCCTGTTACTTCCTCCCTAAACCACACACCCTTTCACCTGCCATTTTCTCTGTGTAAACCCTGGGAGCCGCTCTTGCTGGTGAAATGACCCAGGCTGCCTGGCATCATGTCCCAGCTCTGTCACTCACCACTCGTGTGACTTTAAGCAAGTAAAACTTAATATCTCTGGCCTTCATTTCCTTCACCTGTAAAATATGGGCAGTAATGGTGTCTGCTTGCAGAGGTGGTTATGTGAATAAATAAGGCATGTGATGGGTTTAACACAGTATCCAAGACATCGTAAGGTTAGGAAATGTTTGCATATTATTATTAATCAATCAAACATTGAGTATTTATTAAACACTGTTCTGTGCTAATCACTCGGAGAGACATAAACCAAGATCTCCAGGGTAAAGTCAAGGAGAAAATTTAGGCAAGAGCACATCATTTATTCAGTGCCAGACTCCATTTTTTGGTCCAAATAATCTGTACTAAGTCACTCTCCTCCCCTTTGCCTGGGACAGCACACTTTCCATTAGTCTCAGCTCCTTGGACGGGGCATTCCCTGAGGACAAGGCCCTGTGACAGAGTCCCGCATGAAGACACACAATTGTTGGTTTCTGTCTTTGAGTGACACTTCGTCTAATTCAGTACTCCAAGCGTGCAGTCCCTGCCCATCAGACAACCCAAATGCCAGCCTGGGGACTCCTCAGTCACTCCCCACTTGAAATGCCCATGAAGCTCAGAGAGGGTGTGTCACCACCTTCCAGCCACACAGCTTGACTCACCCCACCAGTCAGGATGCTCTGAGAGAGACGCCCTTCCCTGTTTTCCTGGGCACCAAAATGCTGGCCAAAAGCTAGGAGGGTGGGATTACAGAGGAGCACCTATATATTGTTTATGTCAGTGTCAGTGGTCTTGAAAGGCAGGCCCCCATACTTTTTTTACTTTTTATTTTGATATAACTGTAGATTCACATGCAGTTGCAAGAATTGATACAGACAAGAACTAGGGTACAGTTTCACAACCAGGAAAATGACAGTGATATGATTCACCAGCCCAATTCAGATTTTACCAGTTTTACGTGTGTGTGTGTGTGTGTGTGTGTGTGTGTGTGTGTAGTGCTGTGCCATTTTATCGCAGGTGGAGGTTCATGTAAACACTATGATAGTCAAGACACAGAACAGTTCCTCCCTCCCTCCCCCACCACCCCACCTGACAACCACTGATCTGTACTCCGTCTCTGTAATTTAGTCATTTTAGGAATGTGATCTACATGGCGTCATACAGTATGGGACCTTTTGAGACTGGCTTTTTTCCTAGTGTCATTCCCTTTAAATCCATCCAAGTTGCTGAGGACATCAAGAGTTTGTTCCTTTTTGTTGCTGAGTACTATTTCCTGATAATGGAGGTACCATTGTTTCTCCATCCATTCACCTATTGAAGTGTATTTTAGTTGTTTCCAGGTTTTGGCTATTAGAAAGAAGGTTGCTTTGGATAGTCCCATGCAGGTTTTTGGGTGAATGTATGCCGTAATTTCTCTGGGATAAATAAATGCCCAGGAGTTTGATGGCTGAGCTGGATGGTGAGCATATATTTAGTTTTGTAAGAAATGAATCTGCTGCCTTCCAGAGTGGCTGTACCATGTTTCATACCCACCAGCACCCTGTGAGCGATCCAGGTTCCGACTCCTTGCTAGCATTTGATACTATCTCTATTTTAAATTTTCACCATTCTAATAGGTGGGTAGTGACATCTCATTGTGGTGTTCATTTGCATTTCCTCGATGTCTAATGACATCCAGCATCTTTTCGTGTCCTTATCTGCCGTCTGTATACCCTCTTCAGTGAAATGTCCGATGTCGCCTTTTGCCCGTGTTCTGGTTGGATTGCTTGCTATTCTCCGGTTTAGTTTTGAGCTCTTTAGATATTCTGGATATCGGTCCTTTGGGAGATCTGTGATTTGCAGATATTTCCTCCCTGTCTGTAGTTTGTCTTTTCATCTTCTTCACAGGGTTAAATTTTGATGAGGTCTAATTTATCAAGTTTTCCTTTTCTTTGTCATGCTTTTTGTGTCAAGTCTAAGACCTCTTTGCCCTAGGTCCCGATGTTTTTCTCCTGTGGGTTTTTTTTTTTCCTAAAAGTTGTATGGTTTTATCCCTTACGTTTCGGTCTTTGATCCATCTGAGTTAATTTTTGTATGAGATGTGAAACCGATCACGGTTCACTGTTTTGCTTGTGGCCGTGCAATTGCTCCAACGCCTTTTTTGAAAAGTAATTTGGCAATATTTATCGTGAGCCAAAAGAAGGTTTGTGGCTTTTTTTCTGTCACTTCTGTGAACTTACCCTATGGATATAATGCAGAAGGATGAATAAGCTATAAGGTTGGAAGATAGTCACTGTCACTTTTTTAGATAAAATTGAAAAATTGGAATTAATCTAAATGCCCAACAGTTTGGAGTTGGCTAAGTATGACACATACGTGGAATGGTATGCAGTAACTTTCACCCATTCAACAAATATTTATTCCGTATGCACATGTGTTAGTGATAACAGGGTGAGCAAATGAGACACCACCCTCCCTTCTAGAAGCTCGCAGTCTAGAAAGGAGAGCAGAGAAGACAGGTCTGCCTCTTAGAAAAATACATTTGGTAAACCAAGGTGGGAAACGGGGAGCCAAGTTGTATGTACAGGGTGACTGAAACTGTGTTGAAATATACGCATGGGAAAAAGACAAGAAAATCATTCTTTTAGGGTAATTGGATCAACGGCAGTTTTTTTTCATCCTCTATTTTCCATACCTCGCATGGCACTGTTTTTTTTATAATAAGAAGAACGCTAAAGAAAGCTTCAATTGAGAAATAGCTTCTTGCCATGAAAAGGTTAGGATGTCCATTTGCAGAGGCGGCAGTCACACGCGCAACAATCCAAGGGCACGGGAAAGGCCACCACAGACAGGTGGGTGTCCCCGCGCCCAGCTAGGCTGAACTGGACGATTCCATCAGTCAACAAGCATCGACGGGGCGCCTGCAGGGTGGTGCGTCACGTGAGACCCTCAGAATCTGCGTTGAAGAACAGATGGTCCCTGACCTCGTGGGGCTCTTATACAGGGAGCTCTAGTCTCCACACACCCGGACAGGCATCAGTGAGGGCATCATTGTCCCCATTTGTCAGACAGGGCAGCACAGAGAGCTTAAGCACTTGGCCACGGCCACACAGGCTATAAATGGCCACCCGGGGCTCGAGACCTGGACTTCTACCCCTGAGGCCAGTGCTGCTCTCGGAACACCAGGACTGCCTCAAGAGCAGCTGCGATAACAGGGGCTCCAAGCCAGCAGACAATCGGCCGACACCCATAAGGAGCATTTAAGTCACGTGGGTGGAAAGCACATCCCTGCAGAGGGCTGGGCTCCTCCCTCCTGGTGTGCTTGGGGCTGGGGTGGGGGTTGGGGTGGGGGGGGTCAAGGCAGCGAAGGGCCCGTGATGCAGACACCTGGGCTCACCTCTCCCTCCTCTCCACAGATGGTGAAGGCAATCCAGGTCCTGAGAATCCACCTGCTGGAGCTGGAGAAAGTCAATGAACTCTGCAAGGACTTTTGTAACCGTTACATCACCTGCCTCAAAACCAAGATGCACAGTGATAACCTGCTCAGGAATGACCTCGGGGGGCCCTACTCCCCCAACCAGCCCTCCATAAACCTTCACTCACAGGTAACACCCGGGGCTGGGTCCTATTCCTAGCCAGGCTCCTAAGCCAGGTGTCAGAATGTCTGAAGGTCCCGTGGTGACCTAGGAAAGTGATTTAGACTCACTGGCTCCGTTGACCGTGAAATCCATCCTCTGCTGCGCTCCTCCTGCTGTTTATCAGGAAGCACAGTCCCTTTTCCCCCAAGAGGTCGCGTGCCAGGGGGTCAGTTTCCCGAGAAGATAACCAGACCTGAGAGGGGCGATGTCCAAAGTGATTCCTGGCTTCCTGGCCCAAGGAATCCCAAGAAATGAGCACAAGAGTTAAGGTGATGGAGAGCTTTGCTGGAGGATGAGGCAGGGACAGAGCTGGGGACGGACCCACACATCCCAGCCCCACAGGCTTCTCCAGGGGGCTGCGGCCCGATGAGCTCTCTGTGTTCTGGGAAGAGGGGTTTGGGGAAAGTGGTCCTTCCCTGAATCCTGCCCACCTAATAGGCGAACGCAGCTTCCCATGGGACAGCTTGTCCCCGATCATTCTCTGGTTGATCAGCCTGCCCTGGCACACCTGTCTCCCTGTGGTTCAGGGCCACTGTATAGGTCACCTAAAGTCACCCATCTCAAGATTCACCTGCCACCTTCATCCTGGGAACTGCAGAAAGTGGAAATGGTGGCTACGTGCTCTAGGCGAGAATGGGCTCTCTCTCCAGGGCAGAATGTTTTCCCCAAACCTATAAACTGAGAAAGCTGCCTTTCCATCAAACTCACTGGTGTCTGCATAAGTCATAGGTTCTTCACTTTCTTCCTCTTCCCCTGAGCTCCTGAGTCCAGGACAGATACAAGGAGGGTCCGCCAGGAGGTTTACAGTAGCACCTTCCCATGAGACAATCAAGCTTGGAGATACGGGTCAACCTTCTACCTGTAGAAAGTGACACGTGCTGGAAACTGTGCCTAAGAAAGGGGGTGCCATTTTTATCCCTAAGTTTTAAGGGCCAACACGTATAATCTATCTCTCTAGGTTGGCGGAGGCAGGGGAAGGGACAGGGTAACCTCTAGGAGGCCAGCCGGGCCTTGTGCATTTTGACAAGCACCACATCAAACCCACCCCGGTGGGATCTCTGTGGGACTTGACAGTGAGTACTGCATGGGACACGAGGCAGGAAGTGTATTTCCTCTTCCCACTGCTTGAAATCACCAAATCACTTTATTACAGATCTAAACTCAGCCGCCCAGGCTTCTGCTTGCTAATATTCTCTTGAAATAGACTCATTCCTTCAGAGTCTTATTGTACTTTCCCTTATGATCAGAATTAGCAAGAAACTTGCATAAAAGAGGACAATAATTGCTCAACGAGCATCTCGTTTGTAATTTATTAGTTTCTATTATTGTGGGTTACCATGGCGACGCTGCGCAGCCCCGGTGACGGGAGAGATGCAAGATAGGAGCCGGGGAGGCTGTGAGGCCTCACCAAATGGAGATGCACATTTTTATCAGTAATTTTCATGAAAATAATAAGTGAGGAGTTAATGAGATGGAAAGCCATCCTGTGGCTATTGTGAATTTGTTTTAAGTGTTGATCTAATTAGAATGCATCGGTCAGGAAAAGTAATGAGGATTTAGTGCCTCACAGAGATGTGAGGATCATATCAGAAAATTAGCACAAGTCTTTGGAAATAATCAGGTCCTTGGAGAGGCACGGGGTTTCCCCTCCTGGGCCCTCCAACCCCATCTCGAGTTCTGGCATTGGGGGTGTACCGGGATAGCAGGGGGAGAAAGGTGGGCCAGAGGGCTTAGCAGCCACAGTGCACCCCAAGGTTTGGGGTTCCCGGGGCTGCAAGTTCGTCTGCCAGAAGCAGGGTCGCTGGAGACGCGGGTTAGCAGAGAAGGCTAACATGGGCTCTGGACGCGCCAGGCCTCAGAGAGGCTCTTTGCAAAACCAGTCCTCCCTGGCATTCCCAGCGTTCGGTGCCTCTGAGCTTTGAGGAAAGAGGAAGGAACTTTGATTCCTATCACTGTAAGCATCAGATCTCTGCCTGCCAGTGGAGCTGGCCCTGGGGTGACCACTGCAGACAGAAGAACTCAGACAATCAAATGAAAACAAAGATACCAAGAAAGAGAGGACGAGGCGCTTAGCGAGGTGGTCCTATTTGCTGTTGCTCAGACTTGTCCCTTCGTTTCCTCTCCCCGCCGTGATCACCTGCTTGGGTCAGGTTTCAGCGCGTAAATAAGGTAATTTCACACCAGCTACTGTCATAGCTTCCTACCCTGCTCTTCAGTCTCTCTGGCTGCCTCTCAGCCCTCCTGCACACGCACACACACACGCACACGCACACGCACACGCACGCATTCACATACACACACCTCTCAGGCTTCTGCTGCCGGCTTTGTCCTCCTAAAACTCTGTTCACGCCCGTCTCCTGCTTGGACGCTCCGATTGCCCCCAGAATTTTCACATCCTTTCACCTGACATTCCAGGCTCTCCTAGGTCACTGTTCTTTCGTGCCCATGTGTTCGGGTGACGCCCTAACGTCTCTGCAGGACCAAGGGCGGTAACAAGGCTGGTCTCCCTAGGGAGGCCTCTCTGACGCCCCACCCAGATTGGACTTTCCTTTCTCTCCACTGACTTCTGGAGCACGGTGGGCCATTTACAGGGTAAATGTCACATGTGACTTTACGTTATTATCACTTGTGTAAGACCTTGTTTTCCTTTCCTGGATAGCAAACTTTTTTTGAATAGAGACGGTATTTTATGTTATTATAACCCACGCCTGATGGTAGCTACCACAAGGTCTGGTGCGTGATAGACGGCCAGTAAATATCTGTTGAAAGATGTAATGTGATGAGAAAGATGGAGAGAGAGGAATCAGGAGAGGCAAGAGGAAGGCAAAGGAGGAAAGGAGAAATAGGGAGAAAGACAAAGGGAAAGAGACAAATATCAGGGTCATGTTGAAGAGGGAGGTACGGGAAGGCTGACGAACTGGAGGAAAAGAGCGACAGAAAGACGTGGACGGAGGAAGAGGGAGAGAGGCTGAGGGCAGAGATGGGGAAAGGGCCGGAGGCAGTAGTGAGGTGGGGGACGGAGGGACGGGTGTGGGCCAGTGCGGTGTCCCTGGCGTGCGGGGAGAAGGTGAGCAGGACGTGCCCAGGCCGTCCCATCCACATCTCCAGGTCAGGCTTCCATCGCGGCCTCGCCGAGGTGGGTGGGGGCTGGTGGGCCCCCCCAGGAAGGAGAGACCCGAGGAGAGCAAGAGAGTTTCAGGGCACGAGGCAGGCCTGGGGTGCGGGCACGGGAGCCAGCCCGGGAGAGGAGAGAGAAGCGGAGTGGGGCGCGCGCGCGTGTGTGTGTGTGCGCGCGTGTGTGTGTGTGTCTGCACACGCATTCGTCATGGTCTGACCTTAATCCCCCCAGCCTGAAATAGCCTCACCGAGCGCCAGCCCGGCCTTGGGAGGGTGTCTCCCCTCTGGAACACGATCCTTTACTCGGGATCAACATTCCAGCCGCCCGCCAGCTTTGTTGCAGACTGTTGGCTCACAGTCTTGCCTGTGTGCTAAGCATTCAGCCTTGTGTTGCAAAGTGGGAAATATTCTTTTATTCAAACTGGTCCCCCTCTCTCAGATGCCATACTGAACCCCCATCCAGCTCTATGGGGTCTGGGCATATTCCCCACTGGGCCTTCCATTTCTCTATGTGAGTTTTCTCCTAGGGGGTGGAAGGGGGTGCAGAGATGGGGAGACTGCTTCTACCAAGCAGGAGAGCTTAACCAGAGTTTCCAAGGACTTGGGCACAGCCTGCTCTTTCCACGTTCCTGGGAAGCCATCCTGTACTGCCCGCACCTAATGACGCCCAGGCTCCTTACCCAGGGGCACATCCTCAGTAAGGAAGCTCTTTCTCGGTGGCACAGACTAGACTATTCTGCTGGAGAGACTTTAACTGCCACCTCACTCAAGCATAAATCTGTCCCTCTTTCTCCGTGGAGATTAAACCTCAGCTCTCTTCCAGGGCAGATTGAGCTGAACCTTGATTCTTGTTCAGTTGCCAAGCATCACAGGGACGCTTACTGTATGCAGCATGCTAGGCCCAGGGTGAGCTCCCCAACTCCGTGGGAGGGAGCTTGCATCACAGCTGATGATCTAGATACGTTATGAGAGCTTAGAGCACTCAGGGTCAACGTGACACTAAGGAAGGGCAGGAAGGCAGCCGGGGAAGGGGTCTGGATTGAGCAGAGCATGTGTGTGATCTGAGGTTGCCCTGTCACCAGAACATTCTTCTTCCTCCCTTGGGTAAACCCCAGCCCCAGCCTGCATGGCCTCATGGCCAGGGTCGGTTCCTGCCCAGAGGCAGGATGAGCAAACCTCAGTATGGATCCTACAGGCCATCATCACAGGATGATGTTGCCCATTGTGATTGGAGAAGTTGCAGATTCCCTGACCTTAGCAGGACTTCTGGGGGAGGTGGCATTTCAGGCAGGCTTGGGTGAGTGGAGGGTGGTTAGTAGACTATCTGGGAGCTCTCAGTGTGAGTATTCCCAATGTAGAGAGAAGTCTGGAGACAGCAGGAAACAGAAACAGCCTTTCACAACGCCTGGAGAGGAGGAGCCAAGGTAGAGGTCAGAAAAACCGCTCACTTGTGCATCATGTGTCTATCCAAGCACCTACTAAGGCTGCTGGGTTCCAAGGATGCAAAAATGGCTGCAACACGATCTCTAACCTGAAAATGCAATGATGGAGTATCTTGCAGCCAAATTTGGGGGGTGGGGGGTGTTATGCTTTGCGTCTGATAATCACAGCCAATGGCCAAAGACTATAAAGGTAGTGGAGAATGTAGGCAGTAGGGTAAGGGTTGGAGACAGGTTGGAGACAAACTCACTGAATCGCCACCTCTTGAACTGCTCAAAGAAAAACCAGCAGAGAAAGAGGAGAAAGTGTACGTTTATTTAACATCCTTGTCTCAAACACTGTATGTACCAGGTGCTTTGCCTAGATCATCTTGCTTACTGCTTACAACAAGCCTGCAAGGTGCACGTTATTGTCTCCATTTTACATCCAAGGAAAGGGAGGCTCAGAAACCAAGGCGCTGGCTTAAGTTCGCAACCTAATAAGTGGCAGTGTCAGGGATGGGTTCCCCCAGAGTCTCTGTTCATTTACTATTTTACTTCTTCTGTGATGCACAGGAAGGAGAACCAGGGGTCCTGGGCCTTGGGTCGGGAGGCGTGACCCCACCTCGCTGCAAAGACCAGAGAGGAAGAAACCAATTGCCAGGGAGGGAGAATTTGGATTTGCTAATAGACTGCAAGTAGGGAGAGGAGTACACAGTGAGCCTAGCTCCGAGCTCCTGGGCTGGGCAGACCAGCCAGAGCCCTCCAGCTGTGCTCCTCCCTGGAAGAACAGGAGAGGACTGACCAGTACACTCCTACCTGGGGCAGGTGCACTGGCCTATCTACCCACAAGGCATTCGCATTTTCAACCTTAGCAGAAGGCCAAGGGCATGGGGGGCAGTCACTTCAGCCCAGCCCCTGGAAGTTCTGTTCCTGGCCGAGCAGGCTGAAGATTTGACCAGTGAGTCTGAAGGTGGGTGGTGGTGGAGAGGCAGTGATCTACCCTGCCAGGTTACTGCTGAGGCAGAAAGGGGACACCCCAGACCAACGCTGAGTTCCGGGAGAGATGCTTCCTTCCTCCTGCCATGGCGTTAAGGCCTTCCCTTCTCTGTTCCTAGCCCCCAGCCCTCCAGCTCAGGGGCCAGGACATCAGGCAAGGAAACCTGAGCGGCTCCCTCCTTCTGAGAGGAATGTTCCTTAAGAGCAGCAGCTGCTGCTTGTCCCCACAGGCCAGAAGTGCCTTTCCCTTAAGACGAAAGCTCCCAACAGGGGTGGAACAGGATTAGGTGGCCTGTTTACATGTGATTGGCTTCCCCGGGTTTGGGAACCCAGCTTTTCCCAGCCTGAGACAGGAAGCTGGCTCTGCCAGAACTGGAGGGATGCTGCCAAGAACGGGGTGTCTGGGGACAGCGGCCACCTCCCTGTCCCCCTGGGGCACACGCTTGCCCCGTTCTAGGCCGGAGCCCAGGCAGGCGGCACATGTGCTGAGCAGCTGACATGCGCCAACACTGTGGTAGGCAGTTTGGGGGATTTCAAAGAAAGACCCCCTCTTTCTCTCAAAAAACCTGCAACCAAGCAGGGAGAGAAGACATGTGCACAAGAAAGAACCCTGGTGCTCCAAGCCCAGAGTATCTGGTCGACTGGAGCATTAGAGGAGGCAGGAGGATAGGCCCCGGCATGCCTGAGGTAGGTCCAGCAGAAGTGGGGTGCTCAGAACCGGCTACCCAGCCCCAGCTCGGCAAGGCAGCAACAAACCCATCCTCCTGGGAGACTTGGAGGCTTTGGGGAGCAGGATCTGGGCTGGTGGATCAGCAGAGACCCCTAGTGGCCTGGGGGTGGATGGCAGACAGCTGGGGCCCCGCCCACTCCCCCACTCCCTCCATCCACTCCCCCGCCCCACCCCCAGTAAATCTTAGGGAACGGCTTTGGTTTTCGTAAAATCCCCAACAGGAGGGGCCAGTTCATCCCCCTGTTTCACGGGCATCCTAGTACGATCATACTTCTAGCTATTCTACAGTGACTTAAAGAAAAACTTTTCTAATCTGTCCTCTCCTTCGCTGCTTCCCATCACGGTTTACTCCAGGAAGTCCTTCCTGTAGTGAAAATCAAGTCTTCCCAAGCAGCGAAGCCCGTTCCCTACTAACAGTGAGGGAGGGTGGCTCACGGGGCTGGCACAGCTCCTGGGCTGACACCAGACCGTAGTGTCAGAGTCACAGTCCCTGCCAGGCCACTTGTGCCACCACCCCCGGCCCTCCGCTTCCAAAAGTAACTGCAGAACCGTTCGTTCGCTTTTCCTTAGTGAGGGCTTCCTTTTGGACGAGTCATCTTTTTTGGTCCAAAATGAGGTGTGGAGTAAAACTCGCCCAGTGACCACCGTGGTTTAGAAAGAATGATGACGGCCCCCGGGAGCAAGAGCCAGGCAGCTGGTCCACGGGCGGCGTCCAGGAAGTTCAGGCTCTCAGCCGTCCTAAAGCCTCTCCCCTACCTAGCTCTGCCCCTCCTGAGGGACTCTGTGCCTCCCTGGGTCCCTGGAAAACAGCATACAAGGAGCAAGAATGGGATGGCTTCCGGGAAGGCCTGGGGAGGCCAGCTTGTTGGTTTCCACCTGACTTCCTGGTCACCTGGTCCATGCTGTAAGAGATGTCATTCCTGGGAGACTATAAAAATTTTCAGCTTTGGGGGCTACTTCCTACTAGAAAGTAAGTTTTACTGCTAGGAAGTTAGAGTCTGCACACCCCCCAGCCAGAGGGAATGGCTTCAAGAAAGTGCCCATGATCCCCAGGCTCCTGGAAGTTTCCAGAGGCTTGGGGACACCACTGCCATGTTCCTGGTGGAATAAGGCAAGGGATTCCCAAGCTGGAAAACCGGCTTTCAGTCCCTGGTTCCTGGACAGTTCAAGCAGGGATGTGAAACTCTGGATGTTGAAAATGTCACTGAAGACACCAGAGGTGCTCCTCACCTCTTTATGGGGCCAGGGTGTCTGGCCAGAAACAGCTCTGTCTGGGTCTAGACAGCAGCATCTGCCTGGCGTGGGGTGTGATGAGCCCCTGGAGGAAGCTGTCGAGAAGGTAATAATGCTGTGTGCTTAGCCAGCATCTTCCCCCCAGGGGGCTTCCACTGCTGCCATAGTAGTTCCTTCCACAGAAAAGACCTGTAGACTGTCCCCAGAGACCCAGCCCCTTAATCTCCATAAAGACAAAACCTCTAGAGGTCTGGAGACTCAGGCGTGACCAGAAGTAGCTGCAAAATCAAGTCCCGGGGCTCGTCTGGGACAGAGACTGGGGCTTCGACCTCGGGGCTCAGCCTCAGCCCAGGAGCACAGTAGGCAGGGAGGCAGGGATGAAGGGGCATGTGGCAAGGACTGATCACCACAGCGAGGGGTGCAGCCCCGGATTAATTTCTTCTGTTGCTAAGTAAGGAACCCACGTGGTCCCAGGACTTCTAGGACAGGCTTTAAATCCTAGCTGTGCCATTCCCTTGTGGAGTGACTTTAGCCAGAGGAAGTGGAAGATGATTTATTGGGTGCCTAAATGTGCCCAGCCCTGCACTCTCCTTGGAGCCCAGCTGTCCGGCTCCAAAGCACATCTGTCCATAAGCACATCAGTGCTCTGCGCAGAGCCGGAAGACCAGGGTTCAAGGCAGAGCTATGTGACTCACGGAGGTCACTTCCATTCTCCGGGCCTCGATTCCTCTTTCGGCAAATAGAATAATCTCTCCTCTGCTGACCCCCTAGATAGTGGTGAGATTGAAATGAAATAGTGTGGTGCAAGGATGCTCTCTAATATTCAATGTGTATGATAAACAGGTAGTTTTCAGGCCCTCTGATCTTTGGGACCATCTGAGGGAGGTTTTTTGAAAACACAGATTGCTGATGGTCTCAATCAATGGCCCTGAGAAACTGTATCTTTAAAAACACCCCAGTGTGGAGGCAGGTTTGTGAAACAGCTCATATTTACAAATGTCAGAGATGAACACCATTTCTCCAGACCTCAGGGATGTCAAACTTTTGCTTCCTCTTCTTGTCCCGGCTAAGATGTGGCCAGCCCTGGCCCTGCCCGTGGTCTCCATCCATGAAGTTCTCCATTCCATTCCTTTGCTGATGTAACTTGATCACCTCTCAGCGCCTCCCAGCAAAGACCCAGAGTAGGAGAAGAGGGTAGGAAAGAGAGTCTGATCCAATGCATAGATTGCCTTCAGTTACCCACACCGCGTGAGCAGGCATGGAAGCCAGCCAAGGCACAAGGCTGAGAACCAGCCAGAGTTTGAATAAGCCGATGATGTATGCAGGTGATTGCTCACCCTTTTGCCTCTGGCTAGTAAAAATGTGTTGGTTGAATCCCAAGGCATACATCTTGTATTTATTTGACTGGCTTTACACGTGTTTTCCTAACCCTGCTGGATATTTTCTGGAGTGGGGGAAGAAAGTCTGGGACAAATTTTTATGTTTGAAATTCCAAAATATCCTCACCTAGTGAGGAGCACTGTGGCATGGGTGATTCCAGACAAGAGATTCTTAAAAAGTCATTGCCATTGGTTTGAGGGTGAGTGGCATAGAGCACCCCCCACCCCCCCGCTGCCACCAATTAAATTTATCTTCCAAGTTTGCCTCAGCTTCACATAATCTCAGTGCTGGTTTACACCCTGGGAGAATGGTTGGCTGGGAGGTCAGAGCCGACTCACAGCTGAGAAGTCAGGCTTTGAGGGCTCCTGGGTGTCAGCTTGAGGCCAGACACATCTTATAAACAAGGAGACTGAGGGCCACCAAAGGGCCATGACGTGCCGATTCCCAAATCCACCATCCTTCCTCAGAGTACGCTGCCTCTGTACTTCTGGGTTTTGGCTGTTTTTATCCACTCGTTTTGCCGTCAGTAAATATTCACTGAACCCCTGTGATTCAAGGAGCGCCTCGCAGCCCAGTTTTTGGCACAGGGTGGGGGTGTAGTGTTTGTGGGTGAAGGAGGCCTGCGTTCGCATCCTATTGCTGCTACCCAGCTGGGGGACCCTGGGCAAGTCGCTTGGGTTTCTAAGCCTCTGTTCCTTATTTGTCCCTCGGGGAGTTGGGGCACTCAAACTGTAAGGGCCCTTCCAGTGTCTGGGCTTCTGCAGGTCAGACTCAGCGTTACACTTAAGCTGTGTAAACGGGAATGCCAAGAGCCCTGCTCAGAGAAGAAACGTCACTGGCTGGGAGGCCCTCGGAGTGTCCCAGAAAGGAAAGGGCAGAGCGAGAGCCGCCCTCTCCCTTCCGCAAGGTCACAGTGGCAGAGGGGAGCCAAGCAGAGAGGCGGCTTCGCCCGCCCCGCCCACCGGAGGAGCCAGACGGAGGCCGGGCCAGGGAGGCAGGCTCCACCCCAGGGCTGCTTATTTATAGCCTGTGCTCCTCCGGGCCTGGGCTGGACAGTCCGGGGGTTAAAAAGACCGCCTTGGAGGAGATGCTGGGGGGTAGGGGCTTGGGGGGAGGTCACCCGCTGAATCAAGTGAGAGAGGTTGGTGCCGCCCGCCTCTTCCTGAGAGGCTCTGTCAAGTTCCCAGGTGCCGGGGTCTGGGAGGTGACAACCATGGCTGTCCCCTGGGCCTTTGGTTCTTCTCCTGGGTCTGTCGCTGCAGGTTTGCCGTCACTGGCTCAAAGTTTCCTCCTCACTCCACACTCTAGACCTTCCTGAGGCCTGAAGACCCAAGCTTCTCCTGGTCCTAAAACCAAAGCTAGGAAGCAAGGGCCTTCCTGCCCCGTTTTCTTGACGGCTTCCCTGTCTGAGTCCTTACAGCTCATGCCCGCAACCCCAGCCCTGGGCATGGGAGCACGGGCCCTAGACGGCCGGCCACAGCCAGGTTCCCCGGTTCAGCCCGGGCTTCAGATGAGGGACTGTGGTCAGAGGTGCTAAGAGGCCCCAGCGTGCCCCCAAAGGCTCCCTCACTGCACCTCATTCACTGCCTATCTTGCTTTCTCCAAATCAAGCCTGGAGACCTCGACCTCTCACACCCAATTCCTTCCTCGCAAACCCTCCCAAGCACGGAGCACACCAGCCACCAAACAGGGAGAACTCACTGCCCCTTCTTGGAAGTCCACGGCCCGGCCCTGCCCCCTGTGTGCGCCAGAGTCCCTCCACATCACTTCCAGGCACTCACTGACTGGCTGCCCAGCTGTTAAGTGGCAACAGTGAAGGTGCCAGAAAAAAATGGTCTTCTTAGCTGCTTTGGATTGTCTCCGGGAAAGTGGGGTGGCAGGTGACAGTGTGAGGCCAAGTGAGACTCTGGGGGGGACTCTGCCGTGGAAGCCTGGGGGAGGAGGAAATGGAAGTGACGTGGGGCTCCAGTGAGATCCCCTAGAAGACAGATCATGAAGAGGCCAGACAGCTATTTTTCATTATTATGTAACAAGATTTCAGTAGCCACCATGTGCCAGGCACTGAGCCAGGTGCTAGGGATACGAAGATAAATTGTTGGAGTCGGCTTTGCAAGGAGCTTGGTATAACAGGCGCCGTGATACAGGTACCGAGAAGGGAGGCCCGGGGAGGGGGCGGGGCACCTGGAGACAGCTGAGTACGAAGGAGGGCTCGGTGCCAAGCAGGTAAAGCCTCCTTCTCAGCCAGGGCCTCGCACTGGAATCACCTGGGGAGCTTTTAAAACACCTCCCAAAGCCCTGGTCACACCCCTGACCAATTAACTTAGAATCTCAGGGGATGGAACCTGGCATCAATGTTGGAAATCCCAAAGTGACGCCAAAGTGGGGACCACTGGTTTATGGGGTAATTTATGTCTAGGGTTTGCAGGGGATGGAACGGCTAGAAGAATGACTGCCGTTGGTTGGTAGTTTTTAACACTGAGCCTTCTTATTCACGCTTTCTAGGAAGCTGTGAGAATTGCCTTTTGGACTTGGGTCTGGGAGGAACAGGAAGGAGGGAAGAGGGAAGGCAGGAAAGGGGAGGGGAGAGGAGTTTGGTGCTGTGGCATCCAAGCTCGTAGTGACATTGTCACAAACCACGCCTCCCTTACTGCCAGGACCTCCTGCAGAATTCCCCCAATTCCATGTCTGGAGTCTCCAATAACCCCCAAGGGATTGTGGTCCCAGCCTCAGCGCTCCAGCAGGGCAACATCGCCATGACAACCGTCAACTCACAAGTGGTGTCAGGTCTGTGCAGGGGACTGGGGGGAACAGCCCTGGGAGAAGTGTGGGTGACCCCCAGGGGAATTCCAGGGGTGGGGTCAGGACACTGAACAAAATGTCCCAGGAAATGGGAGGAGGTACCCTGCCAAGGGAGGGGCTCCCAGCTGAGTTTCTTGACTAAAGTGTTCTGTAAGCTTGTAGATAGTTAGCACCAAGGCCTGATTGTGATGGTTTGGAACAAATTGGGGTCAAAGTCTCTTGAGCCCCTCAAAGACCAAGTAAAGCTATTGTCCCTTCCCCAAACCACACAGACTCTGCTCCCTGGACCCCATCCCCCATCCCACCCCTCGTCCACAGGGGCTGAATGCCTCCAGAGTAGTGTTTACACGTGAGTGCCGAGTGGATGGGGAACCCTGCCTGCCCTCACGCCTATCCACCCCTATGGCAGAAGACTCCACAACTGGTTGTCTCCTCAGGTGGAGCGTTATACCAGCCGGTTACCATGGTAACCTCCCAGGGTCAGGTGGTCGCCCAAGCAATCCCCCAGGGAGCCATCCAGATCCAGAACACACAGGTGAGTGTGTGTGCGCAGTGTAGGTGCGTGCGCCTCTGCGAGGGCCCGGGGGAGGGCAGCTGTGACGTACACTCTCCGCTAGGCACTTTACATGAGTACCTCCTTCATCCTCATCCGTCCTCTCAGAGGTATCATTACCCCCGCTTCACAGATAAGAAGCTGGGTGTTGGCAAGGCTGTATCAACTCCTGGGACTCTGCTGCCTCTCAGGGTTACATCAAGGGATCCCGCACGTCCTATTCCTGGTCTCCGCTCCAAGCCACTCTGTAGCTCAATGGGATGGCGTGTGCACAAGCAGGGAGGAGGGGAGTGAGAAGATCTGAAGCCAGAGACCCAAGATCTGACATTAGCTGTGCTATCTTGGATAAGTCACCTAGCGTCTCTGAGCCTCGGAGTCCCTATCCATAGAAGAGGGGTTAATACCAACTGCACACAGCCCTATGCCAGCCTACAGGGCTGTTGGGAGGGCTCACCGTGGTACTGGATAGGAAAGCGCTCTGCAAACTGTAAAGTACCCCAGAAATGCTAGTAACTACTGGGTGGTTTATGGCAAACCTCTCTCTTCTATGCCCTCTGCATGACCCTGTTTCCTCTGAGTTCTGTCTCCCCCCACATCTCCCCCGCCCACTTCCTCCTCTCCTCCTTCTCCTTCTTCCCATCTCACACTCTCTGAGGGGCTGGTACCGGGCGACAGGAAAGGTGCCCTCCCCAGGGCCCTGAGAATGAGCTGGGGAAGGGGATTGGCAGCCAGAGGCTGCTGTCACTATGGCAACAGGTCCCTAGCTGCTGGCCTGCCAGGCTGCTGATACTGATTTTTTCTCCACGTGCCCTGAAGGTTAACCTTGACCTCACCTCCCTCCTGGACAATGAGGATAAGAAGTCCAAGAACAAACGAGGAGTCTTGCCCAAGCATGCCACCAATATTATGCGTTCTTGGCTCTTCCAGCATCTCATGGTGAGTGAGTGTGTGTGTGTTGGGGGTGTGAAGCTGCAGCGAGGGGTATGAGTAACCCCTTGGGCACCGGACTCTCCTGTCGTCCCCCGACCTGCAGAGGATGTAGCCTCAGAGAGAGGCCCTCTGATAGGGATACCACCTTCCAGAGGCCAGGTCAGAGGGCGGCTTACAGGGGACCTAAAGCTGGGAGACTCTCATGCTTTCTCCTGCTGCCTCAACAAGAGTGTGACATCAGATGTGGGAATGGGGACAGACACATTACGAAGATAGTTAAATGCTGGGCATCCACAGGATTGTTTTGTGAACAGGGTGAGGGTACGTGGGGGCTGGGGCTGTGTTTCCTGGCCCAGAGCCCTCCTCCCACGGGCTGCTGTGTGCACCCCTGCCCTCTCCCATGGAAGGCAGTGCTGATTCTGCACCAGGACTCTGCTGTCTCCCGAGTCCTCAGCGCTGGGGGCGGCAGAGCGTGTGCGTCCCTTTCCCTCTGATCAGAACAGCCAGAGGGGGCACAGACTGAGGGGCAGTGGTTGAGCCCACCCAACCCAGAGGAGCAGCCCAGGCTGAAATCCCGGCCTCATGTGGCCAACTAGGCTCTGAGACACAAAGCTCCGGCCTTCAGGAGCCCCTGCGGCCACTCTCATAGAATGGCGACACAGCCTCGGATTTAAATGTATTGTTCATAAAGGTGCACCTGCCATGCACACCTACCATGATGGTGGTTGTGTTTGTGTGCAGTGTTAGTTGCAACAGACAGACCTGGGGTTGAATGTCAGGAACCTCCTAGTACCACTCAAGGGCTGTAGCAGTAAAGAAAGCCAGTGACTCTGGGCTGATTGTGTGTGTGTGTGTGTCTGTGTGTCTGTGTGTCTGTGTGTCTGTGTCTGGGGTGGGGAGGTAGATTCAGCGAGCACAGGAGGGCTCCCAGTGGTCTGCAAGCTCTTGGCCTGACCTGGCAGTAGCAGGCACACGGACGGAAGACGAGTGCCAAGCCTGGGGCCGTGGACATGTTAGCCTGCAAAATGTGGGGAAGAACCAGGAGTTGGGGGAACTCTTTCTTCAAAGAGAAGGAGAGAAATCCAGTGGACCATGGGAACTAATTAATCAATCAGTCCATCATCAGCCCTTCATTTGAAATGGGAGTGCCTCCAGAAGCCACAGAGCCTAGACCCAGGCAGTGCTCAGATCTGGGAATCTTAGGATCTCTGGCCCGGAAGCGGGGGTCTGGCCCACCCAGTGGACAGCCAGGTGCTGGACGCGGGGCTGGAGCTCTGCATCTCCCACCAGTATCCACACCCCATCCCTGGGGCGGGAGGACTTGGGGCCATCCCAGCACTTTGCTGAGGAAGCACATTTTGAAAGCACCACCTCAGGAACAAAGAATAACCAAACTGGGAGAGAAGGGACTGGAAGGCTGAGGGTTAACGTGCGGAGAGAAGGTTGGAGAGACTCCCGCAGCAGCCCGGTGACAGAGCCAGGGAGCCAGGGCCAGGCGCAGCCTCCGCCTCTTGCTCTGATTTAGTATCTGGAGCTTGTGGTGGGGGTGCCCAGGTGGCCCGCCTGTTCTCTCTTTCACGCTGTCGGAGAGCCAGAGGGCTCGGATGGACTTGGTGGCCCCGAGAGCCCAGCGTCCGTGCTAGGCTCCCAGCCTCACCCCCACCCCCACCCCCGGGAAGAGGGCCTCCCCCGGGCAGGCTCCGTCTCCGTGTTCTGACTTGTCACATCCAAGTTGGGGCAGCCAGGCTACCTCCCCACCGCCAGCCAGGGATCTGGTGGGGCTGGTGCGTGGTAGTGTGATGAGGTGTCCCTGCAGGGCCGCGCGGATGGTGGGAAGCTCATGGGCTTTTCAGGCTGCCAAACCTGGGTTCAAATCTAGGCGTTGCCTCTTATTCTGTGATCTGGCCACACTCACCTCTTGTGAAAATGCCAAGGAAGCCATGAAATAAGTGTGAAGGCCCTGCCACACCACACACGTCTTCATAAATGTTACTTTCCTTCGCTTCCTCCGCCCACTCCCACCCCCAGGCATGTTAGGACCTACAGCCTCACCTCTGAGGGGAGAGAAGGCAGGTGGAGGAGGGAGACCGGGCTGCAAGACCAGTCCCCCGCCAGGAGCCCCGTGTTCCGGGCTCACTGACTCCCACCACCTCAGCACCTCCTGCTCCCCGATTACAACTCACCCGCGAGTTATGTCTCCAGCCTGAGCCGGAGAGTCTCACTACCAGCCTCCTCGGGCTGTGCCTCCCCTCTGACCTCGGACCTCAGCTCATGCCCTGCCCTCTGTCCCACTTCCTGGTGAGCCCCGTGTAGGGCCCAGGGTCTTTGTCTCCCCCTCCATGGCCACCTGCAGCCGGGCGTGGGAGGGCAAGGAAGGCAGAGGTGGGGAAGATGGGTAGCAGCTGACACCAAGCAGAGGGGAAAGAGACCCAGGTTATCTCTGGAGGAGGGACCTGGAAGGATGCAGGGGACTTGTGAACAGCAAGCCAAGCTTTTTGCCCGCCCCTCCCACTAGGCCTTCCAAGCCAGAACTCAGAACTCCTGGATGAGGGCAAGGAAGAGGAGGTGGGGAAGTCCAGGCCCTAGGGACTGAACGTAACACAGCTGTTCTCTGTAGACCAGGGCTGGCTCCCCGGATACAGGTGGGCTCACCCCCGCCCCAACCAAGCCCAGCTCAGGGCAGAGGCTGTAAAGGCTCTAAGTAACAGGACATAGTGGAAGGAAGACAGATTTTGAAACCAGGCAGCCAGGGTGTGAACTGAGGTCTTTGCACTGGCTGGGCAATCACTCTAATTCTGGTTCTTTGAAAAAGGAGATAATATCCATTTCCTCTGGCTGTGAACATTAAATAAGATAATGTATATGAAGAGTCAACCTGATACACAATTGCACTTAAAAATTTGTGAGTTCCCTTTGAACTTTCTAGAACAGTGGGCCAAGAGCCAGTTTTTGAGGCTAAGGCTCAACATTTGTGAAGATTATTTAGAGGTGGATGGCTGATCTATTAACGCCTCCTGATTTTTATCATCATTTGACCCTAAGGATATATTGACTAATACTGTCAACTCATCTGCGGTGTGTGTATCTGGGTGTGTCAGACCTACGTGTTTGGTAGCTCTGACTCAGCTGTGAATTGCTCAAGAAAAAGGATCACACGTGATACCTCTTCAGTGGGCCCTAAAGCATTGATTCCCAAAGTGCGTACCTTTAGGGGATGTTATAAGTGTTGCTCCCAAGAAAGCGTTCTGTGATGAAATAAGTTTGGGAAAATCTGGGTTAGACACAGTTTAGCTTATTTCTTTACCCTTAGTGTCCTAGGGGGCTCTGTGAGTGTGCAAGAGAGGGCGTGAGGCTTTCCCCAAGCATTTGATCTCTCTGAGTCACTCTTGTTTGCACTGATGCTTTGAGGAGCAACTCGAAGACTGTAGTGCGTGGGGAAATACAATTCTGTGGTAACACTGGATCACACATGTAGCAGCTCATTGGTTTTAGGAAAAAAAGAGTGGAAAGGGTGATGAAAAAGGGCAGGTCTCAGTATACAGCAGATGTTCTTATACCCAGTGCAGAGGGGACAACTAATTTGTTGACTGGTTAATTGGAAAAGTCAGTTGAAGAAAGGAACAATCATTAAAAAATATATTTTATTTTTATTTAAAAGGCACACATAATATATTTATCTGCTACTGTTGTGCTAGAAGGCCAAGGTCGTTTTCTGATTAACGCTTGTCATTTTACTTGCACAAACCTCTCCTATACTATAACATCTATACATTTCATCTTTATTTAAAATGGAGCAAGAACATGGGCATTTGGGAAGTAATGTGGCTGCAGGATCTTTCTAGCTTTTTATTGTGTTTCCCAGTCTCTTACATTTGTCTCACCTGATCCTAACTTTTAAGCACATTTGAGCTGGAGTCTTTCCAAAGCGTTCCACTTAGTTTCCTTAGCAACAATAACTCTTTGCGCTCATATTTCATTGGTTTACAGAATGGTTAATTCAATTACATGATGACAGTAACACGTGTAACTGGCGTAAACGATTCTGAGTACAAACACTGCTGACTTCCTGATCAGCAGATACGTTGGCTAATGAACATTCTACAAAGTAACCTATTCGTCTTAAGCCTTCAGGACGATGTGGACAGCAGTTCTAAGTGTTGGCAGAAGAAAGGGAGAGCGTCATATAATCTGAAGACATGTTTAATAGAGATTGGTTATTGGAACTTCCACTGTAAATGCTGGGGTTTCCTGCCGTCTTTCCCTTGGGCGGAAGTTAGTATTCCTTGATTCCTTTTGTCGTGTGTCTGAGGCTTCTTGTCATTTCTACTGTTCTGCAGCATTAGCAGCTACGGAAATATATTCAGATGACAGCCTGCTCCCGAGACGGAGGTTAAACCCCAGAGCCTTTTTGCCGTTAGGCTGCGGTGAGATTGGGCTGGTTTCATCCATTAGTTCCTTGCTTCTGGGTCCCTGCAGAATCCATTGAGATTTTCTTGCTGTTGCATTTTGGCTGAAAGCAGCTAAACCCCTGCTGGAAGCAATCATTTCACAGCAAACCCAGACCGGGCAAGAAACCTTGCCAGAGAGTCCTCTCTGTGGAGGAGGGGATGGTGCTTCTTCCCCCTGCCCCAGCTCTGCCCTCATCCCCTCTGCTCCAGACCCCAGCCTCCCCCTGTCCTGCCTGGGCGATTCTGCTCCTTTCCATCAAAAATATCAGTGTTCTGTTTGCTTCTGCCACCCAAGAACATGAGCAACTTTCCAGAGTATTTACTGTGTGCGGGAGGGGATCCAAGAGGGGACACCAAGCCTCAGTGGCCCCACCACCCATCAAAGGAGCCCCTCCTCCATTAGCCATGCAGGGCGCTGGATTCTGGCCAAGCATCCTGTCTCATCTTCCCACATCATCATCATCTTGCTTCATCCTCCCAGCCAGCCTAGTAGGTGGTACTACTGTTACCCTCATTTTACCCATAAGAAAACTGAGCTCAAAGAAGGTAACTCCTTCCCCAGGGTCCCACACGATTTGAACTCAGGTCTGTTTGATTCGAGACTCTAATTTCGTCCCCACTCAGTGTACTGCTTCTGCGTTGACCCAAGAAACCACAGCATCTCTTGGCTCCCACGCAAAGTCCAGCCAGGGTCACGGTTGTCCTCTATGCCGCCATCCCACCCCCACCTCGACTTCGAGGTGACTGCACTTCCACCCACCACACAGAGCTGAGGGCCTGGCTTGCATAAACTTGACCGTGGTCACAAAGGCTGAACGCACAAAAACACCAGGGGCCTCCTCTGTTTGGTTTTTTGGTATTGAAATATAATTCACATATCATAGTATGCACTTTGAGTAACCGTACAGTTCAGAGGGTTTTAGTGTATTTACAAAGTCGTGCAATCATCACTACTAACTCCAGTATACTTTCATCACCCCTGTGGCCATTAGCTGTCATCCCCCTGCCCCTAGAAACCAGCGATCTACTTTCCGTCTCAGCAGGGTTTGCCTATTTTGGATATTTGACATGAATGGAATTGTACGGTATGGGGTCTTTTGTGACTGGCTTCTTTCCCTCAGAGTGATGTTTTCAAGGTTCGTCCATATTGTAGTCCATATCAGCGCCTCACCCCTGTGTGTGACTGAACGATGTTCCATGGTACAGGCAGACCACATTTTGTTTATCCATTCATCAGTTGATGGCTATTTGGGTTGTTTCAATTTTTTGGCTTTGAGTGATGCTGCTGTGAACCTCCGTGCCCTTCACCTGATTCTGAGCCCACCCTTATCTTAGAGGCTCTTTGTCAGACTCCCAGCTATCCTCGCCCACAGGCCTAGAGCCTCACATGCTGGCCTGGCTCATCCCTGCTGGGAGAAACAGACTGCTCTGCTGCTCCCCCAGGTACAGTGTGTGCCCTGCACACAGGCTCCCAGCCAAGGAGGGCACGTGGAGGTGAAATCCAGTTGGCTGCCTCTGTGCCTTGGTGTTGCTGTTAATCACTCAACAAACCTCAGTGTGCCTTGCTCCATTTTTCACTTGAAGGGGTCAGTTAACTTCCCCGATGTCAATTTTGTCTTCGTAAAGTGGAGCCTATCACACCGACCTCTGGCGATGATCACTGATGTGTCAAAAAGCCACAGGGCCTGGCAGAGGTGGAGTGGGCAGGGCTAAAGATACAGGGGGTGTTTTTAACCCCTCTGGGCTCAGTTTCCTGATGTGGAAAATGGGAATAATGACGTCTACTTCCAAGGTGCCTTGAGAATGCAGTGAGAACACAGGTCGAGTGCTCTGCACACCGCAGTGTTCCGTGAGCCAAAAGCCCGTCAGCTTCCGAGAAGCCGTTGTGAGGTGGGCGGCAGAGCGGCAGACCCCCGTGGGACCCCAGCAGACGGGCTTCGCGCTCTGGCTGGACTGTCGGGGGACAGATTCAGACCTTCCCAGTGATCAGAGCAGAGGGCTGTCTCGCTGAGGGACAGTGGCCCCACAGAGCCAGCTGCCCACCCTTTTCAGGGCGGCACCCAGAGAAAATAAGAGTAAACCAGCTGGGCTGCTGGCAGCTGGAGACCAGCCAGGGGACTGCCGCTGCCCCAGGCCCCGCCAAGCCAGCCCTGGGGCCGAGGACGGCACTGACTCTGCATGCTGGTAGCTTATCTGAGTGCGATCCTGACAGCACTGCCCTGTGGGAGAGGCTGGCCTCAGGGACCTCTGTAACGCTGAGATGCTGTAACAGGGTCTGGCGGAGGAGCTGAGATTTGGGCTGGGCCTGGAAGGATGGCTGGGATCTAGGACCGGGTAGGAAGAGAAGGAAGAGCCATCTGGGTGAGAGTGAACTCTGGACTGATCATCAGTGCTCCTGTCTGGCCTGTGATCCTTGCTGACCGAAGGGACTGACCCCTTCCTTCCTGTGAGTGTGAAATCTACTCCTCCCTCTCCTCTCACCCTTGGAGCCTGGGGAACCATGTGGCCCCTTTTCACGGCCACGGCTGTCTTCCCTCCCATGCAGCTCAGGTGTCTGTACCTTTGAGCTTTGGTAGAAAGCACACCAGGAGGCCAAAATCAGGCCAGCTCAGTTCTTGGCTGTGTTCATCTTTTTATGCCAAAGAAACAACAAGGGCTCGGATTCCTGCCTGTGGCATGACCATTTTCTCCCACCAACCCTTTGCCATAGGGATGTAGGGAGACAGACCCCCCCAAAGCTGCCCTCCAACTCCCCAGGAAGGATGGAGCTTGCTGGAGAGGTGCCCTGGGGCAGCCGCAGTCCCAGCGTGTGTGCCCCACTGGCCACTCCACCATCAGCGGGGCCCAGGGAAGGAGACAAGATCGGTGGTCTCCATGGAAGACCGGACCTTGTGGACAAAGGCCAGTCAGCCATAGGGCTGAGGGAGATGAGCTGAGAAGAGAGGGGTATGGGAGACCCCTGGCTTGCACTGAGCCCAGGACACTCAAGGGAGCCTGCAGCTCCCAAAGATTCCACCTGAAAGGTGTCGACACCAGGGGTCCTCTCCCCTCAGCAGGAGTCAACACTAGCGGAGATTCAGCGTCCCCCAAGAAGCCGGAGACCCGGAGGAAACACCCCCCTCACATGTGCACAGGGGCTGGCGCAGTCCCAGCATCTGAGAAATGAAAACCATTTGAAAAGAGGAGCACGTTTATCCATGAGCATGAGGGGCAGCTGGGGTCTTGTCATTCAGGAAAGCAACCTGTGAGTTTCACGGAGAGGGAGCCACGTGCGCTGAGCAGCAGGTTTATTTTATGTTGCTGAGTATTTAACAAACACTCGTGGCGTGTGCCAGGCACTGTTCTGAGCACCTGTAAATGTTAACTCATTTAATCCTTATTAAACAGTCTTGAGACAGATGGAATTACTTCCCCATTTTACAAAAGGGGAAACTGAGTACAGGCCCAGGGTCTCAAGCTGGTGAGAGACCAGGATCCAAAGCCAGGCAGTCTGATTCTAGGGTCCCTGTTCTTGCCTCCTCCTCACAGTGCTGCCTCCGAGACCCCTCTAGAGAAGTGGCCAGTATGTTTGATGGACTCTGAAGGACCCCCTCCTCCTCCCCACACAAGTATTCTTGAAACAATCAATTGCAGGACCAGCACTGTTAATAAGCAGGGTGGCCTGATTCCAGCTAGAATTCCTGGGGAGTCTGAATCACTGATGCTGCGCCCCCGCTCCACCCTCTCCTAACCATCCTCACACCCCCCACATACAGAAAGGGAAGGGTGACAAATGTCAGTTACCCCCTAGGTTTTTACAATCCTTCATTCAACAGACATATTAAACACGTGGCACGTGCCAGGCAATTCCTCAGTGCTGATGAGGTGGGAGTGAAAAGAAAGGTGTGGACCCTCTTCTTGAAAGCTCACAGCTGTCTGGTTGGAGCGACAGACAAGCAATCATCCTTGCAGTGTGTGGAATCCTGGGGAGGGGAGCTCTCAGAGCTCCTCGGAGGGACGTCCAGGTGGGATGAGAGGGTTGGGGACAGGTTAAGAAGGACCAATCTTGCGGCAATGAGAAGGACAGATTGAAAACAGAAGCCAGAGGGAGGGAGAGCAATTTTGTAATTGCAGGAGGGTGACAAATGGAGGGCAGTAGATTTTTACAATGAAAAACTGTACAGCAGTTTACATGAATATGGTCATCACACAGAGCCACCATAGACGGGTCTCACAGCTGGCTGTGCAGTGAACTACATGCTGTAAGATTCCACTTACAGAGTCCCCAAACCAGGCAAAACTAAACCATAACGATTAAGAACGTAACACAGTAAAACTATAAAGAAAAGCAAACACGTCATTACCATAAACATCAGGTTATCTTGGGGGAGGATATCTCTGGGGTAGAAAAGGACCTTCTGAGGTGCCAGTAGGATTCTATGGTGGTCACACGGGTGCTTGTGATAATACACGAAGCTGTGCCCCTTAGCTCCGTGCGCTCTTCCATGTGTGCCCAGTTGTAAGTGGGGAGGGGTGTGGAAGAGAGCGAGATGGGGGAGTGGGGCGTCTGAGCGAGGGCAGCACGGCGGGGGAGGGCGGTTCCCTGGGAGACCTCTGCGCTCCTCTCCGTTCTAAAATGAAGTGTTTTACGTTCTTCCAGAAGAAATGTCTCTTCCCAGTTAGGCTCTCTGAAGTTGGGGTGTGTCCTGCCATGGATGGCATCTTAGATGTGATGACATGTGGTTGTTCTGGGGCCCCTCACCATCCTGGCTGCCTGCCTCCCTCTGGCTGGTCTCTGGCCCCCCTAGAGCAGTGCCAGGCTCACAGGATGTGGCTCCTGCCCAAGCTGGCCAGGAGTGAGGAGGAGGGTATGGTTGAGCCCCAGGCGGTGCCGGTCACGGCGAGAAAGTGGGACAGGAGAGCGGCTCCCAGCCCTGCTCCCGCAGCACGGGGCTGACTCACACCTTCAGGCTGCTGGTCCCCACGGGCTGTGTCCCCCGGGCACCTGGCCGGCCTCCTGCTTGTCCACACAGGCTAGGAGGGGGCGGATCATCTCCAGGTGGGCTCTGAGTGAAAGATGTGGCCAGGGGCTTACGAACAAGCCTGGCTAAGCTGCTTTCAGACCCGGGACCCGGGAACCCACTCTTCAAATTGAAAGATGCCGTCAGCTTCAGTTTAGCCCAGATGAGACTTGAGTTATGGGGCCAAACAGGAGGCATCAGGGAAAGAGTTGGGTTAGAAGTCAGTCGCTTCCTGGTGGTAACTGTGGTGCCACAAAATGCCTACTCAGTATAAACACTGTGATTCCCTTCCCTGGAGCCTGAATGTTAACGACACAGTGTCGGGGGGCGTCACTCCGTTGTGCAGAGTGAGTCAGGGGCACACACGTGCTCTGCCTGCAGTATCTCATCCGATCATCTGCAAAGCCCAAGGAGTAGGCACCCTCCCGCTACTTCCGTTTTAAGCCGAGGAAACTAAGGATGGAAGGCGTAGAACAATAAATGGCCAAGGTCATGCGGCTGACTAAGCGGCGGGCGCAGGACTTCTCCAAAGGCCATGCTCTGAAGCAGCAGGCAGCACTGCCTAGCCGTGCGAGGCTCCCTCATTTTCTGGTCGGGTCTGTCTCCTCTAGAGGGCTGCTGTCTGTCCCCTCCCTCCCGACTCTGGAGGCTTCCTCCAAATAGTGATCAGAAGGCGGCTACCATGGCTCGATGGCTGACCGGGCTCTCGCTGGGTCCCTCTCCCTGTCCTTGGCCCTGAGCCTTTCCAGCTGGGCTAAAAGTAGCCCTTACCGAACCGAGGGCTGTCCAGGGGCCAGGCCTATTTTGACTCTGTCCTCAGGAATCATCTGGTCGGAGGCGTGTACAAGCTGGACCGCTCCCACGAGCACTCAGATGTGGTGCCAGGAATGTTCTGACTGACACACCTGTCCCCAGAGCTGGGCCAAATGCTGCCGCTCACCCCATGGCCCCCACCACGTGCCTCCTGAGATACTGGTCCCAGGACGGGTGGGTGGTGGGACTCGCACCTCAGGAGGATAAGGGGTTTGTATCCTCATCCGTAAGGGGACAACCGGCTGTGACACTGCCTCTGCTCCCTCCGCATTAAATATGAGGTGGTTAGTCTTTGGATTTATGAGCTTCACTCAGAACGGAGGCCCACCAGAAGCCTCCTTACAGACAGCAGACATCATCTGGGGGAGGCTGAAGGGCTTCCCTCTCTGGGGGTCTTTAATGTTAGAAGAGATTTGCATCTGACTGGCTTGGAATATCAGTCCTAGTTCAAGGCTCCGGCCTGGAATGCCAGCCTCTCATTTACTAGGATGGCTTGGCTGTCTCCAAAGTCCAAATGAAGTCCCACCTCCCCGGGGAAGTATCCCCTGACCAGTCCAGCCCCACCCTTCTCTTACCACCTGAAGGGAACTTACACACTACTTCTTTGTTTTCATTCTTTTTGTTTGTTGGGGGAGGGGGGTAATTAGGTTTATTTACTTATTTAATGGGGGTACCGGGATTAGGACCTCACGCATGCTAGGCACGAACTCTACCACTGAGCCATGCCCTCCCCCCCACCGTTGCACACCACTTAATAGAGGGTTTTCCCTTTGTCTGTAGCGTTTCCCTCTAAGCTGTCAGCCGGGTGTCTTCACTTGCCGGCACCTGGGGTGTAGCAGCTTCCGAGCATTTGTAGGGTGATGAACTGGCATGGTTGGCAAGGCCAGCCTTATTCTGCTCAGGAAACGAGCCAGCCTTCTTGTGCTGGCTTTCATACACAAGCTGAATATCTACTCTGTCTGCTATTGGTCTGGACACTGGAGATATGATGTCTAACAAGACTGGGTCCCTGCTTGAGAGCAGCTCCCAGGAGATGGGGAGACATCATCATAGACTGGGCTAAAGGCAATTGCTCAAATGCAGCTGTGACTCGCTTTGCCCCAGGGAGCTGGGAAAGGCCTTACAGAGGATTTGATCTGTGATAGGTCTTTGCAGAAGCTCATAAACAGGCAGTGGGAAAGCGGGAGAAGGAGCATCCAGCAGAGGGAAGAGCATGTGCAATGGCGTGAAGGGCCTCATGGGTCCCGGGAAGGCCAAGATGTGGCCGTACTTTCTTTTTCTTTTTCTTTTTTTTTTTTTTTTTTTTTTTTGAGGGGTAAGTAATTAGGTTTATTATTTCTTTCTTTATTTATTTAATGGAGGTGCTGGGGATTGAACACAGGACCTCATGCATGCTAAGCAGGCACTCTATCATTTGAGCTATAACCTCTCCCCCGTGGCCGTATTTTCGATGCATTCTCAGACTGGCTGGCCCCGGACAAGGAGGCTGCTCAGCCCCTTATCATGGCCAGAGATTGGAACTCCATGGAGCAAGGGAGGAGGGCATGGCCACCACCCCTCCCCAGGAGGCTCCAAAGCCCCTCCTCCTCTGCCCCCGGGGGCCTCTCCTCCAGCCTCCCTCTGCTCCTCCCCAGTTAGGATGAAATTGGCTCCTATGACACTGATGTGCTTTCCTTCTTGTTAGAATCTTAATATTCTGTGGATCACACGTCCCAGCTGCCCTGGCATGGCAGTCAGGGTCAGAGGTGTGAATTAAAACAACACACAGTCCTGATTGCTTCAGTCAAGGGATGCTGAGGCCACTGAAGGTTGCTTTCCTTTGTCACAGATAATGAGAGTTCTACCAAGGCTGTTGATCTCAAGCTCATTCCTTAGAGAGCTTTAAACACCTTGCCGACACCATCCAATAATAGTATGAAAAGCAGGCTCTCATTGGGCACTTTACAAGGAAAATTTCATTTAATCATTAGATGACTTTGTGATGTAGGGTTCAGTGACGTGCCTGAGATCTCATAGCTCGTCATGATAGAGCCAGAATTTGAGCCTCGGTCCTTGGGACTTTGGGAAACCCAAACACCACTGTCTCATACCATCTCAATTAAAAGGGATGATTCTAGCCTGAGGACAGCTTGGCCCTCTACCCTAAGCACCCCAAATCTCCCCTAGCTGCCAGGGCAAGGCTCTGACCCATTCAGCCACTCATCATACCTCTATTGCAAGCCTACTGGGTGCCAGCTGTTGTGCAGAAGCCTGAGAAAGACACAAAGACACAGAGACCCAGTCATCATGGGACTCACCACCCAGTGGGATCCACTGCCACCCAAAACTTTCCTGGTCTTTAATGGGACCTGTTCAGCCTTCCCAATGCTCTGGCCAACACCTGTTTCTCCTTCTGAGCTTTTCTGGTGCTCAGGACCCAAACCACAGCTCCCACTGCTTTGTTTCTACTTTCTTTCACTCAGCAGTCACTTCCATATCATTTACACGTAGAGGGCACTGGGGATGCGTTAATAAGATGAATTAATAAGACCTGGTCTCTGTCCTCATGAGGCACAATCTAAGAGACAGAAAAACATATCATCAGTGCAGGGACGGAAGACCCCACCCCACTTCCTCACTCACCACCCCCCTCAACGATGCTGACTGCTCACAAAGTGACATCATGGAGTGATGCAGGGAAGACCTGAGTTCCAAGCTGATGCCACCATCCGGGGCACAGTGGAAATAGTCATTCAGTGTCTTCATCTGTAAAGCTGGGGACAACAGTACCTCCCCCGCCTTTACAGAGTTGTAGTGACACGCTTTATTAAGTGAAATTAAGTGCATGAAAGCATTTCACAGGCTATAAGGTATTATACTCAAGCAGTGGTTATCATTGTATTTATCTCCTAGGGTGCCTGCATAAATCTGGACACATAGTAGATACTCAGTAAATGTCAGTTAGTTTAAATTAAATGCATTCATTCACCCCATTTACCACCTTCCAATAGTCCTGTGGGCTTTTGAGGCTGTTGTAAATCCTAACACTAATGCTGCCTGACCTGCCTGCTTGGGGGAGGCTGTGAGGACCAAGTGAGGATGTGGAAGTGCTTTGGAAGCAATCAATATTGAAATGTACCATCTCATGGGAAACCATTTGGTCCCCCATCACAGGGGGCTGGGCTGAGGGTGGGGTGGCCCCCCACAAGCACAGAGAAGCCTCCCTCCGAACCCCGGGCCCATTCTTTCTAGAAACAAACATTACACTTTCCCCTGTTTGGGCTTCCAAACCACCGGAGCTGCCTGGCCCGGGAGAGAGCCTGTGTCGTGGGCATGGTCCGCAGGGGGACCAGGCTCCCTCGTGCCCACCCCTCACTCGCCCTTCACCTCTCCTTTCAGCACCCCTACCCCACGGAGGATGAGAAGAGGCAGATTGCAGCCCAGACAAACCTCACCCTCCTACAAGTGAACAACTGGTGAGTTAGCATCCCCGGCCCAGAGGCTCAGACCAGGGGCCACTTGCTGGCCATGGGAATGCAGAGCAGGGCAAAGAGGCTAGCGTGCCCAGTCCTGCCTAGCGAGCCCTTCCCTCTGGGCTAGAAGCAGAAAGCCTGACTCAACACCGGCGCCTGTAGCTTCATCTGCAGCTTCGTGGCGCCCTCTGCTGGGAAACTGTGTCAAGAACAGCACTGGGAGCTTCCTCCTGAGTAGAAAACCCAGCACTGCTTGTACTACAGGCGCACAGAAATGCCTGCATCCCAGGACCCAAAGGGCCGCCCGTGGTCATCTGGTCTACCCACGACTCATGTGAATGGAACTCAGTCTAAAATATTCTGCAAAGTTGGGTGTGGGAAGGAGGGAGAGGAGTCGGCAGTTCTGACCCCACAGGGATCTGCGAGCTCCCTTCTCTGTGCCTGGCTGGGCGGTCACAGACATCTGAGAGCAAGGTCTGGCTGGATGGGAACGGAACCGTTGCCCTCTGCAGAGAGGTCAGAGGTTAGTGCCTTTGACTAAGGGGATTCTTTCTTCCTCTGTTCAATCCTGACAGGTGCAGAGCAGAGATTCTTGCCCCCCTGCACACATTTGTCCCACGCTGGCCTGTGGGCACCAAGCCCCTGATGATTTCACAAGCTCCTCGGTGCCCAGGGCTCGTCCAGCTGTAAACTTTCACGCCCTAGACCAGACCCCAGTCTGTTCTGTACGAAGATCAGCTGCTGAGTCCAGAAGCAGTTTAGCGCTCTCTGCACACACCTGCACACACCTGTGCACACAGCCCTGCCCCCCACCCCTGGTGGCTACTGACCCGTCTCCATCTTTACCCCGTCAGGTTCATCAATGCCCGGAGGCGCATCCTACAGCCCATGCTTGATGCCAGCAACCCAGACCCTGCCCCAAAAGCCAAGAAAATCAAGTCGCAGCACCGACCCACCCAAAGATTCTGGCCCAACTCCATCGCTGCAGGGGTGCTGCAGCAGCAGGGCGGTGCCCCGGGGACAAACCCTGACGGTGAGAACTACAGGGGCCTGGTTGGGGGGGGCTCCCGCCGCTCCTTGGGGACAGGCTGGGCACGGAGTCAGAGGCTGGACATCAGCTCCCCGGAGCTGGTTATCCCTACCTGGTCCCCAGCCAGGGCTGTATGTGAGCTGGAAAGAAAGGGGGGTTTTGCATTTATTTTAACAAGCCCAAAGCAAGCTCACAGAGACAAGTGGGAGCCAGTGGGTGGTCATCTGAGTCTATGGCTGCTCAGCAGAGCCCCTCTCCTCACTCCCACACCCGCCCTGAGTCCCTTAGCGCCAGTCAGTGCTTGCACAGTTCCCTAAGAGCCCGGGCCATCTATAAATACCGAGGCAGGCAGCTAGCTTGTGAACAGAGGCCACGAAGAGCTTTGTTTTCTAGCTTCTCCATCACACCCTCCATATACACTTTTCTAATTGCCAGTCGCCTGGTGCACAATGAATAATTCAATGAGCCAGACATTTTATAGCCTGGCATGTGAAGCTCGCTCTGTGTGGGAAGAGGAGCGGAGGTGTACACATGTCTACGTGCGAGTACGTGGTGTGTACCAGTTCCTGTGCGGTGGGCAATAGTCTTATGAGGTATAGTAGAAATCAACAATTTTAAGCTAGACCAGCCATGGAGAGAATCCCCGCTGTACCGTGCCTGCCTGTGCCACCCTGTGCTGGTGCCTCCGCCGTCTGAGACTGGTTCCTCCTCTTTAAAATGGGGATGATAATACCTATTTAAAGAATTCTTTGAAAGTCAACAGTGTTTGACGTACTTGCATAGAAGATACTCAGGAAATGTACCCAGGAGTGCTTTGCTTGGGATGGGGCGAGGAGTGGCTGACAGTTGAAAGGATGGGAGACTTCCTACCAAGGAACTGTCCAGCTTAGGACCTCACCACCCCACCCAACTCGGTCCAGAACTGGGTTTCCTGGGCCTGACCCTTGCCACCTTCCCTCATGTAGGTTCCATCAACTTGGACAACCTGCAGTCCCTGTCCTCAGACAATGCCACCATGGCCATGCAGCAGGCTATGATGGCCGCACACGATGACTCATTGGACGGGACAGAAGAGGATGAGGATGAGATGGAGGAGGAGGAGGAGGAGGAGCTAGAGGAGGAGGCCGATGAACTACAGACAACGAATGTCAGCGACCTGGGCTTGGAACACAGTGACTCCCTGGAGTAGTCGGGCAGCCCAGATGGCACTGAGCGCCGTGCAGGAGAGGAGTGTTGTCAGGAGGGCTTCAGGGTGGGGGGGAAGGGGACACGGGCAGGCCGCCCCAAGGAAGTTGGGCCCTAGCTTCCCAAAATCAGTAGCTGGAAGAAATGCAGAGGAAACACCTGCTCCTTCCCGACCACCAGGCTTCAGCGAGTGCCCCGGCCCCACCTCCCTAGAACTGCAGAGGACGCCGTTTGATGGGGCCAGTCGAGCAGCCTCAACGGAGAGGCAGGAGTGAGATCTGGACTCACCGAATCCCTGAGGACAGACGGCACCCACGGCCCCCTACTGAAGGACTTGAGTTGTTTACAAGCCCTGCACTGCGAGGTGGATCAGCGCTGTTCACAGAGTGAGCCTTTGCCAGGGGACAGAGTTAGGAGGAAAGGGAGAGGCAAAGGGGGTCTGGCTTCCACCTCCAGAAGGTTTCTCATCTCCTTTGAGAGACATTCAAGGGCAGGAGGGAATCTAAATGCATAACCAATGGCTGGGGGTGGGGGAGGGTGTGAGGCACCACATCTTGCAGATCAGATCAGGACTTGGATTCCATAGGGCTCCACTCACTCCTCCAAGGCCCTGTCTCCAGGCAAGGCCACTGTGGACTTAGGAGAGAGGGACAGGAGCCGCCAGAACCACCTTATCTCTCTCTCCTGGAAATAAATGGTAAGCTAAGTTGGTGGGCTCAAATTACAGGAGGTAAAGAGGAGTCCCATCACCTGGGTTGCCTCCAGGACACAAGGAGATGGCAGAACCTGGGCTAGGAGCCTTATCAAGGTGACCTTGGGGACCACAGCCATCCCCAGGTGGTCACAGAACTCAGCTCCTGTAACAGCAGGACAGTGGTGTCTTATCACAGACGTTGCAGCCCTCAGATGGAGCTCCTCACATGTTCCACCCCCTCCATGGGCCTCCAGAGAGGGTGGGGCCAGGTTAGCTTGGATTCTGTCCACCCCTCCAGTCCCGCACTGCCGTCCCTCTGCTACCAAGCTGGCTCCACCAGCCTTCATCCTCTCATCTTCGCTCCATCCTTCAGAGAAGGCAGAAGAAACATTGGAAAGAAGCATCCAGCCCACTGGGAAGCCAGGGGCTGGAGAAGGTGCTACATCCCTCTTCCCATCAATATCCAAAGTGTGCGGGAGGGCCCAGAAAAATGCACCCCGAAGCCAAGGGGTGCCCCACCCCACCCGCCTCGCTGTCCGACACGCACTGGAGGAACTGGGGCTCCGTGAGGAGGAGTCTTCCCACTGTCTGCCCCAACACACACCCTCCCACCCCAACTTTCAAGCCCCCAGGATTGGCACCCCACTCCTCCCGTCCCCTCCCACCCCTATGGCTGTGAATGACAGGGCTGATCACACGTGTGTTTTCCATTGAATTTAATTTAATGGACTTGCAGTTTCATTTGTCAGTTGTGCGTTGGCCATCGCCGTCATGGCAGGATGTGAGTGGTTACCAGGCTCAACTCGAGGGGCCCCTCAGGGCCCTCCGAGGTGGAGCAAAAGGATGGTGGTGGCTTTCCTGAGGTCTCCCTGAGATGAATGTATTTCTCCCCCAAAAGAGCTGATATTTAATGTTTTAATAGGGATTTTTGAGAAACAAATAATCTTATTTATAATCCGGGTGAGCCAATCATTTTTTACTCCATTTTGATGCCATAGGTAGAGGGAAGTCTAGCTTTTTTGGCGTGAGACTTTTGCAACGTGCAGTGGGATAAAATACATTTCCTGTTCTGGTTCATTTTTCTTGTTAAGACACACACACACACCCTTCCACTCATCACGTTGGACAGGCATCCCACCCCAGCACAGGCACACCTGCACACACGTGCCCACACATCCTCCTCCCAGCCCCCTCCACCTGCCTAATGTTATGCAACCTCTTCTGATGTATCCACCAAACCAGTACTGAATGTGGCCGAGAAGTTTGCAGTAAACCTTATTACCTACCATAATTCTGGTGCGCGGTTCTGTTTTTCTGTGCTTTGGGGTTAGTGGGACCCTGGACCAAAGAAAATTTGGAGGCCTCAGCATACCCCTTGTTGACCTGACCACCCATGAAAGGGAGCGAGGAAGAGGGCTTTCTGGGTGTCCTCAGTTTACATGTCTGGGGAGGAACACAGCCAGGTGTGGCAAACGTGTCTGGCTCGAGGACAAAGAGAGAAGATGGGAGCTCTGCACTGCCCTCTACTGGCAGTCTGTCCCCATAGCAGGGGCGCTCAGACCACGGTCCCCTCTCCACCACGCTCCACCTCCCTCCAAAGCCTTTGCTTTTGCTGCCTCAATCCGAGGTTCCAAGGGTTTTCACCCCTGAATCTGGTGCCACCACTGCCTCTCCCCCAGCTCTCACAAACCCACCTCGCCCCATACCTCAGCTCCCAGGACTCGGGGAGGAGATGCAGTCGTGACTGTCACATTGATTCCAGTTGCGCCCAGAGAGGGGCCTGCCCTTTAAGTCCAGAGTTCAGCACGCTATTCCCTGGAGCAAGAAGATTAGAGACAGCTTATCTCCCTAACTAAGCGAGAAGCAGTCTTTTTGTCACTTTCAGCCTGGAGGTTTCCTTATCTGCGCCCTGTTCTGGGATGTCCGGGGCATCAATTCAGAAGCAGGACGGGGAGTTCCTCATTCTCATTCACATTCACAAAGGCTGGAGAGTTTACACGTACCCGCGGACACCCTCTGGCCAGGCTGAAGATGGGGAAGGGTATGGTCACACAGGCAAAATGGGCCCCCACGCAGCTTGGACAGTGGCCCCCTAGGTCACCACCCTCCCAGAGCCCAACCCTCCTGTCACATCCAGAGAGTCCTGCAAACACAGTAGAGGCCCTGCCTCTGGGCAGTGGAAAAAGTCTCAAGATCCACAGGAAGATGACACCCAGAACGTCACCTCCTGGAGCCAGGAAGATGGCTTTCAAAGCAGTGTTTTCCAAGGAACACACTATTAAAAGATAGGCAGTCAAAAAAAAAAAAAAATTCCAGGTGCAAATGAATTTAGGATGAACTGCATGTTATACTTTGTCAGAGGAGCTTCATAATGCACATTAGTATATTAAAGGCTCTGAGAAGTCCTGCAGGGAAGAAATCTGTTTAACCTGTTCCCCAAATGTATTTACCTTTTTTTTCCAAGTAGCATCTATTCAGTTATACTAGTATTATACAAACACATTTTAGGAAACATCAGTCTAAGAAATTACAGAGCAGCCTGCCCCAGCCTCTCCTCCTCCTTCCTGAGTTTTTCTCTCAAGTTCTGCCGTCTTTTCAACCATGCTGCCAACGAAAAAGGGGTTTCCTAAATCATTCGAGATGTGAGTGGCTATATTTTGAGAAGGCAGCAACCTCTGTGCATGGCCCTAATCCTTTCCAACCCACAGAGAAGATGTGCCACAATCCGGGTAGAAATAAGAGAGATGGGACAAGGGGAAGGTATAGCTCAGTGCCTAGCATGCACGAGGTCCTGGGTTCAATCCCCAGTAGCTCCATTAAATAAATAAATAAACAAACAAACCTAATTCTCCCTCCCCACCAAAAAAAGGAGAGATGGAACAATGTGGAGTAGGGTGCAGAGATTTTCTTTACACCCAAAAGGAGCCATGTTATCAGGGCCCTGGGAACCGTTCAGGCTGACTTCTGGCCCCAACCTCATCAGGGAAGATCTTTCAGATTTGGAGATTCCTGCTCAGGGAAGTTCATGACCAGAGTTCAATTTCAGGACTCATTCATTCATGTATTAATTGAGCGCAAACTCTGTCCCAGGCAGTTTTAGACACTAAGGCTGCAGCTGCGATCAACAAAGACACAGAATTCCCATCCCAGGGGAAGACAGGCTGAAAGCGAGCCTGTGATGGCCCTCGTGGTTGAGATGTGGCGGCGTCCTAGGGCAGTTCAGAGTCGCCAACAGGAGGCGCTCGGGTCAGATTCAGCTCACAGATGTGTTTTGTTTGGACTATATATTGTTTTGTAAAATTGGGGGATCAACATTTAAGTTAGGAGACTGCACATAAAAAATCCAGATTCTTGGTTTCTCTTGACAAATTGCACAATCAGGCAACTGGGGACCTCTATTCCCACCTGGCTACAGTCGGGTGTAGTTGAGTCATTGCTGCCCCTGACAATGTGGCCCCAGGTGGTCGTGACATTGTTCCTCCTGCCGTCTCCCAACGTGGAGGCTGAGGGTCAGCCGCCATTTCTTGTTGGGCCGTCACTCTTTGGTTGGGTCATTGGCTAATTATGCTTCCTCCTCCCTTTTTTTCTTTTATTTCTTTTCTTTTCTTTTCTTTCTTTTTTTTTTTTTCTTTTTGCCTTTCTGTCCAATTTTTGAGTGGCTGTTAAAGAGGGAAATAGACCTCTACACTGATTGGATCTTATATACTGATAGATCTCCATCAAGAGTGAAAAAACAAGATAACCCAAGAGAGCTCTGCCTTTGAAAAACAATTGGAGTGAATATATTTGTTTGTAAAAGTGAAGAATCCCTGGCCTTTAATGGCAAAGTTACCTGTGTCTCACAACCAGACACACCTTCACTCACATGTTTCCTTCCTACCTGGCCTCCAGAGGCAACCCTGAGCCCTGGGGCATGAAAACCACTAGGGCTGCTTGTTATATGTGCAGATCAAATCCCATGACCAGCTTTTTCCCAGATTCCAAGACAAGATTCTTAAAGACTTTGAGAAACATCACTCACCGAACATAGCTTTCAGTTGCCTTTTAGAAGTTCCTTGTTTTATAGCTGCTTTCCTTAACTTCCTTTTGCTGAATAGATTACAACCCCCTGAGCCAGGTGATCATTCAGGGAGCATCCATAGGTGCCTGCTAGGATCCTGGCATCGTGCAGGGGACAGAGGATAATTCGACTTTGCCGAGCATCCCAGGCCAAGGGTCACAGAAGACTGGCAGAGAGGATGCCAGTCACATCATACTCCATGCATTTTCACGTTGGCGTCTCAGACAAGGCAGATTTTATTATCGCTTTCAAGTGTACCTTATACTTTTATTTCTCAGCCTCTCTCTGGGCCAATCTCATTTAGCCCCTTTGCAAATTATATGCATCTCATTAAATCAAACCCATTTAGGACAATGCCCTTCAGGTGTGTGTATCTTAGTACATCTTTCATTTTAAGACAAGTGTTTGATTTATTTTTCATCTCATTACACTCTTTAAAATTATGTGCATCTCATTACACCCAGTGCACTGAGACGACTTATTTCCGGTGTAGACATTACACCCAGTATTATCAGGCAAGAATATTTTTTTCATTTCATTACAAGCCTTACAATTTATGTACATCTCATTACAATCAGCCATTTAAGACAATTCCCTTCAGTTGTGTATATCTCATTATACTTTTTCATTTTCAGATTTTTTTCCCATCGTCTTACACCCAAGCATTATCCAGAGAACTCCCTTCAGGTTTGCGCATCTCACATCCTCCTGTTCTTTCATGAATTTCTGGGTGGTTCTTCCCTCCCATAGTATTGCAACATTTTTATGATATCCAACCCATTTAAGGCCAGCTCTGCCCACCTGTGGGCCCCCATGACTCTGCAGGAAAGGGGAGAACACTGGGTTCTCCCGAATTTGGCCGAGACTCTGCCAATACTTCCCCTTACACACACGGGACTACCTGAATTAGCTTCCTCATTTGCACAGCGAGGGGGTGTGAGGGGACGGTTGCTAAGTCCCCTTCGATTGATCTTTTATGAAACCGAGTCCCGTGGACAGCAGTGCCCCAGGTTCCCAGCTTCTGCCGGGGATGCTGCTCCGCCCTCTGGACAGCCCCACCCCCGCTGGAGAAGCTGAGACGGACATCACTGCCCAGGCTCCCAGCACCCAGCCGGCTCCACACTTCATCTTGGAAGGAGATGAAATAACTTCCCTCTTTTTGATGAAATCCCCCCCGGCACCTCCAGGCCCAGTAGCATCTTTGTCTCTCCCACAACTCCCATGCCGGGAGTTCTCTGCTGAGGGAAACTTAGAATTGCTGAGCGGGCTTTTTGGAGGCGCAGGTGCCCAAGATCCATTCTCAACCCACTAGATTGGGATCTCCAAGGGTGGGGTTGAGGTAGGTGCATTTTTAAGAGATGCTGAACCACTGTCTCATCCAAGGCTGACTTCAGAGAAGGCTCTGCGGTCAGTCGCCCTGAGCTGTAAGGGCCTCTGCGCTCAGCACTGTGCCTTCTGTGTGTTTGCAGATAACAGGCATCCAAGCCTGGAGAGAAAAGACATCGTCTCTCAGTCCTGGAAAGGGCACCAAGGCCAGTAGACCCGCCTTGCCCACCTGCTGTGGGAGCCCCATCCACAGCACACTGTAAACTCCGCCGCTTCAGCCATCCTCCTCCAATGCCTCCCAGGGCAGAAAGGCCCGGTGGCACACGGGTCCACCTGACCCCTCCCGCTGGCACCCCGCATCTGCTGGCTGCCCTCCGGAGGCAGGTGGGAGCAGCAGAAACCCTCCAGAGTGTTTGTGGTTTTGGAGGCTGACTTCCCACGTGGGGGACCTGCAGTACTGTCCTCCATCTCTGTTCCCACCAGCGTGGCCTGACCATGGAGTATGTGAGCCTTCTCTGGGTTTGTCTGCGATGGTCTGTGTGCTGCCTCGCTGTCATTCTACTTGTCTCCTCGCCGGCAAAAACAGAATCTTTTCTCTAAGTACAAAAATAAATGTGACTTGCCACGGTCCCTCCTCCACCACTCCCCTGGAACGAACCTGCTGAGAAATCAGGATAGGATCCAACTCGACCTCTTTGCTTTGTCCCCTTGTCCAGGAGAGCCCAGAGGCCCTGGTTCTAGAATCAGATGGGCCACCAGTAAGCAGCATGCCGGGGGTGGGGGTGGAGGGGGGGTGAGGCAGATTTTAGGGGAACAGGCCACACCCTATCTTGTTTTGTTTTTGTTTTCCCATCTTCTGTGCCTATTGGATCGCAAAAATGATAAGGCTGGAGAGGTCACAGGGCCCGCCCTTTCTCTACGTCCCTCGACAGTTACCAGCAAAATAAAAGTCACAATTTTTTGACCATTTAGCGAGTATGCCAGATACTGTAAATGACTCAAAACAACCCTGGGAGAATTACTGGTATTATTACTAGTGTTAATATTCCCATTTCTAAAATAAGGAGACTGAGGCTCAGAGAAATTAAATAATTTTGTCAAAAATTATTTAGCTAATATGTAGCAGAGCTGGGATTCGAACCCAAGCCCCAAACCCATGCTCTTTCTTATGAGGTAATTTGCCTCCTGAGTTCGACTTGACCACGCCTGGTTTCAGGGTCAAGGGAAGAGATGCCCCACTTCCCTGAAACCCTCAGAGGTGCCTGCATCCCTGCACCTGCCTTTACATTCCTCCCCTCAGTTCCCCAGGTGAAGCAGCGTTCAGAGATGGGGGATCCAAACCTTACCTTCCTCTCCCACAGCAGAGCATCACCCAGTAGCCCACCTGCTCCCACTGAACCCTTTATCTTTGGAGGGAGGGGGCAGGAATGATGTCCTTACGAAATTGTTCTGCAAACTTTTCTATGAGCGGTGCTGCGGGAGGGGGTTGGGGAGCTAGTCTTGGGGGAGAGGCCACTGTTGCCATCCACAGCCTGGGACAAAGAAGTGGGGGACAGCAAGGTCGATTGCTCAGATGTGGGCAGAGTTTGATGCGTGAGGAACTGCTGAGTCCAGGCGACCTGTCAGTGATGACAGCCACGTCCAAGCCTGCCTCACTTCCGGCCTGTATCAGTGGTTCCTTCCCTCCTGTTCAGGTGGACCGGTGGAGGAAAGACAAATAAAGGGGCTCAAGCAAAGTGGGGGAGGCCACTGAGAGCAGAGGACGGGCCGGGGCCTGGGGCATTGTCAGATGGGGACTATTTTAATGAGAAAAAAAAAAAACAGTTCTGTTCAAGGCGGAGAAGACGAGAGCGAAGTGGAAATACACTGGATGGGGATACAGACACCTGGCCTTTCATTAATGTGCTTCCCTGGTTCTGTGATTCGTCTTCCTGTTCACTAGCAGGTGGGGAGTGGAAGAGAGAATGAGGTGGGGGACACAGGATGGAGGAAAGAGGGAGGGAAAAAGAGAGAAAGAAACTAGATGTGCACGTGTCTCTGGGGGTTTTCAGACAAAGCTATTATCAAAATGCCAACCAGCTCCTGCCTGGCCAATTTGCATATTCCATGCTGTGCTCTTTGAAGCAGGATGAATATGCATGAGGGCTTGGGCAGGGGTGGGGGTGGAGCTGCTGGGCTGTGGGCTAAGGTGGCTCATTGTTCTTTGAAAAGAAAGGCATTAATATGAAGCCAAGCACCTTCCTGGTCAGCAGAGCGGCCTCTGCATCGCCTCCCTCGTGAAGGGAGGCGGAGAGCAAAGCTTAGGCTCAGACAGAAATCCTAAAGTGTCTTCTCTCATCCTCCCAAGGAAATAAATAATCAGGCGCCATCAAGAATGCGGGTGTCTCCTCCAAGAGCAGCATCTAATCACTCTCCCCTCCACGCATGCTAATCTCGGAGGCCAGCCGGCGTGAGAGTCACCTCTTCCGGCTCCCTGGGAGACTAGGCTGCCCCTCCCTTTCAAGCTTCTGCTGAAGGAGGGCTGGGCCTCTGGTGGGAGCGGAAGTGCTCTCCGTGACTGGGCCACGGGGGAGTCCCTAGGACTCAGTGGTGCTCAAAACAGGCTCACATCCATAGGACCTGGTTCAGCGCTCATCCCAGGACACCTGGAGGACCACACACACCTCCTCATGACCGCCCCATCCCGTCGCCCCTGACCACCAGCTGAAGACAGTTATACTCCAGGTGCTACTCCGGTGAGCAGGAAAGAGGTTTCATTTTAAAAATTCCAATTTATCCCATAAAATTACTGCCACGACACCCTTCCCTTTGTGTTTTCTTTCTGAGATACCTCATCTGTCTCCCATCCTGAAGGAGAGATACAAGGATGGAGAAGGTGGGGACATTCCCTTTGGACCATAGCTTGTCCCCACGGGATCGTTCATTTCAACTCTATACAAACAGAGGCTGGTGTAGGCCCTACGGTGGCATTTCCTTACCAAGATTCAGTCAGATTTGGCCTAACGAATCCACATGGAGGCCTTTAACTGATGGAATACACCTCAGTAAAGGACCCTGCTGGCCAAACCAAACAAATCCTACCTGCCCAGGAGGGTGGCAGGCAGGCCCTGGCTCCTCCCTGCCCCTGGCTGAGTGCGGACATCCTGGACGGACTTGAGCTTTGCTTCAAGACTGAGTCTGAAGCATCGGTGGGCCCTGGACTCTTCTTGGATGTTAGGACCGTTCTGACGGATGATGGGAAGAGAGGCGATGGAAGACAGCGCAGTCACCTGTTAATCACACTCTCCGCACCTTCCTGCGGCCAGTCTCCCAGAGTCCGCGCTCCAGCAACTCTGAAAACTTACCAGAGCAGCTGGAAACCTTAACACAAACACCAATTGCCTGGATCTTGTTAAAATGCAGTGGGGCGTGTCTGGGGTGGGGCCTGAGTTTTGCGTTTCTAACAAGTTCCTGGGCGGGGTTGCTGCTGGTCTGGGCCCCGTGCTGGGGAGCAGGGACAGAGGGATAGGGGAGGAGAAGCCTGGAGAAATGACTGACGACCCCCCTCAACTCCTGATGTGGACAAACAGAGAGAAATGGCAGCTGCTGCTCCCACCCCTCCTCCTCCTAGGGCTCGCCTCCTTCCTGACACTTGAGATTTATTTTTAACTGCCAACAGCTTTGATTAGCTTGTCTCTGCTGCTTCAGACACCTGCTGGCAGGATAAATTGGGGGAAAGGAGTGGCTGACCCAGATCTGACAAATCCAAGGCAGGAAGGAAGGCTCTGAGGGAGTCACCGCTTCCCCATCGATGGCAGAGAGTAAACCGTGCTACGGCCCTCACCCCACCAGTGGCCCTCTGCCGTGGGCTGTGGCGCTGCCGGACGCAGAGCTGAGGTTGTCCCTTTCTGTCAAAGCTCTGATACTCAGGGCCACTCGCTGCCCTGAGGATTCGCACAGGTGCTGGTGGAGCTTCCGCCTTCCTGCAGCTGCCAGGGCTGTCTACACGGACGTCCTGCTCTGTGTAGACACCCACGTTGAGCCGCAGGCACTGGGGCAGTTTCCCTGGTGTGTAAGTGCCCCCTCACCCCCCAGGGAAGATTGCAGGGCACCAGTGAGGCCTTCTATTGTCACCTGTGCCGATCTGCGGCCTCCAGTGCAGTTGTCAGAGGGAAGAATCGTGGCTTCCCAGGGGGCGCACCAACGCCAAGCTCCTAAGAGGGAGCGGAGGTCTAACTGCCTAAGAGGCCAAGGTGCCAGGCTGACTCCACCACCTCGAACATCTCTGCTGCTTGGTCCCATCTGTCTCTCAGGACAACGCCACCGCCTACTTGCCACAGAGGGTCTGCGATGTGAGATAAGGTGCAGTGATGACAGGCGAGTGGCAAGTGGTGGGTGATAGTCTTTGCTCTAAGACAGGACTGTGGGAATATGCAGAGTTATCATTCAAGCCTGAAGATGGAAGGCAAGACAGTTCAGGTTGTGGGGAAGCACAGCCCCTCTGGATTCGAGGACAGCTTTCACCTGCTGGCCCATCAAGGCTGGCAGCTGCCTGCCACCGAGGCCGGAGACAGCACGTAGGAGCCAGAGCTGCTGGCCATCGAGGGCCGCGGGGAGGGCAGGGAGGGCACGCAAGGTCACGGGAGACTGTTCCCAGGGGTCGGTGGGCACGTCAGGAAAGTAGTTGCAACCCCTCACGCTAGGAGAGCCCAGCAGCACAGACGCCCTCCAGCCCCCGGGCCCCCAGGAGTCCACCCAGCCACCCCAACAGGGGCCGCCGAGCCGCCCGGCTCCTCCATGAGCCTCACTTCCTACCCGCCAACCCCGCGATCTCCCCCTCTAACCAGGGGTTCCTGTAACACATCATGCAGCTCCCTTGAGAGCTGCCCAAAAGCAAGATCTTAAGAGTCTGCGATGGCTTCCTCCTTCTGTCTGCAGGACTGCAGCCCCACCACGACCCCCCACAGGGGCTGGCACGCCCCCAGTCCCTAAGCACCGTGCTGGCAGCAACCGGCCATGAACATCAGGCGGGGGCAGCTACACATCCTTTCTCTAGAGGTTTGTACCAGGGGGCCAGTGGACACCACACTCCAAGCACATGAAGAATATTAATTAAATGAAGGTTTATTTCAAAATTAGTCTTAGGGTGTAAGCTGTGTTTTGAGGGCTGGAGCCAGACTACATGAGTGGTGACAGTACCCGCCTTCCTCCAACATAGGCGGAGAGGCGGCATCGTCACCAATCCTGCCCGTCGGTCATGCATCCAATGGTTACTAGGACTAGAAGCCAACAGCAAAGGACCCCGCGCACTTGCTCATGTTTAATCGAGGTTAAGCTATACAAGTTTAAATACACGTCGGAGGCTACGTGGTGTCATGCAGTCCCTGTGGCGGGATGACTCTTGCTCGGTGGCCTCCGTGGCAAGGCTGCTCCCAAGGGCAAGGTTAGGTAGGACAGAGCACTGGAAAGAGAAGAGGAGAGAAGGGGTGTCAAAGCCAGTGTGGGGCCGGACCTGCCGGCCCGGGTGGCCCTGGCCGAGAGCAGCCACGCCAGCCTCTCACCAGCGTCCTGAGCAGAGACCTGCCCCCTTAGAACCAGGGAACGACGGCAATCAGGTGTCTTCCTTCCAGAAGGAGGAAGAGCCAATGATAGCTGGTTGTTCGAGGGGGTGATTAAATGCGTGGCCTCTGGTACCCATCTGCCTAGGTTCAAATCCTGGGTCTGGCTGTTACTAATCCCATGACCTTCGGGAAATAACTTCACCTACCTGTGCTTGTTTCTTCGTGTGCACGGTAGACAGCGCCTCTGCCCCCCCTCCCCCACAGGGTTGTTCAGAAGCAAATGGAAAGTGCTCTGTAAATGTTAACTAGTTTTATCAATTCACTGACATTTAGTGGATTGTGAAAGGGTGGTGAAGGGTAAAGTCTGGCCCTCAGGCTCCCAGACTTTAGAACCCATTTCTACACACCTGCTTTGAGAAACTTGTTGCTCCTTTAAAATCTTTAAGAGTCAGAAGTTCTTCCCAATGTTTAGCCTAAATTCATCCCACAGAAATTTAAGATTAATCTCTCTGATCCTTATGGAAATGGTACCGTTCAGAGGGGTTTTGTTTGCTTGTTAGTTTTTAATTTATTTGTTTTTGGTGGGGTCGGAGGGGAGGTAATTAGGCTTATTTACTTTTAATGGAGGTGCTGGGGATTGAACCCAGGACCCTGTGCGTGCTAAGCATGTGCTCTGCCACTTGAGCTATATCTTCCCCCAGAGGTTCGTAAATGAGGTCCACAAGCCTTTGGAAACTGTACCCAAAGTCGTCTGTGCATGTGGAGCAAAACCTAATGAAGAAAAAGAGCTGGACAATGAATGACCATCAGTCAATAGTGTTATGGAGTCCATGGTTGTGTCCCCCACAGAATTCGCGTTGAAGCCCTAACCCCCCGGGGGCAGCTGTATCTGGAGATGGAGCCTCTGAGGAAGTAGAGTGAAATGAGGGCATACAGGTGGGGCTCTGACCTGACAGGGTTAGTGTCCTTATAAGAAGACGCACCAGAGGGCGCTGGCGCTCTCTCCTCACACACACGGAAGAAAGGCCATGTGAGGACAGAGTGAGAAGGTGGCTACTTACAAGCCAAGAAGAGAGCCCTCACTAGAAACTGAATTTACTGGCACCTTGCTCATGGATTTCTGCTCACCAGAACTGTGAGAAAATAACTTCCTGTTGTTCAAGCCACCCAGTGGTGTTCTGTTTTAGCAGCCTAAACAGACTGATACAGATGCTAACATCCCCAAAAGAAAGACAACCAGACAGTATGTCTCTTAATGGAAGTTTACAGCTAATGATAACGTAACGCTTATCAAAAGCTTCATGGACAATCGTCTACCAACTCCCCTGGCCCCGTTCGGTCTGGTCTGGTGTGGGTGCCCTGAATCTGATCACGCCTCCATCTCCACTGGGTAACGGGAAATACCAAAGGTGGAAGAACAGATTAAATTAAACCGTGAGGATGCAGCTACCCAGCAAAAGCCAGAAAGAGGAAATTCTGTAGGGCAAACAGTCTGGTTTCTCTAAGAAACAAAATTCAAAGAATGAGAGAGAGGAAGGAGAGGGGAGTCTACATATAATTCATACACATTTTGCACTTGCAATATGTGGACCTTCACTGGATCCTGATTCAAACAAACTGAAAAATTCTTATAGGGAAATCAGAGAAATCTGAACACTGGTTGATAGTCAAAGATATTTAAAATTTTTTAATTTTTCTAATCATGAAAATTTCTAATCATACAAATTTTTCTAATTTGTAATCATGATACTGTGGATGTGTTTTTTTTAAAAGAGTCCTTCTGTTTTAGAAATGTGTACTGAAATACATATGGATGAAAAATATATAATGATGGGTATTTGCTTCAAAATAATATGGAGGGGAGACATTGGGCAGGGGGGATAAATGAAACTAGATTGGCTGTGAGTTACTGTCAAAGCCGGATGCTACATACATGAGAGTTCACTAGACTGTACATTCTATTTTACGTATGTTTAAAGTAATCAAACATGAAACAAAAAATAGTTACGAAAGGATGCAGCGAATCATGACTCTAGTTTGCTGCCTTTCAAGTAGCTGAAACTATTAAAGGTGCCCTCCGGCTTCGTTTTTGCCAACAGACTAGCCGAGGCTGCACAGAACTGCCACAGTAAGTCTTTTGTTGGTCGGGCTGCTCTCCCAGTGGAGTCACTCTGGTGACTTGGGGGTGATGGAATCTCCTCCTCAGGCCTCCTAGCAACATCCAGCACCTCACAATTGTCCACTGAGCTCCCTGGCCCTGCCTGGGCTAGCACGGACACCCTGGGAGGGCGGGAGTCCCGGGGGCAGGGGCCTCAGAGGGGGCTTCTGCTCCCAGAGGCCTGGGCTGCTCTTACCTTTTATTTACGTGTTTATTTTAATATTTTATTTATTTTGTTTGTGGGGTTTCTGTTTGCTGTTTGGGGGAAGGTAATTAGATTTATTTACTTAGTTACTTTAATGGAGGCACTGGGGATTGAACCCAGGACCTCGTGCGTGCTAAACGTGCGCTCTGCCGCCGAGCTGTGCCCTCCCCGCTGCTCTTACCTTTTAAAATGTAGTCCGTCAGCAAAGTGGGCACCTTCTCATTATCCTCCTTCATGGCAAAGAGAACTGGGGAAGAGGGGAGAGAGGAGCCAAGAGCATCAGGGCATAAGCTCACCTCCAGGGCCCACCAACCCATCAACCCAGAGCACGTGAAAGAGTCAAGGAAACCGAACGTTCGCTGAGTATCGAGCAAGGTCTGCAAGCCTCTGGCAAGAGCCAGCGTTCAACCCGCTGGGGGAGGAGAAGCCGCCACAGGTCAGGGCGGCCTACCTATGACCCGGCTTTCTCCTTCTCTTTCACCTTTTACTTTGTTTTTTTGCTCATCTATAACGTCCACATCATCTCCTAAGTATGTATGTTTAATAATCATAAAAACAAATAAAGCAATTTCAAAAAAGAATCAGCTTTCAGATACAATCTAAATGTTAAGAATAATAGCTGCCACATCAGTGAATCACCAATAAATCTGTCTTTAAAGGCTTTCTATTCATGTACACAGCTGTTATTAGAAAAGTCCTCACCTCCAGTTTATTAGGAGCAAATGAATTTAACAAATATTTATTTTCCACTGTATGCCCAGTACAGCACTAGAATTTGTGGAAATACAAATTAATGACCCTCGAGGAGCTTACAGACTTCTTGTTGAAACAGGACATGACCTACATGCGAAGCAAACAATAGGGAAGTTATTAAAGCCTAACAGCTCTTTATAAAAGTTTTTAAAAGAGATTTTTCTGTTATTAAACTAGGTAGCACCTTCCCATGTTCACGGTTCATGTTGTGGAAGTCAGCTTTGTAGAAAATCCTTTAGGAAATTATCTAGACCTTATTATTCACAATATTAAAAAATGAGGGCAGGGGTATCTAAAAATACATTTCCTCATCAATAGATTCCTTAAGTAAGCTATGGGGTCTATGTTATATATGCAGTCTCGTATAGCTTTCCGAAAAATGAGAGAGATCTCTGTGTACACGACATCCCTATCAGCGACGAAGGAAGGCTGCAGAACTTTATGTATTAATTCTAAATGAATAAATAATAGAAGCTAATATTCACAGGAAAACTCTGGAAGAGAGCGTATGAAGCTGTTAAAAGTGGTTACCTCTCAGTGTGAGACCCCAGGGGACATTCCTTTCTACATAATAGCTCTGCAGGGTCTGGCCTTTTTCAATGAGCACGTGTTACTTTTCGCAAGAGGAGGAAACACTGGAGATGAGCTGGCCCTGATGCCTGGGGTCAGGAGGCAGCCATAAAAACAGCAGGACCCCCAGTCTGTCCCCATGTCTTTGTTCTCCACTGGTTACCTTGCCCAGTTGCAAGTCAGGGTCATGAAACTTCTCTCCAAAACTCGGGAGTGGATGAGGAACAGAGCCTGCCAGGGTCATGAGTCCGTGGCTGGGTCTAGAAGAAGACTGGACCTGAGGCAATCCAGGCATTGATTTCTCTTGTTTTATTCCTTCTGTACTTCTAGACACGGTTTCATAGGCTGGAAGTACTTTGCAACTGAGCATGGGCAGACTAAACAAACACAACCAGAAGATGGCCATAAAAACCCAGTAATTGTCCTCAGTCAACATGTGTCCGGGTTGATCTCCAAAATCCAAAATTTATAGAAATTGTCAGTCCCCAGAGCTGGTCTCTGGCCTACATCCTTGACCCAGGAGTAGGGAAAAGAGGAGACGTGGTTCACAAATCCGTACAAGGATGAGCCAAAAAAACCAGAGCTTTCATAACCGGCAGGAGAATTGGTATTCAGGAAAGTTGGCAGTTTTTTCTTTTAAAAGGAATAAAATATTGGAATGTGGTATATCCACATGACAGACGAGAGAGCCATAAAAAGAATGTTAACCAAATGTTAACCGATGTGACTAAAATCATGATATGAAATTTTATAGCCAGTATAATCCCAACTATATGGAAAAGACATAAAATACTACGGCTGAAAAACACCATAATAGTGACTACAGTGAGGGGGACAGGAAGTTATTTATCTTCCTTCGTTCACTTTTCTATGTTTCCAAAGTCTCCTAAATGATGGATATACTCTAGCCCTAGTTTTTTAAATGAACTAGAAAATTGTAAACAAAACCGCTGTTTCTTAATTAAAATGAAAGAATTTCACACTGCATTCCTGAATGGGTTTCTGTAAAAAATTTATAGCTCTTCTTTTTTTTTAAAAGACCATGATAGAGTACGTTACATCTATCTACCTTCGTAATTTGTCCAAATTATTTTCCAAATGCTTACTACCCGCGAAAACACAAACACCTATAAATGTCAGCTCGTTTCTCTCTACTCCCGTTAAAAAAAAAAATCTTAGTGCATATTTATGCAAATAAAGGAGCTTCAAATGAGTTAAGAGGAAGCACAATGTACTTTGAATTTAAAATTCCAGATTCTCAAGGACGCAGGATCCATTGATGTAGGCAGGGCTTCCGTTTACCAGAACCTCCTGCTTTAGTTCTCCAAAAATGATGAAAATGAAACGTGGTCACCTTTAGCACTGGGCGCAGGAGGTAACCATCTTCCTCAGGTGAACAGAAGAAGCTCCTCTTCCTGTCCCCTAGGGTATCAAACAGCCCCGCGGCGGCCCAGTCCCTCTCAGACAGTGCAGCAATGGGCTGGGCGGCCTGGTTAGTCTGTCACTCAGCACAGCGCACGGTTGCCAAGGAGATGGACTTTGCATGATTCACTGAGCCTGTCCCCACATCTCAGCCTAGGATTTTTCTCTTCCTAAAAGAATCGAGCTGACACTGACGGCTAACACCATGTGCCCCTGGCCCTTTGGGAGTTGTAGTGTTTGACGTATATGAAGAGATTTTGCCGACAAAAGGCTCTTTATCACACGCTGCTTTCTCCCATCACGCAGAATGTCTATTAACATCACTTGACAAGTCCAAGTGGAGGAGAGGAGGCAGTCATTGCCTGCAAGGAAAACCAGACTCCATTCTCTCCCATCAGCCTCACGCGCCCAAGAAACCTTGCTTCTCATTAAAAATACAGCCAGTCCCATTTTGATAATGTTGATTCTTCCAATCCAGGAGCACAAGAAATCTTTCCATTTCTTTGTATCATCTTCAATTTCCTTCATCAATGTTTTGCAGTTTTCAGAGTACAGGTAATCTCCTTGGTTAAGCTTATTTCTAGGTATTTTGTTGTTTTTGATGCAGTGGAAATGTTTATGCCAGTTATAAAGCTCTGGTTTTCGAAGTGAAGAAAAAGTGAATGAAGGGCCGCAAATGGCAAAATATCCTTCTTTCTTACGGGTGAGTTGTATTCCACTGTATATACGAGCTGCCTCTTCTTTATCCACTCATCTGTTGATGTGCACTTATCCATATCTTGGCAATTATAAACAATGTTGCTGTTAATTGCAGGGTGTATGTATCTTTTTGAATGAATTCTTATTTTGTGGTTGCTTTATTCCTTTGATAATTATGTAAGTTTAAAAAAGCTAAAGCTCTAAATGTTTTTAGAAACAATGAACAGTACATACACATAAATTTTTTTAAATGTGTGCAGTATATTGTGTATATGTATTTACATGCAATACATTGTATATGTACGGTCAAGTTGTAACAATTCTACCTAATAAAGCTGAAAAGTGAAGAAAAAAAAAAAATACAGCCAGTCCCTGAGACCAAGCTCCGTGCTTCAGGGGCACAAGTTCAGACAAAGCAACCTCAAGCCACAGAGGAGAGATGGGGTGACACAGAGGGTGCAGAGCCTTGAGAACCGTGGGTGATGCACAGGAAGTCCCTGCACACCGCTGCTGCCTCTCACTGCCCCAGCCTCTCCCACCAGCGCGTTCCCCCACACACACACCCCTACAGGTCTCTTCCCCTACAGTAACTGGGAAAAGACAAGGCAGCTCTGGGTATCACTGCAGAACATCTTCATTTTACGCTGTGCAGGGGACACAACACAACAGTGTGGAGCACATTTCGACCCACTGAAATTGCTCCGGGGAAACCTCAGGACTGAGGCATCAATGATGCAGCTCGGGGGGCGGGAGGGAGAAAAATGAGCAGCTCATCTCGCTGAGAATGGGAGGAACTCACTGTTCGTCAGCATCTGGAGATCTTCCACAGACGGGGGCGAGGCCTTCTTCTCATAAGGGATGACTGTGTTCAGATACTAGGGGACAAACGGCACGCAGCGTGTGAGACAGAAGAGTGGTCCCCAGGGTTGAGATACGGTTGACAACTTGCTCGGGGATTGAGATTTCCTCTAAGACACACGCTCCATCAAATCTACGTTCTTGACAACGCCCATGATAACGCGCACACCTGTGTCTTAGGACCTTTTTTCCCGTCTCTGGGGAATGTCTCTTTAAAAGTAAGACTTCACCACGTTAGCCAGGAAAAAATGTCCCTTCACTCCAACTAATACATTCTTCCAACACTAGGAACTTTCTGATTATTTAGGAATCCTGGCGAGCTTTTTCTCCTCCAGGCTGAGAGCAGAGAATGTTCTAAGTGGGGGATTATATTTCCTTATCCTCTGCAGTACAATTTGAGAATGAATGGTTTCTCTTCTGTCAAAATGACAGGTGAGAAAACCTCAGCCCTGCCCTGGGTCTGGGATGTCGGGCTTGCTCCCTCTGCTGGAGCTGAGGCGCTCCTGCAATAAACTCATCTTAGGGTCCAGTTAGAACACCTGGCCAGGGAGGCCTGGAAAGTTCCAGGGGAGCCTGGGGTCAGCAGTGAGAAGAGCTCTAGACCAAATGCCCAGAGGCTTGTGTTTTAGTCCTGGCCCTGAAACTAGCTGTGTGGCCTTGGGGAAATACCTAATCTCTCTGAGTCTTAGTTCTCACTGCTGTGAAGTGAGAGCACTGGGTTACACGGTCCTAAATCTCTTCCCAGGTCCAAAATCTCTTCCAGAATTCTAACACTTCAGGATTCAGCTACAAATATGTCTAAAATATACACAGTTGATGTGCACAATCTTAAGTGTGTCTACTGACACACCGACTTTCTCTATCAGACTGTGCACTCCGTGAGGGCAGGACAAGGACTTCTCATCTTTGTACTGCTTGGGGGCCCGGCAGTGGGACTCAGCGTGTGGCAGGCACTCAGCAGCCAGCAATGAAGCTACCTCTCAGGCAAGTAGTTGGCTAAATGGGAGACACCACCGCGTGGGTTACAGTCAGCGGAGCAGCTGTAGAGGCAGTCTTGGTGGGACTGGCTCAGCTGGTGACCCATGTGGTAGAGTTAACTGAGGTCTTGTATGGGATCTTTCATGAGGTGGATTCCCCTTTAATGCATTTTGTTTCTGAAACAACTGAACTCAGAGGTCGACAAGTAGTGTTAAGTTTCAAGTTCATCCCTGCCCTCTAATATTAGAGCTCAAAAAACTGTTTGCCTTTAAAAAGACACTTTCTGTTCCTCCTTAGAGTGGAAGAAAATGTGAGGACATCCCCTGCACTACATACAACTTGCCCAAGTGCTGGGACAATTCTAGTGAATCACCATTCCCTGCTCTGTTGGGGAGGCCAAGTTTCAAGAATCTGGGCAGAAAGCTGGGGACAGGGAGATGGGTGGTACCTGCTTGTCAGTTCCTGAGGGGCCAAAGGTCTGGCGGATGCTGCTCTGCAGGATGTTGGAGATGCCTTCCATGCTGAAGCGCTGGGGGACGAGAATGAGACTCAGAAGGGGAGGTGCTTCCTGCTCTGCATTCATCACCCGGGACTCCTGTGTCCTCCCTACTCCACCCATACCCATGAGCTTCCACACTGCCCCAGGTCACGGCCCCAGGGTCTGCGACCATAAACTAAAGGACCTGGTCTAAGATGCAGGAAAAAATTTCAGCCTGAGTTTTGCAAGAAGAAATAGAGTCTCAAAGACTCTTATCTGAGTCAGTCCCTTGGGCAAAAAGACCCCCCTGCACTGCTGGGTTTCTCCGTTTCAACCTCCACTATGAAAACAGAAAAATAAAGCAGCACAAGGAAACTTGGAAGGATGATGATGCAAATATCTCAGGGAAGAAAACAATATGCCCAGCCACTGGGAAGGGCGGAGGTACAGCAACTGTCCTCATCTGGAAAGGTTTTCCCAAAATGCACATGCCCGGGTGCAATTCAGTAGGTCTGGCAAGGAGCCCAGGAAAAGCTCCTTGGATGATTCTGCTGAGCTCCCCCCTGATTAAGAACCACTGGTTAGAAGAATCCCGTGACTATAACAGCAAAGCATCATAGTTTTCCATCCCGGAACACCCTACCGACATCCGGGATAGATGGGTCAGGACTATAAGCTGCCCTGGGAGCAGGGACTCTGACCCAGAGTCCCAGGGCACAACTCCTCTCAATTCTAAATGCCTTCACCCCACTTTCTAAGGTCTTGCCTACGAAAGCACATGCTGCAGTCGCTTATTTCCTAGTGTCACATCCTGTCTCCTCCACTTGACCGGGCGTCCTCTTGAGAGTCCTCTCCACAGCTCCGCTGTCCGCCGGGATGTCCTGCTCACAGCCACCGCTCAGGCCAGGTCTGTCTAGGGCCGGCCCGGCGGGGACCTGCAGCGGGGAGCTCTGGGCTGGCGCGGCCCATGCCCTCTTACCTTGAGCGGCATCTGGCTTCCCTTCTCTACCCGGCTGCTCTGCAGACTCAGCCCTTTCTCTTTCCGCCTCTTCTTCATCAGCTCTCGCTGCTCCTTCTGCTTGTTCTGCACCTCGATGAGCACCGTGATGAAGGAGTTCTTCACCTCCTTCTCGAACTCCAGCTCGTCCCGGCGGGCCAGCTGCTGCACCAGCTCCTCCGAGAAGTCTCGGATGGCGCCCTCTACCTGGTCCAGCAGCTCCATCAGCTCGGACCCAGACATGTGCCTCAGCCCTGCAGGGGAGACCGACCCACAGGGGACACTGCATCCAGCCCAGCCCAGCAGAGAGGCTCCCGGGGCCCCTGCCACCCGAAGGGTCTGGAGGAGGCCCTCCACCCCGACAACCCCTCGAAAGAACACAAAAGGCCTTCATAATTGAGGGTCATGCCAGGAAGAGGGGGCCAGTTATCAACTGTGGGAGGGATCACCCCGTGGGAACGAGGGAGGGAGAAGAAACAGCCCCCGAGGGGGCCTGTGGATTCTGTCCACAAGACAGACATGTGGCTTTTCAATCCCTTGTTCTACCTTCCTATTTTACCTCTGACTCTAGAATATTCCTTGTGTGAAATGGATCAAGAATTGGGCAGAGGGTGGGGAGGACATGAAGAGGAGGTTTGGCGTCTGTGTTGAAGAGCAATAGAGAGGTGGTGTTTCTTCCCCAGACCTGATCAAGGAACAGCAAAACAGACCGCAAAATAGGCAGCGTGGTCTGAGGCCTTCTCCACACCGACTGTCCTGGGTCACAGTGCACGTGTCCCAAAATATGGCAAATACGTAAGGATGCATAGAAAACACACATCATGCATAGAAAAACGAGGCCTGGCTCGGTAATACCGAGCCGTCTGCTGCTGTCAGAGAAAAGGAGGGGATAACCGGACACAGATGGGTTCATTGGAAATTCTTGTCCCCTAAGAGGTCTTCATCTAACGTAGCCTTGGGGGCATCTTTTCGAACGTGCCCCTTTCGACAGCATCTTTTGTTTCTACACCAGAGTCCCTTTTTCCTATTCCTCTGCGTTCTGGCTCTGCCCGGGTATTTGCTGACTTGGTTTGACCTTCCCTTTTATTTCGGTCTTTGGAGCTGTCCTCCTCCTTCTGTTTTTGCCATTTCACTCTGCGTTTCAGCTATTTTCCCAAGTCTTTTGCTGAACAGCTCTATGTGTGGGACCTTTGTGTGGCGGAGAATGGCCTGACTGGGCAGCTGTGAATGCAGCCCCACGGCCAAAGCCGCTCCATCGCTCCCCACAGATGCCTTTGGCTTGCCCTGCCCTGCCCTGCCCCTGCTCGTCAGAGTCTGACTCAGGGACGCAGTTCTTCAGATCATGCTTCTCTTTCTACCACCATGCTCATCCAAGTTTGGACCTTTACACCCTGCCCACCCCGCCCTCTCTCTCCGTGGTTTATAAGTCCCATCGCCGCTCCACGGATCTACTCCCAGGGAACGGGGCTCCCCAGCAGCTTGGTCACCATGATCCCTACAGACTGATGAATTTTAGACTCGCTTTGCCACTGCTGTTACATCTTTTAATTTCACGCTTCATCCACCTCTTTCTTTGCAGGATCATAATTACTACAAACCTGTATCAGAGAGTTAATGCGATACACAGATTAAGAGTGTGGACTCTGGAGTTACCCAGCCTGGCTTCAAATGCTGGCTCCACTCCCTCAACGACTTGGGTGTGGTGTCGGGGTAAATACAAATTAAAAACAAGAGGCTTGATTCTCCCTGTTGAAAATAAGGGAAGAGACTTCCCCTCTCCCTCACCTCCCTTTCCTCTCGGAATCTCTCTCTCTGTCCTTTTCAAATATGTGTCAGTCATTTTAACGGCTAACGAAGCCTGTTGACAGTCTCAGGACTCAGAAATGTTTCCTCAAGGACCCGAGAGCCACTGCTTTGAAACGTCATCATCAAGAGAGGTAGAACGCATGCTTAGCTTGCGTGAGGTCCTGGGTTCAATTCCCAGTACCTCCATCTTAAAACAAACAAACAAACAAAAACCAACTACCTCTCCTCCAAAAAAATCATAAAAAAAACAGAGAGAGAGAGAGATAACAAGGGTCTAATTGTCACCTGACTCCAAACTGCAAAACTTAATGTAATGGATTGTGTCCACTCAGCCATTGACAAGAGTGAGATTTCTTTCTGGTTTTGCAATCCCTGTAGTGGGTTGATTGTGACATGCCTCACTGTGGAGAGGTTATTTGGGTGGGGAGCCGATTTTATTTGTTAATTACATTTCCCCAACAGCGGTCTCGAACAAGTCACTCAACCTCTCGGAAGACAGCGAGCTCAATGCTAGCAGGACTGATATGGGCGCGAAATGAGATTATGCATGGAACGTTTTAGAACTGGGCCAGGCACTCTCCAAAAATACAAGCTATTATGATCATTACCGTCTGCAAATTCTTTTCATTAATGTTATGGTAGCATCATCTTGAATAGTGGGTTCAGATTTCCTCTGCTTATTCTGTCCTAGTCTTGTTCCTTGGTTTGTTTTACCATTTTAACTTTGCTCAATTGCCTTTCCTCCACCCCTCCACCCCCACCCCCTGCCAAATACTAACTTTTCTCCTGATGTCCAGTGAGAGAGGTGTTGCCAACTCCCTGGATTCGAGGTTCTGTTAGTTACATCTGAAGCCCGGGCCCTGCCTGGCACAGCAGTGCTTGTCCTCGGGGATCCCGCCCCCAGGGCCCTCACCTTCATAGGACCAGTTGTTGTTGAAGGTCTGGGTCAAGGCCTGCATCTCCTGCAGGAGGACCGAGTCTGCCTGGGAGGAGGTTTCTCCCCCATCCTCCTCTTCCAGAACCTCCTCCTCCTCCTCAGGGTCTGGGGAGTTCTGCATCATCTCCTCAATCTCCTCAATCACCTGAGGAAGGCACACAAGAGAGCGCTAACTCTTCTACGCCGCAGGCACGTTCTAGCTTGAATTTTGATCAGTGAAGGATGTTCCTAATTTGTGGCCTGTAAAATTCCTAAAGCAATATTGTTACTTTATAAATACTGAATAATAATAAAAATAGATCTGACCGAAGGCTCACATACTGTCTCCCTTTGATGTAAAGCACTCTTTGATGTAAACCCTCTTCCAAGGACGCCATTTAGATGAGGGCTTTATTGGAAACAAACCGCTCTTCCAGGAAACGAAGCAGAGCTGCCTGGAAGGGAACATTTACTTCAATTTGCTGAGCACTTTACTTCTAAGTGGGAAAATATTTTATCCACCCAACTTCAACACAAAACCCAGTCCATTAATCGTTACAATGCTTATGTCTGGAAGAAAACAAAGTGTTCCGAGGACAACTCAAAATGAGGAGTTGCTTTTTACGCAGAGGAAAATAGCTGTTCCTCTAGAATTCGCCTGGACAGGAACTGAAGCTGCCCAATGACAAGTGAAAATAAAGACAATGAAGTGGGGGGAGGGGAGAGCTCAGGGGTAGGGTGTATGCTCAGCATGCACGAGGTCCTGGGTTCCATCCTCAGTACCTCCATTAAAGAAAAGAAGAAGAAAATAAAGATTATGAAAGAATAAAAGGATAGGTAGGTTCTGGAGAGGAGAAAATAGATCAACCCAGCTGTAATTTAGACTCTTGATAGGGTTCAGCCCCTAGAAGACAGAGTAGAATTAGAGAGCTGCCAGGAGGAATGAGGCTGAACTACTGTGTGTGCCAACTGTTCCCACGTAAAGAACGTGGAACAAGCAGAGACCACTTCTGAAAGGAGCCGTCCGTGAGTCTGGTCGCAACGGCACGTCCGTATACTTGCCTGTTCTCCATGCTGCGATGGGCTGTGGCTCCACACCCACCAGTCTTTGAAGTGGGCCTCTTCGTGATAGGCTGGGCCAAAGATAAGGGCACTGAGGGTCCTCTCCTTTAGAATACTTTCTATCTTATTCCCAAGCCTTCCCATCTCCACTCACAAATTTAGGGGATACTTAGCTCTCGACAACCGAAAGCCATTCAAGGAACATGAGCAAACGACACACCCCCCTTTAGAACTTTACGGCCGAGCTTCTCTTTCTCCCAGAGTTATCATTGAACGTGTATCATTGAATGGCATCTCCCCCCACCAAGCTCACAAGAATAACCGCTTTCCCCTATTCCTGTTGCCTTCAATCTCTTGATCCTTGCCTGTTTGTATCCCACCTTTTAGCACAGATACGAAAGAGTTCTTCTTACAGAAAAGTGCTTTCTGACACCAAAGGCTCCTTGTGGAGCGTTTTCAGAACCACTCTGGGAAAACGCTTGAAAGGTGTCTGCTCAAAACAAGCGCCAATATTATTTGTTGACTGAAAGGTTGAATAAGGAATCCAGAGACGCAGGGGTATTCTCCCTAAGCAACACATTGTTAAATCCAAAATATAAGTAACTTGATAAAATGTGAAGCACTGTATCTTTTTTTTTTAAAACAAACAAATGTCTCTAAGGCTCCCTTTGGAAGGCTCAACATTTCCAGTGTTCTATGAACTATGGGAAAACTCTCACCACCCGAAAGCCTCATCTGCACTTTCTAGGCTTACAAGAACAGGTATTGGGGACCCTTGCTTAAGCGTCCTGACTTCAAGTAGAATGAGCACAGTGAATTCCAATAAAGAGGTTCAGCAGGAATGAAGGCAGTAAACAGTGGCCTGTCTCTGGCTGTTATCAAACCTGGACCCCACCCAACCCAAGTGTCAGGAATTACATTCCTATTTACTGCAGGTAGGTAAACTGAGGCTTAAAGAGACATGAAACCCTTCATCAAAGACACTCCAAGTCATTGTCGGCACAGCTACCATAAGACCATATATTTCTCTACTGCCTTAAAAGGATGTGGCAAGTATGTATTCAGAGTTTTTCCCTATCAAAAGAACCAAAAGTCCCAAGAACAAAGAGAGATGTTAGTACCTGGTCTGCTGTGAGTAGAGGCTCCTCAATGATTCCGGAATCACGTACATTCTTCTCATTGAACTCTTCCTCTTCTTTCTCATGGATCTGAAACAGGTGGGAGGGGGGTTGGAATTCGGATTGACCATCAGCAGAACTTGGATTCTCTCCAGTCTCTAGAACAGATGACACAGGCAGAGGCCACTCCAGCCATCCACTGTGTAAACAGAGAGTCTGAGAGGGGTCCAGAGTTCCATCCAGTTCCAAACATACCCCATCCACACAGCATGCACCACTGAGTCCAGCTTGGTCAGAAAAGAACAATAAGGCATGTGTGGCCAGCACCATTCTGACCCAAAGGAAGCAGCACCATCCTTTAACCCACAGGCAGGTCATCTTTGCATGAACAAGGAACCTCCTCAAAGTAAGTGATAACAGCAACCAACTCCTGCAGCAAAAGCACACTTGTTTACATAAGGAGTCTCAGTCTGGGGATCTGTTTCCAGGTTTTACTTTATGAGGCATTTTAAGGGGTGGGTTGTTTCAGTCCAAATAGTCGTGCTTTTAAAATTTGATGAAATGTCACTGTGTCATTGGAATCGAGGCAGGGTGACACAGCTGATGAAGGATGTGCTGAAGTTCCCTGGGACATGCCACAGAACAACCTGCCCACATGACCCAAAGGATAAACTCAACAGCAACAGCAAATATTGAAACATTTGCCCTGTGCCTCCAAAATTCCATCATCCCAAGTTAGATTCTGAAAGTTCACAACCGTTGAGATTCTGGACATTGAAGTCCAGCAAGGTCATCTTGGTGTGTCTGACTTTGCTGACTGTACCCCAAACAGCACAGCCTGGCGTTGGTGTTCAAATCCTGTACAAAATAAGCCACTGAACCACCTAACAAGCTGTCTGTGTCCAGGAGCCCGGTTTCAAAGTCATCTAGGGTCTGGCAAGACGTGCCTCCAGGAAGTCTTTCTGCAGACACTTCTCATCCAGGAATCAATTTCACTTGCCCACCAACAGCTGGCGTGCTGATCCGCCTCCTTCCTGGAGATTATGCTTTTCCTGTTCTAACACCCCCAGGAAACACCTGGTTCCAATCCAAGCAGTCATGTCAGAGGGAGTCTATCTTCAGGAACTTCTCCCCTCTTCCTTGAACTCCACCTTGGCAGGCACCCCCCAATAAAATACATCACCCTCTATCTACGTTTGTTTGAAACCCGGACTATGTCATTAAAAAAAAAAAAAATCAGCTATATCTCAAAGGCCATCTGCTCTCAACCTGGAGAAGGAACAGGACAGGGAGGTAATGGGATCATCTGAGGGGCTTTGTGCCAGATGGTGACATCTATTTCTGCTGTCGAACCCATATGCTCCCCTCTCTGCCAAGTCTACCACCTGTGGTACCCGCCTGGCTTCTGCAGCTCCCCACTATGCAGAACGAAACTCCTGTCGCCACATTTTGTTCACAACTATTCTCAGACGGCAGAACTTTCTCAGGGCTAGAAAGCCCTGCGGTAGAATTTAGGCTCGTGCTGGGAAACAAAGTTTTTGTTTTCTGTTTGGATTATTTTTTATAAGCATCTGACAGCAGGTTAGTCTATAACCAGAATTACTTTTGACATTAAGTCTCTCTTGTAAACGGCATATTTGCATTTTCTGTAATGTGGCCAGTGTTAGTGGGTTGACCTCGCTGGCTGATAATTCTGCACCTTTCAGCTACACCATCCCTCTTCCCAAGGTCCTCCTTCTGAGCTCCCTGGAGAAGGCAGGGAGGGGGCTTTAGGCGTAGACCCTTCTTGCTGTTCAGATGTCAGAGAAGCTGGGCAGAGGCATGGATGCCTCCTGCTTAGAGCCTTCTCTCCTCTCCCCTCTCTAGAACAAAGCCTACGGCTCCGATTTGGTAGGCTGGGTAAACCGAGATTTGAAAATGAATTGTAAGCTTTTGACAGTTACCTGGTATTGTGGTAGCTACACTTACCCCATATTTGCTCAGATCTCAGAAGTCCACCACTAAAAAAATAAAATGAAAGGAGACGCACACACGAGAAAGCCCTAGCTCCGCCCCTCTTCTGCACATGGACAACTCCGTCCTCAGCTTTCATGGCGTCCACCCTCTGCCTCCCCTTTTCTCCTTCCTCTCCAGCTCTTGGTTCTGATTCCCTCGTCCTCCCCAGCCTCTCTGGGCCTGATCCCACGTTCCGCCTCAATCCTAGAGGACTCTGTTCTGCTCCAGGGCTTCCATCACTTCTCCACAAGCCCTCTTTCCTTCCACTGCCACTTACAGACTCCCTGCCTGCCGTTCCCAGGGCAGTACCTGGCAGAGTGTGCAAAGCGGGGAGGACACTAACGATGAGAACGAGAAAGACCTTTGAAAAACGGCAGCATTTCCGTAGATGGATAAGAGCATACGTCACATGTGTGCACACACCCATGTATACGGAAGACTGTGTGGATCCTCTTGCTCCTAACACACGGCACAGACAGAGAAACTGCCGCAGGGACAGATTTAGCCTCTTGGGTGGCAGGGTGAAGGCCGTAAAAATAGGGAAGAATTTCTTTGTAAACTAGAACTTCAAGTTGTCTCTGTCTATGGAAGTGAACTACGGCTCTTCTAAGAAAGATCATTCTTCCAAGTGCCTTCCTCCCAGACTGAGGAAAGAAGACCTAGATCCAGAAAAGAGTCTGGCCATGCTATTCAGCGAGCTGTCTCCCCCTCCTGCTTTTGGTAAAGGGGGCACCTGTAGGGCTATAATATGGTTGCTTAAGGCTTGAAAATAAACAAACAAACAAACAAACAAACCTAATTACCTCCCCCCACCAAAAACAAAAACAAACAAACGTTAAGAAAGTTGAAAGTCAATCGGGGGGGGGGGGGAGGTATATAGCTCAAGTGGTAGAGCGCATGCTTAGCATGCATGAGGTCCTGGGTTCAATCCCCAGCACCTCCGTCAAAAAAAAAACTAAATTAATAAAACTAATTACCTCCCCCTGCAAAAAAAAAAAAAATTAAAAACAAACAAAAAAAATAAAAGTCAATCCATGGACAAGAAGAAGATATTTGAAAGGCATACAACAGAGGACTGAAATGTAGGATGTATGTGTTTAATTAATTTAGCAAGGAGGCCATTAGACTGAGGTGGCTTTAATGGGTCAGTAGCCTCCTGAGCAAACCAAAACTGAAGCCTCTAAGGCCTCAAGGTTAAGAACTCACACCGAAGGAAACCCAATCACAAACAGCCAACCAGGCTTTTCCAAATAATACAACCACTAAAGCTAGAGCCAGTCACATAATCTCCCTCCTTTGTTTCCACCTCTTCTCTGTAAAAACATTTCCTCCAACTCCTAACCACTTCGAGTTCGGCACTGTCCCATTTGAACAGATTTGCTCAAATAAACTCTTAAAAATGTAACATGCCTCATTTTGTGTTTTAACGCAAGGGACTCTAATGACACAATAATAAGAACACAAACAATCCACTATGAAAACGGGCAAAAGATCTGCACAGGCACCTCACCAAAGATACACCGGTGTGGATAAGCACATGAAAAGTTGCTTAATAGCATATGTTATCAGGAAAATGCAGATTAAACCCAGAATAAAATACAACTATATACCCACTTGAATGTTTAAAATCAAAAAGGCCATACCAGGAGTTGGCAAGGATGTGGAATAATCAGAGCTCTCAAACTGGAAAATCGTTTGTCATTTTCTTAAAAAATGAAACATACACTTACTATATGATCCAGACATTCCACTCATACATTTTTACCCAAGAGAAACGGAGCCATATGTCTGCAAAAAAGATTTACACAAGAATGTTCACAGGAGCTTTATTTGAAACATTCAAAAGCCGGAAACAACCTGAATGTCCAGCCACAGGTGAGTGAATAAGCAGATTACGGTACATCCATATAATGGAACGCTACTCGGCAATAAAAAGGAATGGCTGCAGATACATGCAATAAAATGGATGAATGTCTAGATAATCATACCGAGTTTTAAAAATCAGACAAAAAAAGAGTACATGCTGCATGATTCCGTTTATACCAAAGTCTAGAAAATGCAAACTTATCTATAGTGACAGAAATAGGTCGCCTGAAGATTAGGGAGGGTGAAAGGAAAGAATGATGGACATGCTATCTTCCCGCCCCCCTTTATTTTTAATTGAAATATAGTTGCTTTACAATATTGTGTTAGTTTCAGATTACAGCAACGTGATTCAGTTATATATATAGGTATGTTCTTTGTCAGATTCTTTTCCATCATAGGTTATTATAAGACATTGAATACAGTTCCCTGTGCTATACAGTAAGTCCTTGTTGTTTATCTATTTTATATATAATAGTGTGTATCTGTTAATCCCAAATTCCTAATTTATCCCCTCCCCTGTCCCTTTCCCCTTTGGCAACCATAAATTTGTTTTCTGTCTGTAAGTCTCCTTCTGTTTGTAAATAATTTCATTTGTATCATTTTTTTTTAGATTGAACATATGTAATATCATATGATATTTGTCTTTGTCTAAATTACTTCATTTAGTATGATAATCTCTAGGCCCATTCATGCTGCTGCAAATGGCAATATTTCATTCATTTTATGGGTTAGTAATATTTCATTGTATGTTTATACCATATCTTCCTTACCCAATCATCTGTCAATGGAAATTTAGGTTGTTTCCATGTCTTGGCTATTGTAAATAGTGCTGCTATGAACATTGAGATACACGTATCTTTTCAAATTAGAGTTTTCATCTTTTCTGGACATATGCCCAGGAGTGGGACTGCTGGATCATTTGGTAACTCTATTTTTAGTTTTTTAAGAACCCTCTATACTGTTTTCCATAGGGGCTGCACCAATTTACTTTCCCACCAAAAGTGCAGGAGGGTTCCCTTTTCTCCACACCCTTTGCTTGCTATCTTGATTCTGGTGATGGTTTCGCAGACGTATATGTATGTCAAAAATTATCAAGCTGCACACTTTATTATGTGCTGTTTATTGTATGTCAATAATCCTTTAATAAAGCTGTGAGAAAAAAGGAAATCCAAAAAATGAATGAAAAGAAAAGAATAATACACCATGACCAAGCTGGATTTAATCTCAAGAACTCAGGGTTGTGTTAATATTTGAAAATCAGTTCATGTAATTCATCATATTGACATAATCAAGGAGAAAACTATATAGTCATCTCAACAGAGGCAGAAAATGGGAATAGTCTTCAGAGAAACAATATGAGAAAACATGCCACAAAAGTCATGAGCTTCCAGGTTGAAAGGGATCACTGAGTATAATGTGGAATAAATGAAAGAGGAAAAAAAAGCTCACTAAGAGGCACATTACTGCACAATTTCAAATGAGAAAGGAAAAAGAATATCCCAAAAGCTTCTAGAGAAAACCAAAAGAGAGTCACATATAAAAGACAGAGAATCAGAACGAATTTGGGGCTTCTCAACTGCAACTGACAGCTGGAAGATAAAAGAATGATGCCGTCAAAAGTCTGAGTAAGAATTTGTTTGCAACCTAAAATAACTACCAAGTCAAACTCTCAATCAAGCGTGTGACAGAAGACACTGTCATCTATTCCAACAAATATATTTCTCTGTATCCTTTCTCAAGAATATACTGATTTTTTTTTTCATCAAATCAAGGGAATAAACCCAAAAAGATAAAAACTATGGCAGTCAGAAGACTGGAGAGAGAGGCAAGAAGAGTTCGCAGGACAACAGCTGTGCACCAGATCTAGGGCACAACCAGACTAGTTTACAGCAGAAAGATGGAGGGTACTAGTTTGGGAGTTTTTTAATTGAGTTAAGAGAATATCTGATTTTTTTTTAAAAAAACATTTGAGATTTAGAGTTCACTCAGTTTGGAGTTGAACTAATGATAGATATATAAGAAACTATGCAAATGAAAAAACAATTCTTCACTCCAGGATAAATGAGAAGTTGTACAAAGAAAAAACATTCTTATTGAATACTAGGTGATTCAGCAAGAAATAGTATTTACATTGTTACTGTATATGTAATATTGATTTAACTATAAACAAGGTCAAAGGCCAACTGTGAGTATTTCAGGTGATGCAAAAGAATTAAATCTTATCTTCCATAATAGATAATAGCCAAAATTGTTCGTTTTCAATAACCAAAGAAATAGCAATCTAAATATGTTATTTAGAAAACTGGAGATATCTGCCAAAAGAAACAGCTAAAATAAGTAAAAGTAGTTGCCTCGATGGAGCAGGGAAAGACCAGTCAGGGGCTGCTGTTTGTATTTTTTGTTAAGTCTCACGTTATTTTAAAAGTATGATTTGACTTTTCAAATTATGTGCATGCGTTACTTTGATTTTATAAAAGCAAAAATGACTCTCTTTGCAGTCATAACCCAACAGTTTCTAAAATACTTAATTCAATTGCTTAGTTACAGTCACAAGGACAAGTATGAACGGGTTTGGGAACAAACAGAACTGATTCTTGGCAAGGAAGTAAGTAGAAAAGATAAGACGTCTTGCTAGAGGGACGCCCAACAGCCGTGTGCACGCCGCAGGCCAAGGGCGTTGGGTCAGAACGCATACAGAGCGCTGGTTAATACAGCAAGTCATTTAAACTGAGGTCAGTTAAAAGACTGTCTCATGTAATGAATCCAGATAATAAAGGAGGCTGAAATAAAGCAACCTAATCCATCCACTTTTGCTACCCTGTCCTTTTCCCGTGGGTTAAATGGAAGAAATTCAACAAGGAGCGGGGCTCAAGACCATCCTTCTCAGGGTCACTCAGGTTGCCCTGAAATATTAACCCTCTTGAGGGAAATCTGCAAATGAGGATAAATTAGAGTCCCCTTGAAGGGCAGGCTATCTTACATATCCTTTGGCTTGATCCACAAAATGAGTTGGAAAGGTGGCAAAGGAGATAACAAAGCAAAATCTGCATTTTGCACCGTGATGGATGGATCTGATTTAATTTCAGTAAGTAGATTTATTCCATTATTGCCTATCTTCTTCTTTGCATTTTGAGTAAGTACTAAACAGTACCCATAGAAGCACTGCAAGAGACGAAAAGCAGTTGGGAGTACAAAACGGGACCTGAGACACAGCCTCCTACAGCCACGCTAAGTAGAGTTGTACCAATCTCTTACTCTCAAAGTCTTACCTGCCCCAGTCAATGAAGCCTTGAGGTTTTGAGTATTTTAGATGCCTAATTATTAGAGGATTTAAGAAAGATATGCAGCTACCTTTTCAACAAACCAGCCAACTGCTCATCTCTTTGCTGTGCTACTTTGGGAAATAATCTGCAGAAATATCGCCCAGTAAGGGAAATCTGGTTCTTGCTCTTTCCCTTGGACTCAAACCTGGAGCACTGAGGGAGATCAGATCCACCCTCTTCCCTCATTTGCTGAGCCCGCAGGATCTTGCCAGCCTTTCCTGATAAGAAATTGTCAAATTACTTTACTACTGCAACTAGGAAACCAAGTAAGGCAGAAATAGGCGTTTAGCAAGGACAGAGCCATTAAATGAGTACCTTTTCCATATACATATATTCAGCTAGGAGGGGTACTTTGGATCCTCTGAAAGGTCGCTCCCCATAACCTATGCAAATCAACTCAAAATAAATATTCGCTTTATTTTTTTCAGAAGCCCTTAGGCTACCTCCTTCTTTGGCATCAGTAACCGCAGAATGTGACTCAGGTCCAGCCATGTAAATGCCTGGCTGGTTGAGTTTCAAAAAGAATTCCTCCCCATTGCGTGGCCACCTCACTATTACCTGGGCCCCAACTCTGGCCACTAGCCAGGCCCTGAGCTTGTCACAGGAGTGTCAGCACTTGCTTTCAATACTGGTTTTGATGGGATAGGAAATCCTGATTTATTGTTTTTAAACCATCATTATCTGAACACAAAAGCAGCTCGGGATAGTCACTCTCCGCTCTTACTTCAGATCACCTTATTTTGAATTCTGTAGAACAGAGATGAGCAACAGAAGTTATCTGCGTTCACATTTCTTAAAGACGATCATTCCAGCCACCTCATACACCCTGGATGTCTGATTTTTCACTTTCTCCACAACTCTGACCTTCCCAGCCATGACGGTGAGTTTCATTACAGAATGGGGAAGACTTGAGTTACTGAATGTTTTTCTACCTGGAATCTGCATCTTCTCAAGCCCTGTTAAGTTGGGGGCCCCAGAGAGGTACCTCAGTGTCAGAGCTGTTGCCATTCAGAGCCTCCGTGTTTGGGTCCCTCCAGTCTTCTGAGAGTGAAGGGACGTAATTGTCTGTCAGAGCATCCCAAACCCTGTAAACAAAGAGAAGCTCTCATTAGCGCACATCTGTGGCCTGGCCCCGCCTGGAGGAAGGAAGAGCTGGGCCAGGGGAGGAGAGAGGCTTCTGTGTGTGCCAGGCTGAGATCATCTGCCTTCCAGCACGCAGAAGCAAGGCAGCTTAAAAACTGAATTACAGGCACCACCAAGAGAAAAAGAGCCAAGAGAAGGGACCCTGGCCAAGAGCTTCAGTTGGAAAGGTGTTTGCTTAAGAGAAGAGGAATTTCTCACCATTGCGACACAAATGGTAGCGTATACAGTTAAATCACCTCAGACAATTGATAACCTGCCCCTCCACCCAGTGGCTCACCTAAGACGTGTCCATGTTCCATTTCTTATGGGCAGAGAAGGGTGAGAGGGAGAGGGAGGGAGAGCGAGGAGGGGATCTGGGCAGATTTTCTGGCTGAATCACATTAAGATCAGGATCATCATCTAATTCACATGGACAGTTGACCCTTGAACAACACAAATTTAAAGTGAGAGCATCCCCGTATATGTGGATTTTTTTCAAAAACTATTGTAGTACCAGTATTTTTTCATTTTACAGATCTTTAAATTAACTAAGCATAGGGAAAAGTTTGTGTTCAATTAGAGACATGCAGACTCAAAAGAACCAGGGGTTGAGTCCTGATTCTATTCAAACTGTTTCAGCTTCCTGCCCTGGTCTTTTATCAATTCCTTTATTTTTGAAGCAGAAACAGCAGGACATGGATTTTCCGCTACGCAGGGGGTCAGCACCCCTAACCCCCCATGTTGTTCAAGGGTCCCTTGTATTTCAATTTCAGGTGCTTGCAATCAAAACGGTCAAAAATTAACTCCTTGACATCTGATGTAGGTAAGGGGATGATGCCAGTGCTACTAACGCTTCCTTACGACCCAGAATGTTCTGGCGAGCCCACAACATCCGGTCCTCGAGCAATGCGGAGTCTAAGTGTGCCCCGTCTCCTTTAGGGAGACTCTAAAACAAAACTGTAAAGGGAATCTGTAAGTATCTCTGTCTGCACAATTAGTTTTTAGAGGGGGAAGATGTGGTCCCCTTTAGTGCACTTCTTTTTAAAGTTCTAATAGGTGCATTATAAGAAAGGTTATTCTACGATTCTTTTTGCTTGGCTCACTTATGTCAGAAAGATGTCTTTGCAGCCACATGGATGGACCTAGAGATGATCATCCTAAGTGAAGTAAGTCAGACAGAGAAGGACAGTCATATGGCACTTACATGTGGTATCTAAACTATAATACAAGTGAACTTATTTACAGAACAGAAACAGACCTCACAGACATAGACAACAAACATAGTTACCGAAGGGGAAAGAGGGTAGGGAAGGGGTAGATGGGGAGTTTGGGATTACCAGATTCAAACTACTATATATAAAATAAAGAACAAGGTTCTACTGCATAGCACAGGGAACTATATGCAATATTCTGTAATAAACCATAATGGAAAAGAAAATTAAAAAGAATATATATATATATATATATTAGGTATATAACCAAATCACTATGCTGTACACAGAAACTAACAACACTGCACATCAACTACACTTCAATAAAAAATAAAAAGATTTCTTTAGGGGGTAAAAAAGTTGGGAGGAGGATTGGGGAAAATCCTAAAGTCACAAACACTCAGACACAGGAAAAAAAATTAGCCAACCCAAGGAGATTAATGTAAATCAGTAAACCAAGCTCCCAAAATAATGCCATCCATGGAAGCCAGCAGCACCTGCGTTAACATTACACAACAATAATTGAGGGCTTAATGCAATCCCCTTCAGCGGCCCGTGGCACCTCAAACACGAGAGCAATACCCGTGAAACAAGGTATAAAAAGGGACATTTTATTTGGTTGTTTGTTTTGGGAGGAGATAATTATGTTTATTTAAATGGAGATACTGAGGATTGAACCCAGGACCTCCTGCACGTCATGCAGGCACTCTACCACTGAGCTCTACCCTACCCACCCCAAGAAGGGACACTTTATTTATATATCCTAATATAAGGAAATAGCAAATATGTACACATATGGATTGAATTCAAAAAATGACAACATATGGATTAAGATGCTTAAAACGTAAGTGTGAAAAACTACAAAAAAGATAAGTGATGTACATGTAAATATGTATCAGAGCACAGACACTTAAAATCAAATACAGCAAATTTGGGCGGGGAGTGCTCTTGACATATATAAAATCAGGAATGACATAGGATATACGGGTACACAAGCAAAGAGATCTTCCTAGTGCACAATGCATACAATGTAGTTATGAAACAAAAAGGAACTCAAAAAAACACAATTAAATGGCACTGCTTGGGTTATCCACTTACTCATTTTTTCCCTACAATGACAAGAAAGCACTCGGAGAGAGCTCATCAAGTGTTCATTAGACATCTATTCAGCAGGATTTCAGAGTCTTAAACATGGGTGATAATCCAGTTTCCATCAAGCACTATTAGAGTTTCACTAATCCCGCCTAATTCTAAATCCAAGTCTCATTAGCATTCCAAAGCCAAGAGGCAAATATGATTTGCTGTCTCCAAGACAAACTCCCAGTGCCACACCCACCCATTAGAGAGGTCAGTGGACAGTCCTCTTTGCATCACTGCATTACACTCTCTGCTGCGACAATGAACACACATGCACACAGGCACTGACCTTTGGGTCTGTCCCTGAGGCAAGTGCCTGGAAAAATGAAATTCAGCAAAGCCCAGAATAGGCAGGAGCCTTTTGAACCTCTCTGACACAGGACAGAAGCTGGGACCTTTAACAAACTGCACACTTTCCAATGACCTTGAAACTGTTTACAACCTTAAAGTAACAACTGGGGTTGCTCTCAGATCATTTGGGGTGGCAAGTTCTCACCTGAGCCACCACTGACACACTCTGGATTCCATCTTCTAATTCTAAATTTTTAGTGACAATTCCCTAAAACTCTGTCTCCTCGGGATTTCGAGACACCCTCATTCTCTTCCAGGTTTTCTTCTTCCTTTCTGATGGACGTACTTTTTATTCTTCAAGGTTTGTAAACAACTTTTAAGACACAACAGCTCTCATCTATGTCATCACTTGCACACCTTCCTATACCCATCCAGTGCCCATTTAACAAAAATAACCATAGCAACCAACACTTTCTGAGCATTTACTATACAGAAGCCAGGTATGATCCTAAACTCTTTTTTTCATGAGATGTTATTTATCATTTAATTAAACTTTGTATTAGCCATGTGCTTTGTTTTTGTTTTTATTGAAGTACAGTCCGTTTACCATGTTGTGTTAGTTTCTGGTGTACAGCATAGTGATTCAGTTATATATATGTATATATATAATATATATTCCTGTTCATATTCTTTTTCATTATAGGCTATTCCAAGGTATTGAATATAGTTCCCTGCGCTATACAGTAGGACCTTGCTGTTTATCTACTTTATACATAGTAGTTCGTATCTGCAAATCCCAAACTCCCAATTTATCCCTCCACCCCTAATCTAAACACTTTATGTGGATTAAGTCATTCATTCCTCACAACTCTCTAAGGCAGATACCGAGAGGATCATCTAATTCACATGGATTCGCACGGGCAGTTGACCCTTGAATGACACAAGTTTAAACTGTGAAACAGAGAGAAGTCAATTAACTCGTCTAAATTCACACAGCCAGTTACGGGACAGGTAGGATTTGCACCAAGCAACGCAGCTATGGAGCCTCTATCCCCGCCCACCCAACTGTGGCAATTCTTTATGACGTTCATGATTGGCATCAGCATGGCCATCAGAACAATACGCCAAGTTCCAAATCACAAGCTGGGATAGCAGTTCAGAAACTGGCTCTGTGTGCAGAGTCTACGTCTGCATTACTCTGGACACTGTGCTTTCATCGTTCTCTGAAAGACGAACCAGCAGCAGCAGCAGGGCAGCAGGGGTCTTTCTGTCTGGATCTCCAGCCCAGGGAAGGCTGACGGACCACAAAGGCAGATCACAGGCGGGCAGGCGGCCACGGAACAAGGAGCGGGCGTGGGAGGGAAGAACACAAAGCTCTCTGTGAGGAAGAGAATGGGAAGGACTTTTCTCCCCCGAGAGGTTCTCTCTCCCATCATAAGCTGTGTCCTTGGGAGTAGATACATTTTCCTGCTAGAGGCACCGTGGGTGGACAGTAAAATTCCACTTCCTGAGAAGCATCCTGCTACTCTTATCTTGGGGCAAGGAGACTTTGAAAGCTAGCCACCATATCTTTCATCAAAGAACCGAGATTGAACAGGTTCCCTCACTTCCTGTCATTACACTGCCATGGATCCAATTTGCTCCCTCAGTCCCTATAATAACAGAAAAGCCTTCCCGTGCGCATACTTTGTATCTTGGGCTTAGATGCCTGTAGAATTGACTAAACTGTCTTCCACCATGGAGGGCGAGGGATTCGGAAAAGGATGCCAGCAGAGGATGAGTCAAAGAAATGGAATGGGTTGGACAAGACACGTGTACAAAAATCTGGATCTGGAACTGGCAACACAGCCCTCAAGGCTACGTTAATCCTGCTATACACACACACACACACACAGAGACACACACACACACACACACACACACACACACACACTCCTATACACCTATTTCTGACAACAGGGTAAACACCTTAAAGAGTTTATTAGCGGGGGAGGGTATTGCTCGGTGGTATAGAGTGCGTGCCTAGCACGCACAAGGTCCTGGGTTCCACACTCAGTACCTCCATTAAAATAAATTAAAACCTAACTACCCTCCCCCCAAAAAAGAATTTAAAAAAAAAAAGAGCTTATTAGAATTCCAACCTGGTAACATCTCCCCTAAACCCCTCTGGGCTGGCAACTACCCTTGCCTGCTGTTCTGTTTGTGTCCAAACAGGCCAATATCCACGCTTAGATGTGGGTTACCATGAGTCTACTTTTGCTGTTAATACTTAGGAATTGTGGATCATTCACACATCAATGACTTCGGACAACCTTTTAGATTCTTTCAAAGGCTTAAAAAGAATCCATACTATCTCTGCATTCAATATGGGGAAACTGAACCTTGGAGGAGAGAATTAACTTTCCTAAAAGTCACAGTTACCTGTCAACTTTCCCTACCTGATTATTTGGAATTTACTTGCCTTCAATTTAGAGCATGGCTGACTACAGGCTGTTTATTTATCATGTGGACTGACTTTTCACACTGTCTTTAACGCAATAATTCTATCTGAAGAACAGGAAACTGTCAGTGTTCTCACAGGTTTGGTCCCTCTGTCTCCAGGGTCCTTGTAAGAGGACCAACAGGGACCCCAGCGAGGCAGGAAGAGGGGGGGTTCTATCCAATCCCACTCTGTAGGCCTCCAGGTCCAATCTCTTCTGACAAAGGAAAGAGGGATTTCACAAATGCAAGAAGAGATTCTGGGATATTTTCTGAATTTAAAAAAAGGAAACATATAGGGGAGGGTACAGCTCAGTGGTAGAGTGCCTGGCTAGCATGCACAAGGTGCTGGGTTCAAGCCCCAGTACCTCCAATAAAATAAGTACCTAAATAAACAAACCTAATTACCTCCCCCCCACCAGAAATAAATAAGTAAATAATAAAAACAGGAAACATATTCAACTCTGACTCTCTTCTAATGCCTAGAACTTCCATATCCTGACAAATCAGAGGTAAGTGGGTATCTCAGCCAATTCTTTTAACCAAATAGTTACAAATGAGAACTAAAGAAATCAAAATTTCAAAGGGAATCCCTGCAAAGGGAATCACTGTACTTTAAGGAGGTTAATCTGACCAAGAATTTCACTGCTTTCATTTTAAGTTCTATTATTTGAATTCTAACCCACCCACAACACTTTCAATTCACTGGTGGGTAAAATCTCTAACTGCTTAACCTAAGTAAGTTTATTAGAACCCTAGAGCTAAGCTCAGGAGATTATTAACCAGGTTAGATATCACATTATCTTTTTCCTTTCCTTCACCATAATTTTACAGTTGAAATATCTGAATAGGTGTTTATAAAACAAAGCATGTAATTTAATTTCAATTTTTACTTTAAGTTGTAAAGCTGTAGATACACTGAATATCTAGAAAGCACAGTGTTAATTTTTCTCTTCCCAGATTCCTTCCATTACACTATCTCCAAATCATATTTTATCTCTAAGGAATTATTCAACCTTTGGTCATTTAGCTGAGGCAGTCAATGAGGCAGGCAAGTCGGAAAATCAGGGTAGACCAATAATCCCATGTGAGGGTGATTAACATTGAGTGGCCTCTGCTAATGTGCTAGCAGAGAGTAAGAACCCGCTCGCTGGGCCCTCGTCCTAAATGAGGCAGAGGGGTGGTTTAGACAGGGGAGAAATGATTTGTTGGAAGCAAAAGTAATTTTCAGAGTGCAGCCTGGGTGATGTGAGAAATTAGGTTCTCTGCAAGTCCTTAGTCTTGCTTCATCGGGATTGAGCTCAGGAGGTTTCATAGATGAGGACCCACGCAGTCAGCTAGAGTTAAGTGACGAGCCCAAGGTCACACAGCGAGTTCGCGAGAGTATGAAAATGACCATTCATCGTCTTAGTGTTTCTAGTTCATTGAACCAGGCAATGAACTAGAGTAAAAAATACTTTGTCTAGTTAGAGCATATTCTTTCTTGACTAAGAGGAGTTGAGTAAATTATAACAGGCTCAGAGTTAAAAAGAAGCAGTTTGAAACTTAAAATTGAATTGAAACACATAGCCCACAGTTAGAGTACTGGTCACTAGAGTGAACTGTTCTCTGTGGTCATGCCTTCAGGCAAGCATTAATTAAAAAGAAAAGGAGGAAATGGTGTGGGCCTAGAATTACATTACATGCACCTACAAGGCTATTATTGCTCACCCAGTTCATTCGATATTCAATATTTCATTCAAAAATATTATTTGACCACTTATTACACACCATGCACTGTGTCAGACAGTGGAGACAGAATAATGAGTAAGGCCCCTGTATTCACAGAGATAGTCTCAGGGCTCATCAAAGAAGCAACCATCTGCCAACTGCAACCAGGTTCAATTCTGGAGGACAAGCCTCTTACCCCACTTACTGACGGGCAGCTTTTCCCACCCAAGTCCATAAAAAGAGAAGCCAGAAAGACTTCCACGACCAACCACTCGACATTTCCTGTGAGATCCCTGGAGAACAGGCGATGCACGTTATCTCCATAGGGAATTTATGCCTATTTTTACTAACTACGCCAAACGACTTTCTTTAATTTAATGTAACAAAACAGCATCTTCTTCTCTTTCTAGTCCCTCCTTGGACAGCATTTTTCTCAAGTCCCTGTTCTTAAGTCCCTGCTGTTAAGACCCTGGAAGGTGGCTACTAAGTGACCCAGGGACTCTACACACTCAAAAGCCACTTCACCAGGGTAATTCCCTGTACTGTCAGTTCAATTTGTATGCTTTCTTATTGGGACATATCTTAATATTTATAGATAACTTTCCAGTCCTGAGGGGTTGTAAACAGTTTGGAGATTTTCATACTTCTGGTGTTATGAGAAGCAAATTATTTCAACTATATATATATTCCTCCATCACAGTTAATTTTTTTTCTGGTCCTTATCTCTAACATCTGGATGGATTACCACGGATATCAAGAAAGCTAAAGACAGACCCTCAAAATATACCATGCTCCTGGAATTCGATTTTGTGTCTAGGAAAACCTATTTCCCAAAAATCCTTTATTCCCTTCTGGTTTCAACTTAAGAAAGCTCTACAGGTGAACGTAAAGGGACATAATAGAGCGATGTCGGCAGTCACCAGGGCACTGCCCCACTGATATAAAAATGTAAGTACCATGCCATGAGCCCAAGGACAGAAACTAGTTCTATGCCAAGGAGCCCCAGACTCCAGGGCTCTTGTCTGAAGCAAGAGAGAGCAGTCAAGATGCCTTACTCCTCATCCTGCAGGGTCTCCTCCTCCTCTTGAATCTGGAACTGGTTCTTCACGGGAGCTAGGTTCTCAGTCTTGGCGTTGTAGTTCCGAAAGCAGACATTGAGCTTCTCATCAAATTCATTCACCAGGTCCTCCATGGACTTGAAGCTGATGATTTCAGAAGAAAAATTCTCAAGCTCAGAGAGGGAGGGGTCCTCTAGATGGTGGGGAGATGAGCCGTAGAAACACTGTGGCTTCTCCTCCCGGTCCTCCGAGCAGCAGGGCCGAAGGTCCTCAAATTCTTCATCCAGACTCACCAGTGGGGCCTCCATTCTTGCACAGCAAGGGGACAACGGCAACGTTCAGGATTCGTTTCTCTGGAAGAAATAAACACGTAGCGAAGTGAGAGTGGGCTGGGCTGTCCTGCCCGCTCTGCAGAAGAACCACAATCACTTACTCCATTACTCTCATCCCTCTAACACAAAGATTCCACTTTACTGGCATCCATCGCTTCTCTGCTTCCTCACTGTACACCCGTAGGGAGTTCAAATATCACTGTCAGTGTGAAGATCAGTAACCTTATTAGCATGCAGTTTTGGAGACACACCTGCTTCCAAGTCACTGCTTCAAAAAGCATAGGGGTTAAGTATGCAGTCCCTGAACCAGACTGCCTAGGTTTGCATCTTGTTCTGCCCCTTACGTGACATGAGCACTTACCTACCTCCTCTGTGCTCCCTCTTATTCTTCTCAAGACAGAACCAATGCCCAAACCGACCTACCTTAAAGGGTAGTCCTCAGGGTCAAAGGAGTAAACACAGGTCAGCACTTAGAACAGGGCCTGGCAGATAGTAAACATCGATGTTGTTCAATCTGTGTTCTCTGTTGTTATTCGTTTTAATTACCATCGGGCCATATCCTTAACCATGTGCTCTCAAAACTGGAAGTTTTTCGTAACTCATGTGGTGGCAAAACCTGCCCTGACCTGAACTCACTTGGCCACTAAACCTGATCTCCCTGAATAGAAAGATGCTTATGGTTTTAGTTTATTCCATTTGGTGTGTTTTGCTGTAGAAATTTTAATTTTTTTAAATTATGGAGATTGCTGCCCCAGCCCCCAGGGGATGGTATGTAGCATATGCCTCTATCACTGCCTTCCAAAACTGGAGATCATCTAAATTCCGAAATATGACTGGCCCCAAGGGTCTTGGATAGGGCTTTGTGGACCTGGATGTTACTACCCTGTCAATAAATGATAGACTAATGAACACTAACAGACTTTTAAATAAGCACCTGATTTTTTTCCCAGACACACAGCATTGGTCTGAGACTAGAAGACTGGATGAGATGACCTATTACCCCACAAGACACAGACCCAAGTACCTATGTGCTCCCAAGCCAGACTCCAAAACCATCTTGGGCACCGCACCCCGGAAGGCTGGACACTCAGGCCTCCCTTTATTTCTCAACAGCTCCGGGCCCTTTTCATACACTGCCCTCAACTGTGATTTATCCATCTGTGTGTACATCCAAGCCCTTCCCCAATTTCAATTTAAATTCCTCGAGGGCACAGACGTCCTCTGGAAATCCTCCATGGTTTCTAGCACACAATGCCTGCAGCTAAGGCAATCAATCAATGTGCGCTCACCGAGAAATGAGCTTCTGTGCCCCACACAGTTTCCCTTTTGCATCCCAGGCAGCACAAGCGTTACCGTCTACCCTACCCTTCTCTGCATACTCTACGTCCCTCCCTGGAACACGGAAAGGGAACCAAACTTTTCTCTTCTGTCTGTGTGGTTACTGATCCAGTTAGATGCTTAAACTGGAACCACTACCTGAAGAGAACCAACCAGACAGCAAAAACTATGGCTTCTGTCCTAGGCGTGCCAGTCTCCACCTAGACCTGCAAAACTGTAACTCTGAAGAAGCAAGGCAAAGGGCATGCCAGGTGAGGACCCAGACAGTTCTGCCTGGGGCTTTCCTGGGATTAAGTCAGTTAACACCCGATCACACTAAAACAGATTCTGAGTATTTACAGTTTGCAGAGGCAACATGATAGGACCTTGGAACATGAAAGGCTATAAAAGCAGTGTGATAGCTTGGAAAGAATCCAGGCTCAGGAGTCAACAGACCTGCTGAGTGACAAGAACTGTGGGTCCTGATTTCCTTATTTGTTAAAATGAAGCTGTTGGTATGGAGCTAATACCTTTGAAAGTTAATTTTAATAACAAATTAATTAGTAATTTTAATTATAATAATATATTTTAATACTTTATTTAATCCAATATATCCAAAATCTTGGTGGGGAGGCTATAGTGATGTTGTAGAGTGCATGCTCAGCATACACAAGGTCCTGGGTTCAATCCCCACTATCTCCTCTAAAAATAAATAAATAAGTAAACCTAATTACCTACCCCCCCAAAAAAAAACAGATAAAATCTTATCATTTCAAAATGTAATCCATATTTTTAAATATTAATGGGACATTTTACATTCTTTTTTTTCACACTGAGTCTTCAAAATCCAGTGTATATTTTACATTCACAGTATATCTCCATTTGGACCAGCCACATTTCAAGTGCCCACTAGTCACACATGGCCGATGGCTACCGTATTGGACAACCCAGCTATTAAGCAATACACAACTAACACCAGCTAGAGGTTCTTCACCTATGGTCTAGACTCCTAAGAGCTCTTTGAATATAACTATACTTTATTTTATGCATTTAAAAGCATATTCAAAGAAGGATCCCGAAGTTTCCCTACGTTGCCAAAATGGCCCATAGCACAAAAAAGATTAGGAACCCCTGGGTGCCAAAAAAGTGAATTTAGAAAAGATCACTAAGTGCAAGAGAGTAAGGAAGATTTTACAGACCACAGATGTGTGTTGAGAGAGGAAGGACTCTGGTGGCTAAGTGCCTGGACTCCAGGTTCCTGTCCTGGTCCTGTCACTTCCTAGCTATGAGACTTTGGGCAAACTATAAGTCTCTCTGCACCTCAGTTTCCTCACCCATAAAATGGGGTTTGAAATAATACTTATATTGGAGGTTATTTTGTGGAATAAATGAGAGATCATCTTTAGAGTGCTAAGCACAGTATGTGGAATACATGGAGTGTACAATAAATGTCAATGATATTAGAAAAATGAGGCTAAGTTAGTTCATGGAAACATGGGGTGAGACTGCTTTGAGTAAAAGAAAAAGTATCATTGTCATGATATTCTGTGTGATGTTTCAGATACTTAACAAATGAGAGAATTACTGAAAGACTTTTATCATCTTTTTTCTAAGGCACCCCTGCTATTTTCAATTCATATGGTCAAAGCCTCTCAGATCACTGGTTCCATTTCAGAGAGACTTGAAAGCTAACCAGCTGCTATTCCAGATAGTTACACTTCCTTTAAATCTGTACTCTTCTCTGGAGGGGACGAGGGAGCTGGAATGAGAAGGTGGTATCAAGGCGGGTGCAGATTTGAAATGGCACCACGTATACCATCATCCAGCAACAAGAGAGAGATCCAACCAGAATCTGGGACTAGGATTGAGTTCTGAGTGCTGGCGACGAGGAAGATAATGCTGAAGCACTATCCTTATCCCAGGTAGGCGCTAGAGAAAATGGATTCACTAAAAGAGTATAAAAGAAGAAATGACTATTACAGCTCCAGAGTTCAGAAAGGTCATCATTTGAACAATCCACAGCACAGCCTGACTTCTTTTCACCAATTCACTATCCAGGAGCCAAGAAACTGCATGAATGACCAGACCAGCTGGGGATGAAGCTAAAACTGAGAGACTGCATTGAGAATCGGAAGTCATTTGATACCCAAACCAAGCCCAGTGTGTGTAGAAAGACTCCAAGCTATGGTAGAGGAGGTGAGAGCCAGGCATCTGACTGGCCCCACCATGGCCTCAAGGAGGGGTCTCTGCACTGGGGCTGGCTGTCCTTCTTGAAATGGTGCCCCTTCTCTCCTTCCGTTAGCTCACTCTCTTTCGCTCTTCTCTCTTGGTGAGGTGCCTCTGCTCCCTCCCCCAACTGAGATGTCCCACTCTAGCATTCTGGCAAGTTTGCCCCTGTCTTCAGTTACAGCTCATCTCAGAGGCCTCCTCCCCTTAAAAGCTAGGGTTAATTCAATTGAGAGCTTATCCCCTTTCTGTACACTTTCTAAAACCAATTTGAAAAAAAAAATACATGAGGAATGGCAGAAAGAAGGAACCATAGGAGGTTGGTCTTGTCTTTTTCTCTTTATCACGGAACAAGAGCGCAGGACTATAGTGTGCTTATGTCCTATAATCTATTCCATTTATTTTGGCTCCCAATAGATGGTGTAATTGGGAAAAGAAAAGGCAGCTCAGAGCTTGAGACCCAGCAGGAAACACGTAAGCCTTTCGTGCAGCATAATGGTCTCGTGCAGCATAACCACGCACGGGCTGCAGCTTGGGGCTGCAGTACCATTTCCCAGTGCCCGCTCTGCTGGGCTGAGCAGCGGAGAATTCACCATGCCTCCCCCTGCTGGGCCTCTGCACCTCCACAAAAGACCCATTCCATCTCCCCTTCTTCCACTACTTGCCCCATAGATCAATTGATTCTGTGTGGCATCCACCCCCAACCCCGACAAACCATCCTGAAAGCTACCCTCCACGGATCCACCTTGGATTTCTCACTGCTCCCCAGCAAAATCCAGTCAATGTACATGTCTGAGCCAGCTTCACATTTTAACGGAAAGAGAGGATTTCACCGCATAGAAGTCAGCAACCCCTTTGTAGCTCTGCTTCCCCCTCTCCCCCCTCTTCCCCCTCCTCCTGCTGCTCCATTCACCCTCATCTCACAGCCCCCCTCCCCCAGTCTGTTGGGGTAAAGAAAGGCTCCTCCAAGCAGCACAATGCCTAGGGCTCCAAAAAAGCCGGGTTCATTCTGCGCAGGCCGCACACACACTCCAATGCCCTTTTAGCCAAACAAGACCCGAACAGGGGAGCAGGAGGGGATCAGGCGGTGTCGCGGCAGGGAGGGAAGGGATAGGCAAGAGAGAAGAGGAGAGAGCTGTGATAAAACCGCGAGGGTTCCGTCAAGCGATGCTCTCCCAGCTCCAGAGGCCGTGGGCCCACTGGAGGGCAGAGCGCCCTCACCACCACCGCCAACACTCGTCCTTTCTCCGACCTGCTCCGTAGTGAAACAATCGCTCCGCCAGCGTCTGCGGCAGCTGCCAGCGGTTCTGACACTGCAGGAATGCACGGTCCGGGGAAAGGCTGGGCATCCCAGGGAGGGGCACGGGCGGGGTGCGGAGTCATGTTCTTAGAGGCATAGATGATTCTGGGGCGTTTAAGAGAGCGGGACCAGATAACGGTCCTGGGAGAAGGTACCGACCCACTCACTCCTCCAGCACCATCGGGCAGAGTTCCCGGCCTCCCCCAGCCCCCAGACCGCGCCGCCTCCCGCCACACACACACACACACACACACACACACACACACACACACACACACACACACACACATACACACCCCAGGCCTGGCTGGGGGTGCCGAGGCTCTGAGGATGCTTGAAGTACCCATCATCCCGAATCTCCCTGCCCTGGGCGCTGCGTCCCCGCTGCGCTCCCATAAAGGGTGGGACAGGAGGACGACGGCCTCCTGGGCGCTTCCTTTTGGATTCCGGGCTGGGACGGGATGCGGGTGCGGAGCTGCGGCGCCCCCAGACCTGCGGGCCGGGGCATCCCGAGTTGCGGGGCCTCCTTCACCACACCCCTCCACCCCCCAACCCGCGGCAGTGGGTCGGTCCGGACTAAAGTCGCCCCCCGCGACGGCACCTGTGCGGGTCCTGGCGGAGGGAGGCGTATCGCGGGGCTCAGCTGGACAACCCCATCCACGGGCCGCGGCGAGCGGCCGGAGCGCAGCGCAGATTCAGCGGCAGCGGCGAGCCAACGAGCGCTCCCCTCGCGGCTCCGCAGGCGCCCGGCTCTGCTCCCCTCCTCCACCCCGCCCCCTCCGCCCCCTCCCCGCGCTCGTGCCCGGGCTCCGGGGGCCGCGCCCGCGTCGGGCACCCGCCCCACGGGCACGCGCAGGCCCCCGACGTCATCTTCTCGTTAACATTCATAGCCTTCCTCGGTGCATGTGGCCTGCCTTTATTAATATTTATGAATTACTATTTCTCCCGTCTTTAACATTGGCCTTTCTGCTTTCCTCATGAATATTCAGAAGCTCTGAGACGTGTGCTTGCAACAAACAACTCCCGGTGAGGATTTCTCACAGGGCGTGACAATGTAGCTTCTCCGTGAAAACGTAGGCGGACGGCTGAGTGGGTGGGTCGGCGGATGCGCACAGACGCAAAGACCTCCCTGGATTTTCTGGATTCCCCATTTTACTCCGCTGGGGGCTGAGGTGAGCAAGCTGAGGGATGCCTGCCACCCCAAACCGGGTTCAGACCTCAAGCCAAAAGTAATAAAGGCTTTACCGCGCAAAGATGCTGAGTAGGGGCTGGATCCAGGATGAGAAAGCTGCAAACCATACCACTATCCATCTGCAGAACTTTTCTTTCTGTCTCAGTGAACTTGACTATTTTAAGTATTTCTTATAAGTGGAATGACACGGTATTTGTCCTTTTGTGTCTGGCTTACGTTACCTCACGTAATGCTTTCAGGGTTCATCCTGGTGGTAGTTTGTAGCAGAATTCTACTCCCATTTTAAGGCTGAGTGATATTCCATTGTATGTATATGACATATTCTGTCTATCCATTCCATCTATGTACATTTGGTTTGTTTCCAGCTTTTGGCGATTGTGAATAATGCTGCTCTGATATAGGTGTACAAATTCCAGGTAACATTTTAAAAACAGCATTCTGTGATCTGCGCTATAAGCCAGGGAGGTAAAAATGAAGGCCTGCATTGATTTCTAAACTCTGCTACTTGGAACTGTAGTAGGTTGAGTAGTGTCTCCCCCCAAAATGTATATCCATCCAGAACCTCAGATGTGACCTTTTTGGAAATAGGAGCTTTGCAGGTGTAATTAGTTCTAAGAGGAGGCCATACTGGATTAGGGTGGCCCTAAATCCAATTACTGATGTCCTCATAAGAGAGGACACAGAGAGAAACAGGAAAGAAGCTACGTGGTGATGGAGGCAGTGATTGGAGTGATGCAACTACAAGTTAAATGACACCAAGATTGCCAGGAACCACCGGAAACCAGGAAGAGGAAGGGAAGGATTTTCCTCTAGAGCCTTCAGGGGAAGCACAGCCCTGCTGACACCTTGATTTTGATTTCTGGCCTCCAGAACCACAAGAATGTTACCGAACAAAAGTTCATGTGCCGTACACACCATGAAGCCAAACAAACCGAAACATCGGAGTTTGAGCAGAGGAAGGTTTACTGCAGGGCCAAGCAAGGAGGATGGGTACCTTGAGCTTGAAAATCCCGAACTCTCAGATGGTTTGGGGGAAAAAGATTTTATAGGCAAAATTTGGGGTGAGGGCTGTGGGTTGTGTGGCTTTCTTCAGATTGGTTGACGATGAGGTCACAGGGCAGTGCTCCAGGAATTTTGTGCTCAGCCTGAAGTTTCCATCCTCCACCTGGGTGGGGGTCTTAGTTCCTGTTAATGTATTTTCCTTGAGGAGGAACCAGGATCCTGCCCCAAGGCTGCACTCTAGTTTCTTGGCTATTCCTCCCTGGTCTCTGCACTGCCTCCCTTCCCTGATAAGCATCTGTTTGAATCTGCCCTTTGGAACTCAAAGATGATCAAGAAATCTGGCTGAAACCTATTTCCTACAAAAAGAGAGAAAAGGATTTGTACCAGGAAGGATCCTACAGGGTCCTGCTGTTTTAAGACTATAAATGTCTCTTGTTTTAAGCCGTCCAGTTTCTGGTAATTTGTTATAGCAGCCCTCGGAAACTAATATAGATTTTGGTAGGGGATGCTGCTGCAACAATTATTTTAAAATGTGAAAATGGTTTTGGAACTGGGACATAGATAGAGGCTGGAAGAATTTTGAGGCACATGCTAGAAGAAACCTAGGTGGCCTTGAAGAGGCTGTTGGTAGAAATATGGGTTAAAGGCAACCCTGGCAAAGGCTCAGAAAAATTGAGAAGAGTTGTAGAGAAAGCTTCTATTGTTCCTGAAAAACCCCAATTGAAAAACCCCAATTGAGAGCTGAAAATTGTGAGTTGGAAGCAGAGTTTTGGGAGAAAAGAACAGCTTTATTGCTTTGCCAGGCAAAGAGTGTCACAGCAGGCTAATGCCTTAAAGACTGTGAGCCTGCCTTGGAGTAAGGATCCTGGGGTCTTAGAGAAAAATGAGAACAATCAGGGTGTGAGCAGGGGCTACATTCCTTTCATCTTAATAAGAACTTGCTGTTGTTATGGAGGAATTTAGGAGGTTCTGCCCATTTTCTTGAGGTTCAGTCCATGATCTTCTTTCAAGACCTCTAGGGTAAAAGGACAAGTTATTCTAAGAAAAGAGTGCACAGGGAGGGGAGCCTGTTAGTCATAAGATCAGTTTAGCTACAAGTACTGGCCTGAGCCACTCAGGAGCCATCTTGTTAGTTTCCTACTCTTTCAAGAGAGTACACATTGTCATGAATGGAATATGGCTGGAAATATGAATGTTAAAGGTGCTTCTCCTAATTATGGTCTCAGATGGAAATGAGGAACATGTTATTAGAGACTGGACAAAAGGCAATCTGGTTATAAAGTGGCAGAAAGCTTGGCTGAACTGTGTTCTACTGTTGGTTGGCAAGTAGCTCTGTAAGCGACAAACTTAGATATTTAGCTGAGGAAATATTAAGTGTGGAAGATGTGGCCTGGTTTCTCCTTGCTGCTTACGGTAAAATACAGTGAGGAATGATGGCCTGGACCCCCTTCATGCTTAAGCATCAAAGTGCTTGCATGGTTTCTGAATTTTATACCAACAGAAACACTGCCAGTCTGTACTAAAAGGTACAGTGAGAGGACACAATAAAGGAAGACTGTTAGACTTCTGAAATTTTGCATGCAGGAAACAGGCTGATAGGTTATCTGCAAAGGTTACCCCTCAAGAAAATGGAAGAATGACTCTGAGGGCAGGGCCACTGCCCCAGGCTAAGAGAATGGAGCTCTGAGCCATGAAGAATTATTCTCAGTTATTGAAACCTCATGGAACTTGCCCTGCCAGTTTCCAAGCAATTTTAGATCATTTATCTCTTCTTTTCCTTCCATTTTCTCCCTTTCTAAGTCGGAATGTCTATGTTGTATCTGTTTTATCATTGCCTTTTGGAAGCCAATCAGTTTCACAAGTCCACAAACGGAGAGGAATTTTATCCCAGGATGTATCATACCCAGAGTCTCACCCATATCTGATTTCAATGATGAGATTCGGAATTCTGAGTTGATGAGATTAAGATTTAGAGTTAATGTTGGAATGGGTTAAGATTTGGGGATGCTGGGAATGGAATGAATGTATTTTGCACAAGGGGTGGACATGAATGTTTGGGGGACCGGAGGGCAGACTCTAGTGGTTTGGATAATATCCTCCCTAAATTCATGTCTCCCCAAGTCTTAATCCTTTTGGACTCCCATAACAAAGTACCACAGACTGGGTGGCTTATAAATACCAGAAATTTATTTCTCAGTTATAAAAGCGGGAAGTCCAAGGTCATGGTGCCAGCATGGTAAGGTTCTGGTAAAGGCCCTCTACCAGGGTGCAGGTTGCCCACTTCTCACTGTGTTCTCACATAACGGAAGGGACTAGGGATCTCTCAAGAGCCACTTTCATAGAGATATTAGTCCCACTCATAAGGGTTCTGACACAAGAGGGAAAGGGGCAAAGCACAGCCATTCAAGGAATGACAGCAGTTAACACCAAAGAAGATTCAACTCCCAGTAGGCCTTGAGGGTTAAGATGGAGGGAGATTTGACTTCTAGTAGAACTTGAACTTCATTATATGCTCATTGTAACATATTAACATGATAAGTAACATGGTCACGGGAGCCATGACAGTCCCAAGGCTAACCATAGAAGGTCAAAGAGTGGGCTGTGGCCAAATTCCTGGGAATCCCAGCCCGTTCCCTAGGGTAGCTGGAATAGTCCTCCCACTTACAGGCGTGAAGCTACCGAGCCCATAAAAACGCAACACCACACCTCATGGCCACCTTTCTCACTCCCTCCTCTTCAGAGACAGCCCGCACTCTGTCTATGGAGTGTGTACCTACTTTTACTTTAACCTGAGCACCCAACCCCAACACCTCATGGTCTTTCTCTTGCATTTTGAAACAGCCTACACGCTATACAGTAGGTATCTCTCTAAATAAATCTACCTTTACTCAACTGTGACTCGCTCTTGAATTCTTTCCTGCGCGAAGCCAAGGACCCACACCTGGCGGGGCATGTCCCAAGGGCTCCACCAAGACATGAGACATGGCCCTCCTCATGCCCCACATCCATTTTTCATTGCATCAGTTCCACCTTATTCATGAGGTTTCCCAAAGGCCATACCTCCTAATACCGTCACGATGTTAAGTTTCAACATATGAATTTGCAGAGGACATGAACACTTAGATCATAGCAACTCCAAACTTCAGAATGTGACCTTATTTGGAAATGGGGTCTTTGCAGATGTGATTAGTTAGGATGAGTTCATACTGGATTAAGGTGGGCCTGAAATCTAATGATTTGGTGTCATTGCTAAGGCAGTCAAAGAAACAAATCCAGAACCCAAGAAAATTAAATGAGATAATTCAACATATACTAATACTTCCTGTGTGCAATCTATGTAAAGCTTTTGCACAGGGCCCAGCCAATGAAAGTACTCAATAAATGCTGCTGTGTGTTATTAGGAGTTTCAAGAATCTTCCTTAGGGCTGAGAGGTGGAGCAATTTCCACCTCTTCAACTCTCCAATCAGAGTAAGTCCAATTTTATTTTATACTTGTTAAGAGTTCCTAGAGCTTTAAAAAGTTTCTGAATAAATGACACTCCCAGTGAACAAAGGTATTTACAGAAGACAAAGATTGTTTTAAACAAAGCTCTGTAATTGTTATGTGATGGGGGAAGAGAGCAGGGGTTTTGCTCAAAAGGTCACTTAACTTAAAGTAGAGGTTCTTGAGATCACCACTTGTATATCTGGCTGGCTAATTGTCATTGAGGGCTGTCCTGTTTGTTGTAGGATGTTTAACAGCATCCCGGGCCACTAGATGCCAATAGCAACTCCCCAGTTGTAATGACCAAAAATGTCTCCAGACTTCATCAAATGACCTGTAGGGCTGAAAAAAATTGCAGCATCACCCCAGCTGAGAACTGCTCCCTTAGATGTCAATCTTTGAGGGTTGAGTGGACATTCTGCGAGGCTGGGGCTGCATTTCCTACAGAGGGAATCAGCAGTACCAAAGCTTGGATATGTAAGAAGACACGTACCTGCCTTTTAAGTAAGCAAATCTAAGACTGGGTTATAGGTACACGCTGCTGGTTGTTGGCAATACAGGATCAAGAATCCCTCCTGGAATTACACCAATACCATTTTAAGGGGGTTATTTTAGTTCCTGAACGGAACTTATTTTAGTCCTGAATTTACTTGATAGAATCAAAGAATTTTAGAGCATATAGAGCATTTAAAGTTCCTCTAGTCTAACCACCCACTTGGTGAAGAAACCAATATCCTTCCTAGATTATGTTACAAGCAGGTTCTACTTCGATACCTCTCATGATGAGATACTTGACGTCACATTCCATCTTTTTTTAAGGGTTTTCAAGGCTAACTTACATTTAGAAATTAAGTGATAGTGTGATGTGTATTGTGCTCATTCTGTTTGATCTTTTTTAGAAGGATCTTTCCTGAAGAAGACAGTTTTCAGCGACATTCTGGAAATGAGCTGTTGACTCTATTGAAAACCTACGTCAATCACAGCCCAGCAAATAGAGATGAGCTCATGACTACTAACATTTTCAGACTACTTGATTTTTCTTTCACTGGTAGTTCTTGAATACCAACACTCAATTCAAGCCTATATTCATCTCCATCCTCAATCTCCAGGGTTGATTAAACTCTCTGATTTGTTTCCACAAGGGAAATGGAATATTCCCCAAGATTCAAATTCTATTCATAGCCATCTAGTCAGCAGTAATTACTCCCTACCACGCATCAAGAACAAGACCGTATTACTTTCAAAAAGAACAAGCAGTATTATAAAAAATTGATCATAAATTGCCCCCAAGAATAACTATAAATTCCAGAATAGTCACCTCTATTTTCTGATGAAAAATGACAAAATACATGAGCTAGCTGGCAAATAAAGAATGAGGTCCCTTAAGATATTGGAAATTCCTTAAGTGTAAATGTGATGACAGTTTATATCTATATATATGTATAGATATATATATAAAAAATTGGATATTTCAAGAAAAGAGAACCACAAATTTTAATAGAAAAAGGAAAATGAGGTCCCCAGGGTCAGGGAAGCTTTTAGATCTACTGTGATCAAAAATGAAAGGTCATGGGGGGAGGGTATAGCTCACGTGGTAAAGTGCATGCTCAGCATGCACAAGGTCCTGGGTTCAATCCCCAGTACTGCCATTAAACAAATAATTAACTAAATAGATCTAACTACCTAACCCCCCACCAAAAAAAAAAACTAAAAAAAAAAAATGAAAGGTCATTCATCATCCAGTCTCAGCGGCACAAGTGATTTATCAAGGCAGATCAGTGTGTCTCCTGGGTGAATGGGGACAGGAGAGCCTATGTTGTCACCTGTTCACAATAGGAAACAGAGCTTAGAAGCAGTGTCATGAGGGGACCCCATTCATGACATTGTTCAGCTCCACCAGCTCACTTTTAGGTGAACTTTTGGCTCTTTATGAGACCCTCCCTAGTCCAAGCTGGGACGTCTTGGTTGTATAAATCCCTAAAGACCCACTTCCACTCCCCTCAATCTCAAGTAATCTCTATTTTCTGCTATCCCCAGGATGCCCTGGTGTTCAGGGATGTGATGATTCAGACTTGAGGAAATAAAAGTGCCAAAAAAAATTGCCATTTCACTGCACCAGTCTAGCCATATAAAACTCATTTCGCCAGCAAACCCTCAGAGCCCAGCATGCTCTGCAAATCCTGCCCTAGGCCACAGCTGTCCTCTCTAAGGCATGACTCTGGGTCATGACAGTGTTTTCAGCCCTGTGAAAATGATGAGCTAAAAACATAGCTCTCTCTCAAAATCTCATTTTCAACAGTTTTTTTTTTTTTTCTTTTTTCACAAAGTCATCGTAGCCAGGATTCAAATAAGCTACATCCTACAAGTTGGGAGCTTAAAAACACTGACCATCAAGGCAGAAGAAGAGGTAAGCTGGGGTTGGTGACAGGCAAGATTAATCCCTTTAAAATATACAGACCAAAAGATATACTGCAGAAATCCTTGACATGGCCTGGCATTGGGACGGGGTTTTGGAGAGCTATGAAAGGAAAAACTTATTGTTGGATATTGATCAGATCCCTGGAATGTGTGAGAAGAAGTTGATGAGGCCAAATACTGTTGTCTTAGAAACACACAAAGCAGTTAGACATGAAATGAATGTAAAACTAGAAGCTTTGAGAGGCTTTGCAATCTATGATCATTCAAAATCTACTGGTTTTGTAGATTTGCATATTCAAACAAATCCAGCTTCTTTTCGGGGTAAGAATTTGTTGGTTGGATATAATGGTTGGGCATGGTCGAAATGCAAAATGAATAAATCAAAGGAATCTCACTCATTATCTATTAGAAAAGAAAGATTACCCCCAAATCTGATCATGGCAACTCTTTGCAGCTAAAGAAATGAGCAGAAATTATTCTCATATCCTTTGAGAAACCTTGTTTAGGGCAGGAAAATATTTGTTCCATATTAAGTAATCCAACACTTTACTATTTGGAAGGTCTAAGAATTTCCAGTTTAGTGTTTCATATAATTGTGTGATTGTGGCTGATTTTATTATCTGGACCACATTAAAATAGAGAAAAACTAAAGAGAAGGAAGAAGAAGGAAAAAGGTACATGGTGCTGGTAAATTGGGAAAAGCTCTGTTGGCTAGGAGTCCAGAGTTTGGGATTTCAGCATCAACTTTACCACTAGTGAGCTTTGTGGCTTAGGGTTTTCTGAACCTCAATTTCCTCATCTATAACATAGAAGGTTTCAAATAAAAATACTTTCCTGCTTTTAAATTTAATGAATCTAAAATCTATATTTTTTTCAAAAACTATTTACATTTTGTTTAAACTGATCCCTACCTCACTGAGAGATCTTTGAGTGTCTTTTAAAACTTTGCCTTTGTTTCTCCATGTGTAGACACCTAAGTATCTCAAAGAGATATTGTGAGAAACAAAGATGACAAAACACTTAGTTGTACAAAACCCCAAGGAGGGAGCAAAGTAAATAAAACCTACAAATTAGCTCCAGATTCCATATTATTCTGAGATTTCCTATAACCAAACCTCAGTTGCCACCCAGTCATAAAATGATTTCTACCCATTGGATGTTCTTTAATTTCCCCTTTTAGGATTGCCAGATTTTTCAAGTAAAAATACAAGACACCCAATTAAATTTGAATTTCAGATAAACAATGGATTCTTAAAAAATAACTGTTACAAATATTGCATAGTATAGACTTATACTAAAAATCATTGTTTACCTGAAATTCATATTTAACTGGGCACTCTGTATCTCCTTTTTTATTTTCCTGGCAATCCTACACCTAACCTTACTTTAGGAAAAGTAGGCATTTCCTAAATGGTGTTATATATGTGATAATTGACTTTTTAGAATGAATAGCCTATCTGAATAAAAAAGTTTAAAACAATGTTTCTAAGTGATATTTTAGTTATCTTTGAATAATAAGTCTGGGTACATATCATTGTCCCTCTCTTCCTCTACCCCTTCCACACTTCAAGAATATCTTTAGTTGGGGGAGGGTATAGCTCAGTGGTAGAGTGCGTGCTTAGCATGTGCACAAGGTCTTGGGTTCAATCCCCAGTACCTCCATTAAAATAAATACACAAATAAATAACCTAATTACCTTCCCCCACAAAAATATATTTTTTAAAAATTAAATTAAAAGCTTTAAAAAGTAAAGAATATCTTTCGTGTGAGAAAAGTCTTTTGTAAGCATCTCAGATGCCGTATCTGCAAATAAGCATGAGGTTAACTAGACTGCTCTATAGGGAGAAATGGGAATAAGGGTAAGGGGGGGAATAGGAGGAAAGGAATGTACAGTCGGGGGAAATGTAAAAAGAAGTAATCGTGTTAGCCTCTCTTTCATATTTACCATTTCTTTATCTGATCGTATGTAGGCCATGGGGCTTGATAAACCATAAACTAAAACTTGATCAGTACATACACACAAAAACTTGTACCTGAATGTTTATGGCAGCTTTATCATAATAGCCAAAAAAGTAGAAACAACCCAAATGTTCATGGACAGATGAATGCATAAACAACATACAACATTATTCAGCCACAAAAAGGGTACCGATACCTGCAACAACATGGATGAAACTTGACAACATTTAATTTAGTGAAAGAAGCCAGACACAGTCACAAGTTGCATGATTCCATTCATATCTAATGTCCAGAACAGATAAATCTATAGAGAAAGAAAGTACATTACTGGTTGCCAGGGGCTGTAAGGAGTGGAGAATGGAGAGTGACTGCTGATGGGCGCGTAGTTTGTTTAGTTTATTTTGAGGTGACAAAAATGTACTAAAATTAGATGACAGTGAGGGTTGCACAACCCTGTTTCTCTACTAACATCCACTGAACTGTACACTTTAAAGAGATGACTTCCATGGTATAGGATTAGAACTCAATAAAGCAGTTATTTTTTAAAAGTCGATGCATTAAAAAAAAAAATTGATCATATCTCAGGTGACCCTACAGAACCACTGAAACAGAGGCATTTCTAAAGAGCCAGCAAGTAACAAGAGTAGCTATTATTTGCATTCCTACCATCCAAGGAGCTTCGATTAATATTACTGTTTATTAAAGTTTTTAATCTCCTTTCATTTTAACAGTGACCCTATGCAGTATTATTGTTCTTGGGAAATGAGGAAATAGATATTGAGAGACTAATTTGTTTGAGGCTTACACGGGTAAGTAAGGTGCAGGGCAGCATCTGACTCCACAGCCCAGGACAGCCCCAGTCACACCTGTCCATCAGGGAAGCCCAGAATGACAGGGATTCTAGCTAAGTCTAGAAACAGGACAGTCAGGGCACTGCCAGCTGCCCTGCTGATCACTCTTTCCTCTCCAGCAGACGTTCTTTCTGGCTAAAGGAACTTGTTTTTGTTTTTACCACATTCTCAGCCTTCCTCAACCTTACTGCATAGATCTGTTTCTTGCTTTAGATGCTGCTTGGTAATTTCCTCATCCCTAGACGTCTTTAACAAAAGGTGCTTAGACTCTTGGAGCCCAGCAAAAGCTCTGCGTGGTATTTCGCCTGTAATCAAAACTTAATGGCAGAATGCGCTCACATGTTGTGAGGTGCTTCACTCTGTCTCCCGGCCCCTACGCCCCTCCTGCTGCTCAGCCACACGGTGGAACAGGAAAGCATCTGTAGGTATAGGGCTTGGTGTCCAGTTTGGCTTATAGTCCTGCCCCTGCCTCCTGAACTGGATGATGGAGTGAGGTTTGAACTCATCAGGGGCTTCTCCTCAGGGCCATCTGGAGAGCTGGGCATCTTTCCTCCTCCCTTTCTGTCTGCACCAGGAAGGAAGCCTGCTTATCTGCTCCCTTCTTCCACTACCTCCCACCACTGCCATCCCCCCTCCCCTTGCCGCCTTTCCCTGTGGCTGCAAGGTTGCCATGCCAATAGGGTTCCCATGGTTACTAACAAGAGCAGCTGCATTCCCATAGGCAGCACCTACCTAACAAAAGAGAAAGGGAGACCAGTATTGCCCCCAGGGCAAAAAGAGAGACCAAAGGAGTCTCGGTCCTGGGGACGTTGGAGGACAGGTTTATCTCTGATGTCTCCAGGCTGGACCTTGAACGAAATCCCGCTGCCTCCGCTTGAGTTCTCTCTTCCCTAAACCCAGGAAGAGAAGCGCCTGGCACCAGTTCAAGTCCATTGTTTTACCAATAATGTGGGGTCCATATAGTCACCACATTGTGAAGATCCTGTTAATATGTAAATATTCTAATACATCTGGGCTCTTTGTCTAGCTAGGAAAATGGCAAAATGCAAAACACACTCTGCTGTCTCCTCTATTGCCTGTGGTGTCTGAGAATCTGCTTTTCTCCTCATGGTATTCCTCCTGGAATTGACTACCTTGGGCCATATCAGGTTTTTGGGTTTTGTCTTTTTTTAAAAACAAAGTTTGTTTTCTCTAAAATAGAAAGAAATATATTTTACTATAAAATTCAAAAAGAAAATAGGAAAAAAATTCACAGTTCCAAAATCAAAGTATTTATTTCTTCTTTTAAAAATATACAGGCTTTGTTGTTACTGGTTTGTCTTACATAGTTGTGGAACCTCATTTTTGAAATACAATTTACTTTATTCAGATTTTGCTATGGTGAATTTTCTCTCTGTTTCTATCAGTTGTCAAATAAAAATGTCAAGCAGAGGGGGTATAGCTCAGTGGTAGAGCATTTCACTGCAAATAAAAATGGCAATTCCTCAGAAAAACATAGTTACCTTCTGTGTCCTGAAAGCAGGGTAAATTTCTCTCTGAGAGAAAAGAGACTCATCTTTGAAGATGAGCAGTCAACACCAAGAAGAGGTTCCATAAACAGACCTCACTAAAGTAGCCCTTATCCTCCATCAGTTGCTCTTATGTTTCCTAGTCACTTCCACACAATTTATTGTTCCTTGAAGTCCAAACACTCTTCCCTTTGTTAAAAGGGTAAGAAAGCCCACAAGTCTAAACATTTATTTGAGTTTCACGTCTTTTCTATGACCTCACATGAATATGAACATTAATAAAAATTAAGTGCCTTTTCTCCTGTTAATCAGTCTTTTGTCAGCTTAATTCGCAGGTCCCAGATACTGAACTTAGAAGGGTAGAGGAAAAGCTTTTCCTCTCTGAGACACCCATGCTCGTAGCAGCTTTATTCATAATAGACAAGAGATGTAAACAATCCAAGTGTCCAATGATGGATGAATAAACAAAATGTAGTGTATACATACGATGGAATGGGAATATTACTGAGCCTTAAAAGAGGAAGTTCTGCTACATGCTATAACATAGCATTGTTGAACCTTGAAGACATTGTGTTAAGTGAAATAAGGAGTCACAAAAAGATAGTGAAGTATCCAGAGTACATTCATGGAAACAGAAAGTAGGAGGTTGGCTGCCGGGGGCCAGGAGGAAGAGGACTATAGTATAGAGTTTCAATTTACAAGATGAAAAATTTCTGAAGATGGGTTGCACAGCAATATGAATATACTTAACACTACTGAACTGTACACTTAAAAACATTTAAGATGATAAGTTTTACCTTATATGTGTTTTACCACAATTTAAAAAACCCAAATAAACATAGACTTGCCATATGACCCCGCAGTCCCACTCTTAGGTACATACCCAGGAGAAAATAAAAAATACATATGTCCACATGAAAACTTATGCAGGAATGCTCATAGCAGCATTATTCATGATAGTCAAAAAATGGAAACAAGCCAACAGTCCATCAACTGATAGATCAACAAAATGTAGTATATCCACACACTAGAATATTATTCAGCTATAAAAGGAATGAGGAACTGATACATAAATAAACCTTGAAAACATTGTGCTAAGAAGCCAGACACAAAAGCTACATATTGTATGAATCTGTTTATATGAAATGTCCAGAATAGGCATCTATAGAGACAGAAAGATTAGTGTTTGCCTAGGGGCTGGGAGAGACAGAGTAACAGCTCATGGGTATGGTTCATTTTTGAGCATTGTGGTGATGGTTGTGTATCTACTATATGTAATGATATACTATGAACCACACAATTACACACTTTACTTTTTAATATAATAAATAGTACTTTATGATATTTTAAAGAAGGACTTAAAATAATAAACTATGTTCACAGATATGAAGGTTCAACATTGTAAAGCTGCCAAAGTAATATGTGTATTTAAAGCACTTATAATCAAAATTCTAAACATTCTTATTGGAACTAGAGGAAAAAGAAGTCCATTTGAAAGTATAAATTTATGAAAGTAACGAACAATTTTGAACAGATATGTCAAGAGCCTGAATGACAAATATCAATATATAACATAAAATGACAGCAGTTAAAAGAGAGGTGCTCTTTTTCAAAAATGACAAACCTATTAATCAAATAGAATATGAAATCCAATGATAGAACTATATAAAATGACAAATGAAATAAATAGGGAAGGAGTGTCACTGGCAAAGATCATTAACAATTCCCAGGAAATGAAAATAGAATCCGGGTGAATTATACACTTTAAACGGGTGAAATGTATGGTATGTGAATTATATCTCAATAACATTGAAAAAAAGTATATAAGTCTCAGTAAATTGTTGAGTTCTAAAAGCTCCAGTAGCTTAATGTGAAAAGTCAAACAAACCACACCTCTTGGGCTGAATCTCTAGTTAACTAGGGAGGAATTCTTTTAACTTTGTTCTAATTCCTAGGCTCAGCAAATTTAGTCTAGAATCCCTGCCATAAATGAATTGCTTCTTTAATTCCTGGATGTTGTCAAGGTGAATGGAACAAAGGGGACTAACTTTCCTAAACATTCATTGAGGGGCAATGCCTAACATCACACTGTGTTGTCCAGGGCAACTTATTTCTGTTTCCCTTCAATTTCATCATATCTAAAATGGTAACAGTAATAAGTATCATTCCTGCTAGTGTGCATAAGAAAAAGAGAATTACTGGGTGTCTCCAATGGAAAACCAGGCATTGTTTAGAGCAGAGCCTTATGAATTATGTGTTTCTAGACTCTCATTGCTGTAGGGAGAAAAAACTGTCTTCTGCCCTCTTAGGTTCTGTGTCTGGGCCTGAGAATTAAACCGACATAAGAACAAATTAACAGGAGAAAAGCATACAAATTTTATTTAATATCTTTAGGAGCCGACGGGAGTTTTAATAGGAAAATGAAGACACAAAGAAGCAGTCAGAACCAAGAGCTTGTATACTTTTTAAATGAAGAAATGATAAATTTAAGAAGAAGCGATAAGACAAAGAATTTGAGCTCGCGGCAGCAAATTATGGGAAAATATGTGGGGGGGTGGGCGAGGGAAAGATGGATTACTTTAGTGGGTCTGTTTGAACAGGTCCATTTCTGCACTGACTGCCAGTCTCCAGTGACATGAATGTTCTTTTCTTCCTGGTGCAGGGAGGACACTTTTCTCATGGGAAATTTTATGACCTGCTTATAGGTAACAGGGAGGGAAGAAGGCCCTTCCAGCACCTGCTGTTTCTCAAGTGTCTTCAGCCCAAAATAATCAATTCGCCAAAGTAGCATATTTTGGGGTGTCACTTTCTGACCTTCATTGCCCTTGAGCTATACTTTTCAATTCTGTAAATTGTAGATAACTAATAGAAATGCCAAACAATTCTTGCTTATACACACAAATTAATTCTGTCAAGTGAAGGTTCAGTTGGCTTCCCTTCCCCTGAATCTTGGAAAAAGTCAGGTTGCCAATCTACTTGTAAACTCATTTTGAAATTCGTTTACTCCAAGTTTGTGTTTCTTTTGCTTCTCCTTTGAACTGGTTATGACATCTTACTGGTTCCCTTATTAATAATTAATTGAAGTATAGTTGATTTAGGATGGTGTGTTAGTTTCAGGTGCATAAAAAAGTCATTCAGATATATATAATATATATATATATTTCAGATTCTCTTCCATTATAGATTATTATGAGATGTTGAATATAGTTCCCTGTGCTATACAGTAGGTCCTTATTGTTTACCTACTTTGTACATAGTGCTGTGTATCTGTTAATCACAAACTCCTAATTCAACCTTTCCCCTTTGGTAACTTTAAGTTCAGTTTCTATGTCTGTGAGTCTATTTCTGTTTTGTAATAAGTTTATTTGTGTCATTTGTTTAAATTCCACATATAGGTGACATTATATGGTATTTGTCATTCTCTGTCTGACTTACTTCCCTTAGTATGATAATCTCTAGGTCCATCCATGTTGCTGCAAATGGCATTATTTCATTTTTCTTTATGGCTGAGTAAGTAGCATTCCATTATATATACAATACATATATATCACATCTTTATCCATTTATCATTTATCTATCAATGGATACCTAGGTTGCTTCCATATCTTGGCTACTATAAATAGTGCAGCTATGCACATTTAACATGTTCTTTTTTAAAAAAAAAATCTGAGAGTCTTATTTTACTTTTTTTCTTTTTTGACTATTTTTAAACACTTTTTTACCCTTCTGTTCCTGGTAAAACAAGAAAGGGCAATTCTGGATGTGGGCTCTTTCCAGTGTGACACAAAACTTAGTTAAAGTGAAAGGGTAGACACTTACTTTACAAAATTTTATTTTGAATATATTTTATTTGTCAACTATACCTCTGATAATCACATCGAAGGAAATTTGGCTTTCAACTATTAGATAGGGAGGGATAGTAATAAGAGCTTGTGTTTATTGAGCACTTAATACATTCCAAGCACCATTTTAAGTACTTTACTTATGTTATCCTTATGAGGCAAGTTCTGAGGATTAAACCCCCTACTCCCACCCTTAGCCTAAGTGCTGAGAACCTAACCTTCCTTTCCATCTTCAACACAATATGGCTATTTCATTGTCTTCATTAGCATTACTTCACTTTTCTGGATGCTCTTGCCCAAGCAGATGCTTTGATTATACATTAAAAGGAAATTCCATCAACTCTTCACTGGAAATGTAGGATGTGCACTAGAAGTCTTTGAATCAGATCATTCGGCCATAAAAAGAAAGGAAATAGTTACATATGCTACAACATGGATGGACCTTGAAAACATTATACAGAGTGAAAGAAGCCAATCACAAAGGATCATACGTGGTCTGATTCCATTTGTGTGAAACATAATGGGTGTGGAGACCCATTTGGACCTTCCCCCTCACCCCATCTGGAGTTCACATAGAGATTATTTTAAACTGAAGATATTTGAGATACAGCAAATGCAGAAAGAAGCCTTTCTGGAGCATCCCTATCTGACCAAAAGACAAGGGCTTGCAAGAGTGAAACTGCCATTAATCCCCTTGGGGACCTTCCAGGAAGACTGACCATTCACACCTGGAAGAGAAACTGCATAAACAAACTTTATCTAGAACTGTCATATTTGCATTTGTTTCCCTAAAAGCCCTTTTGTCTTTCCTAAAAACAAAACAAAGCCAAAAACACCAAACCTTTTGTTCTTTCCATAGAAGCCCTTTCTCTTCCTTCTCTTTCCCCTGTTAAATTGATATATAAACCCCTATCTCCAGCAGTCCAGAGAACCTCTTCATCTGGATGGTCTTGCATGCCTATGAATAAAACTTGTTTTCTTTTCTCCTGTTAATCTATCATTAACTCAAAGGCTCCCATTATTGAACCTAAACTGGTAGAGGGAAAGTTTTTCTTAATTTCTGAAACACAAATCTGATCTTATTCCTTCTCTGACTCAAATGTTTTAATGTAAAAGTCAGGCTATGGTAATCCTTGGCTGAATCTGGTGGGCAGAAGTATTTTGTCTGGCCTTCATTTTTTCCAACATTAAAAAAAAAATCAGGATATTTCACGTGAAAATCTTGATTTGGGGCCTCTCTGGAGGCAACATTTCCTGCATGGCTTAATGGCAGCAATCACCTGGAGCTGAATAACAGCCTCTTCCACCCAGTCCATCCTGTTCAGCCTGCCTCACAGGGCCTGAAATGTCTGACTTTACAAGCCATGTCTGAATGGTTCCTCTGGGTCTGCAGGAAAAAGACAACTGTCTCCTCAGACAGCAAGGAGGGATAAAGGATTAGCTGTCAGCATCAACGTGGTGTGATCGTCAAAACAGAGCTGAGTGAAAAAAATTAACAGGCTGAAGAGGGGAGGGTGTAGTTCAAATAGTAGAGCTCATGCTTAGCACGCACGAGGTCCTGGTCCAATCCCCAGTACCTCCTCTAAAATAAACAAACAAACAAAACAAACAAATAAACAAACAAATAAATCTAATTACCATCCCCCCCAAAAATAAAATAAAGTAAAACTAAGTTATTAAAAAAAAAAAAACAGGCTGAGAGCCACAGCACATCATTTATAGAAATTAAAGTTACATACACATAATAAACCAGCCGCATTTTACAAGAACAAATTCAAATCAAACCATACATATCAAACATTTGGGAATATTTGTGCAGGAGAGGATGGGGAAATGGTGATAAAGGGGAAAACAAACAAAATAAGCAAGGACTTTGCTCACCTTACCAGCTTTTCCTTCCGGTTTACTCTCCCATAGATTCTGTGCTTGCAGTTTCATTTAGGGGGAGAGGGGAAGGTAATCAGGTTTGTTTACCTTTTTTTAAAATGAAGGTACTGGGTAGAATCATATGTGGAATCTAAAAAAAAAAAAAGGAACATAAATATAAAACGAAGGTACTGGGGATTGAACCTAGGACCTTGTGCATATTAGGCATGCACCCTATATTAGGTATGCACCCTACCACTGAGCTATACCCTCCCTCCCCTTAGTTTCCTCGATCTACCTTACCTCTCTCCCATCCTAACCTGGAATAGTTGTTCTTCCTTTTGGCCTGCAGAGACTTCACTAGTCCTTCAAGGCTCAACAGTAATGTCACCTCTTTTAGAAAACCTTCCCTGATGTCTCCAATCAAGATACAGTTTCCTTCTGAGCTGTCCCTTATTAAACCTCAAATTGCATTTTCACAGAGCTTTAATTATTTATATACAAATATTTCCAGCCATATTGTATGAACCCCATGAAAGCATGGACTGGCCACCTGTGTATCCTTAGCATCTGCATGAGGACTGGGTCTAAGGCAGATGTTTGATACATAATTTGGGATTGGTGACCATCTTGAACCAGAAGTCTCTCTCTTCAGTTTCAGGAGACAGTATAGAGCAACGATCAAATGTATAAACTCTGGAGTAACCATGGTTCTGTGTTTAGACTGGTTCTGCCACTTATCATCTGCCTGTCCTTGGGCAATTACTTAACCTCTCCCAATCTCAGTTCCTTATCTGTTAGTTGAGAGAGAAATGATTGATAACATAACACTCTACATACAGTTGCCTTGAGGTTTAAATTAAGTAATGTCTTTGTACACAAGCCCAGTTTCTGCCACATAGGAAGCCCTCAGTGAATAGCAGTTATCAAGATCAATAATTTATATGAGTATTTTAATTCAAGTGAGTAAAGTAAAGCTTCTACTGTTTTATTTGCAAACGACTGCCTGATAGGACATTATTATCTATTATTCATAATACCTTCAATGGCTGAAATATATTTTCACTGGTTCACTTGTGTAGGGGATCTTTACCAACTGAATTTGGGCTCCTTCTGAGACAGGAAGGGGGCAGGGCACAGCCATTCAAGGAATGCTACAGCAGTTAATATCAAAATGGTGGAAGATTTAACCCTCAGTAGGCCTTGAGGCTCAAGATGGTGGGAGATTTAACTTCTAGTAGAACTTGAGCTTCATTATATGCTTATTGTAATATATTAGCATGGTGAATAACATGCCTACAGGCACCATGACAGTCCCAAGGCTAGCCACAAAAGGTCAAAGAGTGGGAAATGGCCAAATTCCTGGGAATCCCAGCCCCTTCCCCAGGCTAGTTAGACTGGTCTGTCTGTCTGTCTCTCTCTGTCTCTCTCCCTCTCTCCCCCACCCACCCTTTGGAGACAGCCCGCACTGTGTCTATGGAGTATGTACCTACTTTTTACTCTAATCTGAGCACCCAACCCCCACACTCAACTGTAGCTCGTTCTTGAATTCTTTCCTGCGCGAAGCCAAGGACCCACACCTGGCGGGGCACGTCCCAGGGGCTGAACCGAAGCCTGGGACATGGTCCTCCTCACGTCCCACACCCGTTTTTCCTGCATCGGTTCTAACTATTGACCTACAGACTGTGTGGCCAGGACTCCTAGAATACCTGATTCCAGCGACATAGAAAGAGGCAGCTAGCAAAATCTTACAGGTGTACAAATTAGATTTTCTCATTAAATGCATACATTTAACTGGGGTGTTTAGACCATTTGCATTTAATGTGATTATTGCTATGACTGGACTTAAATCTAATATTTTACTGTCTTCTATTTTTGTTTGAGATCCTGTGAGTTTTTTGATGTCACATTTGTTTTGAAAAATATTTTGCTGTGCATAGAATTCTAGGTTGACAATTATTTGCTTTGAGCACTTTAAAGATGCTGCTTACTCTCATATGACTTGCATTGTTTCTGATGAAATTTTGCTGCCATTCTTATTTTTGTTCCTCCAAGCATGTTTCTCTGTCTGGTTTTAAGTAATTTGATTATGATTGCCTTGCTGCAGGTTTGTTTTTGTTTTTTGTTTTTTTTTTTTTTTTCATATTTCTTGTGGCTGAGGTCTTATCCGTAGCTTTTAAACTCTGTCAGGTAGGGCCAGAGTAGCCTTTAGTAAGGGCTAGCTTTTCCCACTGCTGAGGCAATATCGGTCTGGGTATTATTCTACCCTATGTCCTTTAACTGTCACATTTTTTTTTCTCATTGTGGCTGGTGGGAACACAAAGTACTTCTAGCTCTTTGTGAGGTTCAGGGATTATTTCCTCTAAGCCTTTTGGGTGACTCTTCTTCAAATTCAAGTGGCTTCCTCACGTACATGCACTGATGTGTACTTAGCGGAACACGCGAGGATGCCTCTCTACAGATTGAGCCTCTACCCACCTCTCTGTACTCGTTTCTCTAGTGAACTCCAGCCACATTTGTCCTCCAGGAATCCCAACTCCATCTGCTAAACTCAGGGGGACTGCTGGGTTCTACCTGGGTTTTGGCTTCTGTACTGCCGCCTCCCCAGAGAAAGATGGAGCATCACTGTCCTCTGTTGCCTGATGTGCAAGTTCTGAAAGCTGCTGGTTCATGTATGTTGTCGGTTTTTGTGGTTGTTTCCTATAGGAAGGTAAATCTAGTCCCTGTTACTACATCTTGCCCAAAAGAGGAATTCCCCCTCCTACATAATTTAATTTGAATCTCAATTACTCTGCAGTAGATAATACTATTACATGCATGCATGAAGTCTTGGGTGCAATCCCCAGTACCTCTGTTAAACAAACAAATGAATAAATAAATGAATAAATAAATGAATAAATAAATAAATAAATAAATAACCATCCCTAATTGCCTCCCTCCTAAAAATCATTTTTAAAAAATAAAAAAAATATTACAGATGAGGCATCTGAAGCTTGGAGAAGTGAAATAACCTTGCCTAGAGCTTTCTATGCTGTACAACCAATGGGCACTTAAACAAAACAGAGTAAGACAAACAAAAACAAAAAAGCAAAACCACGAAACTTTCCTGTCGGAAGGTCAAATGGCAAATTGAGAACTGTGACAAAAATCCTCTGAGCCCCACTTCTGGGCCCTTTCTGCGTCTATCACTACCTCAGGGTGGTGTTTGTCAAGGATAAGTCCAAGAATGCCTGCATCTCAAGCACCCGGAGAGCTGGTTTAAAGCGCAGACTTCTGGATTCCATCTCTGATACACTGAATCAAATCTCCAGTGTGAATCCTTAGACTGTGTATTTCTAACAAGTTCCCCCACCTTGCCTTAAAAAACAGGGAAGGCCCCGCAAGAACTTTTGGTGTTATTCTCTCTCGAACCGCTTCAAAAATCTTTCTCTAGCTTCTCTGTCTGGTTTCCTCAATTTTCCTTTGTATCTGGTTCTTTCCTCTCATTAAAAACATTCAATTTTCTCACAACTTAAAAAAGGCTCTTTTAGTTCTAATTACCTGATGCCCGAGCTCTTCTCCCTCACCGTCGAACTTTTCTTAATGAAAACTTTTGCCTTCAAGTACCACATATATACAGAAAAAAAGCACAAATTCTAAGTTCATAGCTCAGTACATTTTCTAACTTAACCCATCCATATAACCACCACCCAGATAAATAAATAGCTATTATCAGCAACTCAAATGTCCTCATGTCTCTTTCCTCCCTCCTTCATAAATAAAACCATTAACATGATTTCTTTCAACTAGATTAGTTTTGCCTGCTTTTTACCCTTAGATACTTAGAACTGTACAGAATATATATTCTTGTTTGGGTCCTTTTGCCTAATGTAATATTTATGAGATTAATCCATTTTTATTTATACAGTATTCTACTTTATAAATATACTAAATTTTTCCCTCTGCTAACCCTAGATCTTTACATGGTTGGCTTCCCCTCTGTATTCAAATCTCAGTACAAAGTCAGCTCCTTAAACATATCTTCCCTTCCTACCCTTGAAATAGCCAATGGGAGACACCCTACCAGCTGTTCTCTATGACTTTTCCATGTTTTATTCTTTTTAATCACTTATCACAATTATCTTATTTTATTCTATTTTATCCTAGTCCATCTATTTACCTGAATGTAAACTCCATTAAAGCAGACATCTTATCTGTCTTGCTTACGACTAAATCCTATTATTTGGAAAGAGTCTGGCAAATAGAGGGCACTCAATAAATAGGAAGTTTATCTCTTGCCATTTCTCTTCCTATTCTATTCCAGCCATACTGGACAAATGACAGTGTTCTAAATATGCTGGGTAACTTTGCTTGTGTTTTTTCCTGTGAGTAGAATTCCCTTCCCACTCTTTCTTCTCTTTGTTAACTCTTCATTGTTCCTCAAGACTTTTTGTTTCTATCACATTGCATTTATCATGTTGTCTGTGTTCCCACTGGAGAGAAGCAAGTTGAGGCATTATGTATTCCAATCACCTGGCCAAGATAGATAGCTAGCAGGCCCTGGGTAAATGTTTCTGTAGATCACCTGGGAGCCTGTTAGAAATCCAGAGTCTTGGCTCTCCTCCCAAATGGACTGAATGAGGCCAAACCTAAATGTTGGGGTTTGGAGCAGAGAAAAATTTATTGCAGGGCCAAGCAAAAAGAAAGGGTGGCTCATGCTCAAAAATCCCAAACTCTCTGATGATTTCTGGGGAGAAATTTTTAGGCAAAATTTGGGGTAAGGGCTACAGGATGTGTGGTTTTCTTCTGATTGGCTGGTGGTGAACACAGGGTGGTGTTCCAGAAATCTTGTGCTCAGCCTGAAGTTTCCATCCTCCACCTGGGCGGGGCCTTAGTTCCTCCGGAAGAACTCCAAGATACTGTTAAGTATATTATTTGAGGAGCAACCAGGACCCTGCCCCAAGGCTGCACCATTGTTTCTTGAGTGTTCCTCCCTCGTCTCCGCACTCCCTCCCTTCTCTGATTAGCATCTTTGAATTTGCCCTTTGAACCTCAGGGAAGGTCAAGGAGGCTGAATGAAGCCTTCTAACAAGAAATGGGGCACACACGGAAAGGATTTGTACCAGGAAGGACCCCACAGGATCCTGCTGTTACAGAAAGATGAGAAGAAATAGGGAGTGAGAGTTACAGAAGACTGGGCACAGGGAAGAAAAAGGTTTAGGTCTGAAGTCAAGAAATTGCCGTCTCCCTGGTAGAGACTGGTGGGGAGAGATGAAAAGCTTTCTTTTTACTTTATCTTTTTTTTAATCTCAGCCAACACTTTGCCGTCAGAGGACACCCCTAAAGACCCCAAATTGCACGGCAACTTGCCCTATTCTTAGTCATTTTATTTTTTTTAAATGCAATTAAAATGTCATTTATTTGTGCTTGTTCCTGGATGTGATTGGGTGTACGAAGTAGTCGTTTTATTCTTAATCACTGAGTGAGCTTCATTTAAACCCATCATTTCTTAGTACCCTTTGGTTACAGAAAATCTCCAACCAAATAGACTATAATAACTTCTGCATTTCATTATTCTCCTGCTGTTAGGCTTCATAATAGAAGGACAAGCAACTCTGTGGAATTAAGTGGGAGCCGGCAAAGAACAAGACACGGGATGGGGAAGGACAGCACCTGGACCGCGGTCGGGGAAAGAAGCCTCCAAAAGCGACGGAAAGCGTGCGCGCCGGACAGACTGACTGCATTTCCCAGGCTCCGTCGCCCACGTGGCCCCGCCCCCCGCCACCGAGGCCCCGCCCCCTCCGCCCCGGCGGCTGGACTCCGCGCCCGCCCGACTTCCCAGCGGCCCCGTGCGGCCTGGGCATGCCCAGTGCGGGCACAGCGGCTCCGGCCCTGGTAGCGCCCCGGCGGGAGCGGGCGGCCGGGCGCAGAGGGGCGCGGAAGAGCCGAAGGGGCCCGCTTTGGGCAAGAGGCCGGCCCGGAGCCGGAGCCGCAGCGGCGGCGAAGCTACCGGGTAGGTGTAGCTCGGCGGGGCCAGGCCTTGGCGCCGCGCACAGCGGGCGCGGCAGGGGCCCCGGTGTCAGGGGCGGTGAGGGCAGCAGGGCCCGAGCGCCGGCTTGGGGGATGCGGGCGGGGACTGCGGGAGGGACCCCGGGCGGGAAGGTGCTGCTGCGGCGGCGGGGCAGGGCCGGGGCGCGGGACGCAGCCCGCCCCGGTGGGCGAGCCTCTGCCCAGGTGCGGCGCGGCTATCTTTAGCTCCCCGTGTGATGGGAGGTGAGCGTGCTCCGCGCCTCGTGCACGGCTGTGGCTGCAGAGGGAGACCAGCTCCCAGTCGGAATTACCGAGGAGCTGGCGGCGGGGGGAGGGGGGGAGTCGGGTCCTTTCGGAGGCTCTGAGCAGTCCGGGGAGCCCGGTGGGAAGTGAGGATGCTTACCTTTTCTACACCTGGAGTGGGATGTGACAGCCTCCTGCTTTCTGGACTTGGGTTTATTGACTTAGAAATGAAAGTACAGGACTGCGCCTCAGTAGATGCTTAGTAAGTTCTCATGACTGTTTAGAAATTTAATGACCAGCAGTATCTACAGAGACTAGTTTGTCCATGGGATGCTCGGGTTAAACAAAAATCCTTCCTCATTGCAGAGCTTGAGTGAAAAGTCCCGACTGAGGATTTAGAACACTGGGGGTTTGAAGTTCGATGTAGCCTTCCACTGCTGTAATCTTGGGCAAGCCATTTAACTTCAGAGACTCGGTTCCTCCATCTGTGAAATGATGTGAACCAGATTCTTATTGTTTCCTTCCACCTCAACTGGAGGCTTCCTCCGTGTGACTCAGCCTCTGGTTTCAACCTTTGGCCAGTTGCTATTCGCCATGCCTCAGCTTTTTGTCAAACCAGATAATTCACCAAATGTTTCTGTAGGAAGGCTGCTAGGATCTCCGTAGAAAATTGAAGTGACTTGTCCTTGAAAGGCCACTGTTGGTCAGTAGGTAGTCTGCCACTGGGTACTTGCAGAAGCCAGGTGTTGATGGCCATGGTTCAAGTATCACAGCTGTTCTCCTTGGATTAGAACTGACACGCTTCGAGCTGTGTCAGCACCCTGTGAGAAATCCAGACTAAGTAATTGGCTTCCTTAAACTCCCAAACTAGCTCCTTCTGTAGTGGGATTATGTTTATATAGAAGTTAAGCTTTTAGGGGGGAGGGTATAGCTCAATTGATAGAGTGCCTGCTTAGCATGCATGAGGTCCTGGGTTCAATCCCCAGTACCTCCAGTAAAGACAAAAAATAATCCTAATTACCTTACCCCAAGCAACAACAAAAAAACAATAAAACTGAAGTTTTAAAAAATTATTTAAAAAAAGAAGTTAAGCTTTTATTTTCATGTTATTGCACTTTGTATTCAAAATCTATGAATAATTTTAATAGCTTTAATTTCTAGATGAGGAAGTTAAGAGTGAATCCATGGTAGTGTTTACGAACTAGTGTCTCACGTATTGTCACGGAGCATTCACTGTTCATCTGGCAGTGAGTTATCCTATCATTCAGGGGTTTTTGTTTATTTTTAAGTGGGAGCATTAAAAGTTTCTTACCCTAGAAACTTCTCTACCTGAATGAGTGCTTGTGTAGGATTTGATCCAAGGAGCAGATGGTACATAGTGTTGGGCAGGTTGCCTTCCTACTGCTCTGTTCCCTGCTCTTCCTGTTCTGGATGGCAGGCGTCCAGTTGGGTCAGTAGGGTACAGCTGGGTGAAGTGATCATTAGGGAAAGCATGCTTAGGTTTTGAAGTTTGAGGTTTCTACAAGCTGCCTGTGAAATTGTCATTATGGTCCGTCTCTTAAATTGAGAATACCCTAGATCAGCTTAGTCAGGTTTGAGAACTTTAGAATCCCAAGTTCTTAACTGAAATTTTGAAAATGGGTTTTCCGTTCACTTTAAAGACATTACATAAGAGTATAGTATTTTGAGAATATTTATACATGTGAACTTTCAAATTATTTTATGAAGCTAGATTGCTCATTCACCTAAGAAATAAAATGTAGTGTGTTAAAGAATATTTATAAACGCAAACTTGACTTTTTTGGGACCTAGTTTAAAATCCATTGTTTTTTACATGCTTGTTAAAATTGTGCACATATGTATATATTTCAAGTTGGTAGACAGGGTCAAGTATTTGGATGTAGTGGGAAATTTCACATCATACCATAAGCTTATCTATGAGATGAAGGGCCCTGTGTGTGAAGTGTGTATTTAGTAATTTTTGTTAGAACTTTCAAGTTGCTCTTGTATTTTCATTCAAGTAACATCAAGCACAACTATTGCTTAAGAGGATGTTGAAATGTAATTATCACGCATCTCAAAAGTCTCAGAAATGGGACGTGTAGGAAGATAGTCAGGGAAATCAAGGCCCAGAGAAGAGACCACTGGTCCATGAGCACGGTTACCCCACGTGAAAGGGAAATGATGGTAAGTGATTTAAAAACTTGACTGATTTCAGGCTTTTCAGCAGATACAGGTATAACCTCACTTTGTCCACTGCTAGCATCTACCTAAGTGCTAGGAGCCACTGCACTCCCGTTAGAGAAGTGTGTGGAAAATGTCATCGTGTGCAAATACACATGAAGTAACTCGAACATAAATACTTTCCTCCATTATGCTCCGTCTGTCTCCAGGTCCTTCATGATGAAAGACTGGGGGACGCGTCTCTCTCTGTGTAGTTGGTAGTTTGGGTGGTGAAGAGATGGCTGACAGTGTCAAAACCTTTCTGCAGGACCTTGCCAGGGTGAGTACATCAGGTCTTCCCTTGACCCTTTTGCTGCAGGAACTGACTAGGAAATCCTTTAGGTAGTTTTGGAATGTTTATTACATTTGTTGGTTTTTTTACATACAGGTTTTCATTCTAATTCACAGTACTCAAGAGAGGTGTTATCCTTCATCTTGCAGAAGCTTGGGAGTCCTGTCTAGTGAGTGTCTCTAGTTTTGGAACCCTGGTCAGCTTGGCCCCAGACCTTGTTTTTTATTTAAAGTTTATTTTGGAATAATTTTACACTAACAGAAAAGTTGTAAGATCGTACAGAGTTCCCCTGTATCCTTCACCAGGTTCTCCTAACGTTAGCATCTTGGTAACCATGGCACATTGAACAAAACCAAGCAGTGAACACTGGTACAGTACTAATACCTAATCTTCTTAGTTTGGATTCTACATTGTAGAACCTACCTTTTTCTGCAGTTGATGATACTCTAGGAAAACGTCCCATAAAGATCTGTGGACGACCAATCACCCAAATGATCAGTAGCATAAAATTCCCTTATAGAGGATGTCTGAGTTCTAATGCCCTGGGTGTAGCACCTGTAGCTGTGTCCCTGGGAGCAGGAGAGAGGCCAGCTCTGATGGGGAGTGGCAGTGTTCCCCAGTGGGCGTGTTTAAAAGTTTATTACCTTTGAGTAAAGAAGGGGAATTAAAGGAATATTTTAGAAGAGCCGAAGAGAATTCATGCAGTGTGATCTACTTTTAATACCTTACGCCCTTGTCTTCTGTGGTAAAATTTCAGCCCTGGGTTAGTATTCCAGAGTCCACTTCATGTGTTTGTCTGCCCCTCTGGACTAAGTATCTTAGAGGCGGGGTTCTTGTCATCATTCTAGCACATCCTAGGCCCTCGGCCATTTGAACTTGGCTATCTTAAATATTTAAACTATTTGTGGATGACTTAGGAGTTAAAAAGCAAAATAACATTAAACATCACTCATAGATAAAAGATCAGGTGCACACTGCCAGTTTATGCCCTTGTCAGTGGTAGTTCATAAACTTGTCCATTTCTCTGTATCCTGGCAGTTTTCTCTAAAATTTTTTTCCCCTCATAATAGGGGAAAATGCCATTCTTTAGTCCAGGTTGGCCATTGCTTCTAGAGTGCCTTTTTCCACTTCTTTATGAAGTTGAATACACCAGTCCTTCCCCCTCTACTTTGGACATAAATCTGTTGTGGCATTTACTAAACTGCACTTTTTTTTTTTTTTTTTGGTTTACTTGTGTACTTTTCCTGCTAAGTTATAGTTTGTTGAGCAGTTTTGTATGGCTGGTGTCTAGTTCATTGAAGATGCCCAATGTGGGAGTGGGTGGATGAGCAAGTGCAGCTCTTTGACCTGGGTGGCGGGCAGCTCTGATGTTTGTAGTAATGACAGTAACTTTTCTGCAGTTGGGGCTCTTCCATTTATTGGCAAGTGCCTCCATCGCTGATTTAAGACTTAACCCTCTCCCCCACCGTACGTTGTTTAAAGACATTCTCCTCCAGCTACGCTATCATGTTGTTTGTGTCTTGTGTGGCTTGCTCTTATCCTTTTCACAATTTTACAGTAATTATTTCTTTGTGTCTTTCTCCAGGCTTGGTCCAGCCCTGGTCCTTTCTAGAGACCAGTGTTTAATTTATCCTTATATTGCTACTTTAGTACAGGATATAGATCATACTGTAGGCATTCAATTGATATTGGAAGAGTACAGGGGAGGGCAGTAATTTGGCTTTACAGTATGGATAAGTGTTGGAGGGATTGGAAAGCCACTGTTTTGCAACCATGTTATTCAAGATTTGGACAAGAATTGTCAATCAAGCTAAATCTGAGGGAGGGAACTTGATGAGCAGGATATTCGCCTGATCTCAGAAATGTCTGCCTACAGTTTACTTACTAGTTGCAAGGAGAAAAATTTGCAGCCATCCAGTGGAGCTGGATGACACCTTGATGAATGTGCAAAACTGACTGAATATGCAAAATTGACATCACAAAGGGCAGACAGACATCGTGTGCTTCTGGATGTAATACCCGGAAGAGCACAGCATCACTTATGTGATACTCCTGCCAAAAATGTGGGACCTGGGTCTGAGCAGGAGGAAACAAACTAAATTGAGGACACGCCATAAAATAACTGGCCTGTGTGCTTTGCATAAGATGACGAGCTAAAGAGCTGTTCCTGAATAAAGGAGACTTTTAAAGAGATGACAGCTAAATGCAACATCTGATTCTGAACTGATTTCTGATACTTGAGGGGTAAAAATGCTGTAGAGGACATTCCTGGGACACATGGAGAAATTGGAATTTGAACTGCCAATTAAACTATTTCAGTATTTTCTTGAATAGGTAACTATCTTGTGGCTATATAAAAGAATATTATTACTTTTAGGAAATACACACTGAGGAATTAAAAGTAAAGAGACACAGCAATCCACTCAAGTGATTTGGAAAATGTGTATATATGAATAATAATAAATAATGTGGCATAAAATCTGATGAATCTGGAGAAAGGGTATTAGGAAGTTCTTCATTCTTGCAGCTCTCCTGTAAACTGGGAATTATTTAAAAAAAAAAAAATCAAGGCTCTCTTAAGCCATGTAGCAAACTAAGTACAATGATTTCCACTGTTATTTCACTTTATGTCACTTTGGAAAGCTTTCTGATCCACAGTCATCTTCTTTAAAAATAACGTTCTTGTTTCTAGGGGATCAAAGACTCCATCTGGGGAATTTGTACCATCTCAAAGCTAGATGCTCGAATTCAGCAAAAGAGGGAGGAGCAGCGTCGAAGGAGGGCAAGCAGTGTCCTGGCTCAGAGGAGAGCGCAGAGTATAGAGAGGAAGCAAGAGAGGTAAGGAGTGGAGGCTGCTGTCAGAGGGTGTCTGACCTCCCAGGGAGCATTTTAGCAAGTGATTGATCCTTAGTATAGAATTCAGACTCTACATAGTTCCTTGGCATTTTAGTACCCCATTATTTGTTGTTTGTACTTTCTCCCCCCCAAAATGTTATGGGCACAGCCCCCCCACCCCTGGACATTGAATTAAACTCAGGTCTGGGAGAAATCCTTGTTCAAAATATGGTGTTTTAAAAAAATCAGAATGGATTGGTGGATACTTGTAGGAATATCTGTGTGGATTTTATTTGAAGGAAGAACCTCAGACATCCTCTTTTAATCTTCACCAATCTTGGATTTTGGAAAATATATTTTTTTTCTTTTTAAGAAAAATTGCTTCTCTTAAAATATTTTTAGCCTTTTCTCATTGACATTAGGAGAGAACATTGGGAGAAAAATAACTGCTGGAAAAATAATGTGGTGCCAACAAAAGACAAAAAGGAGAGCTACTGAATAACAGTACGGAAATAGCCTCTATGCCTTTTTTAAGCTAAATACATGTGGTCTTTTCCAGTGAACCGCGTATTGTTAGTAGAATTTTTCAGTGCTGCGCTTGGAATGGTGGAGTATTCTGGGTAAGTTTTTTCCTCAAATTCCAGGTGCCTTATAAGCGTCTTCAAATAGTTGCCATGTTAATGGTTCTCAACTGTCTTCTTGAACTGAGACAAGTAGCTTTTACCTGCTGATATCTGGGCTTAAGACCATAACTCAGGATTCTGTGCTCCTGCAGTGATTTTATCCCCACTCAGAGAATACTTGGCTGTAAATGTCAGGGATAAGCCTGAATATATACACCTTTTTCTTAAATGATTCATTCACAAGTTTAACATGTTAGGTAACAATTTCTGTTGATACTGTCTGGACATTTTGGCCAAAAGCAACTATGGGGGCTCAGAGGGGAAGGGCAGATGGCCAAGGTTCTCCCTGCCTCTGGTCATAGCAGTGTATTAGAATTGATTACCATTGAAACCGATACTGGAAGGTTGCCTGCAATTAACTGAGAACCAACGCAGGCTTAATTGAAATTTGAGTACTTTGAAGAACAGGTAGTTAAATATTTTCTTTGACCTGGAATGGAGTGTAATTCAACTTGTTAATCTAAACATTTCACAGATGTTTTTAGGTGTTAACTTTAATTAATAAAATGTTACTATGAACTTAGTATATGCCTCTATTTTGGCCTGAATACTGATTGAACTGCTCATCTGTGCCCCCGAAGCTTTACTGTTTTCATAGGCAGTGTCACGTTTGTACCTCTCAGGTGGAGGACGGGGAAATAGAATTTTGGTGCCTCTTCAGGCCTCCTAATTTATAAAAGGCACTTCTATCTGGAAACTAATTACACTGAAACTTGGAACTCTTGTTTTATTTGTTTATTTTTTCAATGGGGAAACACATTGTTTTTCTATTACTGTGTAACAAATTAGCACAAATTTAGCAGCTTAAAATGGAACTGTTGTTGTAAAGAAGGGCTTTTAACGTTTACCTTATTGCTTCCCTCCTTTAGTTGAGCCTCCTCTTGTTTTATCGAGTGTTTATTCCTGTGCTTCAGTCAGTAACAGCCCAAATTATTGGTAAGTCTGTACATTGCTCCATGCTGTCTGCCTGGGATGGAGGGGGGAGGTGTTTCCCTGTCTCCCTCAGTTTATTGAACACTTCCTCTGTACTGGGAGCTTTAGATGTCTTTAACTCAGATCTCTCAACAACCCTTTAAGTGGGTATTGTTATAGATACCATTTTATAGATGAGGAAATGGAAATTAGTTACCAAGCTTAAACCATTAGGAAGTAGCAGAGCTGGGACTTAAACCTGGGTGGCTTCCTGCGTACAGTGTACTGTTTTTTAATCACTGACATCTCAGTCACCACCAGGTAAGCAGGTTTGTCTCAAGGTAAGCAGCACATATGTATGGCTACTCTGAACTGGAGTTGTGGCCACAGTTGGGTGTGTCTATGAAGAATAAGATCACCTGAAATAGGTGCAGTTATGTGCTGGCAAGAAGCAAAGGTGTCTGTGTGTGGAGGGGGAAAGAATAGTCACCAGCGAGGGATTGCGTCTTTGGTCTTCTGGTTTTCCACTTCTCCAGTTAAACCAACAGCCTCTTTCCCCTTCCTTAGGTGACCCATCACTCCATGGGGATGTTTGGTCATGGCTGGAGTTCCTCCTCACGTCAATTTTCAGCGCTCTTTGGGTGCTCCCCCTGTTTGTGCTTAGCAAAGTTGTGAACGCGATTTGGTTTCAGGTAGGTCCAGGGCAGCACGGGGTCTGGGTTTTACTGCGTGATGAGTCATCAGGTGGCAGATTTCAGTGTATGAAGTTGGTGGCCATGTAAGGAGCGATTTCACAGCCTTGACTTTCCTTGGTCCAGCAGCCCGTGGGTGACCTTTGTGCTCCTGTAAAACGGACTCTCTCTCAGGTTGCCGCAGCATCTTGTGGCCACACATCCAGGGGCTCCCCTCGCCCGGCAGGTCTCCTGGCAGATCAGCGCCTTAGCTTTGGGGGTGGGTGTTGAGGCTGCTTGCTTCACGTTCTGGTGAGCTGCTTTCTCTCTTGCAGGACATAGCTGATCTGGCATTCGAGGTGTCAGGGAGGAAGCCTCACCCATTCCCTAGTGTCAGCAAAATCATTGCTGACATGCTCTTCAACCTTTTGCTGCAGGCTCTTTTCCTCCTCCAGGTGAGACTGGCCTTCGGGACACATGGGCAGATTCAAAGAAGAGTCACTAGAGGGAGCTTCACCAAGACAGTGTTGCATTTATACTGAGCAGATACGTTTATGGGATGTGTTGATTTTTAAATCATTTTTTTTCACAGAAACAACTAGAGACTTTTAAAATCATGAAATGATAAGAAACGCTCTTCCCTGCCACCCTGGGCATTCTCCACTCTCCTGCGATTTAGAACCTTGAGGAGCAACGACCAGGCTATCTGGGCAGAGAGTGATGGTGCAGAGTGGCAGGTGAATAGCGTGAGGTCTCCGGAGCTTTGGAATTAAGATTTTCCATACTTGTTCCCCAGGGGATGTTTGTGAGTCTCTTTCCCATCCATCTTGTCGGTCAGCTGGTTAGTCTCCTGCATATGTCTCTTCTCTACTCACTATACTGCTTCGAATATCGTTGGTTCAATAAAGGTAAGCCTGTCTAACGGAACTCAGAGCTTGGAGGCCCAGTTTGGAAATGCTGCTGCTAAGCAGACTTCTTAAATTCTTCAACTTAGGTTCTTGGCAGACCGCCTTTGGAATGAAGCAGCCTTTTTGGCAGAAGGGAACCTACCTTTGGCTTAGGGGGTTTTACCCTTAACTTTGATGCTGGGGCGTATAGCAACATGGCATTACCCTTACGGTGCTTAATGCGATGTAGCTCTGACAGCCATAAGATGGCGCAAATGAGCACGAGTTATTCTGAATTAGAGAAATGAATTTGACGTTGGTGCACTCAGATTATCTTGGTGATATTTTGAAAGTCCTTGGCATATTTGTCTGGGTGTGGATGGTTGAAAGGGGTTAACTGATTTCTAGAGGATGGCTACCTTTTGAGGCTTTGCTTTGTTCAAGACTAATCCTGACAAAGGATGCTGGTGTTGTAATTCAGAACTCCCTTAGCCTGCCAGCTTTGAAATTGTGGTTATTGAATTGTAAACACTTTGCAGAGAAGCTTTATCAGATTTAGACAATTTTAATTTATATGTTTTGGCTGTTTCCTGAATGGCAGATCTGTACCTAAAACATAAACTTCAAATAAGTTGTCTACCACATTTAGTCATTTGACTAAGCGGAAATATGCAGCCTAACTGTATTGGCTCCTTGTTTTAGGAATTGAAATGCACCAGCGGTTGTCAAACATAGAAAGGAACTGGCCTTACTACTTTGGCTTTGGTCTGCCCTTGGCTTTCCTCACAGCAATGCAGTCCTCCTACATCGTCAGGTAATTGGACTGTTGGGACTTGAAGGGAACTAGGAAGAACACTCAGGGTAGGGAGCACCTTTTGTGTGCCTGGTTCTCTGCCAGGCCTTCCACATTCTTACTTGGCTGTCAGGTGGTCTGTAAGGATTTTTCTCCTTGCCAGAAAGCTGTAGGCGTTTGTCAGTTAGCATTAAAATACAGCCTGCGTAATCCTAGAAGCCATATTCTTCTATGTTGCTTCCTAGAACAGTGTTAAACATAGCCAGTGCTTAGAAAAATCCTTTTGTTGTCATTGTTGGGAAAAGATGTCTTTGCTATATTAAGGGTCCATAAGTCATGATATCAGCACTGGAGGCAAAGAACTTTGGGCTTCTAATACCTTCAGAGTCATGGCTACTATGAAGGTGACTAATTATTTCTTTTTCTTTTTTTAAACAGTGGCTGCCTCTTCTCTATCCTCTTTCCTTTATTCATTATCAGCGCCAATGAAGCAAAGACTCCTGGCAAAGCGTAGTAAGTATTAGCCAGTATTAGCTAAAGTGTAGTTTTTTCTGTCTAAAGGATTGGGGCTGTGGTATCACAATTATGTGAGTGTGAGACAGTTTTACTGAGGGTTCTTTTTTTTTTTAAATAACCTTACATTGCAGGAAAACATTAACATACAGTTTAAGGAGGGAAACACTTCTGGGCTATACCCCCTAATTTTCCCCATGCATAGGTGCAAATAAATTTTCAAAAATTGATGCTATTATACATATTCTTAAAATGTAGCAATTCTCTGAATAAGGCATTTATATACAACCTGTAGTTAGGTTCATTTTTGTAAGAATGGCCAACTTTTTAAAAATAGTGAGCCATATGATTGGACATGAGTTTATTGATAATGATAGTAAAACAGAGTATGTTAAAATGACTCTAGCAATATTAGCACTCAAAGTTGTATCACTTCAAAGAGAAACCCAGTCTTTTGATCAATTTTGGTTGAGTCAGTGAGGATACACATATAAGAAACTTCAGATCTGTTTGGGTTCCTGAATGCTCTTGCTGTCCAGTAATGCTCAGTGTGTGTCTAAGTGTAACTGACTTTCTCTTGAAATGCTTGAAAATGAAATACACACGGCATATGATATCTTAAGACATAGCTTGAATTTTGTACCCTAGGAAAGCACTTTATTGAATCAGAATTAAAGCTAAAGTAGAACTTTATTTCCTCTAAGTCCTGGCAAATGGTGATTCCACTGTACTCATGTCAGTGACCAGACCCAGTGCATTTAAAATAAAAAAATTTGTTTTACTGGAGTTCTGGGGGTTGAACCCAGGACCTCATGCATGCTAAGCAGGCAGTCTGCCACTGAGCTGTACCCCCCACCCCAGTGTGTTCTTTAGTTGCTGCCTTGCTGCCTGTTTAACCCCTGTGTCTAATATCTGCACCTGCTTGATCAAATTTCAATTGTCTTATTTTCCCCTGTCATTTTAAATTGAATGTAGTCAAAAAAATTATCAAATAATGAAAACAATTTTGATCAACTAGGGGCTCTAACAAATTTGACCTCTTTTGCCTTTTAGCCTTTTCCAGTTGCGCCTCTTCTCCTTGGTGGTTTTTTTAAGCAACAGACTCTTCCACAAGACGGTCTACCTTCAGTCTGCCCTGAGTAGCTCAACTTCTGCCGAGAAGTTCCCCTCGCCGCACCCATCTCCTGCCAAACTGAAGGCTGCTGCGGGCCACTGAGTCGCCTGCCATCCAGAGGGGATGGGGGGGATTGCAAGGACGCTGTGGCAGCTCCTCTCCGTGTTCACCTCCCCCGCCAGGGAAGGCAGGACCCACTCTGCCAAGGGCCCTGTGCACATTCCCTTCTCTCTGAGGAACCCTGATTTTTGTCTCTGGTGCACGTAAGGCAGAAACTTCCTGACACCAGTATGGATTTTAAACACCGGTGAGTCTGAAAGGACCACAGGTTTTTCTGCAGCTCTTTTCTAGCATTTGCCAGCCCCCCGTGCCTGGACTGGTTTGAATACTTTTTCTCCCTGTGCCATTTACCCTCCCACTTCCTGCCTTCCACCCACCACCCTGGGATGAATGGATTTTTGTAATTCTAGCTGTTGTATTTTGTGGATCTGTTATTTTTGTTTTTCTGTGAAGCACATATATTGGATGTGGGGGGTAAAGGAGAATCTATTGCTCCTGGTCACTCCCTTTATAGCCATCACTGTCTTGTTTCTTGTAACTCAGGTTAGATTTTGGTCTCTTGCTCCACTGCAAAAAAACAAGTCTGAAGAGATGGGACAGGCGGAAGGACCTCGCAGCCAGATCTGCGGGGTTTTGAGGAGTGATTTTTCTTTCTTCCCCTTGAAGGGGAAAAAGCTGTTTTTCACTGGTACCTTTAAAGTTCCCCAACTGTAGGGTGGTACCAGTTTTGGACAAGTGCCACTGCAACACAGAAAGCTCAGAGAAGCTGAACTTGTAACCTCTGGAGGTCTGAACTTCACTGTTGGCCACTGCTTGGTCTGTCTGGTGTTTCAAAGGAATATTGGGTGCTGCAAATAGGAACTGAAGGAGTAAACTTATTAAACCCATTACATCTGTGATTGCTTGATGTTTTCCTGTCATTTTAAAGAGACTAAATATAAGGGGAGGGGACAGACCTCAAAACACTTGTATGGTTTTAATATGTCACAGATGTGAGCTGGTTTCCCACAGGAGTGTAATGGTTGAATTTAAAGATCATCACTTCAAGAAATATATTCATGGAACACAAGATTTTGTCTTGCAATAATTTGGAAGATTTAGTTCTGAAAAAGTTTCCCCGAGGAAGTTTGGGTTATATGATTATAATCATGTCAACATCTTGTGAAAGAATTTGGGATTGAGTTGTTTTAAAGTCTGTATGTACATCTCTCCTGTGTATTTATGAAGGGAGGGAGATCCTTTTAGACTTCAACGACCTGAACATTCTCACTGGGGAAGAGATTAGACGTTCAGTTAACAGAAACCCTTACTGTGCAGAAGACAAAATAAGGATTTAGAAATTGTTGCTAGGAGATGTAAACCAAGTTTGAAATAGAGAAGGTTTTAAAGTCGTGAATATTTTGGAAGTACGTGTTTCCAGCTTGTGAACAAAAAATTGTAAAAGACACTTGAAGATGTCCTGGCTGTACTCTGACATCTCTGGTCATTCAAGAAGAGCAGTGCAGTAGTGAGAGTGGTTTGCAGAAGATCTCAGTATTTCATCAGCTTGCAACTGATCAGGATTGTCTTATTTAAGATTAGTTACTGAAGTTTTTAAAATTAGATTAAAATGGCCACATCTTTGCTGCCTAAAATTCCTATTTGTGCCAGCTAAGCTGATCTTAGCTTAGTGTTAGAAGGTGAGGGAGGTTGAGTTGATGAAGGCCTGTGGAATTATCCAGCACCGTGCCTAGCTACAGAGAATGCTTGAAGTTGAAGTTATTAGAAGTGAGGAATCTGTAAAGTTTTATTAGTGTAAATAAGAGGCCAGGCCTGTGCAAAGGCTAGATTACCAAATCTCTCTTTTTGTAGGTATTCCTGATCTCATGAAATGTAAACAAAAGTAGTGTAAACTTCTGCCTTTTCCTGGGGTATGACCTCTGAGGGGAGGGGTTAGGAAATAGGGACCAAAGGCGGGGTCGGCTCTGTTTTTGTCAAGTTCAGAATGGCAGTTTAAGGCAGACTGAGAGTAACTGAAAATCGGGGAGGGCACATCACTAAAGGTGAAAATGAGAGCTTGAGTTTCAGTCATGCAGCCAGGAGGCTCTAAGGAAACATGTTCACAGAAGCTCTTTCCAGGGACAGACATCACAGTTTGGACAGGTCTGTATGGTTCAAAATACTACCCTTTTATCCTGCCCTAGAGCTGAGCTGTGCATTATAGCACCTCTAGAAAGTAGATGCTTCAGACCTGAGTATGTTGTCTGCTGGGAACTTAAATGGGCAGACTTGTGCCCTGACTTGTTAATTGTTCTGCACTTAGCAACGGCCAAGATAAAGTTTACAAGAAATTGTGACAAATTGGAATAAGCCCAGAAGAGGGCAACTAGTGGTTAGGGGTTTGTGAACCACCTTAAAGGATAACATCTGTGGAAGTAAAAGGGCAACTGTAATTGTTCACTGTTAATTATCCATCCACTTATTTTCTGATTACAGAAGTAGTTCCCTTACTCAGCTTCTGCACTCCGTGTTTACCTCCGTGGAGATTGCTCTGGTAAAGGTTCTCAGTTCTTCAGTGGTGTGATGGAGGACTGTAGCAGTCATCTCCGCCCCCCACCACCATCCCAACATTCCTCCTATGCTACATTCCAACCCATAGAGAGAAGCTAAGAGGAAGCTGACTTCAGGTGATTGTGTAAGTTAGGTCTCTTTAACAACCAGAGCCAAACATCCAGTAAAATATACTGGATGGATCTAAGTGAGTCCATAGAAACAGTAAAGGATAAAGTGAGGGGGACAGATGACTTAATCATGTAACAATCATTTGAGCGCCTTCTCTATCAGGCTCTGTAGGGTACTGGGGATTCAAGGGTGAACCAGAAATAGGATTATTGTCCTCTTGGACCTAACAGTACAGTGTAGGAGACTGAGAAGTAATCACATTTTTCAAACTTACGTATTGAAATAGCTACTATTTTCATAGATCTCAAGGTTGGGTAACCTGGCCCTGGAGGAAATTTAAGTAATTCTACAAATAAAACTTAAAATTCTAATAACTACTTTCATAGATACTTGGTAAGCTGTTGCATCCATAAAAAACAGGTTGTGAAAAGGGGACAGAATGGGAAAGTTCTTGGAAATGAAAACAGTTGTGGAAATAAAATGAGATGGCTTACAAAAGTGATGCTGAGGGGGCTAAATCAGAGAACTGAAACATAAAGTTGAGGAAATTTCTCAGAACAAAGAGCAAAAAGATTAAGACATGGAAAGAGCTAAGAATCATGAGGTATCCAGGAACCAGATCCAACGTTTGTTTCAGAAAATGAGAACAGAAGCATGGAGACAAGAATAAAACCAGAAAATGTCCAGGACTGATGATGAAAATTATTTAGAGTTTTCAGATAGAAAGGGCCTGCCAAGCGTAAACCAATGGGGGAAAAAAAAAAGCCAGAGAACCCCAAAATGGAATCTCTAAGGAAAGACATCGGAGAAAAATAGGTTACTAAAAGAGACTGCGACTCACATTGGTATTAGACTTCTCAAGGACAACTCTGGGTAGTAGAAGATGAAATTACAATGCCTTGACAGTGTACTGTTAGGTGGGCTTGTGTGTGTCTGGGATGAATGCGTCCCAGTTTTGTTCCTGTAACTAAACCTAGCTATGCTGTTGAGGACAAAATAAAAGCATTGTTTGCTTTCCACTCAGTTTTTCTGAAAAAGTTACTTGGAAAATCTATCAAGGTGAGAAATAAATCCAAGAATTACATGACTGAGTAAAACAGCCAAACACCATGAAATAGTGGAATCAGAAGTGCTTTGAGGAATCCTAGTAAGAGTGCTGTGCAGCACACTTGGAAAGGTAGGTTCTGAGGAGAATATTTTCAAGAGGAAAACATTGTTAACTCTGGTCTGCTCCAGATGACATGAAGACATTCTGTTGATTCAGTGATATGAAAAAGGTAAGGACACACTTCAGGAAAGACCAAAAGCTCCACAGGAGTGACAGAACTCTGACAAAGCAAGCTAAAAATAGCATTATTTTAAATAACTGATGGGATTGTAAAAAAGTTTTTTAAACAACCAAATCAAGACTTTTGGTCCAGTAAGTCAGGAGAAGGATGAACTGATATGCTGAATTCACTTACAATCTCTGTGTTTATAATAACTATAATTTTCCCCATGACTTTGCCATCCTGACTTTGATTTTACTTATAAATCTTTCCCTGATATTAAAGAATCATCCTAAAAAAATAGGCTTAGATTTTAAACTGTTCTTTAGTAGTATATTTTGACTTCTGAAAAAGTTGACTTAATTGTATCACCTGGAAACTTAAACATAGTCCCTTTTAAGAAACGTGTCCAGTAATTCAAAAAAAGAACCTCAATATCTTAATGTTCTTGAAGCAGTATGTTTTTCAATCTAAAGGAATCTTTCAAATTTTAGCTCTTTAAAAAAAACCTCATTTTGAAGAAGCATTTACATGAAGTCCTGCAATTCCTTCAGGTTCAGCTTCAGTACTGTTCATAAAATTACATTAAACACATTATTATGAATACAAAACGAAAAAGCAGATCTGTTGAATCATAACGTCTTGGGGTGAACCCGGTCACGTGAATTTTGAGAAGTACACGTGATTTTGAAGCACTGATTTAATAAGCTTTCAATAAGTTTTGTCGGTTGCATTCACAGTAGAGTAACTGCGAAGGGAAATGAGTGACGCTGGGACTAAGAAGAGTTGCCGATGCTCCCATTTTCCTTGGTGTAGCTCTTGCTCTTTAAGGTGTGTAGGGAGTGGGAGGGCGGCTCTAGAGGTGACGGGATTGGCTGCTGAAACTTCGCCCCCTTCCCTGCCCTTTGCAGCTTTTCTTTGCGGGGGAGGAGAGGAAGGGAGAGGCGGCGAGTCAGGGCAGCTTTTACTGTCGGGTATCTTAGGGGTCAGCTGACAGAGTCCCCGGAAGAAGCCTGTCTACCGCTGCGGAGGACCGCCTCCGCGGCAGCGATGGACTCTCGTCCCGGGGCGTGGATTCTTCCAGCCCAAACCCGACGATCCGTCTAGCCCAGGTATGTTCACTAACGAGGTCAGGGGTTTAAGAAAGGAAAACGCCCCGTGAAACTGGTCAGGGCTGTCGTCCATTGCACTGTACCGGAGCATCGTCCAAGACGGCTCTTGGGCGAACTGTCAGACAAGGTCCTGTACAGGATGCAACGGTCTGGACCGGGAAGCGTTTGAGTTTTCATTGAGAATAGGAAGAAAATTTTTCCCACCTCTCCTTTAACCTTATATTAGGTAATAGCCAACTTCTACCGTTAAAGAAACAAAACTCTCAGAAACGGAGGGTAGCGAATACAGGCTGGTTTTTTGGGATTTGTAGTTCCGACCCATTCCTTCGCGTAGTTTCCGCTTCCGTTCACATGACTGGGCTGAACGGACCACACCTTCCGCCCGCGACTCCTCCGCGGTCCTCAGACGGACACGTCACTGCTCGGCCCTCAACCAAACTGCTGCGAGCGAGTTCTTTCCGCGCTCTCGCTCTCACGAGCGGGCCTATCAACGCTCGGCGGTTGAACCGAGTCCCGCCTCCCCGCTGCTAAGTGATATCTGTATTGTCCAGTTAAAAAACGGGAATGTGGCTTTGTCCACGCCTCCGAACCTGACAGACAGTCCCGGGATCCTATCGCTCTCACTAAGTATCAGATCGGCCCTGAGCCAGCCAATGGGGAACGGCCCGGGAGGCCGACCCGGCGCTGCCAGGGTTGGGTGCGCCGCTGAACGCTGAACGGATGGCAGAGGGAGCCCAGCGGAATCTTGAGGAACGCGGCTCAGGTGAGAAGGCCTTAGGATATAATTTCAGAATTAGCGGCAGGTGCAGTCGCAGGCGTTGGTGGGGCTGAGCGAAGTGCAGGTGGTGGGGCTTAAACGGTGTGGGGCTTGGATGCAGAACAGAGTCGAGTGCCTTGCAGAGGAGGGGGCGTGGGGCGTGGCGTGGGGACATCCTAGAATGGAAGGATGTGAGGGTCTGGGATGGGGCGTGCGCTTAGGCCCGGAGGGCGTGGTAAAGATCGGATCCTGGGACTAGTCCTGGAGGGGATGGCGCTTCGAATGCCAAGGTGCTGGGGTGTCTCGCGGTGCCTGGTGTTAGAGGGGTTGAGCTTTTTGAACGTGAGAGACAGGGAGGAGGGACCTGCAGGAGTGAGCAGAATTTGGGAGGGTGTGAGAAAGTGCGTAGGCGAACGGGGTGGGCAAGTTGCCGTCTTGGGAATTGGGTGGAACAGGGAGGCCCCAGCTTGCAGGCACAGTTGAGGTGGAGGACAGATGCCAAGTGTTCTAAGAAAAGTGTCTTTGCCTTTACTTGGTTTGGCGGTGTGCGAAAACGCCAGACACTACAGTATGGAAACTCCCCTAAGGTCCTGGCCTAAATTACCAGCTCCTTTACTCAGTTTTCAGGTAGAGGTTCTAGCACTCATTTCCCCGGCTTACACTTAGAGGCGGAAGGAGCCTATCACCTCAGTGATGGTATGTTTTCCCATTTCAGGCGTTGGAGAAAACAAGTACAAACCTGAGGGATGTGGCTGAATTATTGACTTCCTGGAGTTAGGTGTTTATTTTTTATTGCAAGATAAGGTTTTCCTTTGGGATTATAATTAAAACAAGTGTAGAGCTGCCCCTCCGGGACGGTTAATTATGGAAAAGACGATGGACTTCTCACGGTTGGAGCTAGGAATGTATGATTCCTCATGCCTTCCACCTAGTCCAGTGTTCTTTCCTCCCTCTTTTCCTCTAATAATGCTGGGGGAAAGATCAGGAGGGATCCAGATTCCTTCCCCCGCCCCCTGCAGTCTTGTACAGTGTTGCATATTCTTGATTATTATATTCTTTAGCACTTAGCCCTCGACCAGCTTACGGTTTAAGTGCTGTCTTAAATGGAAATAGCTAAGCTCCTAATTAGTGCTAATAAATCTTATCCATTAAGTGATCACCATTCTGAATAGTCTAAAGACTGCCTCCCTCAACATTTTATTTTACTCTAGCAACCCCCACCCCAGCCCGAGTTTTTTTGTTTTTGTTTTTGTTTTTTTGCTTTGATAGGAAAATTTTCTTTTCCTTCCAGCTTGTCATCTGGTTCCATGAGCTGTGTCTGGTACCAGAGGCTTAAATCAGCAGTGTCAATTACGGAGATGCTTTGAACAGCTTATTGGAAGTGGGTGTAGCTCTATAAACAGTAGTTACAGTGTGATGTAAAGGATTGAAAGTGCAGTGATCTGTGTATGTGTGAGTCCCTCTCTTCTTGACTGCATGCCTGTAACTGTGTTAGTGGTCAGTCATGCTCTTTAGTTGACCCTGCAACCCCATGGGAATTTGGAACAGAAAGAAGTTTGTAGCCAATCAGTTGAAGCTGAAATTTAGGGTTGTAAACTGTGCTGATCCAGTCATGACTTCTGTTTTTCAGCTTTCCGCTTTCACTGCTATACTCAGTCCCTGCTTTCTTTCATACATTCCTGCCTTTTCTTGTATGCTTTCTTTCTCCATATAATTATTTTTTCTATTCCCAATCTTTCCTATTTTCTTTGCATGTCATCCTTCAACCCGCCTTTGCTCTATACGTGTTTCTTTACTCCTATTGTACCACACTTGCCGGTTGTGCTTAGGCACTTGTCAGCTTCGAGAACTAGGAAACAGAATTATGGTTTTGGGGTCTCGTCAGTCCTTTTCATTCTTGATTCACAGAGCTGACATGCCTACTTCCTTACCAGTTCATAATTCAGTCAGGGCTTGGGAATTAGTGTTAGTCCTGACCCTCTCTGGTGTGTTCACTACCTCCTGTCTCTGTGGTTCTCTACCACCCTAAAATATGAAAGTGAATTAGGTAAATTGAAGATGTTTAATATCTTATGGTCTTGACTTTTCCATTTTAGCTATTTGAGTGTCATCTGTTGCCACCCTTTGATGTCAAGATGACTAAACTGGGATTTTTGCGGTTGTCCTATGAGAAGCAGGACACACTTCTGAAGCTTCTAATTCTGTCGATGGCTGCTGTGTTATGTGAGTGTGCATGTGGACCTCGTTCTTTGGCTGTGGAAAGGAGAAAATCTTGAAAAAAGTCAACAGTGGCTTTCTTAAATGCCTTACTTTTCTCAGCAGATTGTAATGTATTCTTTTTGCTGTTCTTGATCGGTATAATTTTAAGAAAGCAAAATCGAAGAAACGCAAGCATTATAGAAGTTGGGGCTAATGATCATCTGGGAAAGAACGGGCCACATGCTGTGCTAATTCTGTTTTCTCATGGGGTCGAGAGCGCCCGGCGACCCTGGGGTACTGAACTTTGTAAAGGACATTTGTTCTCTGTAATTGGTTACCTTAGTGTTTCTGAAGGTCGCTCCAGAACTTATTCTGTTTTAGAGTTTTCTGGCTCTTCATGAGTCATAAGGCATGATTGCCTTACCTCTTAGTTTGCTGCAAAGGTAAGGTTATGGGGAGGGGATATATAAAAGACGACTGCTTAAATTGAACACGGTATTATTAGTACGTGTTGTTGAATGTATTGTCATAGGCCTTGATAATAAGTAGTTAAATGTGTCCTACTTAAGTGGAAAAAGTAGGTGTCATTGTCAGGGGACAGTGAACTTCTTTGTTTCTTCTGTGTGTATTTATCCAGAAATGGATAAATACTTTATTCAAAGATCAATTTATATATGATATACTCTTTTTATATACTCATTTTATATACTATATACTCATTTTATATACTACTAATCTCTATAATATTACTATCAACTATTGTTTTTCATGGTACATTACTGTTAAAATGTTGGTTCTCTGGTTTTTGCAGCATTCTCCACTCGTCTCTTTGCCGTCCTGAGATTTGAAAGTGTCATCCATGAATTTGATCCGTGAGTACCTTTGCTTGGTCTGGTATTTCCTTTGGGAAGCATTCAGGTTCATGGGTTTCAAATTCAGATTCCAGTCAGCTCTCGGTGATGGGGATGTATTTGCTATACATTTAGAGGGGGAAATCCCTCAAGTTTTCCAAAGGCAATAACTGTCTCCTTTTGAAATATTTCTGTTGGAATTTGAGACCAAGTGAGTCTCTCAAGTTCATACAAAATGGCAGAGGCACTGCTAGTATGGCTGCCTGTCACCTAAGATCTGGCCAAGCTGAGAGAAGTCTGGCTTCTCAGCTTGATTGACAGTTACTGGTACAGATTGAGGGGAAGGGTCCTGTGCCTGCTGTGTGTTTGAGGCTCAAAGGAAAAATCACAAGTCATGAACTTGAGATTCATGACTTTTCCCTGTTTAACAATTTGTATAATAGAAATTGGGCCTATCAGTTAAGTTATAAGACATTGGGGAAAATTTGAAGCTGGGAGTTTGACTAGGGATTTTGGTTTATTAGATAAAAAAAGATATAGATGAAAGACATTTACTGAGCTTCATTTTGTTCCAAACACTGTTTTACAGATTATCTCTAAATCCTTACAATAACCCTATGAGATAGAGGTACTGTTATCTCCTTTTTACATATGTGTCTGAGGCTGGGAGAGGCTATTCAAGGTTATACATATAGTAAGTGGAGGAGCCAAGATTTGAATCTAGATTTGTCTATCTCTAGACACTGGAGTTATATATATGACACTGTGCTATATTGTCTAAAGTTAAGGCTTAATTAAAAATTTAGAGGGCCAGAATCATATGTTCTCGAAGCATCATTGATATCTTAAAAATAGCATATTCAGAGCATTGATTCAAGTTTAATACCTGCATGTATTTGCAGATTTGTCGTATTGTTTTGTGCAGATGTTTGAAAGCACTTTGGAGACCTACATATATTTTCTTTGGGGCCTCCCAAAGCAATTTATATTTTTTCTCATGGAGGAAACATATCCTTTCATTTCTCGATCACCAGTCTGTTAGGGCTTTTTCTCAGACCCTGTAGATGGACACACACTGAGATGAGATGGTCAGGGAAGCAAGAGCATCTGCTCTGCAGTCGGAGAGCCGGAAGGGACTGTAGGGATCATGTGATTTAACACTTCCTTTTGCAGAGCAGGAAACTGAGTGCAGCGTGAGACCCCAGCCCAGACCTACTCCAACTAGCTTATACTTCCCCTGCTTCACTCGGCCTCTCCCTCGGTTAGGTAAAGGACTCGGTTCTGACACATGTCGACTGCCTGTACCCTCATCCCTTCTGTCTCCCTGACAGTTACCAAAATAACATTCATCAGCAGCAGCAGAAGGATAAAGATTTCTGCCATCTGCTACCCCTGCTTACTGCAGCTGCTAAAACTCAGCTGACCAAGGAGGAAATGGGGTTAGAGGGGTGGGCAGGAAAGATGATCAGCCATTACTATCTGTAGTAATTAAACAGTGCCTTTTATTTTATTATTCATTTATATTTTTATTATTATAGTTTTTTGTCTTTCTTTTTTATTTATTTTTAAGTGAGAAATTTAAGAGAAGGGGTTACACAGCTTGGACCTGAAGAACTGTCTTTCTGTGTATAACTCAGTATTTTATATCAAATATTTTTAATATAACCTGTATTTTTATGCTACTATGTAGGTGGCATTCAAAACTATTTTAAATAACAACATGAGTAGATCTAATTACAAGTTTAGAGAGTGATTAAGAAGTTTGTGTTGTGGAGTGGACTAAAAAATTTTTCATCTTGCATACGGTGTTATACCCACATCTTTAGAGCTGCTCATCACTTGAGGTTATCCATGTGTCTGTGTGTGGTATGAAAATGTTCTTTTGTGTGTTCCTGTCACTTGAAAAGAGCCAAATCTATCGGTGCCTACATCTCAGCTATCCTGTCTTTTGGGTCCTTGAAGTTTCTCACTGGGACTGATGCCTCCTGCATGTCAGCCTGGTGAAGTATCCTGCTTGAGTGTTTCCTTACGAGTTTAGGCTCCAGTCGCGTTTTCTTAAGAAAGAAGCAGTGCTTTAGCTGAGATAAGCATGAAGCTAGAAATGAGGAGACCCTCATGCTTGGCATACTTTTTTGGTACCAAACTGACTTTTATTGGAGTAATGATAAGTTCCTCAAATTTTGTAAACCTGAGAAGCAAAATGCACTGCAGGTTGGGGCAAGCACCTGAGCATGAAGGGGAGAAGACACATCTTTCCTTTTCTCACTGTAGGTATTTTAATTACCGGACTACCCGCTTCCTGGCTGAGGAGGGATTTTATAAATTCCATAACTGGTTTGATGACCGGGCCTGGTACCCTTTGGGACGAATCATTGGAGGAACAATTTACCCAGGTGAGGGGAATAGGATTTTTTTTTCTTCACAGAAATAAGATATTTGTATATAATGGAACAGTTTCTTTTATTTTTAATGTCATTTTGTGATACTTGTCATTTCATTCTGATTACAAATTCCTAAAACATTTTATATAGAAAGGAGAACATGTATGGGAAAGTGCGGGTGGTTAGCTTTTCATAAATTCTGGACTTCTGATTGAATCCTTAGGGGGGAAGTTTATAGGCCTCCTGCAGTTGCTGTGTTAGGATTTCTGGTGGTTTGTCAAGATCTGTGTTGTCACTTACTGATACTTGGGTTTCCCTTTCTCTTTCCCTTAAGTCCTTTGTCTTTCTGGGATAACTTAATGGCGTTTCTTCTTCCTATTGCAGGCTTAATGATCACCTCCGCTGCAATCTACCATGTCCTCCATTTTTTCCACATCACCATCGACATTCGGAATGTCTGTGTGTTCCTGGCCCCTCTCTTCTCTTCCTTCACTACCATCGTCACGTACCACCTCACCAAAGAGCTCAAGGTGAAGGACTGGGGCGACAGGCAGCTCGGGAATGACTGTTGTTTACCTCTCTAGTCGATGCTGAAGGGTGGGGGACTGAGAGCCTTGGAAGCGCAGGGAGCCAGAGGCTAGAGAGCTTCTGCTGAGCTGAATTACTGGGTTCACTCCAGCCCTCCCTAGGGTATATGGTTTCTTATCATTAACAACTCTTTGTCCTGATAAGAGAACATTTGAAGGTCAAATATAAATTGGTACCTATGGAAAAAGAATCATTTAAAGTGCGAAATGTGAGGTTTAGATTTTGAAGCCCTCACAATCTAAGGGACAGAAAAAATAACGACAAGAACTGTTCCAAAGTGATTAGTGCTTCCTGCTGGAAATGGACACTTAGCAATTATTTGTTGTTGTTTTTTTTAAACATTTATTTAAAAATTCTTAAACCGCTTGGCTTTTGTAGTAGACTTCATAATACTGGCTCTCTTTCTAGGTTGCTGCATTGCTGACCCTGGCTCCTGGGTGCTATTCTTAGTTTGCGGCTGTGGTGTCAGGGAGATACCCGAGAGGTGATGAACTATCAGGAGGGCTTGGGAAGCTTGAGTTTAGTTTGGAAGTTTTTTCATCCTTCTCCTTGCTGCCCTTTTCCAAATTTGACTCTTATTAATAGACAAGTCCTTCCTCTTGTGGAGTGTGGGTTGCATTTTGTTGTTCCTCTCTCCTGAGTTCACAGATTGCCTAGGAATATTCCAACTTTATCATCTGAGCTCCTGGCATCTTTAGTCCAGGTAGATTATCACCTCTCTTTGTTGGCTTTTTAGCTCAAATAATTATGATCTTCCTTTGACTGTCTTTGCCTAGCTTTTAGAGGTGTGACTGGTGTTCCTGCGGTGCGCAGGTATTGTTAGGGATAGGGACTCATAAGTCTGGGGGTACTCCAGCCAAACAGCCCATTCTGGGGCAGCATCTGGTGCCTGACAGCTTACCTGGTTTGTCTGTCCTCAGCATGTGTGTACTCGGTTTCAGACTTGGTGTCATCGAGGGGAATTGGTTGTGAAGTATTTAGCTTTCTTGTGCTGTGAACATTTCTAACATTTTTAGCATCACGTCTGCCTTGGAAAGTGTCGGACTGTTCTCTGGGCCCATTATGAGCAGAATGGACTAGGGATCCTGTTTCTCTTCTCTCGGGTATGTATTGGTGTTAACCTCCTGTTCTCCCTCCTTTCTTGCAGGATGCAGGAGCTGGACTTCTTGCTGCCGCCATGATTGCTGTAGTTCCTGGCTATATCTCCCGGTCTGTGGCTGGCTCCTACGATAATGAAGGTAAGATTTCAAGTGCTGAAGAGGGCCTGTTCACCTCGTTGTCCAGTAGAGCTTCACGAGTAGCAGTAGACTCTCAGTTCGGCCCTGTTATTTAGCAGTAGCAAAAATAGTATCTGGGTGAGAAGTCTACAAATGTACAGGAAGGGACCTCAGACCGGTTTATATTCTCACTCTCTCATTTCCTCCAGAAAGGTAGCTGGTAATTTTCCAAGGCCTTTGGCTCATCTCTGTACTCCTAAAAGTAGAGTTAAGTGTTAGTGTTGAATGGTGCTATTGTTTTAACATTGTAATCATTTGCTTCATTCTCCTAGATAAGAGGAATGGATATTCTTTAAACTATAATGACATTTAGTGACTTATTTTCAATTCAGCCTATATTTATTGAATGTTATTAGTGAAACACAGTGTTGATGTAATGAAGATAGATAATGAATAAAATTATTTTAGCTTACAGTTAAGGAATTATAGAGATAGATAATGAATAAAGTTATATTGGCCCATAATCTATAATGAAGATTAATGTGGACCTATGAAAATAACAAATAACAAGCAGGTAGTGTTATGCACCATGAGAGGAGTACGAGCAGAATACTCTGGGAATGTAGTGAGAGGAGAGATTAATTCAGGTTTGGGGATCAGGGAAGGCTTTTTAGAAGTAGTTGTGATGGAACTGGGCTGTGAAGTTGGAACTTCATTCGACAGATATTAAGGAGAGGCCCAGTCAGGGTGTAAGGACCCACTTGTGGTAGGATGGAGAAGCAGGGAGTGCCTGGTGGTCCGGGATTATCTTTTGGACTTAAGTAGCAGGGAGTTTAGTCCTGGAGAGAGCAGTAGTGATCATGACAAACGCTCACTGTGTGCTTGTTGTGGGATGGGTGCTGTTCTCAGTGCTGTACAGGCAGTAGCTGAATTTGTCTTCACGACACTTTTGTGAAGTAGATGCTGTTATGGACTCTTATAGGAAACTGAGAAAAAGAGTTGTTAGAGTAGTTATACTATTAATGGGTAGAGATCTGAGACATGAATCCAGATAGTTTGTTCCAGAACAGTATTAAATATGATTCCAGCATGGCCTTTTATTGAATTTTTGTGTTCTTTCTGCAGGGATTGCCATCTTTTGCATGCTGCTCACCTACTATATGTGGATCAAAGCAGTAAAGACTGGTTCCATCTATTGGGCAGCGAAGTGTGCCCTTGCTTATTTCTACATGGTAATTTTTCACATCTTTCTTCCAGGAGTCTCTCTGTGTCTCAGTACCTATTGGGATCAACTGATAGAAATTAGAAGTAACTCTTGGGCTTTGAGACCATGGACTGGAGGCTAGAAGTCATAATTGTCTCTTATATCCATACAAAGCCTAAACCAAGGCAGACAAGGATATCCCTTTTAAAATAGGAAGCTGGAGATAATTTTTTTAATTTTTAAAAGTCTCCAGATACTGTATTTCTTATGGGTACATATTGGTTGGCCAACTCTCTTTTCTAGTATGTTCTTCTTAAATTTCCCCTTTTCTAATGTATTTCTTTTCTGTTCGATCTTTTGTAAACACTGAAACTCCTTCCCTTAACTGCTTCCACTTGCTCACGTTTCCTATGTACCCCTAAGTCCTCCCTGTAACCTTGCACTAGGCTGCGTCCAGGTAAGCCCTGAGGGTTGGGGCTCTCTTGTCTGGTGATTGTGATGGCAGGTGCCATGGAGAACAGGGGATTGAATTACAGCAATGGGTGTTAAGTTGATTTTCCTATTTAAAGAAGTCAGCTATTTAAACTCTTTAAGTCACTTGGCATAAATAAAGTTTTTGCTTATTATAAAGAGATGTTCTTTAAAAAACTCCTAGGTAATATGCTAAGGTATAATGGCAGTGGAACGAGGAGAAGTGCTCAGAGGAACTGTTCTGTTTTGTCCTGTCCTAGGTCTCTTCGTGGGGAGGGTACGTGTTCTTGATCAACTTGATCCCTCTTCACGTGCTTGTGCTCATGCTCACGGGGCGTTTCTCCCACCGGATCTACGTGGCCTATTGTACTGTTTACTGCCTGGGCACCATCCTTTCCATGCAGATCTCCTTTGTGGGTTTCCAGGTGAGTCCTAGACAGGGTGAGGTTTTTAGTTTCTTGTACTTTTTCTGAACAGCTCCAACTAGATTGATTTATCTTGGATTCTAGTGAGGATAGTAAAAACTTATTCACAGGTCTGGCTTTGGACTGCCTGTGTTAACTGAAGCAACAGAATCGTTGGTCATTAAAGTCTGCCTCCTGGAGTGTGTTAATATTTTCTCATGAAGTTTGAATTTAATGACTCTTACTTTGCCTTAGGTTTATGGGAGGAGGAGGGATATTTTGGCTGAACTTGAATTGATGTGAGTGATCAAAGTTATATTTTTTCCAGTCCTTTTTAATGCAAATGACCCCATTTAATAGTAATGACCCCTGAACTTCTTAAGGAGGCCTTAGTGAAATTCCTGTAGGAAACAAAGCACAAACCTTATAGCCACATTACCCCACAGGGTTAAGAGACAGCTGTTAAGTCAGAGAATAATGTGGTGTGTTTGATTTCTCATGTAAAATTCTTAAGAAAGTGGAACCCTTATTCAGGTCAGTAAGTATCTCTTTACCGATCACCTACTATGTGCAGTTTGCTGATTAACTGGGAAATGTAAAAAATGAAAATCAGTTCTAGTCCTTAAGGAAGTCACAGTCTTGATGGGAAAGAAGCACTGCAGCTGTCTGTACTGTGTGGTTCTAGAAATGTAGTTCATGGAGCAGCAGCATCTCAGGATTTGTTAGAAATGCAAATTCTGAGGACCTGCCACAGACCCACTGAGTCAGAGACTCGGGCGGTGGGGCTCAGCAGTCTGTATCTAAATACTCCCTTGTCTTCTCCCCCACCATGGTTATGATGCCTTGTGGTTTGAGAACCACTGGCCTAAGTGATGGCAGAGATCTCAGTGTGTGGAATATGGAGGGGAGTGATGGATTTCAGTTTGGCAGATTAGAAGGAAATAGTATGTGCGTTGGGCCTTGAATGATGAGAATTCCAGTGAATGCAAATTTTGGGAAAATGAGAAAATTGCAGTTGAGGCTAAAGAAATAGCCTGAGCAAAGGCCAGAGATGGTGATAGAGTATGGTACAGTCTGGGGGACTCCAAATATTCTTTGGAAAATGTGACAGCTGAATTAGACTGTATCCTAGATTGGCCCTAATTCCTTGGTGGCCTCAGAACTCATTTGATTCTCTGGTCTGAACTTGGTCAGGATAATTCAGGTCAAGGCTGGACCCATCCTTTTCCTAATATTCTCATACATATGCTTTCACCTGCAGCCCGTTCTGTCATCAGAGCACATGGCAGCCTTCGGGGTCTTTGGTCTCTGCCAGATCCATGCCTTTGTGGATTATCTGCGCAGCAAGTTGAATCCACAGCAATTTGAAGTTCTTTTCCGAAGTGTCATCTCCCTGGTAGGCTTTGTCCTTCTCACCGTGGGAGCTCTCCTCATGCTGACAGGTAGGGAAGGCTTTTAGTATTAAGTGTAATTGGATAGTAACATAGAATAAACCCCAAAAATAAGGGTTATTTCCTGACCACAGAACGGTTCGTTCTTTTCTTCCAGTTTCTCTTTTGATTTCAAGCATATAAAGTCTGACTTTCACACATTCAGTCTTCTTGTCAGCCAGTGTTTGGATTCAGCATAGCAAAGAATATCTTATTAGAGCAGCTCTTAATCTCAGAAAAACCACACTTGGTGACAGGACTGTATCTTATCATGCTAATCTTTCACCTCTTTTTTTTCCCCCTTTTCTTTCCTGTTGGTCGGGTGGGAGAGGGCCTAGCATTGCTTACTGTACCCCACGGCACACCTCATCTAAGCCCGTGTGCACTAAAGCATGGCTGTTATGTTTGGTTAGCATGCCACGTTTCCCTCCTTCCTTCATTTTCCTCCCTTCCACGGTTCAGAGGCTGTTTTGATTTTGCCTGAGACTCTGGTGTATTATGTAATTCAGAGCAGCACTAGAGGACAGAGTGACTTAGTTTATTGGGTTGGCCTTGGTTTGACCAGATTTGGCCTAAAACCCTTCTAGGAGTCTCTTCTGCCTCCCTTCCCTCTGAGTTTATATACAGCCCGACTTTATTCTGATGGTTCTGCTGACAAAAGTTCTCTCAAGTTTGAAAGTAAGGAGTGAAATTCACAAAGTATTGGTGGCGTTTAAATAAAAACCTAGTCCTTCTCAGTCTCAGAAAATCTTATTAAAATGGAAAGTTGTGATGAGTTAGGATTGGGTGTTTTGTCTCAGAAATAATTGTGAAATATTTGTTACCTCTTTGCTGCCAGGAAAAATATCCCCCTGGACCGGGCGTTTCTACTCGCTGCTGGATCCTTCGTATGCTAAGAACAACATCCCCATCATTGCCTCCGTGTCTGAGCACCAGCCTACGACCTGGTCCTCATACTATTTTGACCTGCAGCTTCTTGTCTTCATGTTTCCAGGTCTGTTTGCCTTGTTCTGAAGTGGCCTTCTGTCTAAGAATCACCATTTGACTCTAACTTACCTTCTGACCAATTCAGATATGTTTTAGAATTTATCAGTGGTAGGGCACTTTTTTTTTTTAGAATAGCTTTTTTTTTCTTATTATGAAAGTAAATTGTCTCTTGTAAAAATATAGACAATTTTTAAAAAAATAAGTATTTTAGGAGTTCTTGCCACATATGTTGTTACTGTTAGCATTTTGATGTATATTCATCCAGTTATTTATTGATGAAAAGTTAGATAGTGCAGCTTTTTCCTCTGATTTAAAAAATATCATAATCATGATAATTATGTTATTTTGTGTTATTTTAGAGAAATAATATTTAAGATATATCATTCGTTAGTTTTTTTAAGTACAGAGGTGTGTAGAGAAGATGGCAAATGGTCCATAATCTTCTGCAGCAGTATTTTAATTGATATATTTCATTCTATTTTATAAATAGTCTGTAATTAAGTACCTCCTTAATGCTGAGCATTTAGGTGGTTTCAGATTTTTTTTTGCTATTTTGAGGAGTGCCGTGGTGATCTTTGCACATATTTATGATTGTCTTTTCATCAGCTGCTGACTTCTTTTCACTTTTCCCTCTGTAGTTGGACTCTATTACTGCTTTAGCAACCTGTCTGATGCCCGGATTTTCATCATCATGTATGGTGTGACCAGCATGTACTTTTCAGCTGTAATGGTGAGCAAGGCCCTCAGTCCTAGCAGACCTTTCCACCCCTAGCTCTGAGGTTTTTCCCCCGCTGCATGGCAGGATTCAGGAAGTACCCACGATTGTGTACATGCTTCCTTCTGACGTTTGAGGGGCTGAGTTGTAAAGCTCCCATCATTGTTGATCCTTCCCAGGAAGGTGAGGGGTACCCATCATTCTGATTGTGGGGCCCAGCTTTCTTGGATTCAGAACCTTGTATGAGGGAGAGGTGCTTTGACACTTGTTGGAGAAGGTGACTGGGCAGGTTCCTTCTCAGCTCCTTCTGGTGTCTTAAAAAGGGAGGTTTTGTCTTTTCCTTAAAGGCCTGGGTGCTGAGTGCTAGGTTGTTAAAAGAGAAGAGAGATTTCATATATTGCAGTAAGATAGTATTTCTCATGCTTTTTTGACCTCAAACCACAGTTAAGAAATACATTTTATGTCATTTCTCAGGATGTATATACATACATACATGTGTAACTGATAAACAATCTTTAAAAAAATACATACTTCTAAAAAGTAAGCAAAATCAAAATTTTAAAAAATAAAGAAAAAATATAATTCTACTGTAGATGTATCAAATATTTTCTCTTCTATTTTGTTCTGTTCCATTAACAAGTCATGTTTGTTGAAAACCCCTAAGCTGATGATAGGTTGAAGTCTGTAATTTGTAGAATACCGATTAGATTGTGCTTCCTGCTTTTTAGGTGCGTCTGATGCTGGTGTTGGCGCCTGTTATGTGCATTCTTTCCGGCATTGGAGTCTCTCAAGTGCTGTCCACTTATATGAAGAATTTGGACATAAGTCGACCAGACAAGAAGAGCAAGAAACAACAGGATTCTACCTACCCTATTAAGAATGAAGTGAGAATTTAGCAATGCAAAGAATAGGCTTGGGGAACTGTGTGTTTGAGTGTGTGTGTGTGTGTGTGTGTGTGTGTGTGTATATGCATGTGTTGTGGCTTTTTTTTTTGATTGAGGAGGAGTAAGGTAGAGCACTGCCACAGGTGGTCGGAATTAACTCGTTTAGCCTCTGACTTTGATTCATCTCATCTGTATTATTGACGGTGTGTAAGAAGCAGTTCTGTGTTGTGTAAATTTAATTTGGTTTACAACACAATTCTTCTTCCTTGTTTAGGTGGCAAGTGGCATGATTCTGGTCATGGCTTTCTTTCTCATCACCTACACGTTTCATTCAACCTGGGTGACCAGTGAGGCCTACTCTTCCCCCTCCATCGTGCTGTCTGCTCGCGGAGGGGACGGCAGTAGGATCATTTTTGATGACTTTCGAGAAGCGTACTACTGGCTCCGTCACAATACTCCAGAGGTGAAGATTCGGGAGGAGAGGGATTGTGGAGGAGGAGGAGGAGGAGGAGGGAGACATTTGATGTTACAGTGAATTAAGTAGCTTTTAGATGTTTGGAAAGCTTGGAGAAATTGGGACTGTGGCACTCTGGTGTTCCAGCCTTAAAGATCTGCCTTCGTTTAATTCAGGATTTCTGCTACAGTTACCCTTACTGGTAATTATCTGCACTCTGCTCGATGTTACAGTGAATTAAGTAGCTTTTAGATGTTTGGAAAGCTTGGAGAAATTGGGACTGTGGCACTCTGGTGTTCCAGCCTTAAAGATCTGCCTTCGTTTAATTCAGGATTTCTGCTACAGTTACCCTTACTGGTAATTATCTGCACTCTGCTCGGGCACTTGTATTGACAGCATGGAGATTCTGTCATGAGGTAGACCAGCCAAATTACAGAAGAAGAAAAAAATTTAAAAATAAGTAATACATGTTCATTGTAGAAAAATCAGAAAATAGAACCAAGTAGTCTAATGACTACTTTTAACATTTTGGTTTATACCTTTTGGGAATCTGAGCTCATTTCCTCTCCAGTAGCTACTGGGAATGGCACTTCTGACTTCGATTCTTACAAGAATTCCTTAATCCGTAATCCTTAAATCTTGGTCATTATCCTGTGATTTGTTCCCCCTCCTTCTGTCAGCTCCCTTCTTTATAGTAACTGATTTTTGTGATATTATTTAAGGTCATTTATTTAATACAGTTATGTGATGACACCAGGCTATTTATTTGGAAATATTACATAGTCCCCCTCCACTCTCCACCCCATTAATGCTTATTTGTATAAGGTGATCTGGGATGAAAGTATTGGCCGTGTTTGGTTGTGTAACTTGCATTGAGATTTCATGATTGTATATAAATGTAGGACCAGGTGCCAAGACTTACTCTCTTGTTAGGGATGCGTTATTTTATGAAGATACTGGTTAATAAGCCGTATCTCACTTCTGTCAGATGCCCTTTACTCTTCTTGTATTTGATTTTTGGAGGCAGTGAGATCTTGTTTTTTCCATTTCCTGTTCTTCTCTCAGGATGCGAAGGTCATGTCCTGGTGGGATTATGGCTACCAGATCACAGCTATGGCGAATCGGACAATTTTAGTGGATAATAACACGTGGAATAATACCCACATTTCTCGAGTAGGGCAGGTAAGGTGAAGGGGTCATTTGAGTGTTTGCTGCACAGGCTAGTGGGAAATATTTCTCCATGAGGAATCGTATGACCTGAAATTTTGCTCTGAGAAACGTGCATGTGTTTTTCTAGGCAATGGCATCCACAGAAGAAAAAGCCTATGAGATCATGAGGGAGCTTGATGTTAGCTATGTGCTGGTCATTTTTGGAGGCCTTACTGGGTATTCCTCTGATGGTAATGTACTTGATTCTGTTTCTAGCTACAAGGCATAGATTCTAACAAAACTGGGTAAATCTCCTATTTTTCAGTCCTTTTACTAATGTCTCATCAACATATTTTCTTGGATGGGGAAATTCCTAAGTATTTGCAACTTGAGGTTTTGTTATTTTGATTTCTTTTTGGCAGCAAGTACAAAGTAGATGTAAAGAATTCTCATGTAGGTTTGGCATGCTGAAATTGTCTAAAGGCCTAGGGAGTAGTTCTATGGCCAGTAAACAACAAAGAACATAAGACTTCTGAAAATGAGCTCAATGATTAGCATTTTTTAGCGAATTTAAGCCATAGAGTCATCTCCCAACTTAAAAAGTTTATATATATATGTTTGGCACTTGTTCCCCATGATTATTAGCAAAACCATATGTTTAGATGAATCATCCAAATATAGTTGTTTGCCTTAAAAAAAAAACTTCAAAAGTTAAAGTATTATCTGTTTAAACTTGAAAGTGTTAAAAACACTTCTGAAGGTTTGTAATAAAAAATGGTAGTTCTCTGCCCTTAAACCTAAACCACCTTATAACATCAGTTCCCAGGAAAATTATTCCTTCAGTTGTTTCTCCTAGTACTTATGTTCATATTTCTAAATAACATGTATATTTTGCTATTCATTTATTGGTCATTTTAGATACCCTGTATCAACTCTTACTACGGTAGATAAGGAATTTAGTTCTTTATGTGATCCCTTTCCCCTTTCCTCCTTGCACCTTCTCTGTAGAGTTAATGTTCAGTTTTTGGTTAAATTCAGATAAAGTGTTTTCAAAATCATGACTAAGTAAATATTATTTACTGCTGAGTCAGCCAGTTCACCATGGTTACATTCTTATCTAGAATACTTTGTTTTCCTGTGGTTAATAATTACCTCATATTTCTATCGCAATTTCCTTTGAATATATGGTTGCTTCTTAAAGATGTTCAAATTTTAGATTATGTCTGGTTCTGATATAGACAGACTTAATAAATCCACCTGGACAGTACATATAAAGTCTCAGTACAAAGTAGTAAGACCAGTGTCCTCTAGTGTCTTGTATAAGCAGAGGGAGAGTGAGGGTAGCAGGGATGTGTTCCCGCGGACTTGAGCTTTCACAGGCAGTTGCATCAGCACTGGTTGTGTGTGATTATAGGTTTTTTCTTTCTGATAATAGTATATGCAAGTACTACAGAAAAGTGTGGATGTATGTCTGTGTGCATATGTGTTTTTATATATATGAATGTACACATGTATGTGGTAGAAAGGGGTGGTTCCCTGAAATCTTTAATGTTCCATGATACAGATATCTGTCTACCACATTTTCTTTATGTATTCATCTGTCGATAGACTTAGGTTGTTTCCATGTCTTGGCTGTTGTGAATAATGCTGCAGTGAACATTGGGGTGCAGAAACCTCTTTAGGATAGTGATTTCATTTCCTTTGGATGTATCCCCAGAAGTGAGCTTGCTGATCACTTGGTAGTTCTGTTTTTAATTTTTGAGGAATCTGCATACTGATTCCTGTAGTGTCTGTACCAATTTACTCTCCCACCAGCGGTGCACAAGATTTCCCTTTTCTTAACATCGTCATCAGCACGTCCCTTGTCCTTCTGACGAGAGCCATTCTCACAGGTATGAGGTGATACCTTGTTGTGGTTTTGATTTGCATTTCCCTAATGATTAGTGACATTGAGCACCTTTTCTTGTATCTGTTGGCCATTTGAATATTTCCTTTGGAAAAATATCTTTTCAGATCTTTTGCCCATTTTTAATTGGATTTTTTTTTTTTGCTATTGAATTGCATGAGTTTCTTATATATTTTGGATATTTACCCCTTATTTGATACATGGTTTGCAAATATTTTCTCCCATTCCGTAGGTTGCCTTTCCATTTTGTTCATCATTTCTTTTGCTGTGCACTCTTCCATTCTTGTCAGAGCTTCTCAGGGTTTTGCTTCAGACATAACCGCCAGGAAGCTCTGATATCAGTGCTCTGAGACAGTTGAGTTGATGCTCTGGGATTTTATATTCGGTCCTGTTTCTGGCTGTGTGATGTAGGCAAGTCTGTGCCTCAGTTTTTCTGTTTGAAAGATGGAGGTAAGACTGTAGACACTACATGAGCATAATAATATTTATTGAATACTTACTATGTGACAAGCAATATGTAAGGTAACACACTCCTACTCATAATGCTCTAGCAGCCCCTTTGCAGATACCCTTATTTTTCTAATTTGACAGATGAGGAAACTGAAGCACAGAGAGGTTCAGTAACCTGCTCAAGGTCACCCACCTAGAATTGGCAGTGCTAGAATTTAAACCCAGACAGTTTAGATCCAGAGTCTGTGTTCTTAACCACTGTGATTTCCCCTGGAACACTTTATGGTAGGACAGTAGGGATCTTGTTTTCTTACGGATCAATGATGCTGCTTCTGCTAACTGTTCATTTCCCTAAAGCATGTGGAGGAGATACAGGGAGTGACATATTCTAAGAGATAACCTGAGTTGATGGTGGTGTCAGTAATTATGGAGCCTGGTCGTGTGTGTGACATAGAAATGTTGACATCTCACAGATGTGCTTCAGAGGTTTGTAAATTTGCAACTGTAGGTCAAGAGGGAATACGTTCTGTCTTCTATACCTTTCTGGTGAAGCTACTACTCCCTGGGTCAGTGTTGTCCAATAGAAATATAATGGGAGCCACATGTCATTTAAAATTTCCTGTTAGCCACATCAAGATAAGTAAAAAGAAACAGGGGCAGTGAACTTAATAATTTTATTTAACTGAATACATCTAAGACATTACGTTAATATGTAACCAAGATATTTTACCCACTTTATTTTGTTTTATTTTGGACTAAGTCTTAGAAAGCCAGTGTGTATTTTATACTTACAGCACATCTTAATTTGGACTAGCCATATTTCACATGTCAGTAGCTACATGTGGCCAGTAGCTGGTATATTGGACAGCTCAGCCCCAGCTAATACCTGGGACTAATTACAGTTGTGACATAAGTCTGGGCCAATAGCATAGGATTTCAGGAGTCTATAGGAAAATCTATAGAAAAAGCTGAAAAAGTTTTGGCCGTACATTAACTTTCTAATTTCTGTAAATTAGAACTAAATGGTACTACACTCCACTGGGAAAATACCAGGGGGAGTTTTCTTAGAAATAGTGGCCTTCCATTAGATGATTTAACTCCAGCAGCCTTTGTAATGCAGCAGTTTTTTCTTTTTCTTTATTTTTCTAGACATCAACAAATTCCTGTGGATGGTCCGGATTGGAGGGAGCACAGATACAGGCAAACATATCAAGGAGCATGATTATTACACTCCAACTGGGGAGTTCCGTGTGGACCGCGAGGGTTCTCCCGTGCTGCTGAACTGCCTTATGTACAAGATGTGTTACTACCGCTTTGGACAGGTCTACACGGAGGCCAGTGAGTGACTCTTAGTAATAACAACAACAGGATTAGCTAACACATAGAGTGGTTTTTATATGCCAGACACTGCTCTGAGTGCTTTATATCTGTTAATTCGTTTAACCCTCACAACAGTCCAAAAGATGGATACTAATAGTATTCCCTTTTTATATATGAGGAAATTGAGGTACAGATAGGTTCCGTAACAGCCCAGAGTCACATAACTAGCGCAGAAGCAGGTTAAACTCAGGCAGCCTGGCTCTAGATTGTGTGCTTTTACCCACTACTTTTGGTTGCCTTTCAGAAGAGTTACTGTAGTGGAGAAAGGAGTGTGAAGGGGGATAGAGGGAGGTAGAGGACTTGACGTTCCTTGGGGGAGGCGGGTACAGCTCAGTGGTAGAGTGCGCACTTAGCATGCATGAGGTCCTGGGCTCAGTCCCTACTACCTCCATTTAAAGGGGGGGGGGCTCTACATTTCTTCAGATAAATACACTGAAAATAATTTGATTAGTTAAGTCTTTTCTTCTGACTTCAGTTTCTTAGTTCAGCAGTAGGGACAGTTTTTCCAAGTAGATGCAAGTCTTTGACAGCTGATGGGTTCTTCTCTGTTCCTTGGAAGGGTTACTGGTGTGTCACCGAGGCCTCTGGGTGGTAATCCTCAGGAGTCGAGGGCCTTGGAGGTCAGCCCTGTATCTCTTGGAAGAGATAACCTCCACGGACTCTGCCAGGCGTCATCTTGGAGAGGACTGGAGTTAGGGTAACACTTGATTTGCCCTTACTGCCTGAGGTCCTTTTCCACAGTCCCTACTCTCTACACAGACTGCAAGCTGAGGAGTGACATTCCAGGTTGATGATTTATCAGATTGGTGTACTATTTCCTGAGGGGTCAGCACTGTAGAAAGAAGTGTGTCTCCTTTTTTGTCCCTTTATAGAGCGTCCACCAGGCTATGATCGTGTTCGGAATGCCGAGATTGGGAATAAAGACTTTGAACTTGATGTCCTGGAGGAAGCATATACCACAGAGCACTGGCTAGTCAGGATATACAAGGTGAGCAGATGGTGCACTGCGGAAGCAGCTCCCTCGCCTCAGCGCGGGCCACGTTTCTAAAACGGGGATGTTTTTAATGTCTGAAAAGTAGCTTGCAACTCAGAATTTTACTGTTTTTTATTTTATGTTGTTAGAGAGTAGACACCCCAGTTGGCTGTCATTTTGGCAGCGGTTGCAGTGGTATTTCTCCAGTTGAGGCTAGACTTGATCTGTGTTAGTGATTAGCAGGCTTGTGGGGGAAGGGGGGAGAGAGAGAGGGGGGTGTGTGTGTGTGTGGAAAGAGAGAGGGGTGTGTGTGTGTGTGTGTGTGTGTCTAGAGAGAGAGGGGTGTGTGTGTGTGGAGAGAGAGAGGGGTGTGTGTGTGTGTGTGTTCAAACTACATTTTCTTCCTTCCCACTGAAGAATTTATGGCATAGAGAGTCACATAGAAGTGTGTTGTATCTCTTACGTAAGAGAAGGTTGAGAACCGTTGATCTATTTGGAAGGTAGATATTATAGCTCCTCACAGAGGTGCTCCAAGGCTAAGCAGAGAGTAGCTGGTCTCAAACCAGTGCTCGTTTAATCCTGAAACCAAAACAGGCAGCAGAATCCAACATAATCTCTCCCCATCTGGGTGAATCCAGCTCAGTAGAGAAGCTCTCCCATGCTGATGTGATTAGAAATATTAAACTGATACCTTTATGTTGTAGGTGAAGGACCTGGATAATCGAGGCTTGTCAAGGACATAAATGTTATGACCAGCTCTGATCTGCTTCGCACTGAGTGCGTCACATTTAGGGCGCTGAAGACATTTTAAAAATATGCAGTGTATAAGAACAGAAGACCATGGGATTAGAACTGTCTGGATGTTTTGCCCTGGGCAGTGTGGGCTGGGCCAAATGGAATGATTTCTATATTTCTGAGCAGGTTACCAAATGAAATGTCATGGCTTTACTTTGGTCAATTAAAGGGGGGAATTTTTTTTTTTTTTAATGTGCCTTATTTGTTTTGACTTATGACTGATTTGAGGAGGCTTAAAGTTTCTGCTGGGCTGAGAAAAGGACGGAGGGCAGACCTCACCCATGCTCTTAGCTCCCTGAATGGGCCTGGTAGGGGCTTTCTGTCTTTTTCTCTCAAATCAGGAAGACTGTCAAGGAATAGCTCGGATGCTACATATACAAACAATTCTGTCATTTCAAAAACTGCAGCACCTAACACGATGCCTTGCACATGGTGGGTGCTCAATAAATTTGTGCTGAATGAATAAACATTTGTGGGGCCGGAAGAGTGCCATTTCTGGGCAGGAGAGGTAGCTGTGTTGCCATCATATCTGTTACCAACATTTCCTGTCCTTAGAGGCTCTTTGACTACAAGGGACAGAGGGTGGCTAGCCAGACCTGACCTCACCAGTATTCTTTGGGACTAGCTAGGTATTTTGTTTTTGAGCAGGAATAAACCCAATTAAATCAGTAGTTTTGAAGACTTAAGGCAAACAGTGAAATTACTGTTGTCGACGGAGAGGAAGAAATTCCTTCAGCATTACATACAGAACTTGATGGTCAGTAGGTGTTTTTGAATTAGCTGAAGTATAACCATTCCTATCTATTTGAAATCTAGCTTTTCAGGACTCTCACTTACCCATGATATAGTAAATGTCTCTTTGCTCATTTCCTTTATCTTATGCACTAAAACCGTGTGGTTATTTAAAGGTGAGCTTCTCTCCCCCTTAGTCTCAGCCTTTTTGTTACTGTGTATCACTAACAAGCTCCATAGTCTGGTTTTGAAGCCTTTGCTAAATAAGCTAAGAAAAGCACAGGAGTCTCATCATCGATATTTAACGTCAGGACAGACAGCCTTACGTTCAGTTACGTAGGATGTTTTATGTATTTTAAAACATAAGACATGTATTGGTGATGTATATAAACCCTTAGTTATTAAAAAAAGAATACAAGGTAACTCTTTACTGTTACCTGTTTAAGAAACAGGAGCAATGATATGACTTTCAGATAAGTCAGATGGTGCTCCTGAGGCTATGCTAGCTCTCCCTGGACACCCAGGGAACAGCCTCCCACGCTAGTTGATGTACCAGGTGCTCCAACTGTGGGTGATACTTAGGTTTGATGTAAGATTTGATTTACTGTATGTAAATACATGACTTGGCTTATTTACAGAATTCCTCCCTAGTGGAAGAGGTTATTTTGAGGTTTTTGTTCGTTTTGTTTCTGACCAATATGAGTAATACTACTTAGAGATCATTAGTGATTTTCCTCTGTAGGAGATGGGGTAATGGTTTATCACTACAGTTGTTGCTCTTAAAATTTTAATTTTGTTACTTTCTAGGCTACATGAAGCTACAGTTTAAAGAAATTTGCTTCTCATTTCCATTGTTACAGTGCATTTAGCGTAAAAAAAAACCAAATAGTTCTGTAAAAGCAACAACACTGTCTTCCATCCCACAGAGGTGCCCACTTTCAACTCTGCTGATTCTCGCATTACTTACCTCCATGTCATTAAATAACTTGCTTTATTTTGCTATGTGTTGGATTTTTTCAATTTTAGGTGTCATCTGTTGGCTTTCTGGTGTGCAGATTGAGGATTTAGCTCTTTCTCACCATCCTGCTAGTCCATGGACACACATATTCTTACTGTCCTGTTCTGTTTAGGTTAGCTCAGCAGTTTTTACCTTAAGGCTTTTCACAACTAGGCGAAGTGATACAGTGTTGCTTTTTTTTCTTCCATAACTTTTTTTTGGAGGGATTTTTTTCATTTGTTTTTTGTGCTTGTCACTAATTTCTCCCTGAACTCTCCTTCATTTGTGCCAACTTCCTTTTAATATGTTCAGACTCGTTGGATAGTCATTCTCAGAGATGTCTTCTGTTAGGGTACTTTCTGATTTGGTTTACTCTCCAGGTTTCCTGCACACCTCTTGGATTGATGTATCCTCTCACTGTCATATTGTGTGTTAATCCCCTGACTTCTTTGTTGATTTATCACCACTAACTACCTTCCTGAGAAAATGTGTGGGAGCTAAATTTGCTGACATCTTGAGTGTCTCTTGTCACTTGATTCAGAGGTTGGCGAGGTATGGAGTTCCAGGTTGGGAATAACTTTTCCTTAGAATTATTTTGAAGGTATTGGCCCATTGTTTTCTATGTTCTAAATGTTGAGAAATGCAGTGCTATTCTGATTCTTAATTTTTTTTGTATGTGTCCATTCCTTCTCACTTCCTTCCCAGACCTCTTAGTATATTCTCTTTGTATATAATATTTTGAAAATTTACCAATGATGTGTCTTAGAATGGGTCATCCATTGTACTGGGTACTTTTAAACTTGGAAAGCTCAACTTTGGAGAAGTTTGTATAGAGAAAGTATTGAAAGTCAAATTCTTCTGCCTGGGAAATTTTCTTGAGTTATTTGTGGATTCCACCAACTCCTTTTCTGCTTTTGAAAAATAAGTTATTTGGGTTTTGATTAGTCTCCCAATATTCTTAAATTTACTCTTCTTTTTTCCATCTTTAATCTTCCTTCTGGGAGATTTTCTAAACTTTTTTCCCTATCTATTTAGTTTTCTTTTTTTTTCTGCTATCTTTTTTTTAATGTCCAAGAGCTTTTTTTTGTTTGAGTATTCCTTTGTTTGGACATCTTTCATATTAAAGTCCTTTTCAAATTCTTGCTTGTCTGCTCTTTTTAAAGAGTGGGACCCTAAAAAGCTGATGGGAAGGTCTGTTTGGGGTAGGGTGGAGCTTACTGAATGTGGGCTTCATTCTCCTGCGATCCGGCTGACTTGTTACATTAGGAGATCCCTGATATTGGTATCTTTAGATCGTCTACATAGGTAAGGTTCCCTCCAGAAAGCTTTAACATCCTCTTAAGGATACAAGCCAGGCTGCTAGATTTCTGGGAGTAAAGTGAGGAAAGAAGGCTTAGAGATTCAACCTTGAGTGCAGTAGGTAAACTTAATCCCTTTGTTTTCACTAAGATACCCAGCCTCAACTGTGCCTGAGGCTCTCCTGTTCAGATAACCATGTGTTTACCCTCTCAAATCTTGTACCAGCTTTGTGGAGGGGCATTTCCTTGGGTACACAGAGGAGGGAGGGGATCCAAGGGTCTGTTTGCTTCATACACAGTCTTTCAACAACCTGCCTGTTGTCTTTTAGCCCCACCTTCACCTCAATTATCAGTTGTCACTAATTCAACTTCAGCGTTTAGGGAGTTCTCTGATGTAAATCAAGTTGCTCTTCTGCTTTCCCATTGCTGGCTTCAGGCTTCTTCTTTCATTCATTTAAATTAACTACCTCTTATCTAAAGACTTCCCACTTTGCAAAAATTTTGTTTTTCATACCGTTTGTGGGTTATTGCCTTTTAAAAAGTTACTATTTTAAATTAGTAAATTTTACTATTATTAATTTAATATTTACTGTTAAAATTGACTATATTTTAGTAAGCTTTTAGAAGAGAACAGAGGTTATCGTGTCCACCTCTTCTCCCTTCAGCCTGAAATGTGTATACCTTATTTTTTTTTAGACTAAGCTACCCCTTAATTCTGTCCAGACACAAAGGAACTGTGCAGGTCCTCTACCTTTCTTCATATTCTTTGTTTGCAGCACACAGTGCCAGAAACTAGAGAAAATGGAGTAAATGATCTGGAAAACTTACTTTATTACAAGAAGCCTACGCTGTGACGCCATAGTTAGAAACTTCTCACATACGCATTTCAAGAATGTTCTGGTCTTGGTTTTTATCCCTGACTTTGCTTCTTTAAATCTAATTGTGCACTTCTGTGTAACATATTTTACACTATTACAATGAAGAGCTAGTTACGCTCAGTGTGTGTGGCCCAGTTTTGAGAATCTGACGGAGATGATTTTGCCTGAGCCTTGAGTTCCAGTCTAGTTCACTGTCGGGGAGGGGGGTGCCTATTTAAATTTTTTCACATTAGTTCTCCAGCTAGTCCATTTCCCACAATTTACTTACCCACCAAAATTGGTTACTCTGCTTTTAAAATTTGCATCGTAAAAGGCAACCTTTTTCCCTTCTGCCTGCCCATTTCGTACACACCAATAAGAGAGGAGGTAGAACTAAGCTATGTAGCTGCATTTACTCAGTAAGTTTGGGTTGAGGTATTGTTTTGCAGCCTGTTCAGACAAGACAAGGCAAAACTGGTCATCCTGACATTACTTCAAACTACAAAAGAATAGCTTTCTTCATCCTGATGCCTTCCCACCCGCCTTCTGTGCGGTCGGTCTTGGATGCTTCTCGCTCCCACCACCTTTTATTCTTCAGAGGATCAGTTCTCAACAGCTGTTCCTAGCTTCTTGGCTCTAGTTTTATCGGGGCCGCGCTATAAAGTTACAGAAGCAACACTGATAGAGTGTGATCCCCAACCCTGCCAGGCAGCGGGGCGAGGTGCTCGGACGTCGGTCGGGCGGCGGGCAGAGAGCCAGGCGGGGCCCGCGTTTGGGCCCGGAGGTTCAGCCAGGCTCTCCTCCGACTCCAAAGTAACCCGGGCTCGGCCGGCCCGAACCTGCGCGGAACGTCGGCGCCGGCTCCAGGTGCAGCCAGTCTGCAGAGCAGAGGGGCCGGGAATGCACGCCTCCCTGCTTTACGGCACGGGAGCGTGCGTTTGCGACAGTATGACGCCGCAAGTTTTGGCGGGAAAAGCTCTGCATTTGGATTCCTGTGGTGGCGGGCAGAGGACGGCCTGGTGAGGAGGGGCGGCCGGTAGAATGGGAAAGGCGCCTGGAGCCGCAGTTCGGCGTCTGTACGACTTAGGAGAGGCACGGCTAGAGAAAGCTATCGATGCCGAGCCCAGGGGATCGGAGAGACTCCCGGGGAGGGGCGGTTTCGGAGAGGGGAGGAGTGTGGTGTCAGGAGTCCCTGCCGTACAGGGACTGGAGAGACGACCCCCCTGCTGGCTGGGAGCCCCCAAGGTTTGGCCCAGCCGTCCGCGTGCCACCCAGCCCTTCCTTCCGCTTCTTGGGGGCAGTTTGGCCCCGCCCCGGGCTCCTCCGGGCCTCGGGGACGGGGTGGGAGTAGGAATTGGGAGTGAGCGAGTGGGGAGGAGGGGCTGCGGTCGTCGTAGGTATTATTTCCTGCTCCACTAGCCGGCCTCCCCTTACTCTGATCCAAGCCCTCACCTCTCACCCCCTTCCCCAGGCCCCCACCGTAAAGCACAAGCCCCCCCAACTCCCCAACGCGACTAGTACTTGTCCTCTGCCGGCTGGAAGGCGAGGGTTCGGCCTTCCGTTTGCGTAGGAGTGGGTATGTGATTTACCAACGAAATGCCAGAGTTTAGAATACTTGCTTGTGGTTTAAAGATTTGGATAAAATATGGATGAGGCGTAAGGGGAAACCAGGAGCTGTAATTTATCTTGAGGAATCACAGCAAGAGGCAGGGCTCAGTGGCTTTACAGATGATTGAAGCTTATCCTCACCCACCGTCTTTTCTGGGTTCCTGCCTTTTACAGCCGTGGCACTTGATGGAATCATGGCAGTGCCCTTTGTGGAAGACTGGGACTTGGTGCAAACCCTGGGAGAAGGTGCCTATGGAGAGTGAGTTTGAGTCCTTTTGCCGTGCCTTCACAGTTGCTCTAGTTTTCTGTCTGTTGTTTTGGAGTTGTTTATTCTAACACAGTGACGCCTTATAAAACAGATATTTGCATTTGAAATCCAAAACTTTGAGGGAACTGAAGCAACACAATCTTTCGTAAGGATTAATTTTTACCCCTCCATTTTTAGAAAACATTTTTAAAGAGCTGGAAGAGACTTAGGGAGTCAGTTTCTTCTCCCACTTATTCCTTCCTGTGGTTTAAGCAAAGTGGTTAAATGAACAAATGAAGACTCCGGAGTCAGACTGCCTGGTTTCAGATCCTCACTCTACCACATACTAGTCATTGTTTTGTGTTCTTAGGCCAGCTTCTTAATGGCCTTGTGTGTTTCCGTTTCCTCAGCTGTAAAATTGCAATAATAGTTACATATCCCTGTAGGTACTTAGAACAGTTGCCATAGACATACATAGTATCGGATTAATAAATATTAGGTAATGTTAAAATTAAATGAATAGAGCAAGAATGAAACCTTGCCATTTGGGACAACGTGGATAGACCTAAAGGGTATTATGTTAAGGTAAATAAGTCAGACAGACAAAGACAAAGTGTGATTTCACTTAATATGTGGAATCTAAAAAACAAAACAAGTGAACAAACATAACAAAAGAGAAACAGATTCAGAGAACAAACAGGTAGTTGCCAGAGGGGAGGATGGTGTGGGGAGAAGAGAAATACATGAGGGAGATGACCAGGTACAGACTTACAGTGGCAAAATAAATGAGCCTCCAGCGTGAAATGTATAGCGTGGGGAATATAGTCAGTAACTATGTAACATCTTTGTATGGTGACATAACCTAACTAGACTTATCGTGCAGATCATTTTGAAATGTATAGAAATATCAAATCTTATGTTGTTACAGGAACTGACGTAGTGTTGTAGGTCCATTATACTTCAAAAACGAACTTATAGAAAAAGAAATCAGATTTGTGGTTACCAGAAGCAGGGTGTGGGGGTAGGGGCAGTGAATGAAGGCAGCCAAAGGTGCAAACTTCCAGTTATAAGATAAAGTACTAGGGATGTAATGTACAACATGATAAATATAATTAACACTGCTGTATGTTATATACGAAAGTTAAAATACTAAAGAGTTCTCATCACAAGGAAAATTATGTATTTTCTTCTATTTAACTTTGTATCTATAAGAGATAATGGATATTCACTGAACTTACAATGATAATCATTTCAGTGCTTTATGTCAGTTATATCTCAGTACAACTGGAAGAAAAACAATAGAGCATGTGTATATGTGATGTGGCCTAGAATTGCTATTACCCCGTTTAATTTATTTTATCAAGCATTTATTGAATCACTTTTGCTTGTACAGCATAATGACTTCTTTGGAGCATTAGCTATCATACTTCACATTTCAGAAAGGAGTAGTATCTTTTGAGAACATTGCAGAAACCATTGCCATGGTTTTTCCCAGGTGGAGAAAGTAATAGTAAAATAGTTTTGGATGAGTTATATTTAATTTTTTTGAAGTTTTAAAAGAAATAGAATTCAAGGGTCTGGAATATTATTACTGTTTTTCTTTTTAGAGTTCAACTTGCTGTGAATAGAAGAACTGAAGAAGCAGTTGCAGTGAAAATTGTGGACATGAAGCGTGCCATAGACTGTCCAGAAAATATTAAGAAAGAGATCTGTATCAATAAAATGTTAAATCATGAGAATGTAGTGAAATTCTATGGTCACAGGAGAGAAGGCAATATCCAGTATCTATTTCTGGAATATTGTAGTGGGGGAGAACTTTTTGATAGAATAGGTATGGAAAAGCTTTAAAATAATTATTTTAAATTTATTTTTTAATCTTGGGCCTGCTGTTTGTTCATTGTCCATTCAGAATTGCTTATGCAGTAGTGAAAATGGAGTAAATTTTCTTGTTTTTGCAACTTATGTAAATGCCGAATGCATATGTGGTGTCATCAAAGCAACTTTTCCCAAGTTGTATAAGTGACTTTGGTTGGGATTGCTGCTTTATGGAGTTTAAGAATGATAATCAAACTGGGATCTCATGGTGAAGTATCATAAATGCAATATATCATAGGCCTATGCAATTTTTTTTCTTTGGAGACGTTCTAGTCACATGAAATCATTGCATACATTTACAGATCCAAAATAATAGTATATTGTTATATAAGTGAAATAATTGAGAATTTTCTAGGATTACTTTATATCTATTAAGTAAATTCTGTGTTTGCTACTTAAATGTTCTGTGTAGATTCAAAGTCTGGATATTGAAGAGCACTAAGAAGTACACAAAATATATCCTGTGGATCTGAATTTATTATTTAGAGCTAGTAACAGTTTAAGAAGTGGTGATTAGGATCTCTAGTATGTATCTTAGGAGAGAATTGAGTATAAAAGAAATTAAAAGTTAATGAGGGAGGTCAAAATATAGCAAGATAACTGACAGAAGAAACCTCCTTAATAAAACTATTTCCTGAAGGAATTCACAGGCATTCATGGCTTTGTAGTGTGGGAAATGATATGAAGTTTAAATCTGTTGTTAAATATTTAGTGAAATCAGCTTAGATTTGCCCAGGCTTCCACTTTGGCAATTACATTTCAGGAGTGGAAAAAATATTGGCATAGCATTTAGAAGAAATTAGCGGAAAAAAAAAAAGAAATTAGGGGAGAATTTAAAGGATACCAAGTAAATCATGGCTAGTATAAAATAAGAAGGGACTTTCAAGGTATGGCTCACATTTTTGATTTGGGTAATAGTTTGTTATTTCTCTGTGATTTTCCTGTGATGTTAATTTATTTTTGCCACTTAGATGAGGAAATGTGAGTTTTTAAGTACTATATATATTAGTGGACTCCAGAACCTTTTAATTGTTGGCATAAGATTTCTCTTTGTAAATGTTTAACTTTAGAATTAGGAGACTTTGTGGTTGATGCGTGATTATATTTACCTACTAAACTTTCATAATTAATTCTTATAGAGCCAGACATAGGCATGCCTGAACAAGATGCTCAGAGGTTCTTCCATCAACTCATGGCAGGGGTGGTAGGTACAGCTGTCTCTTTTCCTTTTACTTAAAATTAGTATTAGTGAAGTAAGTTACCCAATTCTGGTATACATCCTCTGCTTCTCTCACAGGTTTATCTGCATGGTATTGGGATAACTCACAGGGACATTAAGCCAGAAAATCTCCTATTGGATGAAAGGGGTAAGTTTAGCATTTTGTCACTGCTACATGAATTATTTTAATACAGCTGTACAGAGGCAGGGTCAAGGCTTTTGCATTATTGAAACTTCAGGACAGAAGATCAGAAAAGCCTAGGGAATTTGGGAGGCTCAGTATATTTAGACTTCACAAGTCCTTCATGATATAGTCGTGGCTGTGATAGAGAAATCTGATCTAGGTACACAGGTATCTCACTGGATGAATAACTATACAAATTGTCTTAAACAACTCTTTAATGAATAAATAAAGGGACATTTCTGTTGAAATACCCTGGACCTTAGCCTTGTCCTGTTTGTTCTTTTTAATTTATGACTTGGATAAAGATGCAAGGAGTTCAGTTATATTTTATGGATGTCATAAAAACTGAGAGGAATGGATAGTGAAAATGTTGACTTAGAATCAGGATCAAAAAAAAGGGTGATAAAATATCAGCTGCATGAGGCGCAATGATTTTTGTTTTGTTTAATGTATTAGAATAGTGCCTGGAAAATAGGCTTTCAAAAATGTTACTGAATGAATGAATTTAGCAAACTAGAGAGGTGGGTCATAGTTAACAAGTTGTTTTCCAATGGGGAAAGATGTAAAGTCCAGTATTTGGATTAAAAAACTAACCAAATAAGTACAGTTTCATGGCATGTCTTTGGCAGCAGAGCAGGTCTGAAAGGACTTGCAAGGCAACACGCTTCATATTAGTCATCAGTGTGATCTGGTCATTAGAAAACTAAAGTGAAATTTCCAGATACGAACTACTGTGTATAAAATAGATAAACAACAAGTTTATACTGTGTAGCACAGGGAACTATATTCAATGTCTTGCAGTGACCTATAATGAAAGAGAATATGAAAACAAATATATGTGCGTATATGTATGGCTGAACTATTATACTATATACCAGAAATTGATGCAACATTGTAAGCTGACTATACTTCAATAAAAAGAAAGAAAGAAAGAAAGAAAAATAAGGTACTAAGGTGAGAATGAGGAAGGTAGCACCCAACACTTCTCTGTGAGGCCACACCGGAAATAATGGGTGTTTGGGACAGGACTGTAAAATGTATGTAGTTGCTGAAGTACTTTTATGGGAGAGTGACCAGAATGATGAAAGGGCTAGAATAAGAAATAATTGAGGAACTTAAGGAAAACTTACTATTTGTTAAGTACAGCTTTTCACAATGTGTGGCTGACGGAAACAGTTGGGATTAGTATAAGGATGACTCCCATTAATGGATCTGTCCAGAAACTAAACAGGTTGCTTTGCGGTGGGTTCATAACATGAGACTTAAACGCTGGATTATTAATTCACAAACAGGGATATTGTAAAGGGAATTTAAACATTGCTTGGCTGGTTGGACTAAAGTACTTTTAACTTCTTGTCTAACCCTGAGGTTTAGTGTTTCTGGCAGTATTGTGCCCCATCGCAAGTACCGGGGTATGTTCTCATCAGCTTCCTCTTTCTAGCTCTGTAATTGACCTTCATATAAGGGGATAAATTAAGCCAGCATATATAATAATGGAGATGTGAATATTTAGTAATATCTGGGATCTGAACACTTTGTTGCCAAACTAAAAATACTGTTTTTTTCCTCTTTATAAAGATAAAAGATAATCATAAAATAAGATCAGAAGTATAAAGAAGAGGGGGAGGGCATAGCTCAGTGGTAGAGCGTGTGCTTGGCATGCATGAGGTCCTGGGTTCAATCCCCAGTATCTCCATTGAAATAAACAAGTGAATAAATACACCTAATTACCTCCCCTCAAGACAGAAATAAATTAATTAATTAATTTTAAAAAAAAAGTATAAAGAAGAATGTAAAAAATCACCAGAAACCCACCAATCGTTATAACCAAGGTTAATATTTTGGTTAATATCTTTTAGATGCCTTTTTATT